>NC_069499.1:1514935109-1515664275 GCF_027579735.1 Bombina bombina | reverse complement strand
AATCTGTTAAGTGATCTATCAATGTATCATTAAATCAATGTAGCTCTGTAAAAGCTGCAGAAGAGGACAAGGAAACAAATTGTTCAATGGAAAGTAACATATGTAAAATGTAGGCTCATTACATTTTTCAAAAGCCAGGAAATAGTTAAAGGGATAGTTAAGTCAAAATAAAACCTTAAAAGGACAAACATTTCATGATTCAGACAGAGCACACAAATTTAAACAACTTTCAATTGTACTTCTTTTATCTAATTTGCTTCATTCACTTGGTATCCTTCATTGAAATGTATATCTAGATAGCCTCAGAAGCTAGATACTGATTGGTGGCTGCACATATATGCCTCTTGTGATTGGCTTACCAATGTGTACAGCTAGTTCCCAGCAGTGCATTGCTACTTCTTCAAGAAAGGATTCTAGAGAATGAAGCAAAATTGATAATAGATGTCAATTTGAAGCTGTTTACATAAGTATGCTCTGTAAATCATGAAAGAAAATATTTGGGTTTAATGTCCCTTTAATGATTCAGAATCAGATAGAATATGTAACTTTAATCAATTCATACGGCTAGATTTAGAGTTCTGCGGCCAAAGGGGTGCGTTAGCTACGCGTGCTTTCCCCCCCCCCCCCGCACCTTTTAAATACCGCTGGTATTTAGAGTTCACAGAATGGCTGCGTTAGGCTCCAAAAAAGGGAGCGTAGAGCATATTTACCACCACTGCAACTCTAGATACCAGCGTTGCTTACGAAATGCGGCCAGCTTCAAAAACGTGCTCGTGCACGATTCCCCCATAGGAAACTATGGGGCAGTTTGAGCTGTAAAAAAACCTAACACTTGCAAAAAAGCAGCTTTCAGCTCCTAACGCAGCCCCATTGTTTCCTATGGGGAAACACTTCCTAAGTCTGCACCTAATACTCTAACATGTACCCCGAGTCTAAACACCCCTAACCTTACACTTATTAACCCCTAATCTGCCGCCCCCGCTATCGCCGACACCTGCATTATATTATTAACCACTAATCTGCCGCTCCGTACACTGCCGCAACCTACATTATCCCTATGTACCTCTAATCTGCTGTCCCTAACACCGCCGACCCCTATATTATATTATTAACCCCTAATCTGCCGCTCCGTACACCGCCGCAAACTACGCTATCCCTATGTACCCCTAATCTGCTGCCCCTAACACCGCCGACCCCTATATTATATTTATTAACCCCTAATCTGCCGCCCCAAACGTCGCCTCCACCTACCTACAATAATTAACCCCTAATCTGCCGACTGGATCTCACCGCTACTCTAATAAATGTATTAACCCCTAAAGCTAAGTCTAACCCTAACACTAACACCCCACTAAGTTAAATATAATTTAAATCTAACGAAATAAATTAACTCTTATTAAATAAATTATTCCTATTTAAAGCTAAATACTTACCTGTAAAATAAACCCTAATATAGCTACAATATAAATTATAATTATATTATAGCTATTTTAGGATTAATATTTATTTTACAGGCAACTTTGTATTTATTTTAACCAGGTACAATAGCTATTAAATAGTTATTTACTATTTAATAGCTACCTAGTTAGGATTCTATCAGCCAATCGGAATTAAGGTAGGAAAATTCTGATTGGCTGATGGAATCAGCCAATCAGAATCAAGTTCAATCCGATTGGCTGATCCAATCAGCCAATCAGATTGAGCTTGCATTCTATTGGCTGTTCCGATCAGCTAATAGAATGCGAGCTCAATCTGATTGGCTGATCGGATCAGCCAATCGGATTGAACTTAATTCTGATTGGCTGATTCCATCAGCCAATCAGAATATTCTTACCTTAATTCCGATTGGCTGATAGAATCCTATCAGCCAATCGGAATTCGAGGGACGCCATCTTGGATGACGTCCCTTAAAGGAACCGTCATTCGTCGGGAAGTCGTCGGTGAAGATGGATGTTCCGCGTCGGCGGGATGAACATGGATCCGGAAGAAAGAAGATTGAAGATGCTGCTTGATAGAAGACTTCAGACCGATTATGGACCTCTTCAGCTCCCGCTTGGATGAAGACTTCAGCTCGATCATGGTCTCCTCAGCTCCCGCTTGGATGAAGACTGGACATCTTCAGCCCCCCGCTTGGGCTTGGACCAAGACATCGGAGGAGCTCTTCTGGATCGATCGGTGAACCCGGTGAGGTGAAGACAAGGTAGGGAGATCTTCAGGGGCTTAGTGTTAGGTTTATTTAAGGGGGGTTTGGGTAAGATTAGGGGTATGTGGGTGGTGGGTTGTAATGTTTGGGGGGGTATTGTATGTTTTTTTTACAGGCAAAAGAGCTGAATTCTTTGGGGCATGCCCCGCAAAGGGCCCTTTTCAGGGCTGGTAAGTGTCACGCTCAGCTGCTGGGAAGCTCTGCAGTCCTCTCTGTGTGCTTGATTGACAGGTGTCTGAGCCACCCCTTCCTGATGATGTCACAACCAGGCTTTTTATTCTGGCTTCCTGTTTCTCCAGTGTCCGTTTGTTTGTTAACTTTGAGGCTTCTGTTAGGATTTCACTGAGGAATCTCTCTAACTGCTGCTTTTCTGTTGCCAATCTCTTCAAGGACTTACTATGCTGGATTAACCTTCAACCTCCTGAATACCTGTCTCCAAACAATGCAAGTACTGTTTGTTTTGTGAAACTTTCAAACTTCCTGTTTACCTGCTGCAAACCCTGCATATTCAGACTACTCTGTGTAGTGCAAACTATTCAAATTCTGTTATTTCTGTGAATCCTTCAATCTGCATGTTTACCTGTTTCCAAACTCTGCAAATACTATTATTCAGTGTAAACCTTCAAACTGCTGGATATCCTGTTGCCAATCTCCACAAGTACTGATTATCTGTGTTAACCTTCAAACTACCAGCTTACCTGTTGCTATCACTGCAAGTTCTGACAACACAGTGTTAACCTTCAAACTACCTGATTACATGATATTAATTCTGCAAGTTCTGACTACACAGTGTTTACCCTCAAACTGCCTGATTACTTGTTGCATACTCTGGAAAGACTGTCTACACAGTGTTAACTCTCAAACTGCCTGATTACCTGTTGCATACTCTGCAAAGACTGTCTACTCAGTGTTAACCCTCAAACTGCCTGATTACCTGTTGCATATTCTGCAAAGACTGTCTACACAGTGTTAACCTTCAGACTGCCTGATAACAAATGACCAACTCCTGCATTATTAACTGTTTCCTGTTTTACCCTTCTTCTGTCTGAGTATAAGTGACTATCCCTGCTCTCCTGATTCTGTGCAAGGCATTTCCTGAAACCAGTTCCTTATTCAGAAGTCTATCTGGCTGATATCATGAATTACTTTGGCACAGGCTAACCCTGCTCCATATCGTGAGTACTTTGTTTTTTGGAGGTTGTCGTGGGGTCACGTCCTGGATTAAACTCAGAGTGCAAGGGTGTTGTTTAAGTTCGCCCTTGCATTTGGGTCTACTTCTGGATATTTCCTAACCTGACAGTACAAACGGACCATATTATGGACCCTGACGAGTTATCCAGGGCTGTGGCTCTACAAGGGCAACTTCTAGGAAATCATTCTGCTCATTTGGGGCGCGATCCGATATCGATCGCAGTTTGCGGCGCAAGCGAGGGAACCGGCGTCGTCCCGCAGTTTCAGCTCGCAACTCGAGCCATCCCATATAGGTCGCCGTCAGATGCTAACGTGCCGTAAGTCTCACAAACCAGCGATGTCCAGAAATCTGCGTAAGTACAAATTTCTAGCATCGCCAGTGACTTGCGCCACGTTAGAATCTGCCGGCGCCTATAAAACCTGACTAAAGTCTAAAACACCCGCACTGTCTAACACGCCTCCCTAACATAGCCCGCACTGTCTAACCCTCTATCCGCTATCCCCCCTCACTATCCTAACAATAAAAAAGCTATTAACCCCTAAACCGCCGCTCCCGTACCACGCCGCAACCTAATAAAGTTATTAACCCCTAAACCGCCGCTCCCGTACCCCGCCGCCAGCTATATTATATCTATAACCCCCTAAAGTGAGCCCCTAACACCGCTGCCATCTCTATTAAAATTATTAACCCCTAATTTAATCTACCTACCCCGCCGCCAGCTATATTATCTATATTAACCCTAAGTATATTTATAGTTAATATAGGTATTACATTATATATATTAACTATATTAACCCTAATTATATTAGGGTTAATATAGTTACTATAGTATTTATATTAACTATATTAACTCTATCTAACCCTAACTAAATTTATATTAAATTAATCTAATTCATTTATAAACGAAAATGTTCCTATTTAAATCTAAATACTTACCTATAAAATAAACCCTAAGATAGCTACAATATAATTAATAATTACATGGTAGCTATATTAGGGTTAATATTTATTTTACAGGTAAATTGTTAATTATTTTAACTAGGTATAATAGATATTAAATAGTTATTAACTATTTAATATCTACCTAGTTAAAATAATTACCCAATTACCTGTAAAATAAATCCTAACCTAAGTTACAAATACACCTACACTATCAATAAATTTAATAAACTACTAACATCTATCTAAAAATACAATTAAATTAACTAAACTAAATTACAAAAAAAAACAAACACTAAATTACAAAAAATAAAAAAAAGATTACAAGATATTTAAGCTAATTACACCTATTCTAAGCCCCCTAATAAAATAATAAACCCCCAAAATAAAAAAAAATCCCTGCCCTATTCTAAATTCAACAAATTTCAAAGCTCTTTACCTTACCAGCCCTTAAAAGGGCCTTTTGTGGGGCATGCCCCAAAGAATTCAGCTCTTTTGCATACAAGAAATACAATACCCCCCCCCCCCATTACAACCCACCACCCACATACCCCTATTCTAAACCCACCCAAACCCCCCTTAAAAAAGCCTAACACTACCCCCCTGAAGATCTCCCTACCTTGTCTTCACCACACCGGGCCGAACTCCTGATCCGATCCGGGCGATGTCTTCCTCCAAGCGGCAAAGAAGAATTCTTCCTCCGGCGATGTCTTCCTCCAAGCGGCAAAGAAGAATTCTTCCTCCGGCGATGTCTTCCTCCAAGCGGCAGCAAAGTCTTCATTCTTCCGGCGGCATCTTCAATCTTCTTTCTTCGCTCCGCCGCCGCGGAGCATCCATCCCGGCCGACTGCTGAACTTGGAATGATGTACCTTTAAATGACGTCATCCAAGATGGCGTCCGCCGAATTCCGATTGGCTGATAGGATTCTATCAGCCAATCGGAATTAAGTTAAAAAATTCTGATTGGCTGATTGAATCAGCCAATCAGATTCAAGTTCAATCCGATTGGCTGATTGGATCAGCCAATCGGATTGAGCTCGCATTCTATTGGCTGATCGGAACAGCCAATAGAATGCGAGCTCAATCTGATTGGCTGATCCAATCAGCCAATCGGATTGAACTTGAATCTGATTGGCTGATTCAATCAGCCAATCAGATTTTTTTAACTTAATTCCGATTGGCTGATAGAATCCTATCAGCCAATCGGAATTCGGCGGACGCCATCTTGGATGACGTCATTTAAAGGTACATCATTCCAAGTTCAGCAGTCGGCCGGGATGGATGCTCCGCGGCGGCGGAGCGAAGAAAGAAGATTGAAGATGCCGCCGGAAGAATGAAGACTTTGCTGCCGCTTGGAGGAAGACGTCGCCGGAGGAAGAATTCTTCTTTGCCGCTTGGAGGAAGACATCGCCGGAGGAAGAATTCTTCTTTGCCGCTTGGAGGAAGACATCGCCCGGATCGGATCAGGAGTTCGGCCCGGTGTGGTGAAGACAAGGTAGGGAGATCTTCAGAGGGGTAGTGTTAGGCTTTTTTAAGGGGGGTTTGGGTGGGTTTAGAATAGGGGTATGTGGGTGGTGGGTTGTAATGGGGGGGGGGGGTATTGTATTTCTTGTATGCAAAAGAGCTGAATTCTTTGGGGCATGCCCCACAAAAGGCCCTTTTAAGGGCTGGTAAGGTAAAGAGCTTTGAAATTTGTTGAATTTAGAATAGGGCAGGGAATTTTTTTTATTTTGGGGGTTTATTATTTTATTAGGGGGCTTAGAATAGGTGTAATTAGCTTAAATATCTTGTAATCTTTTTTTTATTTTTTGTAATTTAGTTTAGTTAATTTAATTGTATTTTTAGATAGATGTTAGTAGTTTATTAAATTTATTGATAGTGTAGGTGTATTTGTAACTTAGGTTAGGATTTATTTTACAGGTAATTGGGTAATTATTTTAACTAGGTAGATATTAAATAGTTAATAACTATTTAATATCTATTATACCTAGTTAAAATAATTAACAATTTACCTGTAAAATAAATATTAACCCTAACATAGCTACAATGTAAATATTAATTATATTGTAGCTATCTTAGGGTTTATTTTATAGGTAAGTATTTAGATTTAAATAGGAACATTTTAGTTTATAAATGAATTAGATTAATTTAATATAAATTTAGTTAGGGTTAGATAGAGTTAATATAGTTAATATAAATACTATAGTAACTATATTAACTATATTAACCCTAATATAATTAGGGTTAATATAGTTAATATATATAATGTAATACCTATATTAACTATAATATACTTAGGGTTAATATAGATAATATAGCTGGCGGCGGGGTAGGTAGATTAAATTAGGGGTTAATCATTTTAATAGAGATGGCGGCGGTGTAAGGGGCTTACATTAGGGGTTAATCATTTTTATATAGGTGACGGCGGTGTAAGGGGTCAGATTAGGGGATAGATAAGGTAGATGGCGGCGGTTTTAGAGGCTCACAGTAGGGGGTTAGTTTATGTAGATGGCGGCGGGGTCCGGGAGCGGCGGTTTAGGGGGTAATAACTTTATTAGGGATTTCGGGGGGGGGGATCGCGGTTGACAGGTAGATAGACATTGCGCATGCGTTAGGTGTTAGGTTTATTTTAGCAGATCGCGGTTGACAGGGAGATAGACATTGCGCATGCGTTAGGTGTTAGGTTTATTTTCTAGTTAGTTTAGGGAGTTACGGGGCTCCAATAGTCAGCGTAAGGCTTCTTACGGCTGCTTTTTGTGGCGAGGTGAAAATGGAGTAAGTTTTCTCCATTTTCGCCACGTAAGTCCTTACGCTGCATATTGGATACCAAACTGCGCGGGTTTGGTATACCTGCCTATGGCCCAAAAAACTGCGGGCGACGGCAGAAATATACGCGCGTAACTTCTAGGTTACACCGTATATGTGATACCAAATCCGCGCAAATATTGGTGTCGCCGGCTTTTGCGGGCGACGCTTTATATCGGATCGACCCCTTGCAATCTTTGGATTCCAAGCATGACCAGATTACTGCTCTGCTACATATCCTCTCCGCTCCTTCTCAAGCGACGGTGACTCCTGCTGCCACTGCTACTAGCACCAATGCTGTCTTTAATCCACCTCAAACTGTTGGACAGAATATACCACGAAACCCACTTCCAGATAAATATGACGGTAATCCTGAAGAATGCCGTGGATTCCTTAATCAGTGTCGTTTACACTTCAGAAACAATCCTCAAGTTTTTTCCAATTCTACTTCCAAAATCACCTTTATTATTTCTCTCTTGAAGGGTAAGGCTCTAGCCTGGGTGTCCCCTCTATTAGAGAAGAATGATCCGTTACTACAGGATGTGGAATTATTTGTGTCCATTTTTTTCTTCTGTTTTTGACAAGCTTGGGAGGTCTGCAGCTGCTGAGGCAGGATTGTTGGATCTGAGACAGGGATCCCTTTCGGTAGCTCAATATGCTATTGAATTCAGGACTTTAGCCGCAGAAACCGATTGGAACCATGGAGCCTTACAGGCAGCCTTTCGCAAAGGACTTTGCGAATGCCTTAAGGATGAACTAGTATTTCGGGAACTCCCCGATTCATTGGAGGGTCTTATCAATTTATGTATTACTCTTGACGCCCGGCATTCTGAACGTCTTCAGGAGAGAGATAGGAATCGGAGATCCTTTGTTAAATCTTCATTTCGTCCTCCTATTCGAACCTCAAGTCTTTCTAATAATAATTCCCAATCTCCTGAGTCTGTGGAACCCATGGAAGTAGGAGCTATTAAATTGTCAGAAGCTGAACGCCATAGAAGGCGTACTCTTGGGTTATGTCTGTATTGTGGTACCAAAGGACATTTACTGAAGGACTGTCCTATCCGGCCAGTAAAAGCCAAGGCTTAACTTTTGATAGAGGGACAGAGTTAAGCCAGAATCCCATGTCTTCCCTCAATTCTAAACTTTTTGTTCCTGTAACTATCTCTTTTGGAAACACCAAGTTTTGAGCTCAAGCTCTCATCGATTCTGGAGCTGCTGGAGTATTCATTGATTCAAACTTTGCTGACTCTCTCAGGATTCCTCTTCAAGCCAAGAAACAGTTAATTAAGGTAACTACTGTCAGTGGACAGCCTCTAGGTACTGGTATCATAAAACATTCTACCATTCCTCTTCTTTTGACTGTGGGCATACTTCATTCTGAAATTATTCATTTTGATGTCATCTCTTCTCCCCACATACCATTGATTCTGGGGTTACCTTGGTTGCAGATTCATGATCCGGTTTTCTCATGGTCTAAAGGAGAACTTATTTCCTGGGGAACTACCTGTTTCAAACATTGCCTGCAAAATCCCTCTAAACCATCCTGTCCTGTCGTAGCTATGGTGGAAGTTCCTGAATCATTGCCCAATTGCTATCATGCCTTTAGTGATGTGTTTTCTAAAAAAAGAGGCTGAGACGTTACCTCCACACCGGATATTTGACTGTCCTATCAAATTGTATTCAGGGGCTCCTCTACCTAAGGGAAGGACCTATCCCCTCTCTCATCAAGAAAATGTCTCTCTTGAGGAATACATAAAGGACAACTTAGCCAGAGGATTCATTTGTCTTTCCTCTTCACCTGTGGGTGCAGGTTTTTTCTTCATTGGGAAAAAAGATGGAGGTCTTCGTCCCTGTATTGATTATCGAGCCTTGAATCAGATTACTGTCAAAAACAGCTATCCTTTGCCGCTCATTTCTGAGTTATTCGTTCGTCTTCAAGGAGCTTCTATTTTTTCCAAGTTAGATCTCCGTGGGGCCTACAATCTGGTCAGAATCCGTAAAGGAGACGAATGGAAGACGGCATTTAACACTAGATTTGGTCACTATGAGTATCTAGTAATGCCATTTGGATTGTGCAATGCACCAGAAGTATTTCAGCACTTTGTTAACGAAATCTTCAGAGATTATCTAAATCAATTTGTTATCATTTACCTCGATGACATTCTAATCTATTCAAAAACATTACAGGAACATGTACATCATGTAAGACTGGTTCTTCAGAGGTTACGAGACAATTGCCTGTTCGCTAAATTGGAGAAATGCTCTTTTCATCAGAGTTCCATCCCCTTTTTGGGGTATATCATTTCTGAATCAGGTTTTGAGATGGATCCTGCTAAACTGTCGGCTATCAAGGAATGGCCCAGACCAACTACTCTCAAATCCCTGCAGAGGTTTCTTGGCTTTGCCAATTACTATAGAAAGTTTATAAAGAACTTTGCTGACATCACGTCTCCACTCACTTCTCTTACTAAGAAAGGGAAAAATTGTAAGAACTGGTCCTCTTCGGCAGTACAGGCTTTTGAAATGCTAAAATCAGCATTTTCTTCTGCACCTCTTCTCAGTCATCCAATTCCTGATTTCCAGTTTATTTTGGAGGTTGACGCTTCCTCTATAGCAGCTGGAGCTGTTCTCTCCCAACGTGATCCGACTACCAGCAAGATACATCCTGTGGCGTTCTTTTCGAAAAAATTCAATCCTGCCAAGTTAAATCATGATGTGGGCAATAAGGAGCTTTTGGCTATAACATTAGCTTTGGATGAATGGAGGCATTGGTTAGAGGGTACCAGTCAACCTTTTTTCATTCTGACAGATCACAAGAATCTTTTATACCTCCAAACAGCTACACGTCTCAATCCTCGTCAGGCTCGGTGGGCCTTGTTCTTCTCCAGGTTTAATTTTGTACTTTCCTATGTTCCTGGTTCAAAAAATTCCAAGGCAGATGCTTTATCTAGGCAGTTCCAATCTTCTGAACCTTCTCCATTGGATTCAGAACCTATACTACGTCCAGTCAAAGTTTTGGCTCAAGTATCCTCTTTTCCAGTACTGGCTTTACATGCTGCTCAAGTCTGGGTACCATCTTCTTGCAAACTACCTTCTGGTATCCTGTATGTACCCAAAGGATTATGTCTTCAGCTTCTACGTTGGGCTCATGACAATATTTCAGCAGGTCATCCGGGAATAACCAATACATTGTGGAAACTGAAGCAGCATGTTTGGTAGTCCACTATGAGGAGGGATGTTAAGGATTATATTGCTGCTTGTAGTTCTTGTGCTTCGAACAAACAATCTTCTCATCGACCGTTTGGTCTATTACACCCTCTTCCTATTCCTCATTACCCTTGGTCTCACTTATCCATGGACTTTGTTACAGATCTTCCTGTTTCTGCTGGAAATACGACCATTTGGGTAGTGGTGGATCGGTTCTCCAAGTCTGCTCACTTCATACCTCTTCCAGGCTTGCCTACAGCTCAAAGACTTTCTGAACTCTTTGTTCTACATATATCTCGTTTACATGGTTTTCCCACTGACATAGTCTCAGATCGTGGAGTCCAATTTGTTTCCAAATTTTGGAGGTCTTTTTGTAAACACTTCAGAATCAACATAACACTTTCTACTGCACACCATCCTCAATCCAACGGACAGACTGAGCGTGTAAATCAAGCCTTGGAATCTTTTCTAAGACATTATGTAGACCATCACCACTCCAACTGGTCTCAGTTATTGCCTTTGGCGGAATTACCTCACAACTCACGTTATAACGCCTCATTACAGACCTCTCCCTTTAAGGCAGCTTATGGATTTGAACCTAGAACCTTTCCTATGATTACCAGTTCTACTGAAGTCCCTGGAGCAGATCGTATAGTGAAAAATCTCAGTAATCACTGGCAACTCATTCGTCAAAATCTACTCTCTTCTTCCTTAAGACATAAGAAATATGCTGAACGCAGAAGGTGCAAGGCTCCTTTACTTCGTACTGGAGACAGAGTATTTTTACGTCTAAAACAACCTTGTACCAAGTTGGGTCCTAAGTAAATTGGACCTTTTCGAATTGTTTCCAGAGTTTGTTCTTCTGCATACCGCCTGGCCTTACTCAAGACTCTCAAGATCCATCCAGTTTTTCATGTCTCCCTACTCAAGCCAGTCATCTACAATCGGTACTCTATCAAGAGTAAACCACCTCCTCCACTTTCCGTAGAGGGAACTTCTGAGTTTGAAGTCAGCCAGATTCTCGATTCCAAGCTATGGGGCAATCGGCTGTACTACCTGGTCCATTGGCAGGGTTATCCTATCTCTGAACGATCTTGGGAACCGGCCTCTCATGTTCATGCTCCAGCTCTTGTCAAGTCTTTTCACAAGAAATACCCTGCCAGGCCCGGTTGGGTCCCCCGGAGGGGTCCTTGAGGAGGGGGCACTGTCACGCTCAGCTGCTGGGAAGCTCTGCTGTCACAACCAGGCTTTTTATTCTGGCTTCCTGTTTCTCTAGTGTCCGTTTGTTTGTTAACTTTGAGGCTTCTGTTAGGATTTCGCTGAGGAATCTCTCTAACTGCTGCTTTTCTGTTGCCAATCTCTTCAAGGACTTACTATGCTGGATTAACCTTCAACCTCCTGAATACCTGTCTCCAAACAATGCAAGTACTGTTTGTTTTGTGAAACGTTCAAACTTCCTGTTTACCTGCTGCAAACCCTGCATATTCAGACTACTCTGTGTAGTGCAAACTATTCAAATTCTGTTATTTCTGTGAATCCTTCAATCTGCATGTTTACCTGTTTCCAAACTCTGCAAATACTATTATTCAGTGTAAACCTTCAAACTGCTGGATATCCTGTTGCCAATCTCCACAAGTACTGATTATCTGTGTTAACCTTCAAACTACCAGCTTACCTGTTGCTATCACTGCAAGTTCTGACAACACAGTGTTAACCTTCAAACTACCTGATTACATGTTATTAATTCTGCAAGTTCTGACTACACAGTGTTTACCCTCAAACTGCCTGATTACCTGTTGCATACTCTGCAAAGACTGTCTACACAGTGTTAACTCTCATACTGCCTGATTACCTGTTGCATACTCTGCAAAGACTGTCTACTCAGTGTTAACCCTCAAACTGCCTGATTACCTGTTGCATATTCTGCAAAGACTGTCTACACAGTGTTAACCTTCAGACTGCCTGATAACAAATGACCTACTCCTGCATTATTAACTGTTTCCTGTTTTACCCTTCTTTTGTCTGAGTATAAGTGACTATCCCTGCTCTCCTGATTCTGTGGAAGGCATTTCCTGAAACCAGTTCCTTATTCAGAAGTCTATCTGGCTGATATCATGAATTACTTTGGCACAGGCTAACCCTGCTCCATATCGTGAGTACTTTGTTTTTTTGGAGGTTGTCGTGGGGTCACGTCCTGGATTAAACTGCAAGGGTGTTGTTTAAGTTCGCCCTTGCATTTGGGTCTACTTTTGGATATTTCCTAACCTGACAGTAAGGTAAAAGAGCTTTGAACTTTTTTAATTTTAGAATAGGGTAGGGCATTTTTTTATTTTGGGGGTCTTTGTTATTTTATTAGGGGGCTTAGAGTAGGTGTAATTAGTTTAAAATTGTTGTAATATTTTTCTAATGTTTGTAAATATTTTTTTATTTTTTGTAACTTAGTTCTTTTTTGTTTTTGTACTTTAGTTTGTTTATTTCATTGTATTTATTTTATTGATAGTGTAGTGTTAGGTTTAATTGTAGATAATTGTAGGTACATGTAACCATGTACAATAGCTATTAAATAGTTAATAACTATTTAATAGTTACCTAGTTAAAATAATTACAAAATTACCTGTAAAATAAATCCTAACCTAAGTTACAATTAAACCTAACACTACACTATCATTAAATTAATTAAATACAATACCTACAATTATCTACAATTAAACCTAACAATACACCATCAATAAATTAATTAAATACAATACCTACAAATAAATACAATGAAATAAACTAACTAAAGTACAAAAAATAAAAAAAATATTTACAAACATTAGAAAAATATTACAACAATTTTAAACTAATTACACCTACTCTAAGCCCCCTAATAAAATAAGAGAGACCCCCAAAATAAAAAAAATGCCCTACCCTATTCTAAAATTAAAATAGAAAAGCTATTTTACCTTACCAGCCCTGAAAAGGGCCCTTTGCGGGGCATGCCCCAAAGAATTCAGCTCTTTTGCCTGTAAAAAAAAAACATACAATACCCCCCCCCAACATTACAACCCACCACCCACATACCCATAATCTAACCCAAACCCCCCTTAAATAAACCTAACACTAAGCCCCTGAAGATCTTCCTACCTTATCTTCACCTCGCCGGGTATCACACCGATCCGTCCTGGCTCCGATGTCTTGATCCGAGCCCAAGCGGGGGGCTGAAGATGTCCATGATCCGGCTGAAGTCTTCACCCAAGCGGGAGCTGAAGAGGTCCATGATCCGGCTGAAGTCTTCTATCAAGCGGCATCTTCAATCTTCTTTCTTCCGGATCCATGTTCATCCCGCCGACGCGGAACATCCATTTTCACCGACGACTTCCCGACGAATGACGGTTCCTTTAAAGGACGTCATCCAAGATGGCGTCCCTCGAATTCCGATTGGCTGATAGGATTCTATCAGCCAATCGGAATTAAGGTAGGAAAATGTAATATTTTTCTAATGTTTGTAAATATATTTTTATTTTTTGTAACTTAGTTCTTTTTTATTTTTGTTCTTAGTTAGTTTATTTAATTGTATTTATTTGTAGGTATTGTATTTAATTAATTTATTGATAGTGTAGTGTTAGGTTTAATTGTAGATAATTGTAGGTAGTTTATTTAATTAATTTATTGATAGTGTAGTGTTAGGTTTAATTGTAACTTAGGTTAGGATTTATTTAACAGGTAATTTTGTAATTATTTTAACTAGGTAGCTATTAAATAGTTATTAACTATTTAATAGCTATTGTACCTGGTTAAAATAAATACAAAGTTGCCTGTAAAATAAATATTAATCCTAAAATAGCTACAATATAATTATAATTTATATTGTAGCTATATTAGGGTTTATTTTACAGGTAAGTATTTAGCTTTAAATAGGAATAATTTATTTAATAAGAGTTAATTTATTTCGTTAGATAAAAATTATATTTAACTTAGGGGGGTGTTAGGGTTAGGGTTAGAATTAGCTTTAGGGATTAAAAAATGTATTAGCGGTGAGCTCCGGTCGGTAGATTAGGGGTTAATGCTTGAAGTTAGGTGTCGGCGATGTTAGGGAGGGCAGATTAAGGGTTAATACTATTTATTATAGGGTTATTGAGGCGGGAGTGAGGCGGATTAGGAGTTAATACATTTATTATAGTAGCGGTGCGGTCCGGTCGGCAGATTAGGGGTTAATAAGTGTATTTAGGTGGCGGCGACGTTGGGGGTGGCAGATTAGGGGTTAATAAACATTATGTAGGTGTCGGCGGTATTAGGGGCAGCAGATTAGGGGTGCATAGGGATAACGTAGGTTGCGGCGGTGTACGGAGCGGCAGATTAGGGGTTAATAATAATATGCAGGGGTCAGCGATAGCGGGGGCGGCAGATTAGGGGTTAATAAATATAATATAGGGGTCGGCGATGTTAGGGGCAGCAGATTAGGGGTACATAGGGATAACGTAGCTGGTGGCAGTGTACGGAGCGGCAGATTAGGGGTTAAAAAATTTTAATAGAGTGGCGGCGATGTGGGGGGGGCCTCGGTTTAGGGGTACATAGGTAGTTTATGGGTGTTAGTGTACTTTAGAGCACAGTAGTTAAGAGCTTTATGAACCGGCGTTAGCCCAGAAAGCTCTTAACTACTGATTTTTTTCTGCGGCTGGAGTTTTGTCGTTAGATTTTTAATGCTCACTTCAGCCAAGTCTCTAAATACCGGCTTTAGAAAGATCCCATTGAAAAGATAGGATACGCAAATGGCGTAGGGGGATCTGCGGTATGGAAAAGTTGCGGCTACAAAGTGAGCGTTAGACCCTTTCCTGACTGACTCCAAATACCAGCGGGCGGTAAAAACCAGCGTTAGGAGCCTCTAACTCTGGTTTTGACTGCTACCGCCAAACTCTAAATCTACGCCAGGATACGCAAATGGCGTAGGGGGATCTGCGGTGTGGAAAAGTCACAGCTGCAAAGTGAGCGTTAGACCCTTTCCTGACTGACTCCAAATACCAGCGGGCGGCCAAAACCAGCGTTAGCAGCCTCTAACGCTGGTTTTGACGGCTACCGCCAAACTCTAAATCTAGGCCATAATTTCTATTATCTAATTTGCTTTATTTCCTTGGTATCCTTTGTTGAAAAGCTTATTTAGGTAGGCTCAGAAGCAGCAATGCACTGTGGGAGATAGCTGCTGATTGGTGGCTGCACACATATGCCTTTTTTGTCACTGACTCACCTGATGGGTTCAGCTTGTTTCCAATAGTTCATTGCAGCTAATTCAACAAAGGAAACTAAGAAAAGGAAGTGAGTTTGATAATAGAAGTAAATATTATAGTTGCTAAAAATTGTGTTCTTAATCATGAAATACGTTTTTGGGGTTTCATGTTCCTTAAATTTAAATTAGCAGGAATTTTTTTTTGTGGCATTGTCAATTATATTTGCTAATAAACAACATGGCATCATGAATATTTGGTACCATTATCCGTTCTATTGCTAACTGCTAATTTTTCTTTTTAAACAGTAGATTAATATGTATATTAAAGGGACAGTCTAGTCAGAGTTAAACTTACATGATTCAGATAGAGCGTGCAATTTTAAAAAACTTTCCAGTTTACTTTCGTCATCAAAATTCTTTTGTTCTTTTGGTATCCTTTGTTGAAAGCTAAACCGAGGCAGGCTCATATGTTAATTTCTAGGCCCTTGAAGGCTACCTCTTTTCTTATGCATTTTGACAGTTTTTCACAGATAGACAGCGCTAGTTCATGTGAGCCAAATAAATAACAATGTGCCCGTGGAGTTATTTAAGAGTTAGCACTGATTGGCTAAAATACAAGTCTGTCAAAAGAACTGAGATAAGGGGGCAGTCTGCAGAGGCAGAGATACACGGTAATCAGAGGTAAAAAGTGTATTAATATAAGTGTTGGTTATGCAAAATTGGGGAATCTCTACTAAAATCGCGTTTGTAATGCATCCGTCGGTGGCGCCAGTTGCGCATGCATCCTCAAAGGAATGTTGGCTGCGCGCTCAGCCTAAAGAATTCACATAGATGTCCACCTGGATGCAGCTTAGGCAAACGAAGCCTTAAAAAAAAAAAAAAAAAAACATGCAACCCCCCCGCACGAAATAACTAAAAAACACGTAACAGCCTGCAAGAAATAATAAAAAATAAAAAAACAAACTGCCCACACGAAGTATTAAGAAAAAACTAACTGCCTGCATGAAGTATAAGAAAAATAAAACTAACCACCCGCATAAAGTATTAGAAAAAAACTAACCACCCACACAAAGTATTAAGAAAATAAATAAACATAACTGCCCATACTAATGGCTAGATTACGAGTCTTGCATTAGCCTTAAAAAGCAGCGTTGAGAGATCCCAACGCTGCTTTTTAACGTCCGCTGTTATTACGAGTCTGGCAGGTACTCACAAACACTAGTTAAATTTTATTAACCCCTAACCTGCCGTCCCTAACATCGCCGACACCTACTTACATTTATTAACCCCTAATCTGCCGACCCCAACGTCGCAGCTACTATATTAAATTTATTAACCCCTAAACCTAAGTCTAAACCTAAGTCTAACACCCGCCAAACTTAAATATAATTTAAATAAAACGAAATTAAATTGCTACAATTAAATAAATTATTCCTATTTAAAACTAAATACTTACCTGTAAAATAAACCATAAGGTAGCTACAATATAACTAATAGTTGCATTGTATCTATCTTAGGGTTTATATTTATTTTACAGGCAACTTTGTATTTATTTTAACTAGGTAAAATAGTTAATAAATAGTTATTAACTATTTAATAAATTCCTAGTTAAAATAAATACAAATATACCTGTAAAATAAATCCTAACCTAAATTACAATTACACCTAACACTACACTATCATTATATTAATTACCTAAACTAGCTACAATTAAATACCATTATATAAAATAAACTAAAGTACAAAAAATAAACAAACACTTAATTACAGAAAATAAAAACTAATTACAAGAATTTTAAACTAATTACACCTAATCTAATCCCCCCTAATAAAATAAAAAAAGCCCCCCAAAATAATAAAATTCCCTACCCTATACTAAATAACAAATAGCCCTTAAAAGGGCTTTTTGTGGGGCATTGCCCCAAAGTAATCAGCTCTTTTACCTGTAAAAAAAAATACAATACCCCCCAACATTCAAACCCACCACCCACACATTCAACCCCCACCCAATCCCCCCTTAATAAAACCTAACACTACCCCCTTGAAGATCACCCTACCTTGAGCCGTCTTCACCCAGCCGGGCACAAGTGGTCCTCCAGAAGGGCAGAAGTCTTCATTAGATCCGGGAAGAAGAGGACCTCCAGACAAGCAGAAGTCTTCATCCAGGCGGCATCTTCTATTGGATCAGCCAATAGGATTTTTTCTACCTTAATTCCGATTGGCTGATAGAATCCTATCAGCCAATTGGAATTCAAGGGACGCCATCTTGGATGACGTAATTTAAAGGAACCTTCATTCTTTGGGAGTCGTCGGAAGAAGAGGATGCTCCGCATCGGCTGGCTTCGAGATGGACCCGCTCCAGATGGATGAAGATAGAAGATGCTGCCTGGATGAAGACTTCTGCTTGTCTGGAGGTCCTCTTCTGCCCGGATCGGATGAAGACTTCTGCCCCTCTGGAGGACCACTTGTGCCCAGCTGGGTGAAGACGGCTCAAGGTAGGGTGATCTTCAAGGGGGTAGTGTTAGGTTTTATTGAGGGGGGATTGGGTGGGTTTTAGAGTAGGGTTGGTTGTGTGGGTGGGGGGTTTTAATGTTGTGGGGGTATTGTATTTTTTTTTACAGGTAAAAGAGCTGATTACTTTGGGGCAATGCCCCGCAAAAAGCCCTTTTAAGGGCTATTTGTAATTTAGTATAGGGTAGGAAATTTTATTATTTTGGGGGGCTTTTTTATTTTATTAGGGGGATTAGATTAGGTGTAATTAGTTTAAAATTCTTGTAATTATTTTTTTATTTTCTGTAATTTAGTGTTTTTTTTGTACTTTATTTTATTTTATTTAATTGTATTTAATTGTAGTTAGTTTAGGTAATTAATTTAATGATAGTGTAGTGTTAGGTGTAATTGTAATTTAGGTTAGGATTTATTTTACAGGTATATTTGTATTTATTTTAACTAGGAAGTTATTAAATAGTTAATAACTATTTAATAACTATTCTACCTAGTTAAAATAAACACAAAGTTGCCTGTAAAATAAATATAAACCCTAAGATAGATACAAATGTAACTATTAGTTATATTGTAGCTATTTTATGGTTTATTTTACAGGTAAGTATTTAGTTTTAAATAGGAAAAAAATATTTAATTGTAGTTATTTTCTTTAGATTTATTTAAATTATATTTTAGTTATGGGGTGTTAGGGTTAGATTTAGGTTTAGGGGTTAATACATTTAATATAGAGCGGCGACGATGGGGGCGGCAGATTAGGGGTTAATAATTGTAGGTAGGTTGCGGCAACATTGAGGGGGCAGATTAGGGGTTAATAAATATAATGTAGGGTTCAGCGATATTGGGGGCAGCAGATTAGGGGTTCATAAGTATAATGTAGGTGGCGGTGGTGTCCAGAGCGGCAGATTAGGGGTTAATAATATAATGTAGGTGGCAACGATGTCAGGGGTGGCAGATTAGGGGTTAATAAGTGTAAGATTAAGGGTGTTTAGTCTCGGGGTTCATGTTAGGGTGTTAGGTGTAGACATAAATTTTATTTCCCCATAGGTATCAATGGGGCTGCGTTAGGAGCTGAACGCTGCTTTTTTGCAGGTGTTAGTTTTTTTTCAGCCGAATCAGCCCCATTAATTCCTATGGGGAAATCGTACACGAGCACGTTTTTCCAGCTTACCACTACCGTAAGCAGCGCTGGTATTGAGGTGAGATGTGGAGCTAAATTTTGCTCTACGATCACCTTTTTGCGCTAACGCCGGGTTTAAAAAAACCCGTAATACCAGCGTAATACCAGCGTAATACCAGGGAGCGTTGAAAAAAAAATGCTCGTTAGCAACGCACCCCTGTTACCGCAAAACTTGTAATATCGGTGTAAGTATTAACAAAAAAAAAACAGAAAGTACCTAAACCTTACACCACCAAACCCCCACAACACCAACTATATAAATTACAATATTAACCCTTAAACCGCCAAACCCTACAATGCCAACTAATAATACTGAAAAAATGGATAGCAGTCCAAAATATAAAAGCCAAAAAATACTTTATTGAGTCACCAGAGTTAAAACAGTAGGCAGACTACCAAAACAGGGGTAAGGAGAGAAAAGTCTGACCGGTTTCGGTCTCACAGACCTTAGTCATAGACATAAAAGTAAATACAGGTGTACAATATTTAAAACCAAACAACCACTCCAATTGGTGGTACTTTAACAATCTCATTAACCCTATAGTTATGCTAATATTTACAAAGAGAACAGATGTAGATTAAAATAGCATTATTTATTACTGCTTACTCTAACCAATACAATCAAGTGTGTTCTATCATCAGAAAGAACGTACCTATTCTTATGGGTGACAAACAATTACGTAATACAGAGGGGGGTTGTGGTTTTGTATATAGGAAGAATTTGCCCCTAGGCCACCTTTTGTCTCCTAGTCTACTTAAGAAGGAGGATTCTAGGAGCTCTTGGCTTCACTTTAAAGGGACATTTAGATGTGGCAAAAGGAATTGCTGGTCATGTGACCACATGAATGTTTCAACATCTTTTAGGTCTACCACTTTGTATGAGACTTTTGAGACTTGGGGTTGTGTTAAGTGTAGAAACAAATTCATTATCTACCTGGTGGAATGTGTACACTGTTCTAGGCAGTTTGTTAGTAGAACCACCAGAGAGGTGGGTACACGTATAAAGGAGCATCTCTCATATATCACTAATGATAGAGCAGTGTCAGGACTATCTAGGCACTTCTTGGAGGTCCATGGTGGTAGTGTGAATTACTTCAGGTGGCAGGCTATTGAGCAAATTACTAAGCCACCAAGGGGTGATGATAAGTTTCAGATACTATGTAGATAAGAGATTTATTGGATACATAGCCTGAATAGCCTGTCTCCTGTCAGATTCAACTCCAAATTTGATATTGTTATTTATTGGTATAGATAAGGATATTTTTTTGCTAGGTTTTCATTCTTCCCTGCACATATTCCTTGTAATCCCCTTATTATATATATATATATATATATATATATATATATATATATATATATATATATATATATATATATAATTTTTTTATTTATTTATTGTACAATATTAGGGTTAATATGATAGATTAACTGATAAGATAAGTGACGATACCTAATTTGTGTGTATATTTATGTATAGTAATTCTTTCTTGCTATTACTTTGAATATAGGATTTTATATATATCTTTCCTATTTGTATTACATTCACAATAATGTGTATCTTATGCTTTATGTGTGTATAATATAATTATATATCTAGGATATACCTTATGATGATTATAATACATTAATACTATGTAACTTACTATTATTATTTTTGCCAATATTTTCTTAATATTGTCTTTTTCCTACATAATCTCCTCTGGTATTTTAATCTTAATCTACATCTGTTCTCTCTCTGTAAATATTTAGGATAACTATAGGGTTAATGAGATTGTTAAGGTACAACCAATTGGAGTGGTTGTTTGGTTTTAAATATTGTACACCTGTGTTTACTTTTTTATGTCTATGACTACGGTCTGTGAGACCGAAATCGGTTAGACTTTTCTCTCCTTACCCCTGTTTTGGTAGTCTGCCCCTGTTTAGGTAGTCTGCCTACTGTTTTAACTCTGATGACTCAATAAAGCATTTTTTGGATTTTATATTATGGACTGCTATCCATTTTTTTCATATACTTTTATCCGGAGTACAGGAACTCCTATTCTTTTATCAGTCCTGTTGCCTGTGGGAGTTGCTGTTCACACTCACCTTTACTTCCGGAGCCTGTTGTGACGTCACTTCTGAGCTGAGTAGTGTGCTTGGGATTGCGGAGGTTGCCTGGCTTAAGAGTGTTGGGTGAATTATCGGCTTGGATTTCCCTAATCGCACTGAAGTTTACCTAAAGAGGCTTTTTGCAGCTGAGGGACCAGCACTGTGGACTAGTGGTCGGTGAGTTGTGGATTGTATGCCGTTCTAGGCGGACATTCCCCTTCCTCCTTATACGGCTAAGACTGGGACTTGGTGATTTGCTGTACTCTCTTTGATTGGATTGTTTGCCTCCCTCAATTCTACAAGTATTTTGCTTCTTTGAACTGGGACACTGGATTTATAATTTAGTGTCAGAAGAGGCTACGGTCTCATTTCCTTTTAGTTTCCAGACCTGATTCATGTTCATTATACAGTATATTACTGCTTATTGCACACTACATGTTGCGATTTTTGTAATGGCTCAGATGTTATTGTGATGTATTGCTATATTTGTTATACATGTGATCCCTTTCTTATACACCAGGGGAATTTTTGTGTTCTCTTTTTTCTTTTAACTAATAATATTATTAACTCCTAAACCGACAAACCCCCACATCGCAATAAACCTAATTAACCTATTAACCCCTAAACCCTTAAACCCCCACCTCACAATAAACCTAATTAACCTATTAACCCCTAAACCCTTAAACCCCCACCTCGTAATAAACCTAATTAGCCTATTAACTCCTAAACCGCCAACCCCCCACAATGCAAAAAAAATATTTAATTACTAAGCCCCCTAACCTAACACCCAATAAATGAAACCCAATTACTACTACATTTCAATTCAAATAAAAAATCCTAACATTAAATTACAAAAAAAAAAATCTAACATTACAAAAAAATAACATTACAGAAAAAAAATTATCAAAAATAAAAAAAATAAACCTAATCCCCATGAAAATAAAAAAGCTAGGTGCGGAACTGGCTTCCACAATGCATGGATCCTTAGCAGCAGTCCTCAGTGGCGTTTTTCAGCGGCGGTCCTCAGCGGCGATCTTGAGCAGCGGTGGTCCAAAGCGGCATGGAGGCTCCTCTTCATGCGATCGTTCGCCGCACACTGAAGATTAAATGCAAAGTACCCCATATTTATTGGGGTACCTTGCATTCTTATTGGCTTGAATTTTGAAATCAGCCAATAGGATGAGAGCTACTGAAATCTTATTGGCTGATTTGAACAGACAATAGGATTTCAGTAGCTCTAATCCTATTGTCTGATTTCAATTTACAATGTACGCCGGAGATCAGATGAAGAGGAGCCTCCACGTCGCTGAAGACCGCCACTGAGGACCGCTCCGTATCCGCTCATTGAGGAAGATAGCTCTGTACCTCTGCTCCACGCAGCCTTCACTCCGGATAAAGATAGAAGATGATGGAACCACCTGGAAGAAGACCTTCACTGCCGGATTTCAAGAATGTTGAGTAAATATTTGGGGCTTAGTTTTAGGATTTTTATTTTTTTTTAAGATTAGGGATTTAATCGGCTGTAAAAGAGCTGATTGCCCTTTTAAGGGCAATGCACATACAAATGCCCCTTTAAGGGCAATGGGTAGCTTAGGCTTTTTTTATTTTCGGGGGATTGGTTGGGTGGAGGGTTTTACTGTTAGGGGTAATTTGTAATTTGTTTTAACTAAGAGAGCTGTTTAACTTAGGGCAATGCCCTACAAAAGTCAATTTTAAGGGCTATTGGTAGTTTAGAATTAGATTAGGGGGTGTTTCCATTTTGGGGGGATTTTTTATTTTTATAAAAGTATTAGTTTTAGGTTTGAATTTTTATTTTGGATAGCTTTGTTTATTTTTTTCTGTAATTTTACTTTTTTTATTTTTTGAAACTTTAGCTTGGGGTTTGTCCAAGACGGCATCTTCTATCTTCATCCATCCGGCGTGGAGCGGGTCCATCTTCAAGACATGCGACGTGGAGCACCCTCTTCTTTCCTTCGTGACTGAAGAATGAAGGTTCCTTCAAGTGACATCATCCAAGATGGCGTCCCTTATATTCTGATTGGCTGATAGAATTATATCAGCCAATCTGAATTAAGGTAAGAAAAATCCTATTGGCTGATGCAATCAGCCAATAGGATTGAACTTCAATCCTATTGGCTGATCCAATCAGCCAATAGTATTGATCTGGCATTCTATTGGCTGTTCCAATCAGCCAATAGAATGCCAGCTCAATCCTATTGGCTGATTTCATCAGCCAATAGGATTTTTTCTACCTTAATTCTGATTGGCTGATAGAATTCTATCAGCCAATCGGAATTGAAGGGACGCCATCTTGGATGACGTCACTTAAAGGTACCTTCATTCTTCAGCTGGCGTGGAAAGAAGAGGTTGTCTTAAATATGGACCCGCTCCACGCCGGATGGATGAAGATAAAAGATGTCATCTGGATGAAGACTTCTGCCCATCTGGAGGACCACTTCTGCCCATCTGGAGGACCACATCTGCCAGATTCGTTGAGGACTTCGACCCAGTTGGATGAAGACTTCTCCCGGTAAGTTGATCTTCAAGGGGTTATTGTTAGGTTTTTTAAGGGGGTATTGGGTGAGTTTTAGAGTAGGGTTGGTTGTGTGGGTGGTGGGTTTTAATGTTGGGGGGATTTGTAATTTTTTTTACAGGTAAAAGAGCTGATTACTTTGGGGCAATGCCCCGCAAAAGGCCCTTTTAAGGGCTATTTGTAATTTAGAGTAGGGTAGGGCTTTTTTATTTTGTTAGGGGGATTAGATTAGGTTTAATTAGTTTAAAAATCTTGTAATTTGTTTATTATTTTCTGTAATTTAGTGTTTGTTTTTTGTACTTTAGCTAATATTATTTAATTGTATTTAATTGTATTTAATTTAGAGAATTAATTTAATTATAGTGTAGTGTTAGGTGTTATTGTAACTTAGTTTAGGTTTTATTTTTTTTTTTAATTATTTTTATTCAGAGACAAAGAGTGATTACATTGTACAAGTATACAGTTATTTCCCCCATGGTAGACTATGGCATATAAGTGTGATTCGCAGATCACCAATAATACACAGGCAATATTAAACGAAAGAAATATGCAGCTCATAGGTTAACACCATATCAACACAGAATATCATAAGTGCTTTTTTTTTTTTTTTAAAGATATTAAGCCTGTTCTACATAAAGGGGTTTTATACATGAGAAGGACAACAAATCTGAATATACTATGGCATTTCTTAATCCGTGGGAGAGGACCAGTGTGTCTCAATTTTATTAATAACATCTAAACCGACTAAACGACTATAATACTAAAAGAGCAGCAATAACTAATTCAAAAAGTGTTTCTCATGTTGGCTAGTAAAGAATTTATAAAAGGCAAAGATTCCAAAAGGTTTGCCCCCCTCAGCATATACATGTTATGTGGAGTTACTACAGACTTAAATTTTAATCACTAGGTTCTACAATATAAAGAGTTAAATGTAGGGTTTCTCAGCATTAGAGTCCTTGGGGACAGTGAGTTCATATATTAAGAAAGCCTATCAAATGTAAGCTATAAGTTCCATTCGGTTCCCATGTGACAGGTGTGTATATGACTGGAGTTCTCTGTGACTCACAACAGCCATTAAGCGGCGGTCACCACAGAACGAGTCAAGGAGTCACAAAGTAGTTTTTAGGCTTATAAAGTGGTGCTGGAACAGAGGGGGGCAAAACAACTACCTAATTACCCTTTGATCGCTAGATTGTTATCTCATTTATAAATGTAAAGATATACAGACATGAGAACATAACAAATGACATATTATAACAGCCAACAGGGCTATAAAACTAAAACAAGTTAGAGACCCATTTATGTATTTCATATTAAGTTGTTGCATTGAATGGGCTGAACCAACAACTAAGAGATACCAGCACTATCCCAAGAGAGGCACAAAGTAGACTAAACCACAAATAAGTCTCTTTATGCAGTAAACAGTCATATAACGTAAGGTAATATAAGTATCTCAGGCAAGGCTAAAGATTTCTATAAGAAGGAGGGGAATAATAGTGATTCTACGCAATATCTAAACCTCAAGTGTGACTACATAAGCAAAATTTTATGTAGAGTTATGTAGAGTTACTTGGAATAGTCCCCTGTAATTTCAATAGATATTATAAGACAGTTGTGGGCTGAGTTTTATGACAGTGTGTGTAGTTCAGTCAAAAACATGAGGCAATAACCAAAGTTCAAATATACGTGTAGAAGTGGCACGAGGCAGTGGGATACACAGAGTCTTAATAAACAATATTAAAGTGACCTGGTAGGATAATAACACATATGATCAGACGTAAGCAGAAACTATTGTCACCATTAGAGCAAGAAGCTTCCATTAAAAGTCTCCCCCGCATGGAGGCATCTCTGTGTATAAGAGCAGTGCGACCCAGCTTCCGCTGAGTGAGGCCAGGTAGTATAATCATCCTATTCCCATACGGGTTAGAGATAGACAACGCTTCAGAGGAGCAGTGTATGTTCCCGATGAACATTTTGTATGATTCTTGTTCCTAGTGGGAAGTCTGACATCTCCCAAGCTGTTGGGTAACCGTATAGGCGTACTTTTTATTCGGTAAGCAGGATAGGCATACAGGGTTTCAGGTAGAGCATTGGACTTATGCTGGGAGGACATTGTCTCTTTCTTAGTTATGGCGGTATCAGTAGCACAGACGTGAGCGACTTCTCCCTTAAGAGTCGGCTGAGAAGCTATGTCCGGAGCTGTATTGGATATCGAGTGGGCCAACAGAGATGTCAGGGAGCCGTTCTCTGATCTCACAGTTCGCTCCCTGGCGGGTGTCGGCAGGCTCATGCAGGAGGGAGTCACTCTGGTCCTCTTTGTAACCGCCTCTTCCTCCCGCCATGCAGGATCTGAAGATTCCGAGTCTCCGTCCACCCCCGGGTATGCTGTTGAGCTGTGTGCTGTATCCTGAGGGGTAGGGTTGGAGGAGTGCTTTTTTTGCTGACAAGCTTGTTCCGTTGCTCTCACCATGTTGCATAGAGTAGCGCAGGATGTTAGAAGACAGTCTATTTTAGGCAGAAGTGCGGCTTTCAGCTCAGCAATGATGAAGGTATTATTGGAGTGTCCCTCCATGAAGAGTATCTCCATTAAACAAGGTCAGGGACTAATGTCGACAGGTGTTAGATTAAAGCGGTGCTACAGTCCACTGCCTCGCTATATGCAATGGCGCACTTCCATGTGCTAACTGCTAACAGTGGGGGCGAGTTGTCTGTCGCCTGTGCGGGAGATGCCGAACACCTTATGTGTTAAGGCTGTAATGCACTTGGGTTATGCAAGGGTCAGTTATGTGCAAGCTGAGTGGGATAAAACAATGCAAAAAGCTCATTAATGCTGTAGTTTCTCCGGAGCTCTCCACTTCAGCTGCCTGCTCCTTGGCCCGCCCACCGGAAGTCTAGTTTAGGTTTTATTTTACAGGTACTTTTGTATTTATTTTAGCTAGGTAGTTTATTAAATAGTTAATAACTATTTAGTAACTATTCTACCTAGTTAAAATAAATACAAACTTGCCTGTAAAATAAAAATAAACCCTAAACTAGATACAATGTAATTATTAGTTATATTGTAGCTAGCTTAGGGTTTATTTCATAGGTAAGTATTTAGTTTTAAATATGAATAATTTAGTTAATTATAGTAATTTTATTTAGATTTATTTAAATTATATCTAAGTTAGGGGGGGTTAGGGATAGGGTTAGACTTAGGTTTAGGGGTTAATATGTTTATCATAGTGGCGGCGACGTTGGGGGCGGCAGATTAGGGGTTAATAAGTGTAGGTAGTAGCGTCAACATTTGGGGCAACAGATTAGGGGTTAATAAATATAATGTAGGTGTTGGCGATGTTGGGGGCAGCATATTAGAGGTTCATAAGTATAATGTAGGTGGTGGTGGTGTCCGGAGTGGCAGATTAGGGGTTAATAATATAATGCAGATGTCAGCGATGTTGGGGCAGCAGATAGGGGTTAATAAGTGTAAGATTAGGGGTGTTTAGACTCTGGGTTCATGTTAGAGTGTTAGGTGTAGACATAAATTTTATTTCCCCATAAGAATCAATGGGGCTGCGTTAGGAGCTAAACACTGCTTTTTTGCAGGTGTTAGACTTTTTTTCAGCCGGCTCTCCCTGTTGATTCCTATGGGGAAATCGTGCACAAGCACGTTACACCAGCTCACCGCTGACTTAAGCAACACTTGTATTGGTGTGCGGTAATGAGCAAAATTTTGCTCAATGCCCACTTCTTGTCTTTTAACGAGGGGTTTGTAAAAACCTGTAATACCAGCGCTGTCTGTAAGTGAGCGGTGAGCATAAACTGCTCGTTAGCACCGCATAGCCTCTAATGCAAAACTCGTAATCTAGGTGTCTATTGTATGATTATAAAATATAAATACTTTTTCATCAGTTTTTTTTTATAAAAGAATTTCAGCCATTTTGATACCTCCCCTCCCCAACATTTACTGGAGGCTTTTTAGGATACAGTGAAACATTTGCCCTATTTGCGCAAGCTTCACAACAAGCGACCCCACATTATTTGGGATGGTTGGGAAGTGTGTTTATATAATAAAATCTTTTACCGCTCTTTCACTATATTATGATCTATAATGCTACATGCAAGAAGCACACTGCAATCAAATTGAAGGCAATTTAGGTGGCACAGTTTTCCTTGACAAAACTAAAACTAATTGTAGAATAATTTTTAACAATAGATAAGTCAGGCGTAGATAATAAACACACCATTAATAATTTAAAACATGATTGGCTCAATTTTCTAAGAAGCAGGCAGACTTACCTCTACACATTGTAGGAATCCTCTTTCATGCAGCATGTCAATTCTTGGTGTGAAGATGGCAATGACACTTACACATGTGGACAAATATCCCTTGTATAGGGGAGACCCCTAAATGCACAGGTCACTACTCATAAGCTTTAAGTCATATAGCAAGTACAATTGTACTAAAAGTTTACCAAGGGTCCTCTGGGCTCCACTTACCCCCTCTTCACGACCTTCGCCATGCGTGTCCGGTGTGTTGTTACCTTTAGGGAGACCCCTCTCCTAGGCTCAACCGCTCCCACAAGTCTCTCGCTCTTTTGTGGCCACCCGGACACCAATGATCACTCACACACTATGACTCCATTACATGACATCATCAGACGTGGCTGGCTTCCAGGGGGTAAGTGATTATTGTGGCAGCGGAGCCGCTCCATAATAGCTGTAATCCGATGCAAACACTAACAATATCAAATGATTCACCTCCTGGGAAAGTACATTGCTAATGCTCCTAAAACATCCAAGTAAACTTGTAAAAAGAAAGTCCAGAGCAGCAGTTAAAAATATATTTCTTTATTGATCTTCTTTAAAAACATGAACATAGAAACAAGCAAACATGCCCTTAGTGTACAAAAAAGCTTACACGTTTTGGCATTAATGCCATACTCATAGCTCTCTGTCTTCCCTAGCACTAATGGGCTATTTAAAGGGAATAAAACCATCTAATTTGCTAAGGGACAATGGGTACATTAACTCAAAGGTATCTAAAGGTATTTCAACGATAACTGAGTATTATTGACACTAGCCACTTTATTGTCATAAATGCACCATTACATTATACTATTTTTAGTTTTATGTAATTGTTCGGATATTCAGATGGAATTGACTATATTTGTATCATATCTATACCAGAGCTATTATTTGGCACTTCTTGGTCCCATTTAATATTGTTTCCAGCCTTTATGTTCTACAATTAGGTCATAATAGTTTTTTTTCCAGTGTGAGTTAAGGATATATTCCCTGCTAGAATTGTTTGTGGTTATGCAGGTACTCAATTTACAGTGTTTTTGGTAAGACACACATCAACAGAGCAGCATTGGATTGTGAATGCTTGTTATAATTTGTATTATCAGCAATTGGTAAGTGAGAATTTGGATACTTAAACTGGTAATACATTCTTTGAATATTTTCTGAGAAGGTTTAAGTCCCTAAATATATAAATATACAATAAGTATTGATATAAGTATCAACATCTATTATAGAACTGGAAGTAGCAAGAGTAGAGTTGAGATCCTGTTTCTCCCTGAAGACATTGCAAGAGAGGGATAACAGTGTACAGGACTTAGATGCGATTTTCCTTACAGATATATCTAAATTTACACTTTTAAAATTATTTGAAGAGATGGAATTTCTACTTGTGAAAGAAAATAAATTGAGGTGGGACATCATGACACTGAAAAAAATATCACAAATTAAAAATTGTACCTAGAGGCCTTAGGCTGAATACATTTCCTATATTTCAGACTGATGACCGGGAGTTCATAAACGAATGTAATGTAATACTGTCGGAATGTTCCCTTCATTTAATGATGCTTTTAGTTAGTTATAAAACCAAGGCTTTGAATGTGATAAATCATCAAATAGAGTTGCTACAGGTGGAATTGAATTTAAGGAGGAATGTACTGGAATACCCTAGGTATGATGGCATTCTGCAAAGAACACTTGCAGAGACTAAAATACTCTTGTTAGGATGTCTAACCCCAGTATAACAAAAAATGTAGAGGATCCTCAAGAAGTAAGATCTAACATTTTCAATAAAGGAACTCCTTCCATTCTTAAGAAAACAACACCAGGGAGGCTAGATTGTAAGTTCCTACAGGAATAGGGCCCTCAATTCCCCCTGTTTTTGTCTGCAAATTTTTGTCTTATTGTATTGTTTCTCCATTGTACTGTTATCCTTGTACCCATGGGCAGCGCTGCGGAATCTGTTGGCGCTTTATAAATAAAGAATAATAATAATATAACAAAAAATGTAGAGGATCCTCAAGTAGTAAGACCTAAAATTTTCAATAAAGGAACATCTCCCATTCTTAAGAAAACAACACCAGGGAGGCTCCAAATACACCCCTGATGGGGCACAGTCGGAAGGTCAGACAAATAACAATATTTCCACCTCTATTAATCCAGAGGACAGACAGGGTTTAGAGCAAGTTTTTACCCTCCTACACACAAAACCAGAAGGAGGGGGGGGGGGGGAGAGGAAGAGGTGGACAAAATGAGTATCAGGGACAAAACAGGTATCCAACCAGAAGAGGGAGGTTCAGGAGCAAATACCAATAGAATAGAATGTGAATAATTTATCGGACTATCCTTTATCGGGAATGGAACTGAAAGTGTTAAATCTAGGCTTGGGTTTTGTTCCCTCACAGAAATGTAATCTTTTTAAAACTTTGATTGATGTTAATAAATTATTTAGAGAATTAACATTCCAATTTTTTTTTTTTACAATAGGAGTAATGAGGAGAGTAGCAACCCCACACAAAAGACAGACTCCATCAGATTTAATACTAAGGATGTACTCACTTTGAGTGAGGGTTGTGATATATCCATTTTGGAACAATTATTCTATGGAGGGATGGTGGATGAAAATCCACAAGTAGGAAGAATCCCTCATTTCAAGAATAGCTCAAAATTCTATCCGATACAGTGCAGAGGTAACATTCTAGAGACCTTCCAGGGAAGGGTAGAGAGAGATCTTACATTGTTACACTAATCTACCCCTGTAAGTCAGCACAATTTGAATTCTAAGGAAAGAGAGGTATTAAAAAGACTCCAAGATTAAGGAGAATTGGTAATAAGGAATGCCGACAAGGGGGGATCAGTGGTAGTGATGTCAAGATCCCAATTTGTTGCCGAAGCAGAAAGGCAGTTGCATAATGTAATATACTACCAGAGACTTAGTGGTGACCCTACCACGAGGTATAAACGAGAGCTTCCCCATATCTTAGATGATGGTAGAGAATTGGGCTTTATGGATGAGCCTACCTGTGACGTCCTCCTGATAGATAACCTGGTGGTACCCAATTTTAACCATCTACCTAAAGTTCGCAAATCCCTGGAGGGAGTCATAGGTAGACTAATTGTAATTGTTATTGGGTTACTTTTAGAAAGATTGTCACAATGGTTGGACAGAATTGTGCAGTCCTTAGTTGGCGGCCTTACAAGCTTCCTACAAGACACCACACATGTATTGAATTTGGTGCGTGACCTACATTGGGAACATTCTGATATGTGGCTCACAATAGACGTTAGGGCACTTTATACTTCAATACCGCAAGATAGGGGCTTAGAGGCCCTAGAATTTTTCCTAAGTAGAAATACGGGTTATCCTGATGAATTTGTGAAGTATGTTCTGAGGATTGCTAAGTTCTTACTTACACATAACTATTTTGCCTTTGAGGGGTTTTTCTATCTCCAGAGATGCGGGACAGCTAGGGGCAAAAGATTTGCGCCCTCTTTCACCAGCCTCTTCATGAGGTGGTGGGAGCTGTCCTGCATCTATGGGGATGAAAACCCCTTCAGGCAGAATATACGATTGTACAAGCGGTATATCAATGATCTGCTCCTGGTATGGAGAGGTACAGGGGAAAAGGCAAAGGAATTTGTTGATTGGCTAAATAATAATGATATTGGATTAGAGTTCACTTTTGAGCTCAACCAGTCAACAATTAATTTCCTGGATCTAACCCTAAAGGGTATACCAAGTGTTGGGATTGAAACTGAGGTATATAGAAAACCTATTACCGGTAATGCCCTTCTCCATGCCAGGAGCAGTCATCCAAAACAGGTCCTTAGGTCAGTCGCCAAGGGACAGTTTGTAAGGTTGAATAGAAACTGTAGCACTACAAAACAGTATGAGGAACATGCTGACCAACTATCTGAACGTCTAAAGATTAGGGGCTATAAATCACAAGAGATTGTAAATATCAGAAAAGAGGTAGCGTTAACTGAGAGGCATAATTTGCTGAATAAGTCAGATTCAAACATGGAGAGTAATAGAGGTACCTTTTTTGTTACGAATTACAGTACTCAACATCATAAGATCTGCAAAATGTTACAGAAAATTTTTAGGTTACTAGCAACGGACTATGTTTTGGTGCATACAGTACAAAAAGGGTGCAAATGTGCTTCTAGGAGAGGGGTCTCGATGGTCAATATTTTGGCACCTTCACAATTAAAATCCCTACAAAGGGAAGACTCAAGCTCTTGGATTATGTTTAAAGGTGTCTACAAGTGTAGTAATTTCACATGTAAAGCCTGTGAACACTCAACAGTGGGGGAGGGCTTTAAAAGTGAGGTCATACATAGTAATAAATGTATAAATTGTAGAAGTAAATATACAATTTATTTAGCAGACTGTACGGTCTACCATCATCAATATGTAGGGATGACGTCAAGAGAGACATGCTCTTGCATAAGGGAACACCTCTCTGATATTAAGGCCAGTGTCTTGACTACCCCCCTGGTCCAACATTTTAACAGAGTCCATAATAAGGATGTTACCAGTTTTGAATGGACCATTATTGAAATAGTTAATTTTGGAAGGAGAGGGGGAGACAGAGACCAAGCTTTGGCCAAAAGAGAGGTGTTCTGGATATTCCAGCTACAAACTAGACACCCAACTGGATTAAATTATGTTTATGACCTTATCAACTTTTGGAATTAGAACAGATAATTGATATAGGATATATGTCCCTCTAATTATTATTGGGATAAATGCTGGAACTTATTTTTCATATTACTTTTCATATTAATAATTTTAACATTACCATCACAATAGTGTAACAGTATGGGTAGATTATCTAGAAGCCATAGCCACAAACACACATGTTAGGGTTATGAATACAAATGGAGGACGTACATTGACAATTTTTAATACAAGGAGGACACTGTAGTCCTAACTTTGTACAGTACTATTTATAAGCATGCATCCAATTCAAGAGTTGGGATAGCGATGGTATAATATAAGGGCATATGGTGTGTGTATGTATAATTGCCCATGTGTGTTTTGGCCAAGGTAACAAATTGTGAGAACTAATTGGTTTGTCCATTGGTTCCCATGTCCTCTAGAAGTATGTTAATTAATAACATGATTTATATCAAAATGGTAACTGACAATCATGTATTGTATTATATATGGAATATCAGTGTATAAACTAACAATATCTTCTTTGAGAAAATACTATGTAACAAATGCATTTATTTTGTTTTTATATTGTGGCTTTAATATCAATCTTGTCAGTAACAGTTAGTATCATATTTGGTAGTTGAACAAGTTGCAATTAACAACATTAAATTTAACATGAATAATATTAGAGTTTAAGTGAAAGTATATGTCTAAACGCTATTGCAGTTAACTATCTGGTAGATAAGTCTGCAATGAATGAGTTCACATACCAATTAGCGAATGAGATAGTTTTATTCCCTTTAAATAGCCCATTAGTACTAGGGAAGACAGAGAGCTATGAGAATATCGTTAATGCCGAAACGCGTAAGCTTTTTTGTACACTAAGGGCATGTTTGCTTGTTTCTATTGTCATGTTTTTAAAGAAGATCAATAAAGAATCGTATTTTTAACTGCTGCTCCGGACTTTCTTTTTACACTTACACATGTATCATGTCATCTTTTGCCCCAAAGTAGAAGTATTGTAATGATTTCTAAAATAGGCAACAATTTCATGTGGTTATTAATTGCATCCTTCCTGCCACGCCTCCCAACATTACTTCCTGTCTGATCACTATAAAGCTCCAAGGTTCCAGAGAGATTGACAGTGCTCAGTTTTTTTCTGAACTTTCCTGTTGTTTGTAGTGGGGTCTTTGGTACATTTTCTGATCTTTAACATTTGCCACCCTCCCTGACCTTGCTCTGCTTTTTTATTATGACTTTGCACCTTATGTCTGGAATCTGTGTCTGATTAATTTCCTAGGATTACTGTGTTTATATTCATCAGCACCTAGGTTGTGCGCAATTATACAAGTGCCTATCCCTGCTATTAGGCTCCACATATTTAAAGTCCTCTACACTGGCTGACACTAGACATTCCAGGCAACCTGTTTGGCCTGATTTCGGAGTGAGTGGGCAATGGACAAGCTGTGTCTGCTGGCTGCATTTATTGTTGCAAAAAGATGTGCTTGTGCAACCCTGCCCTGACAATCAGTCCAGATGAACAAGTTTTGAAGACTTGCATCCACAGCTAACTAAACAGAGCTCAGTAAAAACTATAAAAATTATGTATCTCATGTAGGATAACTAGATTAGATATTTGTCCACATTCTCCAAGGACCTTACTATTTTTACTGAAACTAAAAGGTAACATTTTAAGATCAGTGAGATAACTTGAATTTCAATATGTAAATTGTCTTTTATTTTTTCTGTAGTTTGTATACTTTATTATAATTTTTTTATATTTTTGCATTTATGATTACTTTCATTGTATTTTTATTATTATTTTGTTGCTAAACAGCATTAATGGATATTTTTAGGTAAAATGTTTGTTCATGAGTAAACACAGCAATTGCTAGATGGGAAACAGAATAATTTAAGCGGAAATACTGGCGCTGAAAGCAGGGTAGTACACAAATACAATATACGGGTCTACCTAAAAGGGTCTACCTTAGCAGAAATATAATCGTTATAAAAGTTAATAAATGGTAATAGCCTAATATATATCTTAGAAAATATATTTAATAGTGTAAAATTACAATACAATCAAGATTATAAAATCAGTGTTAATAAAATCAGTACATATATACTAAAAAGTAATTAATGGGGCCCTTTAAATTAGTTTGAAAAAGCATACAGAAAGGGGAAAGATTAACCACAAATCTATATATATATATATATACTGTGATTGAGGATAGAAGAAAACTATACTCAAATAAATATAAGTATAAAGAGGGCAGAGATATTCAAACAGTATAAATAAAAACAAATAGCAATACAAACAGACTTAATAACTGGACGTCCACCAAGCTATTGGTTCCCAAAAATTCGGACTCCCAATCCCCCATAAAAAGATTGGCATAGCTTGGTGCAAATCTGGTGCCCATAGCGGTACCTTTAATCTGTAGGTACAAGAAGAATGGTTCACAGCTTTAGAAAAGGCATCCTTCACCCTAATTGATATCATCAAAAAAGCAAGAACACTAAGTCTAGAAACCATAAACAAAAGAATAATGGAAATACAAGAAATTCTTGAAAATAGAAAAGATACGGATATTTTTAAAGAAAGACAAGCAGAAATAATTAGAACATTACAATCAACTAATACAGAATTACAAAAAATTAAAAAGAAAAAAATGCAAAGAGACAAAAATGACTACACATTACATATAGAAGACTCTAATAACACAAGCGACAGAGATACTTACAAAACAGAGCACACAAATCCCTCTAATTATAATAAACCAATTATTCAAACAAATAATACTAGACATGATTCCTTTAGGAAACCTATTAGTCATAGACAACATGAGGATTTCACACCTAGAAAAAATACCAACTACCAACATAAAAATGAGTACAAACCTAGAAACCCACAGAATATTGAAGATTCCTATAGGGAACCTGAGTACTATAATAACCAACATAGATGGCATAATATACCGCCAACTAGACAAGAATATACTCATGCACGCTTTAGAGAATATCCACTGTCAGATAGAGAATATAGACCATACTCTACTAGAAACCCTCCCCCTATAGTTGGAGAGAGGATAGATATAGAAATGAAGCCCCCTCAGGAAGAACAGACTACCCTCAATACAAAAGAGAAGAAAAGAATTGGAGAATACCACTCAGAAATAGGTTTCAACCACTTACACAAAAGTCTGAAAAGGACAACACCATAGATAGAAAAGAAATAAACCAAGGGGCACATTTTTTAGGGGTCAGTCCAAGAGCAGAAATATCAAGAGGGCATATAGTAGAAAAAGTACAATTAGCCCCCCTCATGAATCAAAGAAAAAGAGCTCTAGAGGAAAGAGAGGAGGAAGGGGCAGAAACAATAAAGAAACCAAGGGACAGACGAGAGCAATGGTAGACCCTGATACCTCAGGAATATTTAATCTAAGCAAAACAAGTCTAAGTAATGAAGAATCAAAAGTTCTAAGCCTAGGTTTATCCTTTGCACCTACGTCTAAACTCAATAAATTCGAAACACTTATTAATGTATCACAGTTCATAAGGAAACTCACACTCAAGAGGTATTTTATTAAAAATCCAATTGAACAATACACATCCAGACAATACACCGAAGACCCCAAATTTGTTCATACAGATTTAAAACCAAAGTCCAAGTTTTACCCCACTCAAGAGAAAGGGAAGAACGTAGAATTATTTGAAAAACTAGTACAAAGAGACATATAAAGTATGAGCCAAATAAAAATAAAAAACGCCTTTATAATTTGAAAAAATATGAAAATGATGCCCTCAAAAGACTGAAAGAGAACAAAGAAACCATAATTAAGCAAGCCGATAAAGGGGGTGGAGTAGTGATTATGGACAGGGACAACTACCTAGTAGAAGCAGAAAGACTACTGATGGATGAAACCACTTATAAAGAGTTAAAAAGAGACCCCACTAGAGCCGACCATCTAATTTTGAAACTACTTCTAGATACTGCTAAAAATAAAGGTATACTCAACTCTAAAGAATACAGTTTCCTATACCCCGAATTTCCTAGAATTCCCATTTTTTTTTCTTTACCAAAGATTCATAAAGATTTAAAAAATCCACCAGGTCGCCCGATTATTTCAGGGATAAACTAACTCACCGCCAACTTGTCCCAATACATAGATAGATTCCTTCAAAAATATGTCAAACAATTACCCTCATATTTGAAAGATTCAACACAAGTGCTACAACTTCTAGATAACTTGAAAATTGATGGTGAAATCATTTTAGCTACATGTGACGTGACATCTTTATACACTAATATCGCACATGATCTAGGTGTTAAAGCAGTTACAAAGTTTCTAAAGAAAGATGAAACTATATCCAAAGAACAAAGAGAATTCCTATTAGACAGCATCAGATTCATTCTTGAAAACAATACATTTTCTTTTAATCAAAAGATGTATCTACAGATTAAAGGTACCGCTATGGGCACCAGATTTGCACCAAGCTATGCCAATCTTTTTATGGGGGATTGGGAGTCCGAATTTTTGGGAACCAATAGCTTGGTGCAGTATCTGGTGACCTATAAGCGGTACATTGACGACATTCTGATTATCTGGAAAGGTACTGAAGAAACACTATTAGAACTTTTCTCCTCCATGAACCAAAATGACAGGGGATAACAGTTCACTTACGAAATAAATAAACATAAAATTTTGTTTCTAGATCTGGACATTGAAACCAACAATGACCAATTTAATACCAAAACTTTCTTTAAGAAAATAGATTCCAACAACTTTATTCATGCTACAAGCTGCCACCTTTCAAAGTGGAAAGAAAATATACCCAAAGCACAATTTCTGTGGATTAGAAAAAACTGCACTAACCTAATAGACTACGAAGAACAGTCTAAAATTCTAATAAAGACATTTAATGACAAAGGCTATGATGATATAACAATTCAGGATAATTTCAATAAAATAAAAGACATAGATAGAAAAGATTTACTTAAATATAAAAGACATGAAGATCCTATAGGCATAAAAGAAACGGAGGATATATCTGTCCCTTTCATTACAAACTATAATGGGGACCATAAGACTATCGAACGTATTATTAAAAAACATTGGCACCTAATTAGAGAGGATCCAATTATTGGAGATAAGATCTCTATTAACCCGAGATTTATATATAAAAAATCAAAGAACCTAAAGAGCACATTGGCCCCCAGCGAGTTTAAAACAAATAATCAGTCCAAACAACTTGACCTACTAGGGAACATAGTCAAAGGCTTCTTTCCCTGCCATTGCTGCAGATCCTGCCACTACACAAATAAAACCAAAGAATATACGTCAACTCAAACAGGAATAACCTACCATATAAATGACACTATCAGATGTACAGATAAAGGAATCATATACCTCATACAGTGTAGTTGTAATATGCAATATTTAGGAGAGACCTCTAGAACACTCCGCGAAAGAATTAGAGAACACCTTTGTATCATAGAAAAAGGCAACAAGGAAACACACCTATACAGACACTTTAGAGAGGTCCATAATAATCGACTTAAAGACTTTAAATTCTGGGGGATTTCGAAAGTCAAGCCAGAATGGAGAGGAGAGAATTTTGAAACAAAGCTCCTAAAAAAGGAAGCCGAACTGATATATACCATGAAAACACTGCACCCATTAGGCGTAAACTCAGAACTTGATGTAGCTCCTTTTATGTTTGACTAAAACTTCCCCTAAGGGTCTCTATTAGATATACAGTAGGGGAAGGGGTTAAGGTGTATGCACTGTTATTCAAGAAATATATAAATAGTCTTATAAATAAGTCCTTGTAAGGCCACTGCACAAATTAGGCTGTTTATAAAGGAAAAAATGTGGCGGTGTTCCCCAAAACAACCCCCACAATAATATTATTCACAAGGGACCACTCCCAGACATCCGTATATACACAAGATAAAATGCCTGACTCACCACTCTTCAGTCTCTTGGTGAGGTGTTTTCTCAGATCAGGATGCTGTGTTCAGTGTTGGTGTGAACAGTTGTGCCTTGTAATCCAGGATTATTACTTTCTGCCCATTATTTTGCTTTTGGGGCCATGAAAAACGTCCACCTGTGTCCCTTGGATAAAAAGACAGCCCGTGCAGTGTGCCTCTAGCTCACCTACCGCAATTTGTATCCAAATCTTGTGCTCACTGTTTGGCCAAATAATAAGCTAAGCATCAGAAAAAATGTATAACAGGAGCACCAAGTATATGGATAAAAAATCAAACTTTATTTAGAACATAAAGGGTATCTTAACCCCTGGGTAAGAACATACATGTATAGTCAAACAGATGAAAAAGGCTGACCGGTTTCGGCTGTTGCCTTACTCCTAGACTAAGCAGGCTAGGAGTAAGGCAACAGCCGAAACTGGTCAGCCTTTTTCATCTGTTTGACTATACATGTATGTTCTTACCCAGGGGTTAAGATACCCTTTATGTTCTAAATAAAGTTTGATTTTTTATCCATATACTTGGTGCTCCTGTTATACATTTTTTCTGATGCTCTCTATTAGATATGCCTTTTAAAAACAATCGGAACCTCCTTTCATTATTTTCCCAAGTATGTAACCACCAAATGCAAAACTTTGGAATAGTCTGTCTACATTTTTTATGTCATATACACATATGTGTTTAACTTTTACCTATGTGTTTAATTTTACCCCCAATACACTAAGAACCATTTTTTCATAACTAACTTCCGTTTGCTAGTACCAAATGTAAAACTTTGTAATAGTCTGTCCATGTCATATACACATATGTGTTTAACTTTTACCTATGTGTTTAACTTTTACCTATGTGTTTAACTTTACCCCTAATACACTAAGAACCATTTTTTCATAATTAACTTCCATTTGCAAGTACCAAATGTAAGATTTTATAATATTTATCAAAAAGAGAACAAATATCGACATATGTGTTTAACCTTTAACTATGTGTTTAATCATACTATCATCCCCCAAACAATACTGACTCTTGATCAGATAAGTATGCCCCAATATGCAACCACCAAACGTGAAATATCTAGAATGTCTGTCTATTTTCTGTATCATATACACATATGGGAAAAATGCTTTACCTATGTGTTTAACTTTAACTCTAAGAGAATGAGAACCCCCAGTTCTCTCTTTTTTTTGTCCCTAATTTACTTCTGTTTGTAATTATCAAATGTAAAACTCTGTAAAAACTTTATATTCCCTGTACAATACTGACATATGTCTTTTACCTCTACCTATGTGTTTAATCAAATTGAGGACTCCAAAAAATACTAACTCTTGAACAGACTTTACTCATAATTTAAGTCTATTTCACTTGACACCATGGATGTGACCATATTACACGTATGGTTGTTCCTTTCCGGAGCAATATGTACTTTTTTTTATATATATATTTGGTTTTTATTCGATTTTCAAACAACAATAAATGAATGAAAAAAAAAAACAACAAGTTATACAAACAAAGAGATTAGCATGAGACATAAACAATCGCTAGAAAACAGATCTTATAAATGGAGGGAGTTTGAGCTTCCCTCGACATTAGTAGAAGAAGTCCATGTGATATTTAGTCTCTTCATATGTGCTAAAAGAAAAATTCTGGCGGTCTTCTAAATATGGAAAGGCTTAAAGTTCTAGAGTAGTGTTCAATGCCAGACCCCATTATGACCGGACCCTTCTGCAGGGTTACAATATTCTCTAACAATTATAACAATAATAAAAGAAAAAATAATAATAAAAATAAATAATAAATTAGCTGGAACAAATAGTAAAAGATAGGGTGAAATACAAAAGGTTAAGTGTACTCGGGTGTAAGCGTGGCAGGTCTCCTAAGAAAATGAATGGAATATCGTGTGGGTGAAAGCATAAAGTATACAGTATTGCATTATGTGAAAAGAGTAAGGGAGTGAGCTTGCCTAAATTTCCCTGAGACTTTTATTTGGGTAGGGCTAGCGTAAATGACTCCCATAGAAAGAGCATATCTTCAAAAAATTCTAAATTATCCGTACTAAGATAGTGGAATCTTTCCAATACTAAATCCGAGGTGACAAGCTTTCTCCATGCACTAACACTAGGTATTGTTGTGGATTTCCAATGTCTGGGTATCATTTGTTTTGCTGTATTTATCATGATTTGGAATAACTGTCTGCGCAACTTACAAGCTACCTGGGGAGTCTTTTGAAGCAATATCAACTCCGGGTCTGGAATCAATTGAGTGGATAAAACCTGATTAACGTTTTCAAAGATCTCCAGCCAAAATTGTCTAATTGGCTCGCATTCCCACCATATATGTTTCATGCTTCCTTCCGAGTCACACCCCCTCCAACATGTGCCTGGACTGTTTTTATATATTCGTCTTAGTCTTGAAGGTGTCATGTACCAGCGCATGCAAATTTTAATATTTGTTTCTTTTGCTCTTGAAGAGTGTGCCGACTGAGACAATCTTCGAAATCTAGAGAGCCATTCTTTGGGAGGCGTATCTAATGCTAGTTCCCTATCCCACCCTATTGTATATGAAGGTAATTTGTCAAATCTATTGTCTAATACTAATTTATATAAGGAGGAGGTTGATCCCAGAAGTTCTGAACCATTTGAACAGGCTTGTTCAAACTGTGTAAGTGGGCGTGTGAGGTCTGCTCTGTATTTATGTGAAAAAATGAAGTGTCTAGCCTGATGATAATTGAACCAGGAGGTGAAGAAGGGTAGGGACAATGAGTCGATTTGCTGTTTTGTCATTAGTTTATTTTTATCTAATAATGTATGTATTAGGATCTGGGAATTCAATATGGTATTTGTGTTTGTGCTTCTCTCTACCTGTAGGCCAGGGGGGAATTCAGGATTTGATAGTAGGTTCATGAGTGGAGAGTATTTAGTGGAAATTTTCGGATGTGTTTTAAGAACAGACAACCAATCTTTCCAAGTCTCATTGGTGATATATGATTGGGAGACTGTTGGTTTTTTCATGGCTGAGGGATTCCAGCACCTGTTGCCTAGGTTATCTGTGCCTGCTAAAGATGTTTCTATCTGTACCCATCCCTTAGACTGATCACTCTCGTATCTGCACCATTCCATAACTCTCTGAAGTGAAACAGCTAACATGTATGAGCTAAGGTGAGGGACACCAAGACCCCCCTGTGTCGTGAGTTTATAGATTGTGCTTTTGCTAATACACGGGGGTCTGCGTCGCCAGATATAGTCATTCATTATTTTTTGTAGTGTATTAATCTCTCTGGAAATGTTCTGGATAGGCACAGTCTGTAGTATGTATAGTGCTTTGGGTAACAGTACCATTTTTGCTGCCTGGATCCTGCCCAACCAAGAGACATTCTTTAGTAGCCAGAAGGAGGTTAGTGATTGATATTCAGTAATCAATTTCTCATAATTATATTTGCGTGCGAGTTGTCTGTCTGGGGTAAGGTAAATACCTAGGTATTTAAGGCATTTGATTTGCACTTTAAGGGGGCATTGTGACTTTATAGCTTCTAAAACCGGGTGTGGAACCTTTACTGGTAGGATTTCAGATTTTGACATATTAACTGAAAAATTAGACACCATTCCAAAAGATGCGAGTTCCGATAAAGCGTGGGTGATAGATGTCAGCGGGTCTGTCAGCGTTAATAATAAGTCATCCGCATAAATGGCGAGTTTATGGTTCCTAGAACCTATCTGAATCCCCTGAATGTTATCATTAGATCTGATTTTAATTGCTAGTGGTTCTAGAGATAGAATGAACAGTAAAGGTGAGAGGGGACAACCCTGTCTGGATCCGTTTCTAATTTCAAAGTGTTCGGACAGGGTCCCATTAACCCTGATTTGTGCCGTTGGATTAGTGTAGAGGGACATTATTTTTTGTATGAAATGATCAGGGAAGTTATACCGTCTGAGAGTCGTCTGTAAGTAGGTCCAGTCAAGTCTGTCGAATGCCTTCTCGGCGTCGGTAGATACAAATAGAGTCGGGATATCTGTCGAGTGCACAAAATCTAGTAAGTTTAGGGCTTTCACTGTGTTGTCTCTTGCTTCCCTAAGTGGCACGAAGCCTGCTTGGTCTTGGTGAATTAGTAGTGGCAGGACCTTATTTATTCGGGTGGCTAGAATTTTTGCGTATAGCTTTAGATCTGTATTAAGTAGCGAGATTGGCCGGAAGTTGGCCGGTTGGTCTGGTGCTTTACCTGGTTTCTCCAGAACTGTCACAACGGCCTGAAGCATGGTGTCTGGGAAACAAGAACTTTCTGACACATAGTTGAATAATAAGGTCAGATAGGGGGCAAGGTATTTGGAGAAGGTCTTATAATAAAGGCCGGAGAAGCCGTCTGTACCTGGCGCTTTGTTAGACTTTAGGGGTTTTATTGCTGATATCACTTCCCTGAGGGTAAAGGGTTGATCTAAGACTTTGGCCTGTTCAGCATTTAACTGCGGGACCTGTATTTGGTCTAAATACTGTTTGCAGTGATATAGGTGAGACTGTGCGTTCCTGTTTGGGTATAGATTGTAAAGTTTATGGTAGTATGCCTTGAATTCCTCTGCTATCTTGTGAGTGTCTTCTACCTGTCTACCTGACTTGCTCTTAATTGAGTGTACATATGTGCGTTGTTATCTTTTCTTTAAGGCTCTTGCTAGCCATCTACCTGGTTTATTACCTTCCCTATAGAATGTTTGTTGGAAGGACAGTAATTGCCTCTGTGTGTTCAGCTGGAGTAGTCTATTAATTTGGTCTCTTTTGATATTAAGTTTTTCCAAGATTAACGGGCAATCAGGGTGTTGTTTATGTTGGCAGTCTAAGTCGGCTATGTCTTTGGCTAAGGAGGAGTATTTCTCCCTCCTTTTCCTCGTTATGTATGCTTTGCTCTTAATAAGCTCCCCTCTGATCGTACTTTTGTGGGCCTCCCATAAAGTTGTGATGTTAACATCAAGGGATTCATTCATGGAGAAATAAGATTTGATATGTTTAGCTAAGCTGTTTATTTGTGCTTTCCCTTTTAATAGTGATTCGTCAAGTCTCCACTGGAAAGTTCTGAGAGGGGCTGAGGGCCACAATATTCTACAGGAGACCAAGGAGTGGTCGGACCAGGTAGTGTGTATGATATCGGCCGCTTTCATGTAGGAGAGTACCAGGTGATCTATAAGAATATAATCTAGTCTAGAATAACACCTATTTGGGTTTGAGAAGAAGGTAAAATCTTTCTTCTGTGGGTTCATATATCTCCATGAATCATGTACCCCTAACAATTTAAGATTGTTCCAAATAGTTTGCATTTTGGGTATTTTAAGTCTTGTATCTGGATTGGTGCAATCTATTTTAGGATTTAGGGGGACATTGAGATCGCCTGCTAGAATTAAAGATCCTTTAGTATGTGACAGAATGGAATTAGTAATAGTATTAATGAATTTGCTTTGGAATCTATTTGGGGCATAAACATTCACTAATGTTATAGGTTTACCGAATAAAAGTCCTGTGATGCATAGAAATCTACCATCCTTATCATGTTCTATGTGGGTTTTAGTAAAGGCAATGGATTTGTGTATCAATATGCTAACGCCATTAATTTTTTTGGCTGGGTTGGAACTGTGAAAGTGTAGGGGGTAGTTAGAGGAAAAAAACTTAGGAACATGCCCATGTTTGAAGTGTGTCTCCTGCAACATTAGGATGTGTCCTCCTTTCTTGTGTAGATCTATTAAAGCCATTCTGCGCTTGTTTGGGCAATTAAATCCCTTGACATTTTGAGTGAGGATGAATACTTCCTGTGTGTTATCCCTACTCATACCTGTACTCACTGTTGGATGTTATGTTACAGAGGTGAGACTTCCTGCCACACCTACCAAAGTGTAAACCCGAGTACCTTTCTCTGTGGAGATAAATAAAAACAATAACAATAAAAAAGAAAATAAAGAAAAAATTTACAAATAACAAATGAACATTCCAAGCACTACCTATTAGTATGAGGAGTGTTAGTTGTAACATCAAAACTAAGGGAGAATAGTTCTCCCTACTGGCTGAGAGAAAGCAATGTCAAACAGTGAGCCAAACAAACCTATAACAACATATTTCTGTGGGTTAATACATAGAAATGTAAAAAAAAACTAAATTATTAAGTCAACATGAAATTTGACAACTTGCGGCCTTGTCTCTTAGACGTCGGGCACCCGAGATCTGCACCCCAGGCACCTGAAATTTATCACTAACAGTAAGAACTTTAGATAACCATTACTTGTACATTAGGTGCTACCTATGTCTCATGACACATATGTGTAATCTTGGAGTAGTCCACAAATCATAGCACCTAAAAAAAAAAAAGGATTATATTAAGTTTGCATTACAAGATAGCAAAAAGAAAAGGAAAAGGATACTATTGAGACAGTCCCGATCATCCCTTCTCCTTCATCTGCGACTGACTGTTTGAATTGGTTCGACGAATCTTTTTCTGCTGGACTTGTTGCCACTCTTTTCTCTGTGGCAGGGGGCCACTGTTGGCTCCGGAGCTTGATTGATCCTGAGTGGCTTGTGTTTTCACCCCTTCCGGGATTGGGATGTCTAGGTCTGTGCACACCTTTGGAATATCTTCTGGTGAAGAACAAGTGAATCTCCTGCCCTGCCGTAGAATTATGAGTTGAAAGGGGAATCCCCATCTGTAGATAATGTTCATCTTTCGAAGTAGAACAGTGAGCGGCTTAAGCTCCCTTCTTTTAGCGAGTGTTCTCTGGGAAAGGTCCGCGAAGAGTTGTATATCAGCGTTCTCATACTTGATGGGTTGTTTTTCACGGGCCTGCTTCATAATTTCTTCTTTTTCCCTGAAGTTTGTAATGCGGACAATCACATCTCTTGGGGGCTGTGATTCCAGAGGCCTGGGTCGCAGTGCCCTATGGGCTCTATCTATGTCTATTTTTGAGGGTGACTCCGTCTGTTTTAGGAAGTTAAAGAGGTCTTGTAGATATTGGTCTAAGTCATTGGTAGGAATAGCTTCGGGGATGCCTCTGATTCTAATGTTGTGCCTTCTGCCTCTATTCTCTGCATCGTCCATTTTTTCTTCTAGGTCTCTGATGTCTTCATGTTGTTTATGAATAATGTTATGCAGGTCTGTTATTGCTAATGCATGTGCATCTTGTGTATTCTCCACTACTTCCACCCTGTGCCCGATTTCTGCTATTTCCTTTTTAGGTCACTGATTTCATCTTTAATGCATTGCTTTACTTGCAAGATTAGGGTGGAAAAGTCTTTTTTTGAGGGCAGGGATTCAAACAAGGCTTTTGGTATTGTAATAGTGTCAGTTGTGGTTTCTTGGTCAGATTCTGACAAAGAAGATGCTGCAAGTGATTCAGGGTCTTCTGTGATATTGGTAGCAGTGGATTGAGCTTCCACTGATTTAAAGTAGTTGTTAACAGAAGGAGTTGTGTGGCCACGAGGCTTGGGGCCTAGTCCCTTTTTGCTCAGCTTCTTAGGGGACATAGTTATTTCTTGGGGGTGCAGCTACCCTGCTCAAGTCTTACTTATGAACTGTTAATTGAGGCCTGTGAGACCCGCTATAGTATATTTATAAAAGAGTCTCTAAAGCATGAAAACGGTGTGCCAGGTGCAAATTACAGAGAAAGAGACAAGGGGGCCTCTATGATAGACGAATTACCATAATGTCTGTCTCATAGTATAAGATGCTGTAAGTTATGTCCTTATTGCTTTATTATATCGTAGGCTAAGTTTCATAGGGCCGCATCTCACCCACCTTCTTCTATATTAGGTTTCTTTTAGGGCCTATAATCCACCATGCGGCGTCATATGTAGGAGTACTCTGTGCATTCTCCCCTTTGTTTCCACAAGCACAGAGATGGCCAGTTATTTAAAGTTAGTATAGGGGTTCAGGTTTTCATGAATGCTCGTATGATATGCACCCCACCTTTCTCCCTCCGGTACCCTGTGTAAGGTGCTCCGTGAGAAGCGCGGCCTATTACACCGATACCGTGTATGGCCGTAATTTTAAATGGGCAGTGTGTTTGTTTCTTTATGTTAGCACATACGTGCTCTCTTCTGGTAAGTGTTTTCCCACTCTGTCTTACCGCAAATCCAGTCGAGCATGTAGCTGCAGGACCCGGCGTGCTGTGTATTTGAGCGCCAGAGATGCTATGGCGGCGTGGGTGAAGCGCGCCTCAGTCACTGCTCACATCGTTCCGATAATCCGGTGCTCCTCAAATCAGCGCAGATCAGATCTGTACTTATTGTGCAGTTGTCCCTTATATTGATTGCTCCTTTACTGCTGTTTTTCTTAGATTTTTCTTCCTCTCAGCCAGTTTGGGCACTGGAGCTCTGTTAAGCCGCGGCCATCTCCCTGGCTGGCTAGCTCCGCCCCCCCGCAATATGTACTTTTAGTATACTAGTTGTTAAACTAAAATTAACAACGGGACATTTCCAAAAAACTACAAGAGACAATTAGATACCTCCTTAAAAGTTTAAGGGATATAACTCAATTTCCACCTTAACTGGGATCACACACCCCTTTGAACTAACCAATAAGGATACAGGATAGCCCTATAAAGGAATACCTGCCAGCAATGAGAACACATCTTGAAAAAGCCCCAAGTGAGGGGAGAAACCGGTTGATGACTGTGTCTCATTTCCTACAAGAAGAACTACTGCTAAGCTGAACTCCTTTAAGGCTTGTGAACTTGATACAGCCGCCGAAAGGATCGCTATTGTGTTGAAAAAGCACACAGGACAACTACCAAAGCCTGGCTCACTACCCCCAAGGCCTGTGAATTTGAATACAGCCCTCTGAGGGAGCGCACCAGTCTACAAATTGAATATTCTGCCAGATGATCTAGTACCTGCACTAAGCACCACGGAATAAGACTGCCTTGAAGTTACTATCTACCATCATTTAAAGGATTGCTATTACCCCAGAGATCGTTTACATTCTGTTCTTCCCAAAATCAGCTGGACATTTTCAGAAAGGGTGATGTAAGTGGACTACGCTAGGAGTACACACCCACCTCCAGAGGATCACCCACCTACAGGACGAACAATATTCAATCTGTGCTCCACAGATTAGCGCAAGGTACCTCACTCGCCCATTAGCTTGATCCAATGCTATTAGTATGATCATCTAGTCACGAGTGTTTTTGTTCACTATAGTTCACTTTCAGGTTAATACTGTTTTAACCCCAGATTATTACTGTTTTAAGCCCTGGTTTTTACGCTGGACGTCCAGTTATTAAGTCTGTTTGTATTGCTATTTGTTTTTATTTATACTGTTTGAATATCTCTGTATACTCAAATAAATATATACTTATATTTATTTGAGTATAGTTTTCTTCTATCCTCAATCACAGTATATATATATATATAGATTTGTGGTTAATCTTTCCCCTTTCTGTATGTTTTTTCAAACTAATTTAAAGGGCCCCATTAATTACTTTTTAGTATATATGTACTGATTTTATTAACACTGATTTTATAATCTTGATTGTATTGTAATTTTACACTATTAAATTTATTTTCTAAGATATATATTAGGCTATTACCATTTATTAACTTTTATAACGATTCTATTTCTGTTAAGGTAGACCCTTTTAGGTTACCCGTATATTGTATTTGTGTACTACCCTGCTTTCAGCGCCAGTATTTCCGCTTAAATTATTCTACTATCCTCCTCAGGGTTCTTAGACAGAGACCCTTCTATACTTGGCATTAGGGTTGATATAAGCGCCAATTCTCACCTATCCTCCTTAGATGGGAAACAGAGACATTTTAATTTTTTTGCAACAATGGGGTAATGATTGCAGAGGCAACTTTTGGTACCGCTCTGTGCTTTCCATGTGCTATGTACAAAATCTCATCTTTTTTACTTTCCTTTCTTCATTCCACCACCTCTTGTTCTAGCGCATATCAATTAAAAAAAGCCCCACAAAACTAAACATGATTCCGTAACTTGATTATTACAAATACCCAACTTCAGCCTCATACTACAAAATTATATGCATTTTTTGCATTTTTATAATTTTCCCATCAGGCTTCAAAGAGCATTAAAAAAGGGGCCTCTCCTATTTATGCAAAGATACATTTTGTACTGATCAATTGCAGCTGGCTAATTAGCCTATGGAAGAGTAACTTATTTTTATATAACGCTTGGAAAGTCGTTTATTTTTGTTTATTTCAGAACAAGGGAATCAAAATGGCAGCTGGCAGCTGACGATAGATAACTCCAACCCAGCTATTAAACTTCTAGTTAAATAATGTAAAAAAAGAAAATAAGTGAGATACAGTAAGCTATGATTTAACACTTGGTAGCCTTATTACACAGAGTTGTGGTTTTACCATCTTATGCTCGGTTGATAAACTACTGCTGTGTGTGTGTTACTGGTACCAAAAAGATTAAGGGGCCGGATTATCAAGATCAAATGCACTCAAGCAAACTCATTTACTTTTAACTCTTAATACACATGCTACTTCTAATGCGCCAAGTTGATCAGCTGCTGGCATTATAATGATCCATCCAAACTTTTTACCCCAAAGCTTCTGCCTCAATGTATGTGTTAGCCTGTCTATGTTTTTTTGCTTGATTGTCCACATGGATGTTTGTGTGGGTGCCTGTGTGTATGTGGCTGTCTATGTGTGCTTGTGTGTGTATATCTGGAAGTGGATGTCAATGGGTTTCCTGTGCGTTTGTGTGCATGTGGCTGTCTGTGGGTGCCTGTGTTTTTGTATGCATGTGGCTTTCTATGCGTGCCTGTGTGTTTGTGGTCATGTGGATGTCTGTGGGTGCCTTTGTGTGTGTTTGCATGTGGCTGTCTATGAGTGTCTGTGTTTGTGTGCATGTGGATGTCTATGGGTGCCTTTGTGTTTGTGTGCATGTGGCTGTCTATGAGTGCCTGTGTATGTGTGCATGTGGATGTCTATGGGTGCCTTTGTGTTTGTGTGCACGTGGCTGTCTATGAGTGCCTGCATTTGTGTGCATGTGGATGTCTATGGCTGACTGTGTGTTTGTGTGCATGTGGCTTTCTATGCGTGCCTGTGTGTTTGTGTGCATGTGGATGTCTATGAGTGCCTGTGTGTTTGTGTGCACGTGGATGTCTATGAGTGTCTGTGTTTGTGTGCATGCAGCTGTTTATGGATGCCTGTGTGTTTGTTTGCATCTGGGTATCTATTAGTGTCTGTGTTTGTGTGCATGCAGCTGTTTATGGATGCCTGTGTGTTTGTTTGCATCTGGGTATCTATTAGTGCCTGTATATGTGTGTCTGTAGGTGTGTCAATGGGTGCTTTATTTAAAACTAAATAGCACCTAGACATGGAAGTTTGCACTTTATCATTTGATTGGGGGGACACGTTTTAGAATTCTACCCATGGTGCAAGATACTCTAGAATATAGAAAAGAACAGTTACAGTTATTTGAAGAAAAAAAGCAAGGGGCACTTTGCAGCCCACTCTACTCAACCATAAAATGCCCAATATAAATTGCACATATGAGCAAAATATTAAATACTTGTCCTAAAGCCTGTGTACACGGGCCATTTTTTTCAGTAGAGCGGTCCCACCCCTTGCTCTCTCTCTATATCCCCTCTCTTTTGCTCTCTCTTTCTCCCCTCTCTTTTGCTCTCTCTTTCTCCCCTCTCTTTTCCCCCTCTCTTTTGCTCTCTCTCTCCCCCCCTCTGTTTTGCTGTCTCTCTCCCTCTTTTGATGTCTTTCTCCCTCTTTTGCTCTCTCTCCCCCCTCTCTTTTGCTCTCTCTCTCTCTCCCCACTCTTTTGCTCTCTCTTTCTCCCCTCTCTTTTGCTCTCTCTCTCCCCCCTCTCTTTTGCTGTCTCTCTCCCTCTTTTGCTCTCTCTCTCTCTCTCCCTCTCTTTTGCTCTCTCTCTCCCCCTCTCTTTTGTGCTCTCTCCCCCTCTCTTTTGTGCTCTCTCCCCCCTCTCTTTTCTGCTCTCTCCCCCCCTCTCTTTTGTGCTCTCTCCCCCCCCTCTCTTTTGTGCTCTCTCCCCCCCTCTCTTTTGTGCTCTCTCCCCCCTCTCTTTTGCGCTCTCTCTCCTCCCTATCTTTTGCGCTCTCTCCCCCTCTCTTTTGTGCTCTCTCCCCCTCACTTTTGTGCTCTCCTGCTCTCTTTTGTGCTCTCCCCCCCCTCTCTTTTGCTGTCTCTCTCTCTCTCTCTCTCTCTTTTGCTGTCTCTCTCCCTTTTTTTTGCTCTCTCTCTTCCCCCCTCTCATTTGCTCTCTCTCTCTCTCTCCTCTCATTTGCTCTCTCTCTCTCCTCTCATTTGCTCTCTCTCTCTCCTCTCATTTGCTCTCTCTCTCCCTCTCCTCTCTTTTGCACTCTCTCCCCTCTCTTTTGCGCTTTCTCCCCCTCTCTTTTGCGCTCTTTCCCCCTCTTTTTTGCACTCTCTCCCTCTCTCTTTTGTGCTCTCTCCCCCTTCCTTTTGTGCTCTCTCCCCCTTCCTTTTGTGCTCTCTCTACCCCTCTCCCTTTTGTGCTCTCTCTCCCCCCCTCTCTTTTGTGCTTTCTCCCCCTCTCTTTTGTGCTCTCTCTCCCCCTCTCTTTTGTGCTCTCCCCCCCTCTCTTTTGTGCTCTCTCCCCCCTCTCTTTTGTGCTCTATCCCCCCTCTCTTTTGTGCTCTCTCCCCCCTCTCTTTTGTGCTCTCTTTCCCCCCTCTCTTTTGTGCTCTCTCTCCCCCCTCTCTTTTGTGCTCTCTCTCCCCCCTCTCTTTTGTGCTCTCTCTCCCCTCTCTCTTTTGTGCTCTCTCTCCCCCTCTCTTTTGTGCTATCTCCCCCTCTCCTTTGCTCACTCTCCCCAATCTCTTTTGCTCACTCTCCCCAATCTTTTTATCCCCCTCTTCTGCTCTCACTATCCCCTTCTTTTTTGAGCTCTCTGTCTTAAGAATCACCGTCTCACTGTGCACAGCCACACACCCGGCATCTGGCCCCGCCCAGCCCCGCCCATGTCACGATCGGCCCTGCCTGGCCATGCCCATGCCACGCCCGGACTACGCCCACCTCATGCCCGTCGGCCACGCCCACTCCACCATACGCGACGCCGGGGGAAGTCATCTAGACAGTTAGAAGGCCAGGTGTGTTTGTCCTTGTGCGCAGTCTCTACTGCGCATGACAGCTTCAGACAAACACACTTGGCCTTTTATTATATAGGATTATAATTTTTTCTATTTTTTTAATAAATTCTGTTGACCACATGTCTGATTCCCACCAGCATCCATGCCTGATTTTTACAATGTGGCACAGACTCCTGGTGAAATTATACCTTAGGATAGAAGACTAAAAAGAAAACTGGGTTGTCCAGGCAAAATAGGGACAGTTGCCAACATGCAAATAAGCAATGGGGGGGTGTTGGGACCTGCATGCTTATAAATTACCAGTATCTATAAGTGGCAGTAATCCTTGTTGCTGTGCAATACATTAAAAAACAAAAACAAAGTCAGGACAGAGGTAGCCAGAAATGAATTCTAACCCTGTGCCAGACCCCAGTAAAGCACAGTCAGCAGTACAGAGAAACTAACATAAAAACTAACCCAGAGGAGCCAATAAACACATTGTTAAACTTACTCATCAGGGCTAGTATTGTACATCCACACAAGAGCAAATAAAAACACTAAATATCTCTATAAAAACATAAAATATCTCTATAAACCTTTGCTTGCCTGCCAGTAATTCTTAATAGAGTATAAAGCATGTAAGCCACTTACAGGGTTTTATAGAAGTGTATTCTATGCTAAATACCCACATAGCCCATTACCCAAAACACCCCTGGCACAATTATAAATGAATTAGCACTGCCAAATGAGTCAGTTAAGGCACCCATATTACATACACAATAAATGCAGCCAGTTTCACATTCTGACTGGGTAAATATGAAAAAAGGGATAGCTGATCTAATGGTTCTGGAGACTTTACAGGCCTTTGAGTTGGCAGGTTCACAGTGTCCATTAGACAGTACGGAGTGTGGCCAAATAAATAGGTGCTTGACCAGTGAGAGAGGGGAAATAAGTGGTAAGGGAACCTAATGCAATAGTAGTAAGTGAATACCTCCCAATTGTTCCACATCCTGTAAGATTGTCATGCGTTAAGAAGTTTGTACAGCTGTCCTGCCCTTGGTGTCCTGGTTTAAAGGGACTGTCTGAGCACTGCTCAAGCCCCCAGACAAATCAAATTAGCCAGTAGGATGAGAGCTGCTTAAATCTTATTGGCTGTTCAAATCAGCCAATAGGATTTAAGCAGCTCTAATCCTATTGGCTGATTTGAATATTTCATCCAATAGGAATGCAATGGTACCCCAATATAAAAGGTGTACCTTGCATTCAAGCTTGAGTGTGCGGCGGACGATCACATGAAGAGGATCCACGTCACTGAAGACCGCCACCGCTAAAGAGGACCAGCGCTCCAGATGAGGACCAGTGCTCCAGATCCACGCATTGCCAAAGACCGCTCCGCACCTCCAGGAAGTAGATAGAAGATGGTGCCGCCCGGGAAGAAGATTTTTGCAGTCAGTTTTTTCTATGATTGACAAAGGTTTTTAACTTTTTGGCACAGGGTTAATATACTCTTTTTGGTTATCACAAATACATATATACACAAAGTAATACATTAATACATACAGTATGTATACATATATATATACAGTGTGTATATATATATATATATATATATACATACATATACATCTTTAGACATATATCTGTATTTATCTCAATGTTAAAGCCCTTCAGCGGCTTTTTTTTCTCTAACACTCGAGATCTCATATCTTGGAGCCCATATAACTTTTTAAAGCAATATTTTTTGGGCCACATTTTTGTTAGACAGTTATTTTGACTGTAACTGTACTTTGTAATGAATTTTTAGAGCGTTTTGTGCAACTTTTTAATTTCGGAAAACAGTTAACCACAGCTCTGAGATTGTGGTAAGGATTCTATTGTAACTCAAGATTCGTGTTTTCACTCCACTTATAATAGCACATATGCTCGCAAAAAGAAGATATCGCTTCCGCAAAACCATTTGCGCCTCACTTCTAATCTAGCCCTTTGGGTTTCATGTCCCTTTAAGGTTCTTATTAGACGTACATTTAGCTATTTCCTGCATATCCGAATGCCAAAGATGACGGCCACAAGTCCTATTTCGTAATTGGATTTATTGTTAACGTGCAACACACTAAGATCTGGATTTGCACAGATTTTAGTGTGTTGCACGTTCACATCAATAAATCAGGTTTCAAAAATTGACAAATGCCGTTTGCAGCTGCCATCTTCGGCATTTGGATCGGCCTAAAATAGCTAAATGCACGTCTAGTTGTTGTTTTCATGCTATTTTATATCTTTCATATATGATTTTCTATTAATTTGTGCTCCTTTCAGTCATACATCTTTTCTTTCGTATGTGCGACCATCTGTTGTATTGATCATACATTTCATATTCTTCTTAATTTCTCTGTGCTGTTTTCTATAAACTTTTCAGCTTTTCTTTCTGAGTATAATACATAGATAAAAGCCAGAATTTCCCTTTTCTGCTTTTTTTCTTCTTCATTTGATGAGTTGAAACAAATCCTGATTGCACCTTATCTGGTTTGTCAATGAGAGCATTTTCTTGTCCTTTTATAAAACAATATACCTAAATTAGTTTCTTCCACTATAGTTTCAGATCTGTCTAAAAATCATTTCTTTTGTGAAATAAAACTAGAAAAATCAAACAGAATTTCTTTGCTTTAAAATATTTTTTACTCCAAAATAAAGTAGTTTATAATAAGTGTTTTTACTACACCTGTGTGCATAAAATATATTTTAAATTAACCCTCTAGACTTTTTTCCTAAGTATTATATGACAGCAATGTTAAAACAGTTTCAAAATTTTTTTAAAAACCCCCCAGAAATAACTAGAAGATATTAGACTTTATTGGAGATGGTAACATGTTTGTTAGCTTATCAGGAATTATTTTTATTGTCAGTTTTTGTGCTTAAAGGGACAGTCTAGTCGAAATTAAACTTTCATGATTTAGATAGGGCATGCAATTTTAAACAACTTTCCAATTTACTTTTACATAAAATTTGCTTTTTTTCTCTTTGTATTCTTTGTTGAAAGCTAAAGTGCATTTTGACTGTTTTTACAGCTAGACAGTGCTAGTTAATGTGTGCCATACATATAATATTGTGCTCACTTACGTGGAGTTATTTATGAGTCAGCACTGATTGGCTAAAATGCATGTCTGTCAAAAGAACTGAAATAATGGGGCAGTCTGCAGAGGCTTAGATACAAGGTAATGACAATGGTAAAAAGTATATTAACAGCGTTGGTTATGCAAAACTGGGGAATATCTAATAAAGGGATTATCTATCTTTTTAAACAATAACAATTCTGGAGTAGACTGTCCCTTTAAGGGTAACATGTGACCATGTAGTTTAACTGTAGATATTAACTGGATCCAATTCTACAAGGATCTACTTTAGCTCCTGTAAGACTACACCCTAGTTCACGCATGGATTCCATCTAGCTGTTGTTTATTTCTCTTCTAGCTTGTAAATACCTGTCCTTTGGGTCTTGCATGGCCCCAATCTAGTAAGTGCATTATGCTGCTCTGTTTTAACTTGTGTGTTGCTCGCGTCTAGTTTATTCATGGTTCTCTTTTGAAACTTGCCTGATTCCGCTATCTTCTTCTGTAGTGACTCCATCTGCATGTCCATCTCTAAATTATATATGGATCTTCTGTTTCTATTGCATGTCTTCTGATTAGATCCTGAATGTTCTCCCTATAGCTCCTAAATATCCTGCCTTTAGCTTCTGCATGACCCTCCTCTAAATCATGCATGGATATCTTCCAGTGTCTACATGGTTCTCCTCTAGCTGCTGCATGGTTCTCCATTATTCCTGTACCCTTCTAGCATCTGCATTTCATTCTCTTTCTCCTGTATAGCACTAACGTTAGCATGGCCCTCTTCTAAGACCTGAATGGTTTTCCTTTGGCTTCTGCACTGCTTTCCTCTAGCTTCTGCATGCCCCAAAAGCTCCTGTATAGAGCTACTAAATGTCCTTCAATTAGCTTATCTTAATTATTTATGTCTTCCTCTAGCCCTGCATACATTTCCTATTTCTCAGGGAAGACTCCACTGTAGCTCTAGAATGGCTTATTCTATCTCTGCATGACCCTCCTCTAGCTGCATGGCTCCCCTATAGCTATATCTTGTCTTGAAGGTCTAGCCTGTATCCCTCTGTGTATGGTTCTAAATCTATCCTACATGGCTCCCCTCTAGCCTTTGCATGACACTTCTAAAGCTTCTGTATGACTCCCCTCCAAAACCTACTTTGCTCTATTGTAGCTTCTTTATGGCTCCCCTTTAACACCTGCAAGGCTTCCACTTGTTCCTTATTTAGCCCTGTGCTAGCTCCTGTATGGCTTTCCTTTAGCTACTACCTGAATATGAAAGATTTTTAGTTTCCACATGGCTACCATCTTGCTCAATTATTTTACTTCTGTAGCTCCTTTATGGCTCTCCTCTAGTACCTACATAGCTCCCTTCTAAAAGTTATTTGTCTGTCATGTAGTTCCTGTATGGCACTCATATCCTCCTCCCATTCAACTCATTTATGATCATATTACTCTTCAGCTTTCTCTAACTCTTATATAGCCTTCATCTAGCTTTTGTATGCTCCCCTTTGACCCTTAACAATTCTATGGTTTCCTCAGACATCTACATTGTTCCTTTCTAGCACCTGTTTGGCTTGCATTTCTAACTCATTTGTATTTTTTCTTTAGCTACTACATTGCTATGGCTACCATCTTGCTCAGAAATTTTACCCTCTAGCTGATTAATGGCTCTATTTAGATTTGTATGTTTCCTCCATAAAACGTTCATAGTTCCCTCCTAGCACATGCTTAGTTACCCTGCAGGTCATGCATATTTGCCCTCTAAATTCGGTATGACTTATGTTTGTATAGCTTTCTTCTTGTCAGGTACCTGTCAGAGTGTATGTACCTTTAAACAAAACCTTCATAAGGCTACTCCTCCCCCTTCCACCTGCCAATTAATTTGGTTGTGTTACTGAACAAGCTACCTTGTTGCAGGCTCCGCCATAACGCTGCAAAGATAAACTTTACCAAGTTACAAGTTTATTATACCTTCACTTGCTAAGTGCTTTATCCTCCATTCTCATCGTCTAACTAGAAGTAGTTAGCAAAACGGACTGAATTCTACCTGGGTATTGACACCTATTTAATCCAGATCAGGACTCCTCTGTTGTTTAAACTACCAACAGATTACCTCTACAACGCAATAACCGCTGACATCGTAGCAGGGATTCCTACGAACCAGAACTTGTTACCGGCTACCTTGCTTCAAGCCTTTCCTGTCTCTCACGGCTACCAGCCGTCCGCTCTCAGTGCGCTAAGCGTGCACACTGCCTGTCAGCTGTTCCAGCAATCTGATTGGACTAACCGCTCACACCCTCCACTGACACTGCCGCTGCAGCATCAAGCACCTCTCCCCTCTTCACACACGCTGCTGTTGCAGCTCCAGCACCAGTCCTCTAAGAGTCAACGGATTCTCTTGAGAAATCACTATTGTCAATACCAACTTCCTCAGTGAGTCACCAGTCTCCTCTTAACTGTTATATAAGGCGCCTAACCTATGAACTATACTTTATCCTGTGTCAGCCAACTACTCAGGAATAAGCACGCTTACCTTCACGTTGCAGTTAACCTCTTATCTGCTGCTTTCTTGCTAAACTGCAACCTGACTTTCTCCTGTAACAAGATAACAGGAGTCTCCCTAAAACCCTTATCTTGTGTACTCATTCTTGGTCTGCAGTTGAGATTCACGGTTTACAGATCTAGTACCTCACAACACCATGACACTTCTATCTTCTGCATGCTACCCCACTAGCTCCTTCATGACTCCCCTCTAGCTCCTCTATGTCTCTTTATAGCTTTATCATGGCTCCCCAAGCCTTCTTCAAGTCCTTGATTTATCCACCTTTAGATCCTGCATCACCTTCCTATCTACTACATGACTTCCCTCCAGATTTGCATGACTCTAGAATGGTTGCTTTTCTCCACTACATGGCCTGCACTTGCTCCTACATGGTTCCCGTCTAGCTTACTTTTGGCTTCCTCATTCTCCAGCATGGAGCACCTGTAGCTCCTGTATAACCTCCTTCTCTTGCATGGGTCTCTTTTAGCTCAACTGTAGCTTCCACTAACTTCTGTATAGCGTTCATGTTTCTAGATATCTTCCCTCAATCATCTGCATGGCTAGTATTTACATAGCCATTTGCTAGATTCTGAATGTTTATTCTCTAGCTGTCCTACATAGTATAGTACTCTAGTAATTATGTAGCTTCTGCATGACTGTCATCCTCAAGCACTGCTGCCCCCAGATTCTAAATAGCTTCCTCTAAATGTATTCCTGGCTACCCTCTAACACCTACCTAGCCTTCTCTAGCATCTTCATGGCTCCCCTGTAGCTCTTAGATTGTCATTTCTAACTAGTGTATGACCCTTTCTAACTGTTTTGCCCTCTAGAAGCTTCTGAGTTACATACAATTAACCAATTAATTTGCTCCCGTATAGCTTAGTATGACTCTCTACTACCACACAGCTCTTCTCTTGTTCATATATGGTATCACTCCGGTATTGTCTTATTCCTTTATGACAGTATAGCTTAATCTAGCTCCTATATTGCTCTCTAATAACTCCCATATAGCTCATGTCTTCTTTACCTACTTTATTAAATTCCCCTCCTCCTGCATGGATCTCATCTAGCTGTTGCATGGCTACCCTCTTTTATGGCTTCCTATAGTCCCTGCACATCTTTATCTACATCCTGTTTGGTTCCCACAAGCTTCTAGCTAAAGGTCTTTCTTTATCTCCTGAATGGCTCCTATTTAGATTCTGCATGAAACTCCTGCATAGCTGCCCTCATAATTGTGTATGACTCACTCACTCACAATTGTTCCTGCATGGCCTTCCTCTGACTCCAGAAAAGTTCCACTCTTTAGCTTCTTCTTGACTATCTAAATTCTGCATTCCCCATTGGAAACTGTATGATTCCCTTGTACCATCTACCTTCTGCAAATAACATTTTAGATCTAGCTACTATATAGCCCACCCTGTTAGATAATGCATATATCTCTTTAAAGGGATATTATTGGTAGGATGTGACGGCAGGGTTTGCATCACTTTTGGTTGCAGGGAAATGTGCCTGTTTTTTTGTGGGGTGTTATAATTGGCTTGAGTTTAACATTGTTTTAAGGTTTAGGGGTTGCTTGTATGAGAGGAGGGATGGGTTTGGGAATATTTCTTTCAGCTCTCTGTTCTTGTAGAGAGCTGGAAGTAAGTATCTGGCAATTTTTCTTAAAATATCTAATTGTGGGTTGTATGTTATGACAAGGAGTATTCTCCAACTATGCCTGTATTGCCAGAGATGACCCTGGGTATATTTTTGGCTCTTTGAACGTAATTTTCTATTATTCTTTAGTGGCGGCATTGGTTCCTGAATACATTTATAATGTGATTTTAGATCTAAAGAACTGTCCGTTTTTTTCTGAGCAGATATAGTTGTATCCTATGGCTTGGCTGTAAATAATGAAGTGTTTGGTGTGTTTTGTCATATTTTATATATGTGGGTTTGTGATAGATAGAACTATGTATTATATTGTTCTTAATTTAATAGTGGTGTCAAGAAAATTGGTGTGTGTGGTGGATTGGTTTAGGGAGAGTTTTATTGTGGTGTGAAATGCATTGAATCTGTTGTGGAAATTAATTAATTGTTGCTCACATGTTGTCCATTATATTAGAATGTTTTCAATGTAGCAGCAGTAGACGACAGGTTAAGCAGCAGCCATCATAAAAACCACTGCTACCTAACTAGAGTTTCAGTTGAACCTAAAAAACCGGGGCCCCAAAGCTGCTTTGCAGCTTGATAAATGCGGACATTGTGGTGTTTTTATTTTTTCTATCCAGGATTGTGTTTTTTACCCTGTTTAGGAATGTTTCAATGTACTTATCTAGGTTGTGTTCTGGAGGGTGTCCAGCGTGATTCCTTTTTGTGTAGAGTATGCAAAAGTTGAGTGGATTTTATCTCTGTATTGTGGAAGTATTCCTTAAGGTGCCAATTCTCTTAAATAACTCTTCCATGTCACAGCAGAGTTTTGTTTTTTCTATGAATTTTGTGGGGTAGAAATTAAGTACACTGTATTCCGCTTTGTTCAGTGTGTAGTTTGAGAGGTTTACCACACAGTTTAGTTCAGCAAATGTTGGGGTTTTATGGTCCTCAATTACTGCTACTGGAATAGGAAGCGCCCCAGACTTCCACTGCTATCTCCTATGTACCTGTCGGCATTCTTCACGCTGCATGTTTCCTGCTGCACACCCTGTGCCACAAACCAGAAGTCACTCCGGGAAATCGTCCGCATGAAACCGGTGCAACCCTTTTTTATTACAACCTATAGTAAGGAGTATAGTCAAATTTGTAATATTATTAAAGGTGCATTACCTATCCTAAGAACAGATAATATGATAAACAAAATAATAGACTTAGGTCTTAAATTTATTAGTAGGAAATCAAAAACATTGGGTAACATGATGTTGACTTCTATGTTGCCACTTGAGAATAAAACCAATTGGTTAACCAAAAAACCTGGATATCACAGATGCAGCAGTAGGAGGTATAAAAGTTGTGCGTATATTGTTCTAGGTGATGAATTTACATCTCAAGATGAATTAAGAACATATAAAATTAAACAGTATATTGACTGTAATTCAAAATTTGTGATATATTTATTGACTTGTGGAAAAAAGTATGTAGGTCATACGACTAGATTTCTAAAAGATCGTTTTTTGGAGAACTTGCGTGCGATAGAGGATCCAGAATCAACTACACCTATAGTCATACACTTTCATAAATATCATGCATCCAACAGCCCTTATTATCAGTACAGGGTATATAGCATGTTCAGAGGCACCCCAGAGGGAGTTACAGGATTATGACACTAAAACAAGAGGAGGTATTATGGATTTTCCAGTTGGGAACCAGGGTACCTATTGGATTAAATAGTGAATGCAATGTTAAATTATTTGTAGACTGATACAAACAATATGTTATCTATTTGAAAATGCAACAGTTATTTCATGTGTGAAACATGTAAATTTATGTGGGAATTTCCCATTCCGTTTTTATATTCTGTTTTTGCTTTTGTTCTTTAGATGTCTTATCCTGTACTTAACTTTTTAATCATGTAACAGTTTCTATTTGGTTCCTTATTTGGTTGAAGCTAAAAGCTTATGCATATATATGTACGTTTAGATCAATTTGACATCTGTAAAAGATATGCTTATGATGTGCAATTTTGAGGTTAATATGTTGTAAATATGTTTGTTGTATGAGTGCCAAACGGTGGATACTGGTATAGGCAATAGTGTTTAGCATGGTACACATAGAGTTAAACATATAGGGGTGTGTCATTAAGCCCTATAAGTAAGATTACCGGTCCTGTAATCAGCAAGTCATTGATAAAGTTTTGTCTCTGTATGACTAATTGGCTACTACTTCTCATGCCTTGATGTTTTTATCCTGTGAAAATAAACAAGTTTGTTTTTATCACAACTCCTGGGTTGGAAGCATTCTTACCGTTGTGCTGGGACTATTGCAGTGTATGGTCCGCAATTACCTGTTTGGGATACAGTCCTGCTTTCATTCTGAGTCTATGGAGCTTTTTTGTTTTGTTGCAAGTAAGGCATTTTTGCAGTTCTTTGTAGTAGTGATGCAGTCTCTGTTCTACAGCCTCAGTTTCTGTTCCTTGTTGTGGTTTCTAATCTCTTCTTGCATAGCTGTTTTATAGCTGTAGCATATTCTAATGAGGTGATCCTCAGTCTTTCTGATGTTCTAGTGCACGGTTGTTGGGCAAATCGGGTGTTGCAAGTTTGCTTTATTGGAATTTTTAGGAGTCCATTAGGTATTAGATTTTCTTCTTTGCTTTTTGTCAGGAAGAATATGTTGCTGTATAGTTGTGCCAGTTTTTTCATTAGCGTCTTAAGCTTCATTTGAGTGAGGTTTTCAGATTTACGGCTCATTTTCATTTGCATCAATTTCCTTAGGTCTTGCAACATCTCTGGGAATTTTGACATAACGGTGTTAGTGAGGGAGGCTGCAATATACATTAATACAATGTGAATGTAGAATGTGAATTGTATGCATGTCTTTATGAATCAGTTTGTTCCCAATCTATAAATCTATTCTTTATTTTAAAATATTGGAACATACATTTCTAATATAAAATAATTTGCGGTTAATCTAATGGATAAACCATGTATTTAAGCCACTCATTTACAAGCACTTCTGAAAACATTAAAAGCTAATTCCAGTGAAGTGGTCTTAACGATCCTAATTATATAGCCATACTGTCCAAAAACACACACACACACACTGTTTATGATATTAACCACAAGGCATAAGTAAGCATCAAGAGGAAAAAACAAGCAAGTAATCTAACTTAAAATAAAGTAAAACATTAGCACCTGACATTGCCGAAATAACTAATTGGCTTACTTTCCAAATCTTTGTTTTGTTTTGATTTTATGGGTGAAAGGTCAAGCTTGGTGCTTGGTCTGTAATGCACAATAAAGCAGTTTATTAAAATTTGGGAAAAAGGAAATAGGCGGATTAGCGAATGAGACCTTCAAACTCCGCAGACCCACGTTTAAATATTTAAAGAGTAATTTGAGGATTTACTACTCTGACCAGTTAAAAGGCTGATGATCTCTATGGCCGTGGTTACGTTGCCAATGGTTTGTTCTGTAGACAGCAGTATATGTATGTGTATGTGTGTGTGTATATATATATATATATATATATATATATATATATATATATATACTTTATATATAGATATATATATAATCAAGATAAGGATAAGCACTCACTGGATTTAAATACAATAACTATTTATTGGTAGTTCCAATTATTATATTATTATATAGTTATTTAAATCCAGTGAGTGCTTATCCTTATCTTGATTGAATATCCTGCTAAGCACCCTGGTCTGTGTTTGGGTTGGCGAGTGAGAGTGCACTTACTTGGAGTCTATATATATAGTGTAGTAGTAATACAAGGTTATATAATGTTTTGTTTTGTTTATTGTTTTTTTTCTCTTCAATCAAGATTATAGAATGTTTTATGGAAAAATGATAAACTGTTACAATTTTGGAATTTTATTGAGGACCTCCAATTACAATCTTAACAAATGTATTATAGTTGATATTATATTTATGTTTGTATGTACTTATTTATTTATGTATATGTTTAATAACTAGAAAATAGGGCCATCTGGAGTTACAGAATATTTATTGGTAATAGGAAAATTATTATAGCAATAGATAAAAAATACTTATGAACATAGTTGTGGTAAGCTTTGAAAGAATTGAGATAACTAGGGTGCTTATGATAAATAATCAACACCTAGATTTCGAGCGCTATAGGGAAATTAACGAACGCAACAAAAGTTAGGTTATTTAATTTCCTATAGCGCTGCTATTACAAGTTTTCAAACATACGCTTTTTGCGTGCAATATGGTTGCATTGAGCTCCATACCGCACACAATCAGAGCGATGCTAAGACGTGCTCATGCACGCTTTCCCCATAGATATCAATGGGGAGAACTGGCCAAAAAAAAACTAACACCTGCGATCACGGAAACAAAAGTTCCGTAACGCAGCCCCATTAATGTCTATGGGGAAATAAAAATACTGTTAAAACCTAACACCATAACTTAAACCCTGAGTCTAAACACCCCTAATCTGCTGCCCCTGACATTGCAGACACCTGCCTACAGTTATTAACCCCTAATCTGCCACTCCCGATATCGCCACCACTATACTACATTTATTAACCCCTAAACCGCCAGCCCCCCACATCGCAACAAGCTAAAATAAACAATATTAACCCCTAAACCTAACCCTAACATAACCCTAACCTAACCCTAAACCTAACCCTAACACCCCCTAACTTTAACATAATAAAAATATAGCTAAATTGAAAATACAATTATTAACTAAATAAACCTATTAACCCCTAACGTGCCAGCCCCCCCACATCACAACAAGCTGAATTAAACTAAAGTAACCCCTAAACCTAATCCTAACCCTAAACCTAACCCTAACCCCCCCCATAACTTTAACATAATTAAATTATATCTAAAGTAAATTTACAATTATTAACTAAATAATTATTTATTTAAAACTAAATACATACTTACAGTTGTGCCCATAAGTTTACATACCCTGGCAGAATTTATGATTTCTTTGCCATTTTTCAGAGAATATGAATGATAACACAAAAACTTTTCATTCACTCATGGTTAGTGTTTGGCTGAAGCCATTTATTATCAATCAACTGTGTTTAATCATAATGACAACAGAAACTACCCAAATGACCCTGATCAAAAGTTTACATACCCTGGTGATTTTGGCCTGATAACATGCACTCAAGTTGACACAAAGGGGTTTGAATGGCTATTAAAGGTAACCATCCTCACTTGTGATCTGTTTGCTTGTAATTAGTGTGTGTGTATAAAACGTCAATGAGTTTCTGGACACCTGACAGACCCTTGCATCTTTCATCCAGTGCTGCACTGACGTTTCTGGATTCTGAGTCATGGGCAAAGAAAAAGAATTGTCAAAGGATCTGTGGGAAAAAGGTAGTTGAACTGTATAAAACAGGAAAGGGATATAAAAAGATATCCAAGGAATTGAGAATGCAAATCAGCATTGTTCAAACTAATCAAGAAGTAGAAAATGAGGCATTCTGTTTGATCTTGCCATCAATTCTGACCAAATTTCCTTTGCCTTTGTAGCTCACACCTTCCCAAAACATCAGCGATCCACCTCCATGTTTCACAGTAGGAATGGTGTACCTTTCATCATAGGCCTTGTTGACTCCTCTCCAAATGTAGCGTTTATGGTTGTGGCCAAAAAGCTCAATTTTGGTCTCATCACTCCAAATGACTTTGTGCCAAAAGGTTTGAGGCTTGTCTCTGTGCTGTTTGGCGTATTTTAAGCGGGATACTTTGCGGCATTTGCGTAGTAATGGTTTTCTTTTGGCGACTCAACCATGCAGCCCATCTTTCTTCAAGTGCTTCCTTATTGTGCATTTTGAAACAGCCACACCACATGTCCTGTATTTCACCTAAAGTTATTTGTGGGTTTGTCTTTGTATCCCGAACAATTTTCATGGCAGTTGTGGCTAATATTTTAGTTGGTCTACCTGACCGTGGTTTGGTTTCAACAGAACCCCTCATTTTCCACTTCTTTATTAGAGTTTGAACACTGCTGATTTGTATTCTCAATTCCTTGGATATCTTTTTATATCCCTTTCCTGTTTTATACAGTTCAACTACCTTTTCACGCAGATCCTTTGACAATTATTTTGCTTACCCCATGACTCAGAATCCAGAATCGTCAGTGCAGCACTGGATGAAAGATGCAAGGGTCTATCAGGAGCCTTTTGTACACACACACATACACTAATTACAAGCAATCAGATCACAGGTGAGGATGGTTACCTTTAATAGCCATTCAAAACCCTTTGTGTCAACTTGTGTGCATCTTATCAGGCCAAAATCACCAGGGTATGTAAACTTTTGATCAGGGCTATTTGAGTAGTTTCTGTTGTCATAATGATTTAAAAAGAGTAAACACAGTTGATTGATAATAAATGGCTTCAGCCAAACACTAACCATTACTTATGAGCACAACTGTACCTGTGAAATAAAAAATAAGCTAGCTACAATATAACTAATAGTTATTTTGTATCTAGCTGAGCTTTTATTTTTGTTTCACAGGTAAGTTTGTATTTATTTTAACTAGGTAGACTAGTAAGTAAATAGTTATTAACTATTTACTAACTACCTAGTTAAAATAAATACAAACTTACCTGTGAAATGAAACCTAATCGGCATTACACTAAAACCTACCATTACAAAAAATAAAAAAAATCCTACCATTACAAAAAATGAAAAAACTACCATTACAAAAAAAACAAATTATACAAAAAAATTAAGATAAATTCTATTCTAACACCCTTACAAAAAACACCCCAAAATAAAAAAAACCCTACTCTAGAATTAAATTCCAAGGGCCCTTAAAAGGGCCTTTTGGGGGGGTCCTTAAAAGGGCCTTTTGTAGGGCATTGCCCTGAGATAAACAGCTCTTTTACACCAAAAAAATACAAACACCCCCTTACACTATACAAACCCCCACCCCCCAAACTACCAGGGGCCCTTAAAAGGTCCTTTTGTAGCACATTGCCCTGAGATAAACAGCTCTTTTACTCCAAAAAGAATACAAACCCCCACTAACACTATACAAACCCCCATGCCCCAAACTACCAGGGGCCCTTAAAATGGCCTTTTGTAGGGCATTGCCCTGAGATAAACAGCTCTTTTGCTAAAAAAAAAAAACACCCCCTAAAAATATAAATTACACAAAATAACAAACAAATTATCAAAAATAAAAAATGATTTCTATTCTAATACCCATAAAAATAAAACATTCCAAAATTAAAAACCTAATCTAGAATAAGCTACAAATGGCCCTTAAAAGGGCCTTTTGTAGGGCATTGTCTTAAAGATATCAGCTCTTTTATTGAAAATAATTTACAAAGACCCACTAACACAAACCCCCACCCCCCCCCAAACCCACAAAATAAAAAAAAATATCTAAAAAAACTAATATACCCATTGCCCTGAAACGGGCATTTAGCTCTTTTACTGCCCAGACCCTAAACTAAAAAATCAAACCCACCTAATAAACCCTTAAAAAATCCTAACACTAACCCCCTGACGATCCACAAGTCCCGCTTGAAAATTCTTCATCCCGGTGAAGTCTTCATCCAGGCGGCCCCTTCAATCTTCATCCCGGTGGCGACGTCCTGATCCAAGCAGCGAGAAGTCTTCATCCAGACGGCCTCTTCCATCTTCATCCAGGCGTCATCTTCTATCTTGATCCCGGAGGCGTCGAGCGGGTCCATCCTGAAGACATCCGACGTGGAGCATCCTCTTCATACGGTCGCCGCCGTACACTGAATCTTCAATGCAAGGGACGCGATTCAAGATGGCGTCCCTTGCATTCCTATTGGCTAAAAAATTTTAATCAGTCAATAGGAATTAGGGCTGCTAAAATCCTATTGGCTGTTCATATCAGCCAATAGGATTTAAGCAGCTCTCATTCTATTGGCTAATTTGAATTAGAAGTTTTAATTTAATTTAAGATAGGGAAATTGTAATTTTAATATAAAGTTAGGGGGTTGTTAGTTTTAGGGGTTACTAGTTAAAATTAGTTTATTTCGTTGTGGGGGGCTTTCGGTTTAGGGGTTAATAGTTTGTTTTAGTATATTTCGTTGTGGGGGGCTTGTGGTTTAGGCGTTAATAGGTTTATTATAGCGGCGGTGTGGGCGGACGGCAGATTAGGGGTTAAAAATATTTAAATAGTGTTTGTGATACGGGAGGGCGGCAATTTAGGGGTTAATAAGTTTATTATAGTGGCAACAATGTCGGGGAGAGGCGAAATAGGGGTTAATACATTTTTTAGTGGCGACGATGTCTGGAGCGGCAGATTAGAGGTTAATAAATGTATTATAGTGTTTGCGATGCGGGAGGGCCTTGGTTTAGGGGTTAATTGGTAGTTTATGGGTGTTAGTGTACTTTGTAACACTTAAGTTATGAGTTTTATGTTACAGCTTTGTAACGTAACACTCATAACTACTGACTTTAGATGGTGGTACAGATCTTGTCGTTTTAGATTGTAACGCTCGCTTTTTAGCCTCACTGCAAAACTCGTAATACCGGCGCTATGGGAATCCCATGAAAAAACATAATTTTTACGTTTGTGGGACTGATGTTGCGGTACAGGCTAAAAGGTGTGCGGTACAGCCATACCGACAACACTTGTAATAGCTGAGGTTCTGTTTTAACGCTGAAAATCCCATATTTTTAGCGTTAAAATTCGCAACGCAAAACTTGTAATCTAGCTCAAAGAATAAATATTAAAGAAAGTGTCTGAAGGGCGTTCCGAACATGACTGGCAAAATGTAGACAGGATAAACTCCAGTTATATAGTTTAGAATTAAATAGAATTAGAAGTTATGTTATTTCAACTCATGTAACAAGTACAGAAGGTCAGGGTTCATTTATTAAATGTTCAAAACAAAAAAACCAAAATAGTTATGTATACCTAAGAGCGGGCCCAATAATATAAAGTATTTTTTGGCAGTAACCTGATATATCTGCCCAATAGGGTTCAGTAAAATATGCTAAAATAGCAAACAAATAATAATTAGTATATAAAAATTAAAATATTCAAGCTGCTATGTTTGAATGATACACAGAAAAAACAGAAAACGTGTTTCTCCCTGTTACATAAAAACAGAGAGTTAACAAGCAAATAGCGCTAAGTACTATGTATGAAATAAATATAAACTCTAAAATACGTTTAACTGAACTTTAATAGTCGTGTACATATACAAAATACACAAAATGCAATAAAAACATTAAAATAAAGGCAACAATACTTAAAAGAAGATGGTGAGATTCTGTCCGTATAAAAAGCAAATAGATACAGGAAAAACGCAAGGACAGATGGCCAACACGTACACAAGCTTCACTATGCGTTTCAAGGTACACGCCTCTTCATCAGGCCATAAAGAGGTGTGTACCTTGAAACGCGTAGAGGAGCTTGTGTTTGTGTTGGACGGCCTTTCTTGAGTTTTACTTTTTTTCTTTTTCATTTATTGCTCTCATTTCCTGCAAATCACTGTACAACAAGCAGAGAGTCACCCAAGCTACTGATAACTTGTTGCTTAATGTCTCCTTGTTTATCATGGCCATTTGATGTGAGTAATAAGTACAAGCTGTGAGCTTTAACCCCATCCATGTGAAACAGATGTTTAACCCTAAAACAGATAGAGCATGTGATTTTAAAAGGATTTTTTAATCTACTTCTTTTAGCTAAGTTTACTTTGGTCTGTTGGTATCCTTTGATGAAAAGCATAGCTAGGTAGGCTCAGAAGCAGAAATGTGCTAATGGTAGCTAACTGGTGACTGGTAACTAAACACATTTGCCTCTAGCTATTGGCTCACCAGAAGTGCTGAGCTAGGTCCCATTAGTGCATTGCTGCTCTGAACTGACTTCAACTGTGTGTTTAACGCCTTTGTAGCTGATATCTGGTTTTACTTTACTTTATCAATATTGTTTATTGAAACTGTAAGTTAAGAGACCTCAAAACACAAATGCTAATGATTTTCTGAAGGATTTTAATGGATTCTTTATCTGGTCAAACTGTTGGTAAAAGCTAGAAAAATATCTTAATAATCAGATTTCTTGTTCAAATTAATCAATAATTAAATCCCTCCCATAATAAACTCCTATGGGGTGAGCTGTAAAATGCATGCCAAATCACTTAAGTGAAACGCTGATGTGCGCTAAGCAGAGGGTGCACTGAGCCGATTGTGCACAAGTAGTTATTCATGTAAAGCTCTAAATATTATAACGGAATCTTGACTTGTGCTCAAGCAAAAATATTTAAAGGGACAGTAAAGCCAAAATTTAAATTTCATGTTTCAGATAGAGCATGGGATTTTAAACTACTTTCCAATTTAATTATATTATCTAATTTTCTTTGATTTCTTGGTTTCCTTTGGTAAAAAGCAGACCTAGGTTAGCTCAGGAGCAGCTATGGGAGCTAGCTGCTGATTGATGGCTCACCCGATGTTGTCCAGCTAACTCCCAATATTGCATTACTGCTCCTCCAATAAAGGATACAAGAGAATAAAGCAAAAGTAAACAAAAGTATCCTTTATCTGAATCATGAATTAAAAATTTGGGGTTTCATGTCCCTTTAAAGAACAAAAAAATCTGTGAAATAAATCACAAAAAAGAGGGCGCCTCCTAGTGCAATATTGCGGTGACAATGACAAATGACACTTCTTGTAATAAAATAATACTCACAAGGGTTGAAGCACCCAGTGTGCTCTATGGTGCAGGCTGGGGACTCACAGTGGTCCAGCAACACTGGTCCAAACACCAGAGGACACGGATGATCAGGAGTTCCAGATGGTCCAGGTAGAAGGGAAAGTGGTGCAGGCTCTGTGGAGAAAATCACAAAAAAGAGGTCACCTCCTAGTGCAATATTGCTGGTAGATAACAATTCTTGTGTTAAAGTGATACTCACAAGCGTTATAGCACCCATTGTGCTAAATGGTGCAGGCTGGAGACTCACAGTGGCCCAGCAAAACTGATCATCAGATAACAAATATACACATAAGCTCCAGGTGGTGGGAGAAGCAAAACAGGCTCAGGCTTCCAATAAAATCGACATATTTTTATTAAAAAACAATGGGTGTAGTGTGCACCCAAATAAGTAAAAAACCATGGTAATTACAGATCGCAACGCGTTTCTCAGCTTATCTAGCTGTTTTCTTAGGCATCCCTCTACACATCCCTTTAACTGATCACTATGACCATAATAAGGTCATAATAACTAATAGTGCTCCCTGCAATGTCCAATAAAAGTATAGGCTATGCTAAAAAAAGTTTTTGCCTTGTTAATAAGATGCTCTGGATAAAGTTTGTAAAGGTTTCCAAGATGGCCGTCACAGTGTTGCTGTTCAGAAAAACCTACCAACTGTATTTGCACATTAACACTGAGCAAAGGCATATCTTTGGTATAGACTAACAGAGAATCAGCAACCTTTTCTCCTATGTGGCTGCTGACTTCTGCTGATTACAAACAGCCAGAAAGGATGTTGTTAAAATGGAGGCCCACACCCCAGTATTTGCTATGGGGCCCAGTGAGGTCTAGTTATGCCTCTATCACATGTGGTGCTACCCCTCTTTTACCATTATGGTGAAATGAATAATCATTTGAAAGTGAGAACCTCTCTTTTCAAATGAAGGGTAAGTTGTCCCCCGTGATTCAGGTGATCATTGTGATAAAATGTAGGGTTTCAAAACTCTGACACTGATAGGTGGTAACCATAAATTGTCAATCACCTACCTAATGTTTTACTGTATATATTTACACCATATATTTTAAATGATATATTTATGTTTAAAATAATAAAATGAACAAGCAAAAATAACTACATTTTAAATTATGTACAATACTTAAAATAATATGCATTATACATGACAAGGCATATCATTTTTTCGACATAGCTCCTATAGTTATAACAAAGAAGGTAATTTTGTATAGTTTATTATTCAGGTAGATTGCAGGCATGATGTAAGTGTAGGCTTTCTGCGCAAGTTAGCTGGATGTTCAAGGGGTAGTAACCTGCACTTTAATTGGGATACATTGCCAGCAGTGCGATATATTCCAATATCTGAAGTAAAGTTTCGAGTAAGTTACCATCCATGTTTGTTTTACCACCATTCCAGTGTTGAGACTTTCCAGTGTGAGGCAGGTAGTTTAGGTGCAGTTACAGAAAGGTCACACAGGCATTATTTGAAGTGTTAATAATAAGCCTCTAAAAATAGAGGTAGGGGGGAGAGAATAAGGTCTCTTATATGTCCTAGGAGGGTAAACCTATGTATCCCTGCATAGGCAGTGCCTATATACCTGAAAAATATTTATCCAAGAGAATAAGGAGAGAGAAAAGGAGATATGTATGTGGCACACTTGAATCAAGAGACTTAATTGTCTATATGGTAATGGATAGGGAGGACTGATGGGACTTATAAGATATAACTTTTATTAGTATATATTAAAAAGGTATTAATAAAAAACATGACAAAGAAAAAACATGTACAACACAGACGATTGAGTAGATATGGGGTTTAGTGTGAGTGTACTTCACGGGTACCACTGGTTTATAGTGGCGGTGGAGGGGTTTTTAAAGTCTGTAAATGTCTTAAATGGAAAAGTACGGCTACAACTTATCGCCTGCCCCACAGAAATGTTTCCAAGGTCTACCTCTTCCTTTGCAGAGGTATACAATCAACCTGACTTATAATCGAACCCCAAATATCTACTGTGTGTATAGAAATCGAATGATAACTAAATAATCCATATACATTACATGAGAAATAAAGTATTAAGTGTATAAAATTTGTGTTCAAAGGAAAACACAAAGGTATTTCTCACGCAGGCTTCTCCTGTAATATAAGGTGTCAAAATATATATCCTTATCTATAGCTGCTATCTATAAGAAAAAGAGCGTATGCGATATATTTAAAGTCTCACAGTTGGGTATCTACCACAGACCCTTAATAAGGCCGACTAGATATGGAGAAAATAGCAGTATTAATCTCCCATAGTGCTACCTACGTTCTGATATCCTTATTAGTAATCCCTCATATGCTATTGAGTATATCGGTAGATACTTAGCTATTCAAACCAAGACCTAAAAATAGAGACTATGTGCCTATTAAGGCCAACAAAATGATAAATTAGGCTCTTTTAAACAAAATAAATGCAGGAGAAGCAGTGCAAACGTCTGAGGCGCGTTTCGCCGACTGCTTTTTCAAAGGCGCGGATCGTCCTCACTGTTATCCATCTTTATATGAGCGCCAGCCAATCCGGGAGGGGATGTGACCTTGGCATGTGATTACGGCTTCCAATCATATTGCAGCCATGACATCACATAGTCACGTGATGTGTAATGTTTACATTGCGTTTGACAGGAGATGATCGGATACAAAACTAATAAGACTCACCATTAAAGTATTTAGCAGTATATCAATCTGATGATTATAACGAGCCTATCGTATGTATATTTTGAGAATCCGTCTAATACGGTGGTTGTAAATTATATGTACCTCAATAGTTAATGTCATCAGAAGAAACAGTTGTAATAAAAATCTGAACATATGTTATAATTTACAGGTAGATGGTTAACCAGAGATTGAGTATAAATTCTATTGAAATTACTTGTCAGTTTAATATGTCACTATGGGGCCTACTTATCAAGCCGTCAACTCTGCTGCATTCGCCGGCACCAAAACGCTCGCCTGACATCGCCTAACATCACTGCTGCCGACCTGAATACGCTCTCCATATTTAACAAAAAAGCTGTCAAAAAGCTGCGCACCAAGTACGGGGCGATGAGCAGGGGTCTGTTGTTAACTACCAGTCATCGATCTCGCTGCTCTTCGGCTTTTTCCCAGCTTTATTTGTATACTGTCGCTAAACATCCACACTATACTAAAATGTTTAACCCCTATGCCGCTGCTCCCGGACCCCGCCACAACTAAATAAACTTATTAACCCCTAAACCACCACTACTTTTGCCGGCCTGTAGGTTTGATAAAAAAGGGGAATCAGGCTCGCTACAATTACGCAATCAGGCTCCCGGAGCCCACCGCCACTCTAATAAACTTATTAACCCCTATTCCTCGGCTCCCGTAGCCCACCGCCACCTACATTATACTTATTAACCCCTAATCTGCCGCCCCCTACACCTAGTTAATTGATAAGGAGCAAAAGTAGTCAGATAGTGCCGAATTTGCATTTGGAACATCTGTAGTGATGTAACCATCGATCTGTGTCAGACTGAGACCAGTGGATCGTATGTTACGTCACAAAATTCTACTTTTGCCGGCCTGTAGGCTTTGATAAATAAGGGGAATCAGGCTCGCCACAATTACGCAATCAGGCTCCCGGAGCCCACCGCCACTCTAATAAATTTATTAACCCCTATTCCTCGGCTCCCGGAGCCCACCGCTACCTACATTGTACTTTTTATTAACCCCTATCCTGCTGTTAATAATCCCCTAAACCGCCAGCCCCCCACATCGCCATAAACTAAATAAACCTATTAACCCCTAAACCTAACAACTTGCTAACTTTATATTAAATATTAACTCATCCCTATCTTATAATAAATTTAAACTTACCTTTAAAATTACATTAAACTATATTAAACTATTAATTATTCTACCCTAACTATTATAATAAAATGACATTAAACTATTAATTAACCTACCCTATTATAATAAAATACATTAAACTATATTAAATTAATGATTAATCCAACCTATCTTAAACTAAAATTACATTAAACTATATTAAAATAAAAATTAATCTAACCTAACTTTTATACTAAAATTACATAAAACTAAGAATTAAATTAAATATATTATATATTTAAACACCTAACCCTACTCAAATAATTTAAATCTACACTACAAAATTACTAAGTTACAAAAAATAACAAACACTAAGTTACACAAAAAAATAAACACTAAGTTACAAAAAATAAAAAAGAAATTATCAAAGCTTTAAACTAATTACACCTAATCTAAGGGCCCTATGAAAATAAAAATGCCCCCCAAAATAAAAAAAACCCTAGCCTACAATAAACTACAAATAGCCCTTAAAAGGACCTTTTGCGGTACATTGCCCCAAAGTAATCAGCTCTTTTACCTGTAAAATAAAAATACCCCCCCAACAGTAAAACCCACCACCCACACAACCAACCCCCCAAATAAAATACTATCTAAAAAAACCTAAGCTCCCCATTGCCCTGAAAAGGGCATTTGGATGGGCATTGCCCTTAAAAGGGCATTTAGCTCTTTTGCAGCCCAAAAACCCTAATCTAAAAATAAAACCCACCCAATAAACCCTTAAAAAAAATCCTAACACTAACCCCTGAAGATCGACTTACAGTTTTGAAGATCCAATATCCATCCTCCAAGAAGCCGGGAGAAGTCTTCATCGAAGCGGCAAGAAGTCCTCCAAGAAGCCGGCCGAAGTCTTCATCCAAGCCTGCAGAAGTTTTCACCCAGACGGCATCTTCTATCTTCATCCATCCGGCGTGGAGTGGGTCCATCTTCAAGACATCCGACGCGGAGCATCCTCTTCTTCCAACGGACTAATGACGAATGAATGTTCCTTTAAGTGACTTCATCCAAGATGGCGTCCCTTAGATTCCGATTGGCTGATAGAATTCTATCAGCCAATTGGAATTAAGGTAGAAAAAATCCTATTGGCTGTTGCAACCAGCCAATATTATTGAGCTTGCATTCTATTGGCTATTCCAATCAACCAATAGAATGCAAGCTCAATCCTATTGGCTGATTGGATCAGCCAATAGTATTGAAGTTCAATCCTATTAGCTGATTGCAACAGTCAATAGGATTTTTTAACCTTAATTCCAATTGGCTGATAGAATTCTATCAGCCAATCGGAATCTAAGGGACGCCATCTTGGATGACATCATTTAAAGGAACCTTCATTCGTCGTTAGAAGAGTATGCTCCGCATCGGATGTCTTGAAGATGGACCCACTCTGCGCCGGATGGATAAAGATAGAAGATGCCGTCTGGGTGAAGACTTCTGCGGGCTTGGATGAAGACTTCGGCCAGCTTCTTGGAGGACTTCTTGCCGCTTCGATAAAGACTTCTCCCGGCTTCTTGGAGGATGGATTTTGGATCTTCAAAACTGTAAGTCGATCTTCAGGGGTTAGTGTTAGGATTTTTTATTGGGTGGGTTTTATTTTTAGATTAGGGTTTTGGGCTGCAAAAGAGCTAAATGCCCTTTTAAGGGCAATGCTTATCCAAATGCCCTTTTCAGGGCAATGGGGAGCTTAGGTTTTTTTAATTAGGGTTTTATTTGGGAGGTTGGTTGCGTGGGTGGTGGGTTTTGTTGGGGGGTATTTGTATTTTTTTTTTTACAGGTAAAAGAGCTGATTACTTTGGGGCAATGCCCCGCAAAAGTCCTTTTTAAGGGCTATTTGTAGTTTATTGTAGGCTAGGGTTTTTTTATTTTGGGGGGGGGGGGTTATTTTCATAGGGCACTTAAATTAGGTGTAATTAGTTTAAAGCTTTGATAATTTCTTTTTTATTTTTGTAACTTAGTGTTTATTTTTTTGTGCAACTTAGTGTTTGTTATTTTTTGTAACTTAGTTTTTTGTAACTTTGTAATTTTGTAGTGCAGATTTCAATTATTTGAGTAGGGTTAGGTGTTTAAATATATAATATATTTAATTTAATTTGTAGTTTTATGTAATTTTAGTATAAAAGTTAGGTTAGATTAATTTTTATTTTAATATAGTTTTATGCAATTTTAGTTTAAAATATAGGTTGGATTAATCATTAATTTAATATACTTTAATGTATTTTTATTATAATAGGGTAGGTTAATTAATAGTTTAATGTAATTTTATTATAATAGTTAGGGTAGATTAATTAATAGTTTAATATAGTTTAATGTAATTTTATTATAAAAGTTAGGGTAGATTAATTAATAGTTTAATATAGTTTAATTTAAATCTAAAGATAAGTTTAAATTTATTATAAGATAGGGATGAGTTAATATTTAATATAAAGTTAGCGAGTTGTTAGGTTTAGGGTTTAATAGGTTAATTTAGTTTATGGTGATGTGGGGGGCTGGCGGTTTAGGGGTTAATATGTATAGTATGTGGTACTGATGTGGTGGGCTCCGGGAGCGGCGGGATAGGGATTAATACTTTTATGTAGGTGGTGGCGGTGCCACAGATTAGGGGTTAATAAGTATAATGTAGGTTGCGGTGGTGTAGGGGGAGGCAGACTAGGGGTGTTTAGACTCTGAGTATATGTTAGGGTGTTAGGTGTAAACATAACTTTTATTATACCATAGGAATCAATGGGATATCGAGCAGCAGCGAACATAAGCTTTCGCTGCTTTCAGACTCCCATTGATTCCTATGGCATCTGCCGCCTCCAGGGCGGCAGATTGAAAACCAGGTATGCTGGGCCAGAAAAGTGGCGAGCGTACCTGGTAGTTATTTGATAAGTAGCAAAAGTAGTCAGAGAGTTAATAGATAATTTGGAACATCTGTAGTGACGTAACCATCGATCTGTGTAGGACTGAGACAGGCGGATTGTATGTTACGTCACAAAATTCTACTTTTGCCAGCCTGTAGGCTTTGATAAATAAGGGGAATCAGGCTTGCCACAATTACGCTGCGGAATTCCAGCGTATTTGTGGTTGACGGCTTGATAAATAGGCCCCTATGTCTCGATCAACTCTGATTACAACTGGCATGTCATATATATACTTTTGACATCCCTCTAACACGGTAGGTATGAGATGGAAGTAGTACCATCATTGTTTTCACTGAAAGGAGAGATCACAACAAAACTTGATACATGTTATAAATTTCAGATCGATAGTAGATGCGTAATAGGCAAAAATTAAATATATACTCTATTGGAAAGAATTATCCTAAACCGGGTTATTTGAAGTTGAAGATGTGTAATTATGTTCTAATTTCAATTTATGCTGCATTAGTGTTCATATATTTGAAAAATAGAGAGGTACAACTGGTGTATTCGTTAGATAGGAAAATAGTTTTCCATCGCTGTTTTGAGGTGTGACACAAAAACTCTGCTAATGGATATATTTGTCAGATGTTTGCTATAGTCACAAAGGGGTCACTTAGGTGGCAGGATTAGGATTCAATCTCTAATCATTTATATCAGAAATACAGATTTCTGTGACACTAACTTATAAAAATGGACCAAAACTAAGTTGTTCATTCAGGCCTTTCAGAGCCATGGTCTGAAAACAAAAGATCCATTTAGTTTCTTCCTTGAGGAGCATAGTTTCTATATTCCCCCTCTTATTGGCATTTTGGATATTCCCGAGATGCTCACCCAGTCTGGTTCTAAGCTCTCTGGTAGACATCCCTATGTATCTCATCCCACAGCAACATTCAATACAATAAATTATATTGTTGGTATGACAGTTGTGGAAGTCGTTTATATACCTTATTCCTTTTGGAAATATTTCCATCTGTTTTACTGTACTAATATAAGTACAGCATTTGCAAGTTCCACAGGGATGGGTACCCTTTAGGTTGTCTTTCCTTCTGTTCACATGTTTGACAAAATGACTTCTCACAATCTTGTCCCTTATTGTAGGTGTTCTTCTCAATGAGACTGATACTTTCTGAACTATTTGTTTAGCTAGGTCATTGTCGGTATGTAATATATGAATGTGCTGATTTAGAATTTCAGTTATTTCCTTATGAGCTTCATTATAGGTGCCAATGAACCTTATTTTGTTATCATTATTCTTTTTTCTTTTTGGTACCAGGAGATCTGATCTTACCAAGTGTAATGATCTGTGATACACTTTTTTGAGGATGAAATTGGAATAACCCCTTTCTTTTAATCTTGCTGCTTGTTCTTGTTTATTTAAATTTGAGGATGTTTTTGTCTCTAATTTTAGAATGTCCCTACTGACTACTTTCAAATATGTATCAATTTGTGGAAATTGCGTCACCTGGGGCATATAGGTGGATTTTATTTTTACTCTGGATAGCCAATCCAAGTTGGTAATAGATTCCTCATCAATTTCTTCCAAAAGAGATACTAGATGTAATAGTGCTATTTCGTCTATGTTGCTACAAACTCCATCTTAAGATTTGAAAAGTGCACACCATGAGCCAACAAAGAGGGCAATCACATATGGTGAATTTCTACGTCTGCGACGCAACTGCTCAGAATTGGAAAATTTCAAAATACAGACAAAAGTCATGAAAATATGATTAAAACAAAAGGGTTATTCCAATTCCATCCTCAGAAAAGCGTATCACAGATCATTACACTTGGGAATATCCAAAATGCCAGAAGCGATTTGGATAAAGGAAAGAAAATCACAACGGTAGCTATACACTTCCTAAATAAACATGGAGGAAAAGCAGACCTGAAATGCTGGATTCTCCAAAAGGTGAAGCCAGGAATAAGAGGGGGGAATATAGAAACTATGCCCCTCAAGGAAGAAACTAAATGGATCTTTTGGTTTCAGACCATGGCTCCGAAAGGCCTGAATGAACAACTTAGTTTTGGTCCATTTTCATAAATTAGTGTCACGGAATGATAGACTAATCTCACTATGATATGCCTTGGGGACCTAATACCCCTCATTCCAAAGACCATGCAAATCTGTATTTCTGATATAAATGAATAGAAATTGAATCCTAATCCTGCCACCTAAGTGACCCCTTTGTGACTAGAGCAAACATCTGACAAATATATCCATTACCAAAGTTTTTGTGTCACACCTCAAAACAGCGATGGAAAACTTTTTCCCTATCTAACGAGTACACCAATTGTACCTCTCTCTTTTTCAAATATATGAAGACTAATGCTGCATAAATTGAAATTAGAACATAATTACACATCTTCAACTTTAAATAACCCGGTATAGGATAATTCCTTCCAATAGAGTATATATATATATAATTTTTGCCTATTACGCATCTACTATCGATCTGAAATTTATAACATGTATCAAGTTTTGTTGTAATCTCTCCTTTCAGTGAAAACAATGATGGTACTACTTCCATCTCATACCTACCGTGTTAGAGGGATGTCAAAAGTATATATATGACATGCCCGTTGTAATCAGAGTTGATCGAGACATTGTGACATATTAAACTGACAAGTCATTTCAATAGAATTTATACTCAATCTCTGGTTAACCATCTACCTGTAAATTATAACATATGTTCAGATTTTTATTACAACTGTTTCTTCTGATGGCATTAACTATTGAGGTACATATAATTTACAACCACCGTATTAGATGGATTCTCAAAATATACATACGATAGGCTCTTTATAATCATCAGATTGATATACTGCTAAATGCTTTAATGGTGAGTCTTATTAGTTTCTTATCCGATCATGTAAACATTACACATCACTTTGTTATGAATATTATCCTTATTATTATTATTATTTGTATTATTATTATTTCAGTAGTGTACCTGGAAAGTGTATTAAGTGTTTGGACACAGTAAATATTATGGAACCTCTATATCATTCTGATAATGTAACTCATATATATATAATAGCGGTTACCAACTTTGCAGGGGCAATGTGTGCAATTTAATAACACTCTGTACTATATCATTTGCAAAGAATAATATATATAAAACCTTAATCCTTTTAATTCTGATTTGTCTATTAAATAAACTGAGACCAGATCAATAAGCAAACTTATGGCTAGATTTAGAGTTTTGTCGGTAACGACCCACGTAGCTAACGCATGCTTTTTTTTCCCCGCACCTTTTAAATACCGCTGGTATTGAGAGTTCACAGAAGGGCTGCGTTAGGCTCCAAAAAAGGAGCGTAGAGCATAATTTACCGCCACTACAACTCTCAATACCAGCGGTGCTTACGGACGCGGCCAGCTTAAAAAACGTGCTCGTGCACGATTCCCCCATAGGAAACAATGGGGCCGTTTGAGCTGAAAAAAAACCTAACACCTGCAAAAAAGCAGCGTTCAGCTCCTAACGCAGCCCCATTGTTTCCTATGGGGAAACACTTTCTAAGTCTGCACCTAACACCCTAACATGAACCCCGAGTTTAAACACCCCTAACCTTACACTTATTAACCTCTAATCTGCCGCCCCCGATATCACTGACCCCTGCATATTTTTTTTAACAACTAATCTGCCGCTCCGTACACCGCCGCAACCTACATTATCCCTAGGTACCCCTAATCTGCTGCCCCTAACACCGCCGACCCCTATATTATATTTATTAACCCCTAATCTGCCACCCCCAACGTCGCCTCCACCTACCTACAATTATTAACCCCTAATCTGCCGACCAGACCTCACCGCTACTCTAATAAATGTATTAACCCCTAAAGCTAAGTCTAACCCTAACACTAACACCACCCTAAGTTAAATATAATTTAAATCTAACAAAATAAATTAAATCTTATTAAATAAATTATTCCTAATTAAAGCTAAATACTTACCTGCAAAATAAATCCTAATATAGCTACAATATAAATTATAATTATATTGTAGCTATTTTAGGATTAATATTTATTTTACAGGCAACTTTGTATTTATTTTAACCAGGTACAATAGCTATTAAATAGTTAATAACTATTTAATAGTTACCTATTTAAAATAATTACAAAATTACCTGTAAAATAAATCCTAACCTAAGTTACAATTAAACCTAACACTACACTATCAATAAATTAATTAAATAAAATACCTACAAATATCTACAATTAAACCTAACACTACACTATCAATAAATTAATTAAATACAATACCTACAAATAAATACAATTAAATAAACTAACTAAAGTACAAAAAATAAAAAAAGATTTACAAACATTATAAAAAATATTACAACAATTTTAAGCTAATTACACCTACTCTAAGCCATCTAATAAAATAACAAAGCCCCCCAAAATAAAAAAATGCCCTACCCTATTCTAAAATACAAATAGAAAAGCTCTTTTACCTTACCAGCCCTTAAAAGGGCCTTTTGCGGGGCATGCCCCAAAGAATTCAGATCTTTTGCCTGTAAAAAAAAAACATACAATACCCCCCCAACATTACAACCCACCACCCACATACCCCTAATCTAACCCAAACCCCCCTTAAATAAACCTAACACTAAGCCCCTGAAGATCTTCCTACCTTATCTTCACCACGCCGGGTATCACCGATCGGTCCAGGCTCCGAAGTCTTCATCCAAGCCCAAGCGGGGGCTGAAGACGTCCATCCTGCGGCTGAAGTCTTGATCCAAGCGGCGGCTGAAGAGGTCCATCATCGGGGCTGAAGTCTTCATCCTATCCGGGCAGAAGAGGAGATCCGGACCAGTAGACATCTTCATCCAAGCGGCATCTTCTATCTTCTTCCATCCGTCAACGAGCGGCTCCATCTTCAAGACCTCAGGCGCGGATCCATCCTCTTCTTCCGACGTCCTAACACAGAATGAAGGTTCCTTTAAGGGACGTCATCCAAGATGGCGTCCCTCGAATTCCAATTGGCTGATAGGATTCTATCAGCCAATCGGAATTAAGGTAGGAAAAATCTGATTGGCTGATGGAATCAGCCAATCATATTCAAGTTCATTCTGATTGGCTGATTGGATCAACCAATCAGATTGAGCTCGCATTCTATTGGCTGATCGGAACAGCCAATAGAATGCGAGCTCAATCTGATTGGCTGATTGGATCAGCCAATCGGATTGAACTTGAATCTGATTGGCTGATTCCATCAGCCAATCAGAATTTTCCTACCTTAATTCCGATTGGCTGATAGAATCCTATCAGCCAATCAGAATTCGAGGGACGCCATATTGGTAACTAGGTAACTATTAAATAGTTATTAACTATTTAATAGCTATTGTACCTGGTTAAAATAAATAAAAACTTGCCTGTAAAATAAATATTAATCCTAAAATAGCTACAATATAATTATAATTTATATTGTAGCTATATTAGGATTTATTTTACAGGTAAGTATTTAGCTTTAAATAGGAATAATTTATTTAATAAGAGTTAATTTATTTCGTTAGATAAAAATTATATTTAACTTAGGGGGGTGTTAGTGTTAGGGTTAGACTTAGCTTTAGGGGTTAATACATTTATTAGAGTAGCGGTGAGGTCCGGTCGGCAGATTAGGGGTTAATAATTGTAGGTAGGTGGAGGAGACGTTGGGGGTGGCAGATTAGGGGTTAATAAATATAATGTAGGGGTCGGCGGTGTTAGGGGCAGCAGATTAGGGGTACATAGGGATAACGTAGGTGGCGGCGGTGTGCGGTCGGCAGATTAGGGGTTAAAACATTTTAATAGAGTGGCGGCGATGTGGGGGGACCTCGGTTTAGGGGTACATAGGTAGTTTATGGGTGTTAGTATACGTTAGAGCACAGTAGTTAAGAGCTTTATGAACCGGCGTTAGCCCAGAAAGCTCTTAACTCCTGGCTTTTTTCTGCGGCTGGAGTCTTGTCGTTAGATTTCTAACGCTCACTTCAGCCACGACTCTAAATACCGGCGTTAGGAAGATCCCATTGAAAAGATAGGATACGCAATTGACGTAAGGGGATCTGCGGTATGGAAAAGTCGCGGCTGCAAAGTGAGCATTAGACCCTTTCCTGAATGACTCTAAATACCAGCGGTAGCCCAAAACCGGCGTTAGGAGCCTCTAACGCTGGTTTTGACGGCTAACGCCAAACTCTAAATCTAGCCGTTAGTTTATTAAAAGAATTATTAGAAATAATAAGCAATATTTGAATAAAGCAAATCAATAAGCATACATCATTACAATGATTTAATGTTTATCAGGTTAAAACTAATGAAAACAATCACTAAATTATTTTACTTGCAGTAGCTTGCATGTATAATAGAGAAACAGAAATTTTTGTTATTTAAGTTCTCAGCATAGCTGGCAAGAATCAGGTAAACTAATAATCCTGGCAAACCATAAAAAATTATATTATTACCAGATTCCTGATTGACCCAGTGTTATTGTCGACAGATAAGACTAGGTTAACAGGAATTTCCAAAAAAAAATATTTGTGACTATAAAGGGCAAACCAGAATTGATTAACCTGATTCAATAATACAATTTTCAATATAAATGTAAAGAGCATAAATCATATTAACAAAACTGTTTCATATAGGTTTGTTTTCATACTTCATACTGAAGATTGTGGGATCCTTCACTTGGGTTCAGTGTAAAAAGACCCTCTTAGGTTACCCCTGGACCCTCTCTTGCCATTATCCTGACTTGTCTGGTCAGCTTAGCCTCCCATCTCCTCTGGATAGGGTGTGGTCATCATGCATGCTCAGTGTGGCCCCTTGTGCCGTCTGCTTGTGCCCCCTCTCCCCCTTTTGTGAGTGAGTTTGTATTTTATGGAAAGCGCTTAACTCCACCCCAACTGATAAGGTTAGGTTCACATAAATGATTAGCTAACACTAAGTACAGATTAATTAACATTTTTTTAATAAGCTAAGATTTAGCAGCTAGAATATTTTTCCCTCAGAAGATGGCACTCGTCACTAAGCTATAACAGACAAATATGTATTTTGTAAATATATTCTGAAAAACAAGTCAGTATCTCTATTTGACCATTAACCAAGGTTGAACCCCACTAATGTTTATAGAAAAAAAGACTTACTGGAACCATGTATAAAAAAACATGGGGATATTTGTGTATATTTATACCAATAATATGATGATAGGAATCATGCAGCTATGTTGGGGACCTTTTAATATCATAGTAACTAAACATGTATTATTTTGATAAAGTACAAAAACTTAAAAGTAAGCCATTATAAACTGACAAACAGCACTAGCTAATAGCTACATATTAATACTGAAAAATAATATATATGTGTATGTGTACCTGAATATATAAGTAAATATGCATGATCAATTGTACCCCTATATTATATAGCACAGACATTTGTGATTAATATGCAAAATGGTGAATTATACTGGACAATTGTCCTGACATAATCCCCCTCTCAAGATGACCTGTCACGAGTGAGTGAGACAAAGTAATCTCAATAAATGTCCTGTTATCAGTTACACAATGATTTAGTGCCTGAATGGGGTAAAATTCAATTTATAAAATATTTTAACATTTATTGGTGTGGAAAATATCAAAAGTCAGTGAAGCAATGCCCACTTGTGTATACAATATATGTCCCTTTAAGTGGTTGCAATGCTGCATCTCCAAGAAACAAAATAAAGTGTAAAGTTTGCAGTTTCTTTCTCCAGGCATCAACATAAACCAAGTTATTGTATAGTGTGTGGTTACTGTCAGGATCAAACCACCAGATTGTTTCAGAACACAGGAGAATGTGTGCAGCAACTGTATAGCAAGTTATTGTGCTGGTTTTTGGTTGATTAAACATCATCTTTGTGTCTATATCAGGCTTCCATCATGTTGATCAGGTATTTGATAGACATCATGGATCCATGAGGAACACTTGGCACTGTATGAGGATGGCCCAGAACATGGTGGTCTCTTTAATGGTCATCTCTCCTTGGATCAAGCATCTGTCAGTTTAAGCTTGACTCCTATAACATAAGAAATATCACATTAAGTATATTTCTATAAAGTGATGTCACATCACATCTCTACTTGCTATGGGATGTGAGACCTGAAAAAAATAAATATATTAAACATGCAACAAGTTGTAATTACATCGTAGTAATGCTTCACTTGGATGCAGTTTTCATATATTAAGTATGATATTGTCATATCTGTCACTCTTTTTCCAGCAATAATAAGTTGATACCTGGAATAAAAATAAAACAAATATTCCTTGGATAATAAGCAGATTTGTATCAAGCCATAGTCCTTTAGAATATATTCGTTAAATAATTATGTTGATTGGAGTAGCCGTGTTAGTCCAGAGATCTAGATATCAAAATAACAAGAGTATTGCATTGAGCAATGATACTTTTTTTTATTGGATTAACTATACATTTATAAGTTGACAAGCTTTCGGAAGAGTTCCTTCCTTTATCAAGTCAGAAGCAATACTGACCAATTCAATGGAATTTACAAATTATATCTTAAAACACAGAATAGCTAAGACAGAAAGTGCAGGGAGAGGAGGAGGTGTTGTAAACATCATGAGGGGGGCTTAGGTAACAGGCAGACAGTGTCCAGTGTAGGAGAACAGACAGGGGAAATATATAGCTATACATAGAGCATATACTGACATAAAGTTATATATCAAAATTGAATCAATATCTATAAAGATATGAAATTGTATATACAGGGGGAATACAAAAGTTAAAAAAACACAGTGTGGACATAGGCTTACCTGTGTACCTATGTATAAAGAATGTGGAATATACAATGTAGTTGACTAAATGAAAGTACATTACAAAAAATTCTGATAATGTGTTAAGAATCCAGAGTCCACATTTAGTCCAGAATTAAATAAGTTGAAGTGCATTATCATTTTTATTTCAAAGGTTTTTCTTTCCATGGTGTTTTTGAAGTTGCTTCTGAGAATTTTGATTTTGAGGTTTTGGATGGAGTGGTCAGGTTGGGTGAAATGGTGACCAACAGGGGTGCATTATTTTGTTTCACAGTGGTTTTTGATTGAGTGAATGTGTAAGTTCATCCGAAGGTGCAGTTTTTGGCTTGTTTCTCCAATATAGCATCCCACTTCACATGCAGTGCAATGTATCATGTATACCACATTTGCAGATATACATGAATATGCCCCTTTAATGTTATAGGGTTTATTATTTCCTATGTACCAGTTTCTGCTTTAGGTTAGGTGGTTGTCTGTATGCCAGAATTGGGGGTTTTGGAAATATTTTTTTGAGTGTGGGATCCTCTAGGAGTAGTGGCTGTAAGTCTTTTATGATTTTTCGTATGCCTCCACAGAAGGGTTGTATTTGACTACTAGTCTACTAGTGGTATATGTGATATGTTTTTCTTCTCCCTGTATTGTAATAAGTGTTCGCGTGGAGTATTGAGGACAAACTTATTTTTTTATTTATAATCCTTGTTTTGTAACCTTTTTCTCTGAATGATTGGGACAGTGTGATGAGGTGTTTGTCACGGTCCTTGGTATCTGAGCAAATCCTGTTGTATCTTGTAGCCTGACTGTAGATTATGGATTTTTTAATGTGATTGGGGTGGGAGAAGGAGCTGTGGAGGTAGCTGCATCTATCGGTTGGTTTCCTGTATACAGATGAGTGCAGTTTGCCATTTGTGATGGATATTGTTGTATCCAGGAAGCTGACACAGTCTCTAGAAAAGTTAATTTTAAGCTTGATTGATGCATGAAATAAATTAAATGATTTATCAACATGTTCAAGGTTTTTTTCTCCTTCTGTCCATATGATGAAAATAGTGAAAGAATAGTAGTGAAAGACAGCACCCTTTTTCTGTCTGGGGCACAGGAATGGGTTAGCCAAACCCCAATGTAAAATTCAAAGAAGTAATTTTCCAGCAACCAGTAAGATTTTAAAGACCTTTTTTATTCTCTTGCAGGGTCCATCATATAAACAACGTTTCAAACCTTAACTCGGTTCTTAATCATTTTCCAGCCTCCAATCTTACTGGAGGCTGGAAAATTACTTCATTTAATGAAAATATCATCTATGTAGCAAAAGTATTTTAAGGGTTTGTGAGGGTGAGTGGCTAGGAATCTCTGTTCTAAGTCAGCCATGAAGAGGTTTGCGTACTGTGGTGCCAACCACTGGGGTTCAGTGTAAAAAGACCCTCTTAGGTTACCCCTGGACTCTCTCTTGCCATTATCCTGACTTGTCTGGTCAGCTTAGCCTCCCATCTCCTCTGGATAGGGTGTGGACATCATGCATGGTCAGTGTGGCCCCTTGTGTCGTCTGCTTGTGTCCCCCTCTCCCCCTTTTGTGGGTGAGTGTGTATTTTATGGAAAATGCTTAACTCCACCCCAACTGATAAGGTTAGGTTCACATAAATGATTGGCTAACACTAAGTACAGATTAATTAACATTTTTGTTAATAAACTAAGATTTAGCAGCTAGAATATTTTTCCCTCAGAAGATGGCACTCGTCACTAAGCTATAACAGACAAATATGTATTTTGTAAATATATTCTGAAAAACAAGTCAGTATCTCTATTTGACCGTTAACCAAGGTTGAACCCCACTAATGTTTATAGAAAAAGAGACTTACTGGAACCATGTATAAAAAACATGGGGATATTTGTGGATATTTATACCAATAATATGATGATAGGAATCATGCAGCTATGTTGGGGACCTTGAATATCATAGTAACTAAACATGTATTATTTTGATAAAGTACAAAAACTTAAAAGTAAGCCATTTTATACTGACAAGCAGCACTAGCTAATAGCTACATATTAATACTGAAAAATAATATATATGTGTAGGTGTAGCTGAATATATAAGTAAATATGCATGATCAATTGTACCCCTATATTATATAGCACAGACATTTGTGATTAATAAATGTCTCCTGGATTCACTCTTTTCTCTCTAACAGATCCTTCTCAGTCTCTTTTGCTGGTGACTCCTCCTCTCTATTGTCCCTGTCTGTTGGAGTACCTCAAGGCTCTGTCCTGGTTCCTCTACTCTTCTCTATCTACACTTCATCACTGGGTAAACTTATCAACAGCTATGGCTTCAGCTATCACCTCTATGCTGATGATACCCAGATCTACCTTTCCACCCCTGCACTCTCTCCTTCTGTCAACTCTCACATCAGCGACTGCTTATCTGGCATTTCCTCCTGGATGGCCTCTCACCACCTAAAAATAAATATGTCCAAGACCGAACTACTTCTAATTCCCCCCTATAGCTCCACTCCAGTCTCTAATTTTTCTATCACTGTTGGCGGCACCACTATCTCCCCATCACCCCAAGTCCGCTGCCTCAGAGTCACGCTTGACTCAAATCTGTCCTTCATTCCCCACATCCAATTGCTCTCTTCATCCTGCCGCAACCACCTACGCAATATCTCCAAAATTCACCCGTTTCTGAGTGCTGAAACTACCAAACAGCTCATCCACTCCCTGGTAATTTCCTGACTTGACTATTGTAACAACTTACTAACTGGCCTCCCTCTCTCCCACCTCTCTCCCCTCCAATCCGTCCTAAATGCATCTGCCAGACTAATCCACCTCTCTCGACGCTCTGTTTCTGCTGCGCATCTCTAAGTCCCTTCACTGGCTCCCCATTCACAACAGAGTTAAATTCAAAATTCTCACCCTGACCTACAAAGCCCTCACCAATGCTGCCCCACCCTACCTGTCCTCACGCATCAACAAATATACTCCTGCCCGTCCCCTAAGATCCAACAACGACCTGCTTCTTGCATCCTCTACCATCACCTCCTCTCATTCTAGACTACAGGATTTCTCTCGTGCAGCAACAACCCTCTGGAATGCACTTCCTCGAGATGTCAGACTTGCCCCTAACCTCTCCTCCTTTAAACGTTCCCTAAAGACCTTTCTGTTCAGGGAAGCTTATCACCCGACTTAACAAACTAACTTCAATTAACTAACAGTTGCCCTCTATCTCCTCACTAATATCATTCTCACCTCTGCAGTCCCCACCTCCTGTTTCCAATCCTCCTACCCATCTAGATTGTAAGTTCCCACGGGAACAGGGCCCTCAATTCCCCCTGTATTTGTCTGTAAAATTTTGTGTCTTATCGTATTGTTTCTCCACTGTACTGTTATCCTTGTACCCATGGGCAGCGCTGGGGAATCTGTCAGCGCTTTATAAATAAAGAATAATAATAATAATTAATATGCAAAATGGTGAATTATACTGGACAATTGTCCTGACATAATCCCCCTCTCAAGATGACCTGTCATGAGTGAGTGAGACAAAGTAATCTCAATAAATGTCCTGTTATCAGGTACACAATGATTTAGTACCTAAATGGGATAAAATTCAACTTATAAAATATTTTAACATTTATTGGTGTGGAAAATATCAAATGTCAGTGAAGCAATGCCCACTTGTGTATACAATCTATGTCCCTTTAAGTGGTTGCAATGCTGCATCTCCAAGAAACAAAATAAAGTGTAAAGTTTGCAGTTTCTTTCTTCAGGCATCAACATAAACCAAGTTATTGTATAGTGTGTGGTTACTGTCAGGATCAAACCACCAGATTGTTTCAGAACAACTTTATTTATGTGTATGTGGCCCAGGAGAATGTGTGCAGCAACTGTATAGCAAGCTATTGTGCTGGTTTTTGGTTGATTAAACATCATCTTTGTGTCTATATCAGGCTTCCATCGTGTGGATCAGGTATTTGATAGACATCATGGATCCATGAGGAACACTTGGCACTGTATGAGGATGGCCCAGAACATGGTGGTCTCTTTAATGGTCATCTCTCCTTGGATCAAGCATCTGTCAGTTTAAGCTTGACTCCTATAACATAAGAAATAGCACATTAAGTATATTTCTATAAAGTGATGTCACATCACATCTCTACTTGCTATGGGATGTGAGACCTGAAAAAAAAATTAATATATTAAACATGCAACATTTTGTCATTACATCATAGTAATGCTTCACTTGATATTGTCATATCTGTCACTCTTTTTCCAGCAATAATAAGTTGATACCTGGAATAAAAATAAAACAAATATTCATTGGTTAATAAGCAGATTTGTATCAAGCCATAGTCCTTTAGAATATACAGTATTTGTTAAATAATCATGTTGATTGGAGTAGCCATGTTAGTCCAGAGATCTAGATATCAAAATAACAAGAGTATTGCATTGAGCAATGATACTTTTTTTATTGGACTAACTATACATTTATAAGTTGACAAGCTTTCGGAAGAGTTCCTTCCTTTATCAAGTCAGAAGCGATACTGACCAATTCAATGGAATTTACAGATTATATCTTAAAACACAGAATAGCTAAGACAGAAAGTGCAGGGAGAGGAGAAGGTTTCGTAAATATCATGAGGGGGGCTTAGGTAACAGGCAGACAGTGTCCAGTGTAGGAGAACAGACAGGGGAAATATATAGCTATACATAGAGCATATACTGACATATATATATATATATATATATACAGTATATATATATATATATATATATATATATATATATATATATATATATATATATATATATATATATATATATATATATATATATATATATATATAAGTTATATATCAACATTGAATCAATATCTATAATGATGTGAAATTGTATATACAGGGGGAATACAAAAGTTAAAAAAAGACAAAAGTGTGGACATAGGCTTACCTGTGTACCTATGTATAAAGAATGTGGAATATACAATGTAATTGACTAAATGAAAGTACATTACAAAAAATTCTGATAATGTGTTAAGAATCCAGAGTCCACATTTAGTCCAGAATTAAACAAGTTGAAGTGCATTATCATTTTTATTTAAAAGGTTTTTGAAGTTGCCTCTGAGAATTTGGATTTTGAGGTTTTGGATGGAGTGGTCAGGTTGGATGAAATGATAACCAACAGGGGTGCATTATTTTGTTTCACAGTGGTTTTTGATTGAGTGTCTGTGTAAGTTCATCTGAAGGTGCAGTTTTTGGCTTGTTTCTCCAATATAGCATCCCACTTCACATGCAGTGCAATGTATCATGTATACCACATTTGCAGATATACATGAAAATGTCCCTTTAATGTTATAGGATTTATTATTGTGATTTTCTGTTCTGCTTTCACAAACGTGTTGACACAGTTTGCAGAGACCTTTATAGCAGCACTTGGTTCCATTTTGAATGCTCTTTATCTCAAAGGGTAGCTTCCTATGTACCATTTTCTACTCTAGGTTAGGTTTTTGTCTGTATGACAGAATTGGGGGTTTTGGAAATATTTTTTTGAGTGTGGGATCCTCTAGGAGTAATGGCTGTAAGTCTTTTATGATTTTTGTATCCCTTCCACAGCAGGGTTGTATATGACTACTAGTGGGATATGTGATATGTTTTTCTTCTCCCTGTATTGTAGTAAGTGTTCGCGTGGAGTATTGAGGGCAGAGTTAATTTTTTTATTTATAATTCTTGTATTGTAACTTTTTTCTCTGAATGATTGGGACAGTGTGATGAGGTGTTTGTCACGGTCCTTGGTATCTGAGCAAATTCTGTGGTATCTTGTAGCCTGACTGTAGATTATGGATTTTTTAATGTGATTGGGGTGGGAGCTGCAGCTGTGGAGGTAGCTGCATCTATCTGTTGGTTTCCTGTATACAAATGAGTGCAGTTTGCCATTTGTGATGGATATTGTTGTATCCAGGAAGCTGACACAGTTCATTTTAAGCTTGATTGATGCATGAAAATAGATTAAATGATTTATGAAAATGTTCAAGGTTTTTTTCTCCTTCTGTCCATATGATGAAAATATCATCTATGTAGCGAAAGTATTTGAAGGGTTTGTGAGGGTGAGTGGCTAGGAATCTCTGTTATAAGTCAGCCATGAAGAGGTTTGCGTACTGTGGTGCCAACCACTGGGGTTCAGTGTAAAAAGACCCTCTTAGGTTACCCCTGGACTTTCTCTTGCCAATATCCTGACTTGTCTGGTCAGCTTAGCCTCCCATCTCCTCTGGATAGGGTGTGGTCATCATGCATGCTCAGTGTGGCCCCTTGTGCCGTCTGCTTGTGTCCCCCTCCCCACCTTTTGTGGGTGAGTGTGTATTTTATGGAAAACGCTTAACTCCACCCCAACTGATAAGGTTAGGTTCACATAAATGATTGGCTAACACTAAGTACAGATTAATTAACATTTTTGTTAATAAGCTAAGATTTTTCCCTCAGAAGTTGACACTCGTCACTAAGCTATAACAGACAAATATGTATTTTGTAAATATATTCTGAAAAACAAGTCAGTATCTCTATTTGACCGTTAACCAAGGTTGAACCCCACTAATGTTTATAGAAAAAGAGACTTACTGGAACCATGTATAAAAAGCATGGGGATATTTGTGTATATTTATACCAATAATATGATGATAGGAATCATGCAGCTATGTTGGGGACCTTGAAAATCATAGTAACTAAACATGGATTATTTTGATAAAGTACAAAAACTTCACAGTAAGCAATTATATACTGACAAGCAGCACTAGCTAATAGCTAAATATTAATGCTGAAAAATAATATATATGTGTATGTGTAACTGAATATATAAGTAAATACACATGATCAATTGTACCCATATATTATACAGCACAGACATTTCTGATTAATATGGCAACCGTAATCACATGCCCAGGTTACACACCCTCCCGGATTGGCTGGCGCTCATATAAAGATGGATAACAGTGAGGACGATCCGCACCTTTGAAAAAGCAGTCGGCGAAGCATGCATCAGGCATTCACACTGCTTCTCCTGCATTTATTTTGTTTAAAAGAGCCTAATTTATAATTTTGTTGGCCTTAATTGGCACATAGTCTCTATTTTTGGGTCTTGATTTGAATAGCTAAGTATCTACCGATATACTCAATAGCATTTGAGGGATTCCTAATAAGGATATTAGAACGTAGGTTTACGCTACCTGCTAGCACTATGGGAGATTAATACTGCTATTTTCTCCATACCTAGTCAGTCTATTAAGGGTCCGTGTAGATACCCCACTGTGAGACTTTAAATATATTGCATACTCTATTTTTCTTATAGATAGCAGCCATAGATAAGGATATATATTTCGACACCTTATATTACAGGAGAAGCCTGCGAAAGACATACCTTTGTGTTTTCCTTTGAACACAAATTTTATACACTTACTACTTTATTTCTCATGTAATGTATATGGATGATTTAGTTATCATTCGATTGCTATACACAAAGTAGATATTTGGGGTTCAATTATAAGTCAGGTTGATTGTATACCTCTGCAAAGGAAGAGGCAGACCTTGGAAACATTTCTGTGGGGCAGGCGATATGTTGTAGCCATACTTTTCCATTTAAGAACTCTGCAATTAATCGTCACACTCGTGATTTTTTGCACACTATATGATATGACATTTACAGACTTTAAAAACCCCTCCACCGCCACTATAAACCAGTGGTACCCATGAAGTACACTCACACTAAACCCCATATCTACTAAATCGTCTTTGTTGTACATGTTTTTGTTTGTCATGTTTTTTATTAATACCTTTTTAATATATACTAATAAAAGTTATATCTTATAAGTCCCATCAGTCCTCCCTATCCATTACCATATAGACAATTAAGTCTCTTGATTCAAGTGTGCCACATACATATCTCCTTTTCTCTCTCCTTATTCTCTTGGATAATTATTTGAAGTGTTCCTACACAGAAATCGTGTTTGGTTTCAGTCTGCGCTGTCTAGGAACACGTTGAATATGATGTTTTGATGATGTATTGCTCCCCATTATATCATATTGGAGACTCATTGCCACTTGCCGGCAGTTCATGGGCCCGTCCCCTTTTTTTTTTACAATATATCGAAAGACCGATGGACTGCGATGCCAATGAGGCTTTGAATATCGGGGGCTAGATGTCATCATAGTTACAAGACTGTTATGGTCTTTTTCTAGTAACATAATAGTGAAACAGGTAAACAATATTACAAACACAAGTATATATATATATATATATATATATATATATATATATATATATATGTATATGTATATTTGAACTTCAATTAATGAGATCTATGTATGAGTGATGTGTATAACTAAGCCTTATACTGTATACAAATGAATGGGGGTTGCATGCAACAGAGATTGTAGGGTTTTGGGGGTGCTATACAAACAAAGCTGATTGTCAAAGACTGAACCATCAAAATGTTAGATCTGAATTTGCCATTCAGATACTTTTTAAAGCGACATAAAGCTGCTGAGTACAACTACAATAAAATGGCTACTACTTACCATGGTTTTTGTCCTATATCTTCTTAACACTGGACGCCGCCATCTTAGAACCTAAGCATGTAACTGTTAAACTATGTAAAAAAAAGTCTGCAAAACCGTAAAGCTTCTCTTCTCTATTATGAAGGTTGAACCAAAGTGCACAGTTGTCAAAAATCAAGCAAAGTCACTGATATGTGAATGCTCACCGCTTCTGTAACAGGGTGCAAGAAACTAAACTCCAAGATGGAGGCACACGGTATGAAAATGCAGAGCTTCACCATTTTGAACCTGTAAAGGGTTAAAATAAAAGCAATGCTTTGAAGAGTGCTGCAGGAACAGGAAGAAAAACTATCTATTTGTGAGTAGTAACACTTCTACTGTAGTTGTACCTAGCAGTCTAATGTCCCTTTAAATTTACCAGTGTCCTTCTCAACTCTCTATGTGACTATTGCTGTGCAGTACTGCTTATTTACCTACTCCAGATCATAAGCAAATCGGCAGGATTATTAAAGGGACACTAAACCCAAATGTTTTATTTCATGATTCAGATAGATAATACAATTTTAAACACCTTTCCAATGAACTAATCTAATTAATGAATTTATCTAATTTGCTTCATTCTTTAGATATTCTTTGTAGAATAAATAGCAATACACATGGGCGAGCCAATCACACAAGTGCAGCCACCAAGCAGCAGCTAATGAACCTATCTAGATATGCTTTTCAGCAAAGAATATCAATAGAATTAAGCAAATTAGATAATAGAAGCAAATTAGAAAGTTGTTTAAAATTGCATGATCTTTCTTAATCATGAAAGAAAAAATGTGTGTTTCATGTCCATTTAAGCCTCAGGCAAACAGGAGATTCTAACGGCTAGATTACGAGTTGTGCGTTAGGGTGAAAAAGCAGCGTTAAGAGGTCCTAATGCTGCTTTTTTACGCCCGCTGCTATTACGAGTCTTGCAGGTTTAGGGTCACCGCACACTTCTTTGGCCTTACCGCAAAATGACTTACGTAAACTTCGTAAAGTCTTTTATCTATGGGACTTCCATAGCGCCGGTATTACGAGTCTGTCCTGGGAGGCAAAAAGTGAGCGGTACACCCTACCCTGTCAAGAATCCTAATGCATTTAAAAGCCAGTAGTTAAGAGTTTTATGGTACAACGCTGTAGCATAAAACTCATAACTAAAGTGTTAAAAAGTACACTAACACCCATAAACTACCTATTGACCCCTAAACCAAGGCCCTCCCGCATCGCAAACACTATAATAAAATTTGTAACACCTAATCTGCCGCCCCGGACATCGCCACCACCTAAATTATACTTATGAACCCCTAATCTGCTGCCCCCAACATTGCCGACACCTACATTATATTTATTAACCCCTAATCTGCCGCCTCCAATGTCGCCGCCACCTACCTACACTTATTAGCCCATAATCTGCCGCCCCCAACGTTGCCGCCACTATAATAAACATATTAACCCCTAAACTGCCGCCTCGCAAACATTAGTTAAATATTATTAACCCCTAATCTGCCGTCCCTAACATTGCCGCCACCTACCTACATTTATTAACCACTAATCTGCCACCTCCAACATTGCCACCACTATATTAAAGTTATTAAGCCCTAAACCTAAGTCTAACCCTAAACCTAACACCCACTAACTTAAATATAATTTAATAAATCTAAATAAATATTCCTATCAACTAAATTATTCCTATTTAAAACTAAATACTTACCTGTAAAATAAACCCTAAGCTAGCTACAATATAACTAATAGTTACATTGTAGCTAGCTTAGGGTTTATTTTTATTTTACAGCCAAGTTTGCATTTATTTTAACTAGGTAGATAAGTTACTAAATAGTTATTAACCATATACTAACTACCTAGCTAAAATAAATACAAATTTACCAGTAAAATAAAACCTTACCTAAGTTACAATAACACCTAACCCTACACTACAATTAAATACATTTACTAAATTAAATACAATTACCTAAATAAAATTAAATTAGCTAAAGTACAAAAAAATATTAAAAAATTACAGAAAATAAGAAACAAATTAGAGAAATTTCAACTAATTACACCTAATCTAATAGCCCTATTAAAATAAAAAAGCCCCCCCAAAATAAAAAAAAACCCTAGCCTAAACTAAACTACCAATAGCCATTAAAAGGGCCTTTTGCGGGGCATTGCCCCAAAGTAATCAGCTTTTTTACCTGTAAAAAAAAATACAAACAACCCCCCCAACAGTAAAACCCACCACCCACACAACCAACCCCCCAAATAAAATACTATCTAAAAAAACCTAAGCTCCCCATTGCCCTGAAAAGGGCATTTGGATAGGCATTGCCCTTAAAGGGCAGTTAGCTCTTTTGCCGCCCAAACCCTAATCTAAAAAAATAACCCAATACACCCTTAAAAAAACCTAACACTAAGCCCCTGAAGATCGACTTACCGGGAGACGTCTTCATCCAAGCCGGGCGAAGTGGTCCTCCAGACGGGCAGAAGTCTTCATCCAAGCCTGGCAGAAGTTGTCCTCCAGACGGGCAGAAGTCTTCATCCAAGCCGGGCAGAAGTTGTCCTCCAGACGGGCAGAAGTCTTCATCCAGACGGCATCTTCTATCTTCATCCATCCGGCGCGGAGCGGCTCCATCTTCAAGACACCAATGCGGAGCATCCTCTTCTTCCGACGACTAAAACAGAATGAAGGTACCTTTAAGTGACGTCATCCAAGATTGCGTCCCTTAGATTCTGATTGGCTGATAGAATTCTATCAGCCAATCGGAATTAAGGTAGAAAAAATCCTATTGGCTGATGCAATTAGCCAATAGGATTGAAGTTCAATCCTATTGTCTGATCCAATCAGCCAATAGGATTGAGCTCGCATTCTATTTGCTGATTGGAACAGCCAATAGAATGCAAGCTCAATCCTATTGGCTGATTGGAGTACCTTCATTCTGTTTTAGTCATGCCAGATGGATGAAGATAGAAGATGCCGTCTGGATGAAGACTTTTGCCCGTCTGGAGGACCACTTCTGCCCGGCTTGGATGAAGACTTCTGCCCATCTGGAGGACCACTTCTGCCCGACTTGGATGAAGATGTCTCCTGGTAAGTCGATCTTCAGGGGGTTAGTGTTAGGTTTTTTTAAGGGTGTATTGGGTGGGTTTTATTTTTAAGATTAGGGTTTGGGCGGCAAAAGAGCTAACTGCCCTTTTAAGGGCAATGCCCATCCAAATGCCCTTTTCAGGGCAATGGGGAGCTTAGTTTTTTTAGATAGTATTTTATTTGGGGGGTTGGTTGTGTGGGTGGTGGGTTTTACTGTTGGGGGGGTTGTTTGTATTTTTTTTACAGGTATAAGAGCTGATTACTTTGGGGCAATGCCCCGCAAAAGGCCTTTTTAAGCGCTATTGGTAGTTTAGTTTAGGCTAGGGTTTTTTTTTATTTTGGGGGGCATTTTATTTTAATAGGGCTATTAGATTAGGTGTAATTAGTTTAAATTTCTGCAATTTGATTATTATTTTCTGTAATTTAGTGGGGGTTTTTTTGTACTTTAGCTAATTTAATTTAATTTAGGTAATTGTATTTAATTTAGTTAATTTATTTAATAATAGTGTAGTGTTAGGTGTTATTGTAACTTAGGTTAGGTTTTATTTTACAGGTAAATTTGTATTTATTTTAGCTAGGTAGTTATTAAATAGTTAATAACTATTTAATAACTATTCTACCTAGTTAAAATAAATACAAACTTGCCTGTAAAATAAAAATAATCCCTAAGATAGCTACAAATAATATTTATTTAGATTTATTTAAATTATATTTAAGTTAGTGGGTGTTAGGTTTAGGGTTAAACTTAGGTTTAGGGGTAAATAACTTTATATAGTGGCGGCGACGTTATTTTTATTTTACAGGCAAATTTGTATTTATTTTAATTAGGTACAATGTTATTAAATAGTTATTAACTATTTAATAGCTACCTAGTTAAAATAAATTCAAATTTACCTATAATTACCTAAACTAAATACAATTAAATACAATTTTGAAAAATTATCTAAAGTTTTTTAAACTAATTACAACTAATCTAATCCCCCTAATAAAATAAAAAAGCCCAGCAAAATAATAAAAAGCCCTACCCTATACTAAATTACAAATAGCCCTTAAAAGAGCCTTTTGCGGGCATTGCCCCGATGTAATCAGCTCTTTTACCTGTAAAAAAAAAGTATAATACCCCCCAACATTAAAACCCACCACCCACACACCCAACCCTACTCTTAAACCCACCCAATACCCCCTTAATAAAGCACTAACCCCTTGAAGATCACCCTACCTTGAGAAGTCTTCACCCAACCGGGCCGAAGTCCTCAACGAAGCCGGCAGAAGTGGTCCTCCAGATGGGCAGAAGTCTTCATCCAAGCCAGGAAGAAGGGGTCCCCCAGACGGGCAGAAGTCTTCATCCAGGCGACATCTTCTATCTTCATCCATCCGGCGCGGAGTGGCTCCATCTTCAAAACATCCGACGCGGAGCATCCTCTTCAAATGAAGTCCAACTGAAGAATGAAGGTTCCTTTAAATGACGTCATCCAAGATGGCGTCCCTTGAATTCCGATTTGCTGATAGAATTCTATCAGCCAATCGGAATTAAGGTAGAAAAAATCCTATTTGCTGATCCAATCAGCCAAAAGGATTGAGCTGGCATTCTATTGGCTGATTGGATCAGCCAATAGAATGCGAGCTCAATCCTATTGGCTGATTGCATCAGCCAAAAGGATTTTTTCTACCTTAATTATGATCAGCCAATCGGAATTCAAGGGACGCCATCTTGGATGATGTCATTTAAAGGAACCTTCCTTCTTCAGTTGGATTTCGTTTGAAGAGGATGCTCCGCGTCGGATGTCTTGAAGATGGAGCCGCTGTGCGCCGGATGGATGAAGATAGAAGATGCCGTCTGGATGAAGACTTCTGCCCGTCTGGAGGACCTCTTCTTTCCAGCTTAGATGAAGACTTCTGCCCATCTGGAGGACCATTTCTGCCGGCTTCATTGAGGACTTCGGCCCAGTTGGGTGAAGACTTCTCAAGGTAGGGTGATCTTCAAGGGGTTAGTGTTTTATTAAGGGGGTATTTGGTGGCTTTTAGAGTAGGGTTGGGTGTGTGGGTGGTGGGTTTTAATGTTGGGGGGTATTATACTTTTTTACAGGTAAAAGAGCTGATTACTTTGGGGCAAAGCCCCGCAAAAGGCCCTTTTAAGGGCTATTTGTAATTTAGTATAGGGTAGGGCTTTTTATTATTTTGGGAAGCTTTTTTATTTTATTAGGGGGATTAGATTAGGTGTAATTAGTTTAAAAAACTTGTAATTATTTTATTATTTTCTGTAATTTAGTGGTGGGGGGGGGGGTTTCGCACTTTAGATATTTTTTTTAAATTGTATTTAATTGTGTTTAGTTTAGGTAATTAAATTAATTATAGCGTAGTGCTAGGAGTAATTGTAACTTAGGTTAGGATTTATTTTACAGGTAAATTTTAATTTATTTTAACTAGGTAGTTATTAAATAGTTAATAACTATTTAATAACTATTGTACCTAGTTAAAATAAATACAAACTTGCCTGTAAAATAAAAATAAACCCTAAGCTAGCTACAATGTAACTATTAGTTATATTGCAGCTAGTTTAAGGTTTATTTTATAGGTAAGTATTTAGTTTTAAATAGGAATAATTTAGTTAATGATAGGAATATTTATTTAGATATATTTAAATTATATTTAAGTTAGGGGGGGTTAGGTTTAGGGTTAGACTTAGGTTTAGGGGTTAATTCATTTACTATAAAGGCGGCGATGTTAGGGGCGGCAGATTAGGGGTTAATAAATGTAGTTAGGTTGTGGCGACATTGGGGGCGGCAGATTAGGGGTTAATAAATATAATGTAGGGTTCACCAATGTTGGAGGCAGCAGATTATGGGTTAATAAGTATAATGTAGGTGGCGGCGGTGTCCGGAGCAGCAGATTAGGGGTTAATAATATTATGCAGGTGTCGGCGATGTCGGGGGCTGCGAATTAGGGGTTAATAAGTGCAAGATTAGGGGTGTTTAGACTCGGGGTTCATGTTAGGGTGTTAGGTGTAGACATAAAATATGTTTCCCCATAGGAATCAATGGGCTGCGTTAAGAGCTAAACGCTGCTTTTGTCAGCCGGCTCTCCCCCATTGATTCCTATGGGGAAATCGTGCACAAGCACGTTTTGCCAGCTCACCGCTACCGTAAGCAGCGCTAGTATTGAGGTGAGATGTGGAGCAAAATTTTGCTCTCCACTTACTTTTCTGCGGCTAACGCCGGGTTTCTAAAATCCCATAATACCAGCGTTGTCTGTAGGTGAGCGGTGAGGGAAAACTGCTCATTAGCACCGCACCCCTGTTAACGCAAAACTCGTAATCTAGGTGATTGGTAGCTGTTCTGAGGCCTCTTTGGACATATGTTTAATAACACTTATCTAAAGTATGTTAAACTGTTACCTTTATATTTTCTTCTTTACTACTTGCAGGGGGAGACGTGTCTTCATCTTCAGCACATGACATATTGCACTAATCTATCTATGAAATACACTTTATACCTCAATTTCTTAAGTTTATTGGTATAAAGGCAGCTAGAGATAATTTGAATAGATTTTCAAGTTCAAAACTTGCAATAAATTATAAATAATTTAAATAAATGACATTAATATATTTTTTGGCATAATGCTCTCTGTCCTATTTTTTTAAAATGCATTCCTCATGTGTAAAATGAATAATAACATATTGAGTAGATGGTATATACAGCACCAGTCCAAAAAAAAAAAATATCTGGTAGAGGATGGTACAATGACCCATATTAGTTGGAAATGTCCCAAAGTTCAATGTTTTTAGAAATCAATAGAAGGTGGTATAAAATGTATAAGAAATAGAATTATATCCCTTAAATATATTATTAAACATTCCTCAAAATGGTATAATACATTTAAAAATATATATATAATCTTGTTTAACTGAGACAGAAAACTAACAGTAAATCAAGGAGGAAAAAGGGGAATCTCCCTCCATTTGATATATGGGGAAAATGGTAAATGGACAGATTGACTTAGAATTTATGATATTCCAAGGATTCTAAAAAACAAGGGACTACCTGGAAGTTATAAAATAGTTGGCCTGCCAGATAGAGAAAGAGGGTTGCTCATGGTATGGTAAAGGGAATAAGTCTACAAAGAGAAAAAAGATGATACGTGTGATTTTAACTTTTTGGGGATTTTTTGTTGCTTCCTTTCTTTTTTTTTCTTCTTTTTCTGTTCATCATATTCTTATTTTACATTAAGTCATCTGAATAGATAATCAAGGTTGTTTCAACTGTCGGAGTTGGAGGAAGAGGGGGGGAGGGTAAAACATGGTGGTGCCTTTTTCCAAATATCCTTTGTTCCTTTGTTTGCAAATAGTAGATCTTGCATTTTTATAAGTGATGCCCGTTGCAGAATACTATTTTTTTATTTCCTTTTTTTCCTCTGTGTTCACTTCTTTGAATTGATCAAATAAAGTAGATTTAATATAATCACAGATTTTTTTTTCTCACTTATTGGCCCCTTTTATCAAGCTGTATATACAGCTCTGGGGCCCATCCCTGCAAGCTCGCATGAGGGAGCCTGCAGCTAAAAGTTAGGGAGCAGCGGTCATCAGACCACAACTTACTAATCAGTACGGCAGCTATTAGCTGGCGAATTAAATCACCCCGGGTATGTTCATCCTGGGGTGATTGACAACCCCCTACTCATGCACCATTGGCTAATGCGAGCAGGGTGCGGCATTGCGCAAGAAAACGCTACAATACCCTGCTCGCATTCTGCAATCCCGCGTGAGTCAACACTGTTAGTCCGGCTGTTGATAATCGCCGGCCATTGTCCCTGTGGGACCTTATTTTTCTACAACCATACATTTTTTATTTTCCCTCTCTTCCCTTTTCTCTTCTCCGTCATATTTTTTTGCTTTATGTGATTGATAATGTCTTATCATATGTTTGTTTTTGATATTTGTATTCTATAATTTTTCAATAAAAGTTAAATTAAAAAATTGCATTAATTACCTTCCAAAAAAAGTAATTTTATTCTCTTAACTATCCTACCACCGGCTCACATCCCTGCTGTGTTATCCTTGTATCTTCACCGATGACACACAACATACTCAAAACAATAAGGATTCATTATTAGACTAGGCTTTAGATGTAGCGTTTCAAACCATTTATTTTAAATTAAATGATGGAAATAATAGCTGCTCTATTATCATGGTTATTAATAAGCAATTTCTCATGCAACATACACCAGGCATAATCAGCTGTAGTTCCTTCAAGTCGTAACTGGTGATTTTTTTTTTTTAAATTGGTTAATCAGAAGACTTCATCTATGCGTGTGCAACAGTGCTGTAAAACTAAAACATATACAGAGCTGCTGGTATACATTAGTCTAGGGGTAAGACGTACGACACATAATTTGCTGTACCACTTGTCTGAAGATACAAACAAAAACAGATCTTGGTGAGCAGTGGCCAGATAGCAACTGAAAACAATTTCCTGCAGTTATTTTGAACATATACGTCACTTTAGGATAGAGTGCACATTATCTTGCTTAAATACCTGTGTTTCTATTGGTTAACAATGTCTACAATTAAAAGGATATGATTCAGATGGTGCATACAATTTGAAATAACTTTCCAATTTACTTTTAGTTTTAATTTGTTTTGTTTTCTTAGTATCCTTTGTTGAAAAGGATTCTTAGGGCTCCATGTACTAAGCCGTCAATTCATCCGTCATTGTAGACGCGGATAAACTCGCCGTTACTCGCCGCGGGTGAAATGGTGTCCGCTGTCGCTATGTACTAATATTCCCCCAATAAATAGACAAGTCTAGCCCGCCGCGAGCAGTTGCGGATTGTTGATAAATTTGACGCCTCGCTCGCCGCGACTAAGCTGATGTACTTAACTTTCAGTTGAATTGTCTGGCCAATTATTAACACGTGACATGCAAGGTGTCACGAACATCATAGTAGTCACGGGAATAGAATTTTGCTCCTATAAAAGTTCAACTTATCTAAAAAACTTTATTATTGTTCAAAATTTTTTGAAGAGTGTTAACAGAGCGTTATTTTTGTAATATTTATTTACAATTTGGATATGGCTTCATCTGGATCTGATAATATATAAATATTAATATAAAAATAATTATAAAGATTGACAACTATACAATACAAATTTAAAATATAGATTACTCTTTAATTACAGTCGACAAATTGGGCGCAATTTATGTACATGGAAATGAGAGACAAATTAGACGCCAGTTATGCTGTAAGTACAATGCTGATATTACTGCCTTTTATATATGTCTAGACTGGCGTCTAGATTGACTTTCCTATTGTTTTGTACCTTGCCCGCCACCTAAAAGGTGGCGAGGCAAAAATAACGAGGTGGGAGCGGAAATTGTAGCGAGCGGACAAATAGATTTTTTAGTACATTCGTTTTTGGCGAGTTGGTGGTCAAATGTGTCTAATTACAGTGAAAAATGGAGCGGTAGCGAGGTTTGGCGGATAAGTACGCTCGCAATTTTAAAGATGCGAGTTTTAACATAATTGACGGCTTTGTACATATCAGTTTGCGAATTTTGACGCGAGATTTGTTGCGGGTAGCTCGCTGACTGCTTAGTACATGGAGCCCTTAGGTAGGCTCAGGAGTAGCAGTGCACTGCTAGGAGCTATTATTATTACTATTATTATCAGGTATTTGTAGAGCACCAACAGATTCTGCAGCGCTAGCTGCTGATTAATGACCACACATATATGCCTCCTGTCACTCAGCTAACGTGTTTAGCTAGGCCTCAGTAGTGCAGTGCATATCCTTCCACAAAGGATACCAAAAGAACAAAGCAAATTTGATAAGAAAAGTAAATTAGAATGTTAATTAAAACTGCATGCTCTATCTGAATCATGAAAGGAAAAAAATTGTGTTTCATGTCCCTTTAAGCTTACACTTTATAGGAAAAAGATTAGATAAATTAGACATCATGTTTCTATGCATTCCTGTCTGAGGTCAAAATCAGTGAGATTACAAGTGTTGCGTCGAAAAATTGCCCTTTGCGCGCGCAATATGCAGGTCTGCCGTATTACAAGTCACTGCAGTACGGCTATATCACTAGCGTTTTAGCCTGTACGCAAATCTCCATTGTGCCGTATTGCCCTGATCCAGTGAGATTACAAGTGTTGCGTCGAAAAATTGCTCATTGCGCGCGGAATATGCAGGTCTGCCGTATTACAAGTCACTGCAGTACGGCTATATCACTAGCATTTTAGCCTGTACGCAAATCTCCATTGTGCCGTATTACAGGTTGTGCGGTCTGGCTAAAATGATAGCGTTATAGTTTATATTGCCCTGATCCATTCCGCGATCAAAGACCAGTAGTTATGGATTTCGCAAAACAAAAATGTTTCACAAAACTCATAACTAAAATGTTACAAAGTACACTAACACCCATAAACTCCCTATTAACCCCTAAACCGCCATCCCTCGCATCACAAATACTATATTAAACCTATCAACCCCTAATCTGCCACCCACCCACATTGCCAACGCTAAATAAATCTATTAACCCCTAAACCGCCGGCCCCCCACATCCCTACTATAATAAACCTATAAACCCCTAAACCACAAGCCAGCCACACGACCGCCCACATCACAACTACTATAATAAACTTATTAACCCCTAAACCACCGCCCCCCACAGCGCAAATCACTAAATTAAACTATTAACCCCTAAACCTAACACCCTCTAACTTTAAATTAAATTTACAATATAACTTTCATAAAATAAATAAAAACTTATCTGTAAAATAAAAAAAAACAACTAACGCCTAGATTTAGAGTTTTGCGTTAGAAGGGGTGCGTTAGCTAAGCGTGGTTTTTTCCCCCCGCACCTTTTAAACAACGCTGGTATTTAGAGTTGTCTGAATGGCTCCGTTAGGCTCCAAAAAGGGAGTGTACAGGCATATTTACCGCCACTGCAACTCGCAATACCAGCGTTGCTTACGGACGCGGCCAGCTTAAAAAACGTGCTTGTGCACGATTCCCCCATAGGAAACAATGGGGCAGTTTGAGCTGAAAAAAACCTAACACCTGCAAAAAAGCAGCGTTCAGCTCCTAACGCAGCACCATTGTTTCCTATGGGGAAACACTTCATAAGTCTGCACCTAACACCCTAACATGCACCCCGAGTCTAAACACCCCTAACCTTACACTTATTAACCCCTAATCAGCCGCCCCCACTATCGCTGACCCCTGCATATTATTATTAACCCCTAATCTGCCGCTCCGTACACCGCCGCCACCTACATTATACCTATGTACCCCTAATCTGCTGCCCCTAACACTGCCAACCTCTATATTATATTTATTAACCCCTAATCTGCCCCCCCAATGTTGCCACTACCTTACCTACACTTATTAACCCCTGCTGACCGGACCTCACCGCTACTCTAATAAATGTATTAACCCCTAAAGCTAAGTCTAACCCTAACCCTAACACCCCCTAAGTTAAATATAATTTAAATCTAACAAAATAAAATAAATCTTATTAAATAAATTATTCCTATTTAAAGCTAAATACTTACCTGTAAAATAAACCCTAATATAGCTACAATATAACAAATAATTATATTGTAGCTATTTTAGGATTTATATTTATTTTACGGGCAACTTTGTATATATTTTAACCAGGTACAATAGCTATTAAATAGTTAATAACTATTTAATAGCTACCTAGTTAAAATAATTACAAAATTACCTGTAAAATAAATCCTAACCTAAGTTACAAATAAACCTAACACTACACTATCAATAAATTAATTAAATAAACTACCTACAATTATCTACAATTAAATCAACTAAACTAAATTACAAAAAAAACAAACACTAAATTACAAAAAATAAAAAAAGATTACAAGAATTTTAAACTAATTACACCTACTCTAAGCCCCCTAAAAAAATAACAAAGCCCCCCAAAATAAAAAAAATGCCCTACCCTAATCTAAAATAAAAAGTTTACAGCTCTTTTACCTTACCAGCCCTTAAAAGGGCCTTTTCAGCTCTTTTGCCTGTAAAAAAACATACAATACCCCCCAACATTACAACCCACCACCCACATACCCTTAATCTAACCCAAACCCCCCTTAAAAAACCTAACACTATGCCCCTGAAGATCTTCCGACCTTATCTTCACCACGCCAGGTATCACCGATCCGTCCAGAAGAGGCTCCGAAGTCTTCATCCTATCCGGCAAGAAGAGGTCCAGAAGAGGCTCCGAAAGTCTTCATCCTATCCGGCAAGAAGAGGAGATCCGGACCGGCAAACATCTTCATCCAAGCGGCATCTTCTATCTTCATCCATCCGACGAGGAGCGGCTCCATCTTCAAGACCTCCGACGCGGAACATCCTCTTCTCCCGATGACTAGACGAATAAAGGTTCCTTTAAGGGACGTCATCCAAGATGGCGTCCCTCGAATTCCGATTGGCTGATAGGATTCTATCAGCCAATCGGAATTAAGGTAGGAAAAATCTGATTGGCTGATTGAATCAGCCAATCATATTCAAGTTCAATCCAATTGGCTGATCCAATCAGCCAATCAGATTGAGCTCATATTCTATTGGCTGTTCCGATCAGCCAATAGAATGCAAGCTCAATCTGATTGGCTGATTGGATCAGCCAATCGGATTGAACTTGAATCCGATTGGCTGATTCAATCAGAGGCTTAGTGTTAGGTTTTTTAAGGGGGGTTTGGGTTAGATTAGGGGTATGTGGGTGGTGGCAAAAGAGCTGAATTCTTTGGGGCATGCCCCGCAAAAGGCCCTTTTAAGGGCTGGTAAGGTAAAAGAGCTGTAAACTTTTTATTTTAAATTAGGGTAGGGCATTTTTTTATTTTGGGGGGCTTTGTTATTTTTTTAGGGGGCTTAGAGTAGGTGTAATTAGTTTAAAATTCTTGTTTTCTTTTTTTCTTTTTTGTAATTTAGTGTTTGTTTTTTTGTAATTTAGTGTTTGTTTGTTTTTGTAATTTAGTTTAGTTGATTTAATTGTAGATAATTGTAGGTAGTTTATTTAATTAATTTATGATAGGCTTATTTGTAACTTAGGTTAGGATTTATTTTACAGGTAATTTTGTAATTATTTTAACTAGGTAGCTATTAAATAGTTATTATTAACTATTTAATAGCTATTGTACCTAGTTAAAATAAATACAAAGTTGCCTGTAAAATAAATATAAATCCTAAAATAGCTACAATATAATTATTAGTTATATTGTAGCTATATTATGGTTTATTTTACAGGTAAGTTTTTAGCTTTAAATAGGAATAATTTATTTAATAAGATTTATTTTATTTTGTTAGATTTAAATTATATTTAACTTAGGGGGGTGTTAGTGTTAGGGTTAGACTTAGCTTTAGGGGTTAATACATTTATTAGAGTAGTGGCGAGGTCCGGTCAGCAGATTAGGGGTTAATACTTGAAGTTAGGGGTCGGTGATGTTAGGGAGGGAAGATTAGGGGTTAATAAAATTTATTATAGGGTTTTTGAGGCGGGAGTGAGGTGGTTTAGGGGTTAATACATTTTTTATAGTGGCGGCGAGGTCCGGTCGGCAGATTAGGGGTCAATAAGTGTAGGTAAGGTAGCGGCATCGTTGGGGGGGCAGATTAGGGGTTAATAAATATTATGTAGGTGTCGGCGATGTTAGGGGCAGCAGATTAGGGGTACATAGGGAAAATGTAGGTTGCGGCGGTGTGCGGTCGGCAGATTAGGGGTTATAAAATTTTATTATAGTGGCGGCGATGTGGGGGGACCTCGGTTTAGGGGTACATAGGTAGTTTATGGGTGTTAGTGTACTTTAGAGCACAGTAGTTAAGAGCTTTATGAACCGGCATTAGCCCAGAAAGCTCTTAACTCCTGGCTTTTTTCTGCGGCTGGAGTTTTGTCGTTAGAGTTCTAACGCTCACTTCAGCCAAGACTCTAAATACTGGCGTTAGGAAGATCCCATTGAAAAGATAGGATACGCAATTGGCGTAAGGGGATCTGCGGTATGGAAAAGTCACGGCTGGAAAGTGAGCGTTAGACCCTTACCTACAAGACTCTAAATACCAGCGGTAGCCCAAAAACCAGCGTTTGGACCCCCTAACACTGGTTTGGACGGCTAACGCAGAACTCTAAATCTAGGCGTAAGATTAAACTATAAATAAACCTAACATTACTATTTTAAGAAGAAAAAAAATTTTTAAAAAAAAATTACAAAATTAAAAAAACCTAACACTAGAAAAAACTAAAAAAAACTAACATTACCAAAAAAAAAAAACTAAAATTACGAAAAAAAATAAAATAACATTACAAAAAAATTAACACTAAAATTATGAAAAATTAAAAAAACACTAAAATTACAAAAAGTAATAAATTAAATTATCCAAAATAATACAAATTAAACCTAATCTAATATGCCTATAAAAACAAAAAAAGCCCCCCAAAATAAAAACACCCCCTAATCTTTCAATAAACTGCCTTTTAAATGGCCTTTTGTAGGGCATTGTTAAACAGCTCTTTTACATCCAAAAATTACAAAGTCCACCCTAACAGTAAACCCCCCACCCAACCAACCCCCCAAAATAAAAATAATAATAAAATAATAATAATAATAATAAAATAATAAAAAAAAATTAAGCTACCCGTTACCCCTAAAGGGCAATCAGCTCTTTTGCGCCCACAAAAAAAAATCATTTATCTAAAAAAAAAAAAACCTACCCAAAAAAAAAACAAAAAAAACTTAAGTCTAACCCCGAAATAGGTATTCACCGTTCCTGAAGTCCGGCTAAGGTCCTCTTTCAGGCGGTGACATCTTCATCCATTGTGGAACCATCTTCTATCTTCTTCCCGGAGGTGCGGAGTGGTCTTCCCAGATGCGCGGATCCGGAGCAGCGTTCCTCAGTGGCAGCGATCCTCAGTGGCGTGGAGGATCCTCTTCATGCGATTGTCTCCACACACTGAAGCATGAATGCAAGGTACCCATTTTATATTGGCTGAAAAATTTAAATCAGCCAATAGGATGAGAGCTGCTTAAATTATATTGTCTGATTTGAACAGTGCTATTAGAATAGGTTTAATTTTTATTATTTTGGATCATTTGGTTTATTCATTTTTGTAGTCTTAGTGTTATTTTTATTTTTCATCATCTTAGTGGGGTTTTTTTTGTAATGTTATGTTTTTTATTTTTTCGTAGTGTTAGGTTTTTTTAATATTGTAATTTTTTAAAAAAAAATTTTAATTGTAATGTTAGGTTAATTTATAGTTTTATCTTAGTTTTTTATTTCACAGGTAAGTTTTTATTTATTTTAGGGTAGTTATATTGTAAACTTAGGGGGTGTTAGGTTTAGGGGTTAATAGTTTAATTAAGTGTGTTGCAATGTGGGGGGCTGGCAGTTTAGGGGTTTATGGTTTTATGATAGTATCAGCGATGTGGGGGGGGCGATTTAGGGGTTTATAGGTTTATTATGGTATTAGCAATGTGTGGGGGCTGGCGGTTTAGGGATCAATAGATTTATTATAGTATTAGCAATGTGGGGGCCAGCGGTTTAGGGGTTAATAGGTTTATTAAAGTATTATCAATGTGGGGGGCTGGCGGTTTAGGGGTTAATAGGTTTATTTAGGCAACAAAACTCCTAAATGTGGTGTTTAATAGGTGCGCCTATGTAAATTGAAATATGAAGTGCTAATTACTGTGCTATAGAAAATGTATATACAAAATTCTATGGTGCAAATAAATGAATAAAATAAAAACAATAAAATCAAACAACACCAATATTATGTGAAATCACACAGGTGAAAATGACATAAGTGCAAGTGCTAAAAGTCAAGTTAGGGGAATTGTCCCATATATTCTCAAAAGTGTTGTAAAACAACTCAACAACTTCAAAGTTCTAGGTCACTGGTGGGCAGCTCTTCTCATGTGAATGACCATTCAGGCTGATAACAGTGTGTAACTGTGAAACGCGTCGCTGTTTTTAATGTGTTTTTAATAATAAACACTATCTTTTATTATACCATTTGTGCACCTTTGATGGTTCTTGGTATTGATGCAGTTGGATTATACTGGAATTACTTTGAACCTTAGGATCCAGTCTCTTCAGCCTGCCACTGGCCTGCAAGTTTAGCACTTTGTGCTCCACCAAATGTGAGTGAATTTTCATTCATGAAAGCTGTATCTGTTTTATAAACCTGTACTATGCTATGTGGCGCCTTCTCCAATTTGTTTTATAGGTTTATTTATGTGTTAGCTATGCGGGGGGGCGACGGTTTAGTGGTTAATAGTTTTATTTAGTGATGGCAATGTCGGGGGCGGCAGATTAGGGGTATTTAGACTAGGGGTTTATGTAAGGGTGTTAGGTTTTTACATAAATTTCCTTTCCCCATAGACAATGGGGTTGTGTTATAGCGATCGCCATTCCGCGATTGCAGGTGTTAGTTTTTTTCTAACACTTGCTCCCCATTGATGTCGTAAAGTCAGGCCTTGGGTTTTGTGCAATAGGGAGCTTATCGCACAACAAAAGAAGGTTTTTCTGTAATGGCGGCGCTATGAAGAGTGCCATACTGCTAATTGTTTTGCATTATTAACGCACCTGGTTAAGTGCACTACTTGTAATCTCATTGTATGTTTCTATACATAATGATTGTGTCTGAAAGTATTTGGATGTCTTCTGCAGGGACAAAAAAAACAAAATTGTTCTTTAAAGGGGCACTTAAGTCAAAATTAAACTTTCATGATTCAGATAGAGCATGCCATTTTACGCAACTTTCTAATTTACGTCCATTAACAAAATGTGCACAGTCTTTTTATATTTACACTTTTTGAGTCACCAGCTCCTACTGAGTATGTGCAAGAATTCACAGTATATACGTATATGCATTTCTGATTGGCTGATGACTGTCACATGATGCAGTGGGAGTGGAAATAGACATAACTTTGAAATTTGTCAGAAAACAATCTATTATTCATTTGAAGTTCAGATGTAGGGGCGGATTAAACAACGGCCGAATGGCCCCTAATCGCCCTGTTTACGCACGAGCCTTTAGGCTCGCTGGAGACGGGAGTTAAAAAGCAGTGGTCTTAAGAGCGCTGCTTCTTAACTCATATGCCTCCTTTAAGGCTGCGGTCTGCAATCCGCCAGATCGTGTACGATTGGGTTGATTGACAACACTAGCGGCCAATTAGCTGCAAATCTGCAGGGGGCAACATTGCACAAGCAGTTCACTAAACTGCTTGTGCAATGTTAAATGCCGACAGCGTACGCTACAGCAGATCATGTCCGCCAGACTTTAATAAATCGGCCCCTAAGTGCTTTTGGGTTGTCTTTTTATCATGCATTTGTTGATTATGCAAATATACTCTATTTACTGGTCCTTTAATGATTCCGATATAGAATACAATTTTATAAAAGTTTCCAATTTACTTATATTATCCATTTTGCTTAATTCTCTTGTTATTCTTTGTTGAAGAGATATATAGATAGGTAGCGTGTCTGGAGCACTATATGATGGGAAATAGTGTGGCTATCTACTTCACTTGCTAATGTATAACATTGTTGCAAGACTGCTACCATATAGTAGTGCAGACACGTGCACACTCCCGAGCTTACCTTCCTGCTTTTCAACAAAGAATAACAAGTATACAACGAAAATTTGATAATAGAAGTAAATTGGATTTAAAATTGTATGTTCTTTCTGAAAAATGAAAGATTTTTTGGGATTTTATGTCCCTTTAAATAAACATGAATACAGTAGAATTGCATATGCTTAATGAAAACAAAATGCAATACCATTTTAAATCTGCAATAGATTTTTATCTAACAAATTGTAACATGTTGTTTGATCTACCTGCATTGCTCCTCCTAAGCCTACCTGGGTATGCTCCTCAACAAAGAATAACAGGAAAAGTACATTTGATTAAAAAAAGTACATTGTAAAGTTGTTGTTTTTAATTGCACATTCTATCTTAAAGGGACAGTCAGGTAAAAAAAAACTTTCATGATTTAAATAGGGGATGCAATTTTAAACTTTCCAATTTACTTTTATCACCAATTTAGCATTGTTCTCTTGGTATTCTTAGTTGAAAGCTAAATCTAGGAGGTTCATCTACTAATTTCTTAGACCTTGAAGGCCGCCTCTAATCTGAAAGCATTTTGACAGTTTTTCACCACTAGAGGGCGTTAGTTCATGTGTTTCATATAGATAACATGAAGCTCAGGCATGTGGAGCTCCTAGGAGTCAGCACTGATTGGCTAAAAATGCAAGTCTGTCAAAAGAACTGAAATAAGGGGGCAGTTTGCAGAGCCATAGATACAAGGTAATCACAGAGTTAAAAAGTGTATTAATATAACTGTGTTGGTTATGCAAAATAGGGGAATGGGTAATAAAGGGATTATCTACCATTTTAAACAACAAAAATGCTGGTGTATACTGTCCCTTTAATCATTTGAAGATTAATTCACATAAGTGTCCCTTTAATTTTTGTAAAAAATTTTTTAGTGGACACATTCTTAATAGTAAACACAACTACATTAGTTACATAAAAAGACTAAACATTTTTATTCTATACTGTTTCATATATCTTTGTGCTCTTAATCTCAAATTTTCAGCAATAAATTTAAAAAATATTACCATCTTTAAATTATGTCTCTGTATTTTCAAATAAATCTGTTCTGCATATTAAGCGGTTCTAGCTTTCCGAGATATATTATAGGTTTTTTTTTTATATTTCTATATCCTACATGCTGTTTCATGATATATTTTTTTTATTCCATTATTGCAGTAGCATCTATCAAAGTTTCAGCATTTATCCATGGATTTTTTTCCATCTGAATCAGATTACAACTGTGGAACTAACATTTCACGGCAAATAAAAAAATACTACATCATCTTAATAAAACCATTATGTATCATAGGAGCCGAGGGCAGGGTAGATATTGTTTGAAAGAATTTGCTAACCCTCCCTCTCGCCCCAGACTGAAATTCTAGACTTCAAAAAACCCTGTTAAGGAGCCACGTAATCTATCTGCTAGAAATGGTGCCAGCTTAAATCTTATTTTATAATTCAGTTTATGGAACAATGGAAAAATTTGTAGAAACTAGTAAATATCTATAATTGCACATGGTAAGAGAGTCTGAAAATGTTGTTTAGGAAACTAGTGCTCAGAAGAAATCCTAAAATAGGAACAGCACCAACAGGAAAAACCTAGAGGATAAAATAAATTTGATTAGAGAGAATTTCATTCTGAGAGGGACACAAAATTGTGTAATATTTATGCTGTAGCATATACAATATCTATAATTTGTGGTAAATTAACAATAACAATGTAACTTTTATGTTCTGCTTTTTTGTTTGTCTATTTTTTAAGCATTTTTCTTTTCTGTCTGATGCTCCTAATTGTTTTCTCAGATAAAAAATACTATGAATAGTAAAAGGGACATTCTGGTCAAAATTGAAATGCACATAGATGAATTACATCTTTGAATAGAAACATATTTGCAATATTTATGTATTGGCAAAAATGCTTCTATAAAAATAGTCACTGTTTGATTAATAAAACGTTTCTCTCCACGTGCATGTAAAGCATAGCTATATATTCTCAGTGCACCAGCATTTTAAATTCTACAGCTGCTCAGATCACAAGTGGGGCTTGTAACAAATTGAGTCATTACCAGATGGTAAAAGCACATTAGGCTCTCTGAACAAGCGCTGTGCTTAAAATGCTGGTGCATGGAGCATACTAAAAGGGACAGTCTACACCAGAATTATTATTGTTTAAAAAGATAGATACTCCCTTTATTACCCATTCCCCAGTTTTGCAAAACCAACATGTTTATATTAATATACTTTTTACCTCTGTGATTATCTTGTATCTAAGCCTCTGCAGACTGCCCCCTTATCTCAGTGCTTTTGACAGGCATGCAGTTGAGCCAACCAGTGCAGACTCCTAAATAACTCCAGGGGAGTTAGCACAATGATATCTATATGACACACATGAACTAGTACTGTCTAACTGTGAAAAACTTTCAAAACGCTCTGAGCTAAGAGGCGGTTTTCAACGGTTTAGAAATCAGTTTGAGCCTAACTAGGTTTAGTTTTTAAAAAATACCACCAAGGGAACAATGCAAATGTAATGATAAAAGTCAATTAGAAAGTTGTTTAACATTGCATGCTCTATCTGATTCATGAACGTTTAATTTTGACTAGACTGTCCCTTTAAATACACTTTTGAATCAGCTATAACTTTGATTAGAAGCATATTGGCTAGTATATGTATATTATAAAACAGCTTCTAATCAAAACTGAAATGCATCCATGTGGATTTCAATTTTGGCTGGAATGACCCTTTAATTAAAGGTATAGAAAGGTCAAAATTGAGAAATGTGTAAGAGTGCATTTCAATTTTAAATAGAAGCATTTTTCCAATATACTTAACAAAAATGCTTCTAGTAAACTTTATTACTGGTTTTCAGAGGCATATGTACATATGCTGTGAAGGATTCTGCACCAGTATTCAAACACCACACCATCTCAGAGAGTCAACAGTGGCTTCTATGGCACAAATGAAGCCTTCAGAGATACAATACACACCACCATCAGCTCTCTGAGCTTAAATACTGGTGCACAGGCCCTCATAGCATATGTGTGTATGCCGCTGAAAAACATAAATACATTTTACTAGAGCCATGTTTGCTAATGGAAGTTTATAGCAAAAAAGCTTCTGTTTTTAATTGAAATGCACCCATGCACATTTCAATGTTGACCCTTCTCAGCTTTTATGAGTATTGATGATTAAATAAAAAGTATACAGTAACTGTTAATTATTTTAGATAAAGTGACATGACATTTTTTTTCTTTCACAGTTCAGGAAGAGCCTATGCTTTAAACAAATTTCCAATTTACTTCTGTTGTCAATTGTGCTTCATTCTCTTGACATCCTTTTTTTGAAGGAGCAGCAATCCACTACTGGGAGCTAGCTGGACACATTGATAAGAGTTATATATGTGCAGTCGCAAATTAGCAGCTAGCTTCTACCTCCTGAGACTACCTAGGTATGCTTTTGAACAAAGGATAACAAGAGAACTAAGCAAACTTAACAGAAGTCAATTGAAAAGTTGTTTAAATTGTATGCTCTATTTGAATTAAAAGAATTAAGGGAAAAGGGGTGGTATGCCCCTTTAAGTCAAATCTTTATTGCTACTTGTGATTTATTTTTTTGAATTTTTAATATTCCCAAATTAGTAAATATTGTATATAAGTACAAAGTAAAAAAATTAAAAATAAAACAAGAGCTGTCGTTTTAATCATAGACTAATTTGCAATTTTATTATAACAAGTAATAATCTTTGTTTGAAGTAATTAAACATCTCTAGATTTATATGAATTATAAATTTGAGGTAATATTTTAAATTATTCAAAGTATGCCAAACTAATTTAATGTCCTTCAATGATTCTTTCACATGTGAAAGATAACGCCATAAATAATTGTAGTTATTAAATTAAACATGTGGTTGAGTGCTGGCCATTTGCAATTGTTTTATTTCCAATTAAATGATAGAAGTAAATTAATTTGGGCAATTAAAATGTTTTAATTATTTATTAAATAATAATTCAGAGAAAATGAAAGAAATATAATTTGTTGTTAAAGGTATATTTAAAAATGAAATAATTAAAAACAAATGGTGGTTGAGTTCACAAAACGGGACAATGTCACAGCAGTAGAAAAAACATCTCTAGGGGGCAGATTTCCCCATATGCATTATTTCTGTTCACAAATTTATCTTAAATTATCTTCCTTAAAGGGACATAAATATTAAAAAAAAAAGATACTGTAATATATTAGAGCATTTTCTTATTGCACTATGGGGTTGATCAAAATCAATTAGAAATTTGATTGAACATAAAAACAATTTATGATTTTGAACATAAAAACACTAATGGATGCTAGGGAATTTTTGTAGTTAAATCATTTGATAAATGCTTCTGCAAATGAATTACACACATAGTTAAACCCACCTTTAGAGCAGTAACGCACTACTGGGTGCTAGATGAGCATACCTGCTGAGCCAATGACAAGAGATAAAGTAGTGTATTGCTGCTAAGTATATGTACATATGCTTTTCAACCAATGATACCACATAACAAAGTAAATGTAATAACATAAGTTATTTTAAAAGTGCCTTTAACCCCTTAATGACCGGACCATTTTTAAATTTTCTTACCCTTAAAAGTACACTGTACCCAAAAAATTTCTTTTGTGATTCAGAATGAGCATGAAATTTTAAGCAACTTTCTAATTTACTCCTATTATCAAATTTTCTTCTTTCTCTTGGTATCTTTATTTGAAATGCAAGAATGTAAGTTTAGATGCCGGCCCATTTTTGGTGAACAACCTGGGTTGTCCTTGCTGATTGGTGGATAAATTCATCCACCAATAAAAAAGTGCTGTCCAGAGTACTGAAACCAAAAAAAAAGCTTAGATGCCTTCTTTTTCAAATAATGATAGCAAGAGAACGAAGAAAAAATGATAATAGGAGTAAATAAGAAAGTTGCTTAAAATTGAATGCTCTTTCTGAATTACAAAAGTACATTTTTGGATACAGTGTCCCTTTAATGACAATGGCTATTTTTACATTTCTGCAGTGTTTGTGTTTAGCTGTAATTTTCCTCTTACTCATTTAATGTACCCACACATATTATATACCGTTTTTCTCACCATTAAATGGACTTTCTAAAGACACCGTTATTTTCATCATATCTTATAATTTACTAAAAAAAATTTATAAAATATGAGGAAAAAATGGAAAAAAACACACTTTTTCTAACTTTGACCCCCAAAATATGTTACACATCTACAATCACCAAAAAACACCCATGCTAAATAGTTTCTAAATTTTGTCCTGAGTTTAGAAATACCCAATGTTTACAATGCTTTTTTTGCAATTTATGGGGCAATAAATACAAGTAGCACTTTGCTATTTCCAAACCACTTTTTTTCAAAATTAGCGCTAGTTACATTGGAACACTGATATCTGTCAGGAATAACCGAATATCCCTTGACATGTATATATTTTTTTTTAGAAGACAACCCAAACTATTGATCTAGGCCCATTTTGGTATATTTTATGCCACCATTTCACCGCCAAATGCGATAAAAAAAAAAAAAAGTTAACTTTTTCACAAATTTTGTCACAAACTTTAGGTTTCCCACTTTGTTCAGAAATAGCAGACTTATATGGCTTTGGCGTTGTTTTTTGGTAATTAGAAGGCTGCTAAATGCTGCTGCGCACCACACGTGAATTATGCCCAGCAGTGAAGGGGTTAATTAGGTAGCTTGTAGGGAGCTTGCAGGGTTAATTTTAGAGATCAGCCTCCCACCTGACGCATCCCACCCCCTGATCCCTCCCAAACAGCTCTCTTCCCTTCCCCACCCCACAATTGTTCCCGCCATCTTAAGTACTGGCAGAAAGTCTGCCAGTACTAAATAAAAGAGTTTTATTTTTTTTTAAATAAAAATGATTAAATATTTTAGCTGTGATAGACCCCTGCCTTAGCCAAAACCTCCCTGATCTCCCCCTCCAGCTCTCTAACCCTCTCCCTACCTAATTACCGCCATCTTGGGTACTGGCAGTGGCAGCTGTCTGCCAGTACCCAGTTTGGCCCCAAAAACCAAAGTATTTTTATTTTGTTTTTAACTTAAAACTCTTTCTGTAGAGTAGCAGCCCCCCCACAATACCACCACCCCCCTCCCAGATCGTTTTAAATTTAATTTTTTTTTTTAACTTTATCTGCCTTTCAGCCCTAATTCATTGGTGTCAGTATGGCTAATGCGCGCGCACACATGCACGCGCGTGTACGTGCACGGGCACCCATCGCGCGCACCTCATGCAAGTGCACGCGCGCTATGTGCACGCTCACGCGCCTCGTGCATGCGCATGCCCGCTCCCTTCCATCCGGACAACGGCACCATCGCTACCAGTGCAGAGAGGGCCACAGGGCTCTCTCTGCATCGGAGGCTTGTAAAGGGGTATTGCAGGATGCCTCCATATCGAGGCATCACTGCAATACCCTCAGAGCTGCTGGAAGCGATTGTGATCGCTTCCAGCACTCTGTTAGACAACTGACGTACCAGGTACGTCTATTGTCATTAACTGTTAGTTTTTGCATGATGTACCTGGTATGTCAGTTGTCATTAAGGGGTTAATGGATACTGAACCCAAATTTTCATCTTTCATGATTCAGATAGAGCATACAATTTCAAGCAACTTTCTAATTTACTCATGCTATCAATTTTTCTTCATTCTTTTGCTATCTTTTTTTGAAAAAGCAGGAATGTAAGCTTATGAGCCTGCCCATCTTTGGTTCAGCACCTCGGTAGCACTTGCTGATTGCTGGCTAAAATGTAGCCACCAATCAGCAAGCACTACCCAGGGTCCTGAACGAATAATAGGCTGGTTCCAAAACTTACATTCCGGTATTTTCAATTAAAGATACCAAGAGAACTAAGACAAATAGATAATAGGAGTAAACTAGAAAGCTGCTTAAATGTGTATGCTCTATCTGAATCATGTTTTTTTCTTTTATATTTATATATGTGTGTGTTTGTGTAGCCACCAATCCCCAGCTAGTTCCCAGTTGTGCACTACTGCTCTTGATCATACCTAGTTATGCACTACTGCTCTTGATCATACCTAGTTATGCACTACTGCTCTTGATCATACCTAGTTGTGCACTACTGCGCTTGATCATACCTAGGTGTGCCTTTCAAGAAAAGATACCAAAGTAAATGTGATAATATAAGCAAATTAAAAAGTCTTTTAAAAGTGTATGCTCTTTATGAATCATGAAAGTTTAATGTTAGTATGGTTTTAGGGTAGTGTGCAACATACCTTCTTAATCTCTTCTCTTTTTTATTTTTTTGCCTATGATAGTGTAAATTATTATGACTGGTAAACCATGACTATTTTTATGTTTTTATTTCCAATGAATTTCCAGAGGAAAAATTCACATCTCCTGAAATGCAGCCAATTACTTAAAAACTACAGTAACTAGTTACTGGGTTGCTTTCACCATAGGATGAAGATGATCATCTCACGGAATAGGTATAACCTGCATCACTGGACGCCATGATATATTTTAAATGGGGAATGTTTTCCTTATATACATAGTGCTAGATTATAAGTGGAGCCCTAAATTAGTTCACCTGAAAACGAGTAAATTTGCATGTTTGTGGGCACGCAATAATTAAACAGCTATTACAAGTGGCTGGTGATTGCTACCACAAGTTCACGGTAGCAATTAGCGCTAAGAAAATTATCTAGAGATCCGATCTCTGGTTAATTTTCTAAAAGTGCCCCAAATGCCCTCAAAATAGAGGGCATTATAGTTTATAATTAAAAATATATATATATTTTTAAATAAAAACAACTGCACTAGGCAGTTTTTGGGGTCTAAAGTTAGTTGGAGTGGGGTGTTAGGAAAAAAAATGGCACTTTACATTGCAGTCTATGGGAACTGTATGTTCACAGTAAATATATTATTATTATAATCAGGTATTTGTAGAGCGCCAACAGATTCCGCAGCGCTATAAACATAGGCAGTATACAAGATAACATTTATAGGGATCAGATGGGTAGAGGACCCTGCTAAGAGTTGCACCGTTGTAGTCGGCTCTTATGAAGGTGATCTACAAACAGCAGGGCTCATAGGCTTACATTCTAAGGGGTTCAAGGGGAAGTGTTTCAATTTTAATATTTCATTTATTCCTTTATCCATTTTTTAAAATGATTTTAATTCATTCCCTTTATGTGTTTTGTTGAAAGGTAGGGGAGGGGGGGTGTCTGCTCTCAGCCCCTTTCAGTGGATGTCCCTGCCTAATCTCATTAACAGTGCTAAACTGGGAGCTTCTAACTAAGTTTTTAAAAGGTTTTATAGTGGATTGTTATATCAGTATCTGTGCATATTCTTCTTTATAGTAGTGTATATTACATGCAGTTAAATGAAAATTGGTGTATACTGTCCCTTTAAAGGGACAGTCTACTTGAAAAATGTTATTGTTTAAAAAGATAGATAATCCCTTTATTACCCATTCCCCAGTGTTGCATAACCAACATGGTTATATGAATATACTTCTTTCCTCTGTGATTACCTTGTATCTAAGCCTCTGCAGACTGCCCCCATATCTCAGTTCTTTTGACAGACTTGTTTTTCAGCCAATTAGTACTGACTCATAAATAACTCCACTGGAGTGAGAATAATGTTATCTATATGTAAAAACTGTCAAAATCCACTGAGATAATAGGCAGCCTTCAAGGGCTAAGAAATTAGTATATGAGCCTACCTAGGTGTAGCTTTCAACAAAGAATTCCAAGGGAATAAAGAAAATTTGATGATAAAAGTTTAATTTTGACTAGACTGCACCTTTAAACTATATATTACAACACTTTGAAAAAATGGATTCCCTATGGGTGAACAGTTGCTGATGAGGGAGCTGTAGAGTCTGTCCACATTCATTCACTTCCTTTTAGTTTCACTTTGTAAATTTTTCTTTCATGATTCAGATAGAGCATGCAATTTTAAGCAACTTTCTTTTTTACTTCTATTATCAAATTTTCTTCATTCTCTTGCTATCTTTATTTAAAAAGGAAGAATGTAAGGCCCATTTTTTCTTCACAACCTGGGTTGTGCTTGCTGATTGGTGGCAAAATATACCCAACATTAAACAAGTGTTGTCCAGCATCCTGAACCAAAAATTGTCGGGCTCCTTAGCTTAGATGAGAAAATGATTACCTAAAGCCCCTAGGGAAGTGGGGGGGAGGTATATAGGGCTGTCTCCACAATTCCACCCAAGACAAGCCTGAGTGTCAGGTGCGGGCAGTGCCTTATGCTAATGTATTAAACATTAAAATGAAAGAGAGAAAGGCGAAGCATAATGTGGCACACTTGAAGGGGAGAGAGTCCACAAGGTGTTGTGTGTGTGGAATATGGTGTTTAAAACATAACTTTTATTGTAGTACACTTATAATAAAAAGAGAGGTGGACTCAACCACCACTAAAATTAGATGCTAAAAAATGGTTGAAAAACCCTAGTAGATTGCACTCACTCCTCTCGCAGCAACAGTCGGTGCAGTGATCAGTTTGCACCGGTTGAAGTCTAACTTGAACCAATTAATCTGCTCACTAAACAAAAGTCAACCACCACACCCCCCAAATTTCTCAATCATTGGGTTATAGCCATAAATAAATTTGGTGTGCTGGTGTCGATACAAAAATAAATAGGATAGCACTATTGTAACTATTAACCGCTATTGCCACGACAGAGGGAGGTGAATGGTCATGTAAATGCGTGTGCAGTGTGCTTTTACTATTGTTCCCCCTATCGTCTGTTCTTTAAAATGTTAGTGGAGTACCAGATAAGTGGTCCCACCCTATAGGTGAGTAAACCTGAGCAAGACGCTAATTAACTGAAACCCCACTGACAAGAAAAGGACTAGCCAGTATAGATGGAAAAATCGCACAGTTAACAGAGAAACCATTATATCACCTTCAGACAAAAAGGCCAGCAAATACAGAGAGTAACTATTAACTAGCGATTCTGGTCTAAAGCCATAGGGTTAAACAATACGGATTATACAGTAGCAAAGTTACACCCATATTCCCATTTCTATAGAAGTGCAGTGCCTTAAAGGACCATTATGCACTCATATATATATAGAGACTTTATGAATAGATTACATGTTGTTTTAGTAATGTAGTCCAATGCAGTGAATAAACGGAAGTTCAATTGTTGTAAACTTTTAAAATTTTACTCACATTTTGAGTTTGTCCGTCGCCATAACTCTCTGCCCTCATGGAATGAGAGAGCTAAGTAGGAGGTTTTTACTCGCATCAGCCACAGACCAATCCGGATGTTTATTCAAATTGGTTAGTTGAAGCAAAGTTACGTTCGATGACACAAATTCATCATTTCCGGCATCTTAGTCAACACCGAGTCCTTCACAAGGTTACGTCTTCAATGACGCAAGTGTGTCATTTCCGGATTTATTTATTTTTTGGGTTTCAAAAGAGCTTTATTATACCAAGATTAAACATACAGTTCACATTAGCAGAACACTAGTAGACAAGTATATTGAATATAACAAAAATATACTTTGACAGAGAGCAAGTAATTATGGGTAAGAGTCCATAGATTAGTTATATTGCTTCCCAAAGTCCATGAGATGTCAAAGTTGCCCCTCGGTGAGTAATAATAGTAATTCCAATCTAGAAGTTGTCCTGCAGATTTTATACAATTTGGTATAAACTTAGAAACAATTAAACAGAAAACAAATTCAAAACCATTTATGCAGCTGTAAAATGCAGCAAATTGCCATAAATTAATTAGTCTAAATTACAATGTGCAAGTTGTAAGAAGAGGGTGAAAAGGATATAATAAATATAAATTTGCAAAGAGGTCTAGGATGCTATATACAACTCCACACTGTAATCACTGGGGGGGGAAGTCTCACTGATTGAACAGTCACAGCAGTGGAGGATTGTAAAGAATAAATGTATTCATCCCAAATAAGGCGGATTGACAAGTAATCCTCTATTTTGTGTAGTTTTGAGTAATGGTACTATTCTAGTTCTATGGCAGTGGTCACCCTGTCTCTCCAAAACTGTGTAGTTGGTAAGGTTGGTTGTTTCCAATAATACGGGATGTATCTTTTGGCTGTATTGATCATGATAGTGAGGAGTTTAAGTCTGAGTACACAGTTATGCTAAGAGAAGTATTTAAAGAGAAAAGCCCATGGGGTGTGTGGAAGGGAGGTACCTATCACTAACTCTATTTCACTTCAAATTTGTAACCAGTAGGTTTGTGCTATCGAGCATGACCACCATATATAGTTGAAAGTGCCCCTCTGTGTGCAGCCTCTCCAACAGTCTATGCAAGATCCCGGGAATAGTTTCCCTAATTTATCAGGAGTGTAATGCCACCTACTAAGGAGTTTCATGTTAATTTCCGCTGTATTTATAGAGGAGCTAGAGGAACTCAACTGTTTGTATATTATTTTCCATGTTTTGAGTGGTTGGTGGTCGTTAAGTTCCGTCTCCCAGCTAGCGCTATAAGAAGGGAGGTGTGCTGAGCGGTGGGAGAGTAATAGTTTATAGGATAAGGACAGGATACCTGTTGTCGGGAATGGCAAGTAGCATAGTGATTCAAACGGAGTTAAGGGTCGTATTAAGTTGTGTCTATCTGAATGTGTCGAGAGATAATGCGAAAGTTGATGGTACGTAAGCCAGTTGCTTAGGGCAGGACCCATAATCTCAAGTACCTCCTCTTTGGGTTTAAGTTTGCCGTTTTGTAGTAGTAAGTAATGGGGCATTGCCTGGGAAAGTGTGTGGGTAGCGTAGTCGCGGGAGATGAGCTGGAGGGGAGTTGTGGGATTGTCTAATAAGGGTGTTAAAGGGGATTGAGGTGTAGAGATTGTTTTGTATCCTCTCAAAAATTTTCCCCATATATGGAACGTTTCCTTAACTAAGAGGGGAAGTCTTAGAAAGTTCTGCTCAAGTTTTATGTTAAGCCAGCACCGACCCCCAAGTTGGCCACCCTGTGAAAGCGCGTGTTCCAAAACCACCCATTCCTTATGACTAGCGTGTCTACACCAGTCCACAATTCTGGTCACGGAAGTCGCGTAGCGGTATAATAGTAGGTTTGGGACCCCAAGTCCTCCCTCCAGCCTAGTGCAATATAAAGTTTGTGTGGCAACCTTTGGGCGTTTATGGTTCCATATGTATGAATTGATGAGTTTCTGTAGATGGGGGATGGTAGAGTCCAGGATAGGGATGGGCAACGCTTGAAGGACATAAAGAATCTTGGGGAGTATTACCATTTTGATTGCGTTTACCCTGCCTAGCCACGAGATTGGTTTATTAGACCAAGAATGTAAGGTAGAAGCTATATGGTTTTTTAGAGGTTCAAAATTCAAGGGAGCTAGTTTATGGAGATGGGGGGGTCATTAGAATCCCTAAGTATTTGAGTGCTATTGGTTGTTGCTTAAATTGGTGCGAATGGAGCGTGTGTAAGTCTTCGGGTGATGCCTCAAGACTTATAAATTCTGATTTGGCGTTATTAATATGGAAATTGGACAGAGCCCCATACTCTTGAAAGAGTAACATCAGGGTGGGAATAGAAATAGGAAGGTTTGTAAGTGTGAGTATAACATCATCTGCGTATAATGAAGTTTTATATTCCTTTTGTCCTATAGTGATGCCTGTTATCATGGGTGAGGTCCTGATGTAAGTTGCTAAAACTTCCATTGCTAAGATGAACAGTGTTGGGGACAGTGGGCATCCCTGTCTAGTCCCATTATTAATTTGAAAGGATGGTGATAGGGAGTCATTCAGTCTAATTTTAGCCGTGGGGGCATTATACAGGGTGAAAATTTTATAAATAAATTGGTCATAAAATCCAAATCTCCGTAAAGTGAGTGAAAGAAAGGGCCAGCTGAGGTGATCGAAAGCCTTTTCAGCATCTAGCGATAGAACTATAGAAGGAATTTGATTGTTTGTGGCATATTCTATGATATTCAGTATTTTGATAATATTGTTTCGGGCCTCTCTGCGGGGGGTGAAGCCTACTTGGTTAGTATGGATAATATTTGGGATAATCTTATTCAATCGGGTGGTAAGAATTTTAGCATAAAGCTTGACGTCTATGTTTAATAGTGATATCGGGCGGAAATTTGAAGGTGTTGTGGGCAGTTTGCCCGGTTTTGGTATCACCACCACGTTTGCCTCCAGCATGGAGGGGGGAACTGTGCCCCCTCTGCTATTGTATTAAACATTACCGTTAGGTGAGGTGCTAAGGTGTCCCGGAATGTTTGAAAGTATCTTGCAGAGAAACCGTCGGGGCCTGGGCTTTTCCCTGATTTAAACTCTTGTATTGCTAGTGTGACTTCTTGTACCGTGATGCGTGAATTAAGGTCTTCTAATTGTGTATTAGTGATGGATGGAAGAGGGCAGTTCTCAAGGAACTGTGTGATGTCATGTGTAATTTGGGATAAAGGAGTCTCCGGGATTATGTTATACAGGTCAGAGTAGTAGGGGTGGAATGCCTGTAAAATATCGGGGGTAGTTTTCTTAGGAGGGATACCCGGTGAATGAATTTCGTAGATATGTGATTTAAGTCTTTTTTTTTTTTTTTGAGGGTCCTAGCTAGGTATTTACCTGCCCTATTACTTTCAAAATGGAATAGGCTATTTGTTTTCCTTTTTAAAGTGTGGTATTCTATCTGTAGAAAGTCATCTAGTGCTTTTCGTGTATCTGCAATCTCGGAGAGGAGAGAGGAGTCTGTTGGTGACTGTTTATGTTGAAATTCTAATTGTGAGAGTGTGGAGGTCAAGTCGTAGTATGCCTTCCATTGTGTATTGTTGACTTGGGACTTTAATTTAATAAGCTCTCCCCGAAGGAAGCACTTATGTGCCTCCCAAATGGCAAATTGGTTAGATGTTGAAGGGGTATTAAAGAGGAAATATTCGTCCAGGTATCATATAATTTAAGTCTAAGGTTTTTTCAGAAATATGTGAGGAATTTAGTATTTGATTTTGTAAGGGGATTGGTACTATCTAGCTGTGGCTGAAGAGGGAAGTTTAAATCGCCCCCCAAATATACAGGTCCCTTGGAGGTATCTAGTAGTCAGTTGAACATTTTAATGATAAATGGTTTTGGGGTAGTGTTAGGTGCATAGATGTTAACAAGGTTTATGGGTTGCCTGTAAAGAAGGCCCACCAAGCCCAGAAGTCTGCCCTCCGTGTCTATCGTTTTATTTAGCAACGTGAAGGGTAGTGTTTTTTGAGCAGTATGCTTACTCCACATTTTTTAGTGGGTCGTGAGCTGTGAAAGTGTTGAGTGTATGTTCGGCCAAAATATTTTGGCCAGCAGTTTTTCTTAAAATGGGTCTCTTGTAAGTAAATAATATCTGCTCCACATTTCGCTAGATCAGAGAGCACCTTAGAGCGTTTGCAGGGGGAGTTCAATCCCTTAGCATTCTGAGACAAAATAATTAGAGTGCAGAGTTCTTTGGAATTCTGAGGTGTCATAGTGTAGGTGTGTGCAAGCAGCAAGCCATAATGAATAGAGTATACACCTGATTGGAAACAGGATTGCAAAGTGTTAAGACCTCTTTTGCACAAAGAATAGACATTGTTACAAAATGTAAATATAACATAAAAAAACAGTAACCCAACAACTTAGAACAAACTTTAAAAATAAGAACATAACAATTATTTAACACATCTCTAAGTCTAAGACATAAATTAGAGTAAAGAGTCCTGAAGGGGGTGTAAAGAACAGATCTCTCGGTTGTACACAGTAATATATCTCCTCTTCTCCTCCACCGCACTGGGCATCGGGAGAGGATTATCATTTAAATCCTGGGGGGGTGAAGGAGAGAATAAGTAGATTAAAGGCAGGGAGGAGGAAGGGAAAGGGGAAGGGTAAGGGAAAGGGGAAGGGAGAGGGGAAGGGAAATCGATAACAGTACCTTGTTAGAGGGAAAAAGTCAGTGAGTGTTACCTGACCAGATGTCATACTCTCCAATTAGAATATACAAAGTGGGAGACTCCACTTTGATGTCCTGGCAGTAACAAGGTTGAGAGGGCAGCAGGTTCAGTCCTCCTCAGGGTTGGAGGAGTGTGGAGATTTCTGTGGGGAGTTCCTCTATTTTCTCTGGTTTGCCCTTGGTCCAGTTTCTTGTGTGGCAATTTAGTTTGCCACCTTGCACTGTTTGTTTTTGCTCTTTTAGGCAACGCCTGGAGATAAAGGGGCACAGAGAGGTCCACTGTTGGTTGATCCAAACCCAAATCTTTGCAGAATGAAGGAATGTCCTCTGGTGTGTGGCAAATGTATCTTTTGTCATTTTGTATGACCAGCAATTGAACGGGGAACCCCCATCTATAAGGGATCTTCTTATTTCGGAGTAGAGATGTAAGTGGGAAGAATTATTTTCTGATTTGTAGGGTCCTTGTGGAAAGATCCTGGTAAAATTGTATAATGTTTCCCCAGAATTTAATGGGTTGGTGTCTCCTTGACTGATTGAGCAGCATCTCTTTCTCAAGAAAGTTTTTAAATCTGATAATGATGTCCCTAGGCGGAGCATTTTCAGGAGGCTTGGGCCGAAGAGCCCTATGTGCCCTGACCCAGAGTATGTCGTCTGGGTAGGAGGATTCTTTAATGGAAGTGAATAGAGATTGTAGGTACTCAGGAAAGTCTCTTGGTAAGATAGATTCAGGGACTCCACGGAGTCGTAGGTTTTTTCGTCTGCTTCAATTTTCAATATCATCGATCTTATCCATAAGTGCTGTTATTGTTTCCTGGTGTGTTGAAGTTTTATCGTCAATTCATTGAATGTCATCTCCCACTTCCTCAGTTTCTGCCTCTAGCATGTCCATTCTAGAACCTAGGTTATGGAGGTCTTGTTTCAGCTCTGTCAGTTCCTCATGGAGGCAAGTCCTAAAGATGTCAGAGATCTCTTGCTTCGATGCAAAGTGAGATAATAGTGAGGCAGGGATGTTGTCAAGATAGAGCAAAGTCTCAAATGAGGGGAACAAGCTCACTCACCACCACAAGCTAGACAGCAAGGAGATTTCGTGTCAACACACTTATATATTATTAGACCAAGCACTGTATCAGATTGCACTGCTTATACTAGTGTATGATGGTATAATTTTAGTTTAGAGGGCATAATCCAAGTGTTTATGCCCTGGATACCTAGGGATATACATAGCTGCAGTGATTTAGGCTTACCAGGCCCGCTGTGCAAAGTGTGTGGCTAAAATTGTTCCCCTATTATTGTGCTAAACAAGCAAGGTGGTCGCAAATCTGGGTCTGAGTCTGTCAGCATTACCTAGTTGTGTGCTTCAGAGCACATGCAATGCATGACTCATCCATCTTGGTAGGAGGCCAGCAAAAGGGCACCCAGTTCAGCGTGGTTCAGTGAGGCGTGTGACAGTCAGTTTCACTCATTTCTTGTGACCCCCGGAAGTAGTGAGCTCCGGTTTAGGTATTTAAAAGGTAGATGTAGCGTGATCTGAGGCGGCAGCAAAGATAGTGCTAATACCGCAGTGCTGAGGCTGATGCGTCTCCTTACCAAGTCCATCTTCCTTAAACTGCAAGTTGACGCCTCTTGCGGGGATGTGTGGGTCCAGGTATCGACTGTTGTGTCCCTAGATCATAGGACTGCTCCGGAGTGCTCTTTTAGTTAGCGAGGTGTCCTCTAGTTACCCAGGATGAATATTATGAGAGATCTGCTTCACGGAGCTCCGGAGTTACGCAGCCATCATAGCTGCTGCCAAGCTCCGCCCCCCATTTCCGGATGTTTTTAGCGGCAAAAAAATTTTATGTTCGTTTTGTGCGCCATACTTGGCGCCAAATATTTTCATCATTTAAGACCCCATTCCTATATGCCTCTTGCCTTTTTTCTCTATCAAAGGGCTATGCTGTTTGCATTTTTTTCCCATTCCTGAAACTGCCATATAAGGAAATTGATCATTTTGCTTTATATGTTGTTTTTTTCTCTTACATTCGCAAGATGTCTCAATCTGATCCTGTCTCAGAAATCACTGTTGGAACCCTGCTGCCTGATAACAGTTCTACCAAAGCTAAGTGCATTTGTGGTAAACTTGTGGAAGTTATATCTCCAGCTGTGGTTTTGTAATAGTTGTCATGATAAACTTTTACATGCAGAGAATGTATCCATCAGTAGTAGTTCATTACCTGTTGCTGTTCCCTCATCTAATGCACAAGATATACCTGTAAATTTAAAAGAATTTATTTCTGATTCTATTCAGAAGGCTTTGTCTGGCTTTGTCTGCCATCCTGCCTTCTAATAAATGTAAAAGGTCTTTTAAAACTTCTCATAAAGTTGATGAAATTTCAAATGACCAACAACATACTAAATTATCCTCCTCTGATGAGGATCTATCTGGTTCAGAAGATCCTGCCTCAGATATTGACACTGACAAATCTACTTATTTATTTAAAATGGAGTATATTTGTTCTTTGTTAAAAGAAATGCTGATTACATTGGATATGGAGGAAACTAGTCCTCTTGATATTAAAACTAGTAAACATTTAAATTTGTTTATAAACCTCCTGTGGTTATTCCAGAGGTTTTTCCAGTTCCTGATGCTATTTCTGATATGATTTCTAAGGAATGGAATAGGCCTGGTACTTCTTTTATTCCTTCTTCAAGGTTTAAAAAATTGTATCCTTTGACAGCAGTTACTTTAGAGTTTTGGGAAAAGATCCCCAAAGTTGATGGGGCTATCTCTACTCTTGCTAAACGTACTACTATTCCTATGGAAGATAGTACTTCTTTTAAAGATCCTTTAGATAGGAAACTTGAATCTTATCTAAGGAAAGCCTATTTATATTCAGGTCATCTTCTCAGGCCTGCAATTTCTTTGGCTGATGTTGCAGCTGCTTCAACTTTTTGGTTGGAAAATGTAGCGCAACAAGAATTGGATCCTGATTTGTCTAGCATTGTTCGCTTGATTCAACATGCTAATCATTTTATTTGTGATGCCATTTTTGATATCATCAAAATTCATGTTAAATCTATGTCTTTAGCTATTTTAGCTAGAAGAGCTTTGTGGCTTAAATCTTGGAATGCTGACATGACTTCTAAGTCCAGATTGCTATCTTTCTTTCCAAGGTAATACATTATTTGGTTCTCAGTAGTATTCGATTATTTAAACTGTCACTGGGGGGAAGGGAGTTTTTTTGCCTCAGGATAAAAGACCTAAGGGTAAATCTAAAGCTTCTAACTGTTTTTGTTCCTTTCGACAAAATAAGGAACAGAAAACTAATCCTTCCCCCAAGGAATCTGTTTCCAATTGGAAGCCTTCCTCAAATTGGAATAAATCCAAGCCATTTAAGAGATCAAAGCCAGCCCCCAAGTCCGCATGAAAGTGTGGCCCTCATTCCAGCTCAGCTGGTAGGGGGTAGATTAAGATTTTTCAAGGATGTTTGGACAAATTCTGTCCAAAATCAATGGATTCAGAGTATTGTCTCTCAGGGGTACAGAATAGGATTCAGAGTAAGACCGCCTGTGAGAAAAAAATTTCTCTCATGTATCCCAGCAAACCCAGTAAAGGTTCAGGCTTTCCTGAAGTGTGTTTCACACCTAGAGTTATCAGGAGTAACCATGCCAGTTCCGTTTCAGGAACAGGGTCTGGGGTTTTATTCAAATCTATTCATTGTTCCAAAGAATGAAAATTCATTCAGACCAGTTTTGGATTTAAACATTTTGAATCGTTATGTAAGAGTACCAACTTTCAAAATGGTAACTATAAGGACTATTCTGCCTTTTGTTCAGCAAGGGCATTATATGTCCACAATAGACTTACAGGATGCATATCTTCATATTCCGATTTTCATCCAGATCACTACCAGTTTCGGAGATTCTCTTTTCTAGACAAGCATTACCAATTTGTCGCTCTTCCTTCTGGCCTAGCGACAGCTCCAATAATCTTTTCAAAGGTTCTCGGTGTCCTACTCTCTGTTATCAGAGAGCGGGGTATTGTGGTGTTTCCTTATTTGGATGGTATCTTGGTACTTGCTCAGTCTTTACGTTTTGCAGACTCTCACATGAATCAACTTGTATTGTTTCTTCAAAGACATGGTTGGAGGATCAATTTACCAAAAAGTTCTTTGATTCCTCAGACAAGGGTCACCTTTTTAGGTTTCCAGATAGATTCAGTGTCCATGAATTTGTCTCTAACAGACAAGAGACGTTTGAAATTGGTTGCAGCCTGTCGGAACATTCAGTCTCAGTCATTCCCTTCAGTAGCTATGTGCATGGAAGTTTTAGGTCTCATGACTGCAGCGTTGTACGCAATCCCCTTTGCTTGTTTTCATATGAGACCACTCCAGCTTTGTATGCTGAATCAATGGTGCAGGGATTATACAAGGATATCACAATTAATATCCTTAAATCCCAATGTTCGACTATATCTGACTTGGTGGTTAGATCACCATCGTATAGTTCTAGGGGCCTCTTTTTTGTTCGTCCAACCAGGACTGTGATCACAACAGATGTGAGTCTTTCAGGTTGGGGAGCTGTTTGGGGATCTCTGACAGCACAAGGAGTTTGGAAATCTCAAGAGGCGAGATTATCTATAAATATTTTGGAACTCCGTGCGATTTTCAGGGCTCTTCAGTTTTTGGCCTCTGTTGAAGAGAGAACCATTCATTTGTTTTCAGACAGACAATATCACAACTGTGGCATATGTCAATCATCAGGGTGGGACTCACAGTCCCCAAGCTATGAAAGAAGTATCCCGGATACTTGCTTGGGCGGAATCCAGCTCCTGTCTAATTTCTGCGGTTCATATCCCAGGTATAGAGAATTGGGAAGTAGATTATCTCAGTCGTCAGACTTTACATCCGGGGGAGTGGTCTCTCCATCCAGATGTGTTTTCTCAGGTTGTTTAGATGTGGGGTCTTCCAGAAATAGATCTGATGGCATCTCATCTAAACAAGAAACTTCCTAGGTACCTGTCCAGGTCCAGGGATCCTCAGGCGGAAGCAGTGGATGCATACAAAGAGAGAAGCGCTCTACCAGGAATGAACAACAGCTCATTAGCTAGTTCTATGGCCATTTACCACACAGAAGCAGCCTCTTTTAGACCAGTGTGCTTTTCACAAAGGAAAACTTTCCTTAAGTATATCAGTCTGATCTTGCCAAGTAAGGTCAGTCCAGACCCGAAATACCAGGCAATTCTCCTCTGAACAAGGAACATGACAAACCCAGACAATCGTTTTGGCCTCCTATGGGCCTTGTCAGTGAGGTGCAGCCACATTCCTCTAAGCACACTGGGCAAGGAGTCCACGTCTGGTTTCCCCTATCACCCATAGGGAGACTTCCCCAGGGTCATATTAATTTACATACAAAGAGAGAAGCGCTCTACCAGGAACGAACAACAGCTCATTAGCTAGATCTATGGCGATTTACCACCCGGAAGCAGCCTCTTTTAGACCAGTGTGCTTTTCACAAAGGAAAACTTTCCTTAAGTATATCTATCTGATCCTGCCAAGTAAGGTCAGTCCAGACCCGAAATACCAGGCAATTCTCCTCTGAACAAGGAACATGACAACCCCACTGACGAGGCCCATAGGTGGCCGAAACGATCGTCTGGGGTTGTTGCTTCCCTTGTTCAGAGAAGAATTGCCTGGTATTTTGGCGCTGGACTGTCATTGGGCAGGGTCAGACTGATATGCTTCAGGATATTTTTTCTCTGTGAAGGGGCATAGTGGGCAAAAAGAACGTGCACCCTGAGGAGTTAAATTAAAAATGAACATGCATGGAAGTTATTCCAGCTTCTGTTCTATCTCATGGAGTGCTGTTCTCTCTGTTTCAAATTTTATGCAAATTTCTCTTAGTTCATTCTAAGAGTAATGCGGAAACCAGACGTGGACTCCATGCACACTTGCCCTTAGAGAGGTACAACTGCACCTCACTGACGAGGCCCATAGAAGGCCGAAACGATCGTCTAGGGTTGTTGCTTCCCTTGTTCAGAGAAGAATTGCCTGGTATTTCGACGCTGGACTGTCATTGGGCAGGGTCAGAATGATATGCTTCAGGATATTTTTTCTCTGTGAAGGGGCATAGTGTGCAAAAAGAACGTGCACCCTGAGGACTTAAAATAAAAATGAACATGCATGGAAGTTATTCCAGCTTCTGTTCTATCTCATGGAGTGCTGTTCTTTCTGTTTTTAATTTTATGCAAATTGCTCTTAGGTCACCCTAAGACTAATTGGGAAACCAGATGTGGACTCCATGCACACTTGCCCTTAGAGAGATACAACTGCACTTCACTGACGAGGCCCATAGGAGTCCAAAACGATTGTCTGCAGTTGTTGCTTTCCTTGTTCAGAAAATAATTGCCTGGTATTTTGACACTGGACTGTCATTGGGCAGGGTCAGACTGATATGCTTCAGGATATTTATTCTCTGTGAAGGGGCATAGTGTGCAAAAAGAACGTGCACCCTGAGGAGTTAAAATAAAAATGAACATGCATGGAAGTTATTCCAGCTTCTGTTCTATCTCATGGAGTGCTGTTCTCTTTGTTTTGAATTGGAAGCAGTGGATGTGTTGACACTTCCTTGGTGTTATCAACCTGCTTATATTTTCCCGCCTCTAGTTCTTCTTCCATGAGTGATCTCCAAAATCATCATGGAGCAATCGTTTGTGCTGCTGGTGGCTCCTGCTTGGCCTCACAGGTTTTGGTATGCGGATCTTGTCCGGATGTCCAGTTGCCAACCTTGGCCACTTCCATTAAGGCCGGACCTTCTATCTCAAGGTCCGTTTTTCCATCAGGATCTCAAATCATTAAATTTGAAGGTATGGAAATTGAACGCTTAGTGCTTAGTCATAGAGGTTTTTCTGACTCTGTGATTAATACTATGTTGCAGACTCATAAATGTGTTTCTAGAAAGATTTATTATCGAGTTTGGAAGACTTACATTTCATGGTGTTCCTCTCATAAATTCTCTTGGTATTCTTTTAGAATTCCTAGAATTTTACAGTTTCTTCAGGATGGTTTGGATAAAGGTTTGTCTGCAAGTTCCTTGAAAGGACAAATCTCTGCTCTTTCTGTTTTATTTCACAGAGAGATTGCTAAACTTCCTGATATTCATTGTTTTGTACAGGCTTTGGTTCGTATCAAGCCTGTCATTAAATCAATCTCTCCTCCTTGAAGTCTTAATTTGGTTTTGAAGGCTTTACAGGATCCTCCATTTGAGCATATGCATTCTCTGGACATTAAAATACTTTCCTGGAAAGTGTTGTTTCTTTTGGACATCTCTTCTGCTAGAAGAGTTTCTGAATTATCTGCTCTCTCTTGTGAATCTCCTTTTCTGATTTTTCATTAGGATAAGGCAGTTTTGAGGACTTCATTTAAATTCTTACCTAAAGTTGTGAATTCTAACAACATTAATAGAGAAATTATTGTCCCTTCTTTGTGTCCTAATACTAAGAATTCTTTGGAGAGATCTTTACATTCTTTGGATGTGATGAGAGCACTGAAATAGTATGTTCAAGCTACTAAAGATTTTAGGAAGACTTCTAGTCTATTTGTTATCTTTTCTGGTTCCAGGAAAGGTCAGAAGGCTTCTGCCGTTTCTTTGGCATCGTGGTTAAAGCTTTTGATTCATCACGCTTATTTGGAGTCAGGTCAAGCCCCGCCTCAGAGAATTACAGCTCATTCTACTAGATCAATCTCCACTTCATGGACTTTTAAGAATGAAGCTTCAGTTGATCAGATTTGCAAAGCAGAAAACTTCATCTTCTTTGCATACATTTACTAAATTCTACCATTTTGATGTATTTGCTTCTTCGGAAGCAGTTTTTGGTAGAAAAGTTCTTCAGGCAGCTGTTTCAGTTTGATTCTTCTGCTTATGATTTAAGTTTTTCTTTTAATTTATGAGAATTAACTTATATTTGGGTTGTGGATTAATTTATTTCAGCAAAATGGCTGTTTTTATTTTATCCCTACCTCTCTAGTGACTCTTGCGTGGAGTTCCACATCTTGGGTATTGCTATCCCATACGTCACTAGCTCATGGACTCTTGCCAATTACATGAAAGAAAACATAATTTATGTAAGAACTTACCTGATAGATTAATTTCTTTCATATTGGCAAGAGTCCATGAGGCCCACCCTTTTTATGGTGGTTATGATTTTTTTTTTTGTATAAAGCACAATTATTTCTAAATTCCTTTGTTGATGCTTTTTACTCCTTTCTTTATCACCCCACTACTTGGCTATTCATTAAACTGAATTGTGGGTGTGGTGAGGGGTGTATTTATAGGCATTTTGAGGTTTGGGAAACTTTGCCCTTCCTGGTAGGATTGTATATCCCATACGTCACTAGCTCATGGACTCTTGCCAATATGAAAGAAATGATTATTATTATTATTATCGGTTATTTATAGAGCGCCAACAGATTCTATTGTCTGCCAGACACTTGATAAATCAGTTCCAAAGTCTCTAGATTATTTTATGGTCCTTTTGTAGAACCACTACAACAATTTTGTTTGAAGGGAGTTTGAAGTTTGAAGGGAGGGGCTACCCAAACACAACATTTAGATTCTTATGTGTTTCTCCACTTTTGAGTAGAGAAACCTGTAATATATTTATTATTCTTTTTGTTTTAAGTACCTGCATTTGTTTAGTTCAAGTGCTCCCTTTTTGGATTTTTTTTTTAAATTGTGAGGCACTTGAGTGTTTATTTCATATTTATCTAACAAAGTGTTTTTCATTTTTTCTAGACGTTGGGATTCTGTATGTGTGTGCTGGGGTTTAGGATATTATGTCTATAGCATTCATGTTAGTTTAAAAAACAAATTAACAGTTTTATTACTGGATTGTTAATTACTTAAAGGAACACAAGTCAAAATTAAACTTTTATCATTCAGATAGAGCACACAATTTTAAAAATCTTTCCTATTCCTCATCCATTATCTAAATGTGTACAATTGTTTTAAATGCACATTTTCTTAAGCACAAGCACCCACTGAGCATGTGCAAGATTTACAGAATATACATATATGCATTTTGTGATTGGCTTATGGCTGTCACATGATGTAGTGGGAGTGAAAAAAAACTAACTTTACAATTTTAAAGAACGAAATGAACTTTTCATTTTAAATTCAATATAAGTGCTTTTGCATTGTCTACTTATTATGCATTTACTACTTTTGTTATCTACTATATTTAGGGGTCCTTTAACCAATTGAGCTTCTTAAAAGGATAAAAAGACAGGAGGTTATAAAAGCCTCAGACAACGTTGACATAAAGAGGATAAAGTAGTGGAAGGACGTTCTTCATAGTGGCAAGAAGAGGCTAAAGATAAGAAAAGGCTTCACTAGTTATGGCCAGAACTGGATTAAAGCAAGGAAAAATGTGAAATTATTTTAGGGTACACGGCACCTTGATGGGGAAAGGTCTCATGTGTGCTAAGGTATCCGTACAATGAGTGTGGGTTCTTCAAAGTTAGAACCTTTGGAAGCTGGCGATTGAGAGGTAGTGGGAGCAAGATTTTAAACCAAAAGAGAGGGAGAGACCTCTCTAAAAGACTGCACGTACAGCACTCTGTGCCTGGACTTGTAGTGGAGAAATTGGGAATTTAAAATATAACTTTTATTAAGTATATTAAAATTAAACACTCAATTAAAAACAACCTGGTAGTAGTAGGCCTATTCCTTAATCTTCTGTGAGCCTTTGATATGTTATAAGTGCTTAGAAGGAAATTGTGTAGGCAGGGAGTTATAAGTGAGACCACTTGGTTCAGTAATTTCTCTGGTAATAAAGGGTTAATATTTTTGTGTCAAATACACATATATCTGGATATCTAAATATGCTATTGATTTGTGCTTGGGTGTTGGAATTAGGTTCAATGCTAGTGACGCTCAGTGAACTCAGAAATACACATAAAAAGTAGTGTTAGAAACTTCACTTTGTTAATAAATATCACTCCTGTTTAATCTTATGTTGGAGTATAGATAGTAGAGATATTCAGAATAATCAGATTTCACGTGACAGTTTGTGAACCTGTATTATTCTGGTTGTATTTTAAACATTCAAATGGGTGTTGTATATCTCCTTTGATCAACTTATTTCCACCGTTTGTAGGTTTATTATCAAAATAAATTATTTACAATCTCAGTGTGGTCCAGTTGATTCATTTGTGTATAAAGTGTTAACAAAGTAGTATAATCTTGATTTGTTTCTATTTAATAGCTAATCATTCGTCTACAATACCAGTGATCCTATGTTTGGCGTTGGGATTATTACCCTATTGTCTCAGCACCACTTTCACATATGTAATTCTTGTGGGATTGTGTTATTATGAAATAGGGGGTATATGTACGCCTTCTATTGAATCCAATCCTAATGGTAATAATGTGCACTTTTGAGTAGCTAAGTGTAATATAGTTCTTACACCTAATGACTCAGCCAATATAAGTGTGCTGAATATTAGTAACTATTGAAATAATAAGATGCACCAACTGTTACATTTAACTGTTTACATTTAAATAAAAGAGGAACTAACTTCAATTGTAAGTGTGTAGCCGCAATATTATGCAGCTATTGCGGTATTATATTATGTTTGCCCCTCTTGCTGTGATATTCTGTGTATCCTGTGTTCTCTCTTATAGTAATTTGGTCTTTCGTGTGATTCAGTGTCACACTAAGAATGCAGTATTGTGCTTGGTGTAAATTACTTTAGAACCGGATACTTATTTTCCAGAGTTAGTTTAGTGGGAGCAAGATTGTCTTACACTGACTGTTGAGTCACAATTCAAGGCATAATTTACCCCAACATTTTCTTCACTTTAATTTGTTCCCAATTATCAATTTTACCTGCTGGAGTGTATTAAATTGTTTACAAGTAGCTCCTTTACCCTAATTTGTTCATTTGAAGTAGCTGATTTAGCCTGTGGTATCCCTACCTATACGAAAAGTTTCTATATAGAGTGTGGTAGAATAAATAACTAATAAAATATTAATTTTACTTTGTTCTCTCTAATTATTGAGCTTTATTTCACAGACAAATATAAGATAAGGAAGAAAGTGTGTATACAAAAAGTGATAACATAATAAGATATAACACACAGAGAAAGTCCAGCACTCGCTTACAAGCTCTCAGCTGAGATAAAAGACAAAACTGGAAGAGTTAATTACCGCATCTGGCCAAATAATACAAGCCCAGGCCTGTGACTCTGGGGACAGCACAGCTTCTTGAGAGTGCTATAGCACCCAGGGGCTGAGCATGTTGCAGGGTCATAGGATGTGTACTCAGTCCAGTCTGAGAGTGCAGTCCCCTCTGAGGCTGCGGACATCATTCCCCCTAATCTCATACGATTGGGTTGATTTACACCCCCTACTAGCATCCGATTGGCCGCATATCTGCACGGGACGGCATTGCACAAGCAGTTCACCAGAACTGCTTGTGCAATGTTAAATGCTGACAGCGTATGCTGTCAGAATTCAGCGATGCAGGGCGGACATGATTCACTACAGCGAATCATGTCCGCCTGGGGTATGATAAATCTACCCCTTAGACTTTTCTGTCTAATATAGACAATAAAAATGCACCTTGGGGCTTTATATAATTTTATTAAACATAAATGTAATTGGGCTTGGGAGCACCAAAAGTAGAAATCAGGTATGTTCCCCCCTTTCCATGTTTTCCTGTCTCTACTTTTATCCTGTGCATGTCTCACCTCTGATGGCCTGTCTTCCTGCCGCCTCTTGACCTGTTTACTGCATCTTGCTATCGTTCCTTATACTTTGGGGCTGTATATAATGACATCCATCTTCTTTATGTATTTTTCATATTGCCTTTATAGACTTGCCAAAAAGAAGCAAAATCCTTTTGCTGATGAGCTTCATCATATGTAAAATAGGAGGAAAATGTTATTTTTTTTATTTATTTTTTATTGAGTTTTTCAAAAAGAAAATACAATGTACAAACACCAGAGGGTTACAGTATTTCTAATAAGCAAAAGCCGATTCTATCATTCTATTCTGTGTTTACACACAACTGTATCTGAGTTATATTGTTCAATTATTCACAGTCCCAATGGTAGGTATTCTGTATTTGTTCTTCTTACAAAAGTATTTCCTGCGTTGTATGATATTACATTAGTCATAACAGTTAACTAAACATAAACAAATGAACATTAACATCACTAAATAGATCAACTACTTGCAGTCTTGAATCTTTTTTTTTTTGAGTTTAACAGGCAAGAATATATCATCGTGTTATCACATTTGGTCGATACATTTTATGCTTCCTATCGTGTCTTAAAGGACATTTGTGAGTAATTGTCTTTCCTAAGTTTTTGTTGTTATCCACCTATATATGAATCCCAATAGAACATCATATCATGGAACACTGTCAACCTATTTGTTTTGAGGTAAAAGTACCTCTCTAGCATCAAGGCTCCCCCAACTTTTTCTTTCCACACCTCCACTGTGGGGACTTTATCTGATCTCCACATTGAAGCTATGAGCTGTTTTGCTGTGTTTAACATAACATGTATGACATTTCTTCTGATAACACACTGAACGCTTCCCAACACATTGAAAAGGCATTCCAATGGGTCGCATGAGACATTACATGACATTGCAATATTTATTTCCTTGACTATATTTTCCCAAAAAGTTTTTATTTTCTCGCACGACCACCAGATGTGGCCCATATTACCTGTTTCCTGTTTACATCTCCAGCATTTCTCATTTGCAGATGAAAATAGATATTTCATTCTATTAGGTGTTAAGTACCAACGGAAAAGTATTTTATAATTTGTTTCCAGGGCATGTGTTGTATGTGCAGAGTGGGCTAAGCTATGATAGATCTTTTCCCAAACCTTTGGGCTCTGAGCCCCTAGAAGTTCCCTTTCCCACCCTTTTGTGAAATTGTGAGGTTTTGGGGCAGTTGCTATGAGTAGTATGTTATATATAGATGAAATTAACCCTTTTTGTGGTGTATTTGATATACACATCTTTTCCAAAGGTGTTAATTGTCTCAACAAATTATTCCTATCTCTGTGAGTCATAATGTAGTGATTTACCTGATGGTATCTGAACCATTGGTCAAAGAAGCTAACCCCTGTCTCTTGTAATTCCTTTCTCTGGTTCAATTTCCCTGAGGTGGCTATAAGTGTAACAGGAATATAGTCTCTCAATCCATGTCTACCACATGGCTGATGCACTTGGCCTTCCTGGATTTCAGGATTCATCAATATTGGAGTCAGGGGGGAGTATGCGCTGGAGATGTCTCTATAGTCATCACGTATGTGTTTCCAATCTGATAAGGAGTTTGATACCGTATGTGTGGTGTTACTCTGTATCTGAGATAGTAATTTGGGTATCCAACATACCCCCCCTAATTGTGGTACATCACTAATGTCACATTCTATCTGAATCCAGTGTTTTGGCTCATCTGGGTTATATCTACACCATTCCACTATTCTCTGTAATGATATCGCCTGTTTGTAAAGTGCTATGTTGGGTACTCCCAGACCCCCCATGTCCTTATTAGCATACAAGGAGGATTTATTTACGCGTGCAGGTTTTTTTTTCCATATAAAGCTAAATAACGCTCTTTGTAATTTTAGGAGGTAGCACTGTGTATTAGGAAGTGGTAGCGTCTGTAATATATACAGAATTTTTGGCAATAATGTCATTTTTGCTGTATTTACTCTCCCTATCCACGAAATGTTTTTAGAAAGCCACGAGGAGGCCTGGTTATACTAGTAATACTATTCACAAGTTTGGAGTAATTAAAAGTGCGAATTAAGTCTAAGCTATATGATAGATATATACCCAGATATTTAAGGTATTTCTGTTGGATTGCAAATGGACTGTTTTAATAATTTGTATTCTCTATTTTTGATTATTATGCCCTTTATGTTGGTGTTTAATCTGATTCTGCTTGCAAAAGTTTCTAGGGAAAGGATAAATAAAAGTGGAGATAATGGGCAGCCCTGACGTGTGCCATTTCGTATTTCGAATAGTTCTGAAAGCGTACCATTTATTCTAACTTGGGCGGTGGGAAAGGAGTATAGGGCCATGATTCTATTTATAAAAGGAAGAGGGAAATTGAATTTGTTTGGAGTTGTCTGAAGAAAGGTCCAATCTAATCTATCGAACGCTTTTTCAGCATCTGTGGAAAGGAATATTGATGGAAGTTTGTTAGTATTAATATATTCTAAAATATTTAATAATTTAACGGTATTATCTTTAGCCTCTCTCCGCGGCACAAAGCCTACTTGATCCGGGGAAATCAAAGTTGGGAGTAATTTATTAATTCTGAACGCTAGCACCTTGGCCAGTATTTTCAGATCTATATTCAATAAGGATATAGGTCGGTAATTTGCAGGGGTATCAGGTTTCCTACCTGGTTTGGGGAGGACTGTGATATAAGCTTGTAGCATGGTGTCTGGCAATGTACCTCCTTCATCAATTTGGTTGAAGGTATTTAGTAAATGAGGGGTCAAGACATGAGAGAATGTTTTGTAATATGGCCCAGTAAACCCATCCGGGCCTGGTGCTTTTTCAGGTTTTAAAGATTTAATGGCTGCTATTATTTCATTGTGACTAATGGGAGCTTGTAGCATTGTCCTATCAGCTTCTGAAACCTCTGGGACTTGTACTGACTCTAGGTATTCTAGACATTTTATTTCATGTTCTGCACTATCTCTCCTAGGGGAAAAGGTTATATAAAGCATGATAATAATTTTTAAAGGTATCAGCTATTCTTTTTGTGTCCTCTACTCTCTCTCCTGTGTGGGTTTTTATAGAATGTATATATGATTTTGCTAGCTTAGACTTGAGTAATCTCGCTAGTTGTCTCCCTGGTTTATTAGCTTCATGATAATATTTCTGTTTAAGCTTGAATGCTGTCGACTGTGCTTTTATATGTAGATGTGATAACATTTTAGCTCTATAAAATTTTAGTTGTTGGAGGATGCTGTCGTCTTGTGGATGAAGTTTATGCAAAAGGTCTAAGCTCTCAATTTCTTTAGCTATGTGATCATATTCCTCTCTCAATTTTTTATTTTTGTTGGCCTTAATTTTAATCAGTGAACCCCTTATTACGCTCTTATGGGCCTCCCAGACCATAGCTGGTGCAATGTTCCCTTTAGCATTGTGTACAAAGAATTCTGTAATTTCCCTCTCTAGCTTATCACATATCTCTGGATCTGCTATCAACGTCTCATCAAGTCTCCAATTGAATTCTCTTATTGGGGCTGTAGGACAGATTACTGAGCATTGGACCATGGAGTGATCTGACCACGCTGTATGTGAGATGTTTGCTAGTGTAGCGTTAGATAGTGTGAGGTGGTCTAATAGGATATAGTCTATTCTCGAATATTATCTATTGGGGTTAGAGAAGAATGTGTAATCCCTTTTATCTGGATTAGCAATTCTCCAAGGGTCGTGCAATCCAAAATCCTTTAAAAAGTGCCAAAGCGACCTCAATGTATTTTTTGCAATGTGTATGTTTGCATTTGAACTATCTAAAGAGGGGTTGATTGGCACATTGAAATCTCCCAACACCATCAATTGTCCTTTTTGTATATCCCGGAGGAGAGGACTTATAGATTTAAAAAATAAAGCTTGTTTGTGATTAGGCGCATAAATATTTACTATTGTTACTATTTTATTATATAGGATTCCGCTTATGGCAAGGAATCTGCCTTCCCTATCTTTTTTCTGTTCTAACAATTTAAATGGAATAGACTTATGTATAAGGATGCTCACTCCGTTAATCTTTTTATTTTTATGCGCACTATGATAATGCTGTGGGTAAACGCTGTGCATGAATTTAGGTATGGATCCTCTTTTAAAGTGAGTTTCTTGTATTCCTACTATCTCCCCTCCTTTGTGTCCTAAGTCTCTAAGAGCGAGTGATCTTTTGTGTGGAACATTAAAGCCTTTTACATTTTCTGTTATCAATTGAATACGTGTATCACCCATTTACATATATCTTACCTCCTCCTCTTTTCCGGCATGATATTTTACCTGTATATAGGATTGGATAAGTCTGCAAGACAACCTCTAAGAAATTTCTAATAACATAACCTATAACAATACATATAACTAATAACTTAACAAAATCATGATAATAGGAAGGGGGAATGGTTAATCAATTCCGAACGGAATTTACTTAACCCACGCATTTTTTCACATATGTTGCGTACCATTCACCTCTTTTTACTCTCATCTTGTATTGTAACTAAACAAACCGAACATTTGGTATGTGAACAATTACATTAAACATTAAGGAAAATGTACCATACTATTGACTATCATCTAGGCACTTCTCGAATACTTGCCGTATTCGCATATCTGCTTTTATAGAATAACCAAGGAACATTCAACTTGTGGGACATGAAACACATTTTTGCATTCAGATTTACATCACTTTATCTTGTTGTTCCATTTGATCACTCATTTTGGACATCTCTAAAGAGTGAGCCTGTGTAGTTTCCTCTAGATCTTCCACCCTGTTCCCTATCTCCCCCAGATCTCTTTTAAGGTCTGCTATTTCTTCTTTTATGCACTGTTTAACTTGTACTATGAGAGTTGTAAAGTCTTTTTTTGAGGGGATAGAAGAAATTACATTTTTTGGTACTGTGACCATGTCACCGTCGTCATCAGATTCTGATTCTGAAGATCCAGAGGTAGGATGCTGTCTAGGCGATATTTGTGCCAGGTCCTTAGGTGGTAAGGGGGTGGCTTTGAAATATTCATCCACAGTCGGTGTCATGGATCCTCCACCTTTATTAGTTTTCCCCTTGTGTGAAGCTTTCCTGGGAGACATCTCTTGTGTCTTTTAATTGTAATCTGTAAGCACTCGCTAGTTTTCCTCTCTTGTAATCACTAGAAGTTCAGTGTAGAATGCAATCTTCTCTTATTTTACATAGATTGATTTAAGTGTTTTGTTGTTTTTTATACACCCGATTCCTTTACTCAATTATTGAGGCCTGGGGTAAATGCGTGATCTAGTCTTTGTTATCTCCCTCTGGGAGGCTGAAAGCTATTCCCCTTCTATATAGGCAGAGGATGTGATAAAGCCGCTGTAATTTTATGTCATTAATATGATATAGATTATCCTGGCATATTTGTGGTGCACTACTGCAGCAGTGGTAAAGTAAACTCTGGTCTCTCCATCTGCCTCCTATGAACCAGAGAAAAACAATAGATGCGATACCTGCAGTCCCTGTTTGTACATCTAATCCCTTGCAGCGTGATTAATATATCATCTGTGTGATGAGATTCATAGGCAAACACTATCGTGATTTATTGAGCAATGTCTCTCTTTATGTTGTGACAGAGTTCCTCTGCTTGAGCTATTGTGAGAGTGGCAGATTAAACTGAGTAATGAATTAATCCTTTGTTACATACATGTCCCTTGATTATGTATGTGTTTTCCATGTGCCTCTTTAAACTTACTGTCCGGAGACCAGAGTTCTCTAGCAGCAATAGGAGCAAAGCTGTGTGATCGTTACTGCGTGTGCTGAGTAGCCAAGATGGCGCCCGGTACTTTTAAGTGCGTACAACTCTTTTTAAATACTTTTGTATGCGGTCCACATTAGATGCTTTGCTTGGTTTTACAAATGGGACCCGGTTCTTTAAAATTAAAATTAAGAGTAGGAGTAGACTGTTAGATATGAGTATGATCGTGTTTTACTCACTGAGTCCTGTATTGCTGTCAGCCATCATGGTTTTTATAAGCAGTATCTGGTATCTTTTGCAGGATTTGCAGGCTTCCTCATGTTCAGCGCAGCATCCGGATTGCAGTGGTGATACTATTTGGCCCGTGGCAATAGTTTTGGAGGTGTTGGGGTTATTATTGTGGGCTAGTACACCGGAGCTCACCTAAAGTGCGGCCATCTGCATCAAGCGCCGGCTCCGCCCCCCGGAAAATGTTATTTTTTATCGTGAACCTGCCAATAAATCACAGTGTGTTCTCCATATGTAAAGGGGTTTGTAAATTATCTTTATAGAATCCATTCCTGATGGGTATTCTTTCATTTCCTTGTTGACAAAATTATTGATTGGTAATGCAAACCATAATATCTTTTACTCAATGAACTGAGCACTGGTTGCATCATTTTGCATATTCCAACAATAAAGACAATTGTCATGTGCAAGACTGGAGGAAATAACAAGAATAAAATAATTGCTAGTAGAATGTCTTCTATTAGATAAAATAAAGTTTTGATAGATCATATTGCCAGGTCCCCATGGGATATATTCCTATGTAGATTATTTATTACTGTGTCCAAAATATATCAGCGCCATTGTGTGAACTGCAATGAATAAAGTAGTATTGTTTAGCCACTCAAGTCTAATAGGTATAAACTTGTTTAAACAAGAAAAAGTTCCGTTATAACATATTACAGGTTTACCATCTAGTATTTGGATATAAAAATAAAACCAATGATACTGAAGTAAACATTTTTACTGTTTCATTGATAGGTTTTTACTTTACATGGAGCATACAATAAAGGACATACATTTTAGAAAGTAAGCAGTAAATTGCCAGGGGTTAAAGAAACAGGATTAGGCTACCAAACTCTGAAAATTTAAAAAAAGTAAAGAATTAACAACTTTCAGCTATTAAATGTAAGTGAAAGTTGAAGAAAATGGCTGCACTCTGGTTACTCAAAAATATAAATCAGTAATTTTATTAAAACATATTTAAAAATGTGTAAATGGCAGGAGGAAAGGAGGCACCATGTAGTTTGGCATGTTTAGCCATTCGTAGTTGCTTCATTTTAGTACTCTCCCTGAATCCTGCTGGGAAGATTGAGGATCAGAACCGGATCTGGAGAGATGCCCCAAATTGTGTCGATAACTTACAAACCTCTATCTATATAAAAGAAGTGTCGGAACAGACTACCCTCTTAAACATTATTTGGACAGTATTGTACTACACAAAGTAGTGTACTACTATCATAATGACAAAAAAAATTACAAAAAAAAGACAGAAAGTCCATTATAACCCTTAAAAGTGTAGGTCTTTCCTTAAAGAAATTGAAAAGAAAGACAAGGTGTCAATGAGTACAGTTTCAATACTATCATATGACAGTTGGAAACTTGAGAAAACTCTTACAGAAGGAGGTTTGGCAGATCCAAAGCCACAGCAGAATCAGAACAAAAGTTTCTAAGTCAACAAGTTAAATGATAGGTAGCTCAACAAGTACAGTTTAACACTGATCAAAGTAAGTGAGTCTCACTTTGAACTGTGAAGAGAAACCTTCAAGATACAGGTTTGAAAGGTCGCTTGGCAGTAAGAAAGCAATTTCTAAGATGGTAAAATAAGAAAAATAGGGCTTCCTTTGCCATGAAGCACAACCAGAATACCTCTTAACATTAGAAGGTCTTTTGGACTTATAAATTCAATTTAAAATCTTCAGTTCATCATGCAGGGTTTATGTACGTTGTTGAGTAGGCAGAAAGAAGTATGTCAAACATGGAGGATGGTGTGTAAATTGTCTGGGGCTTTTTTGATGGATTCACATTGAAGCTTTGGATAGAGTGAGTGGCACCTGAACGGATTATGTCGGACAGACATTTGATAAATCGGCCCCTATGAACTCAGACATTCCTATTCTGACAATTTGGATTTAAATGTGACTCTTGGTTTGACTAAGTCTTCCTTGAAATATTTCCCTTCCTTGATAATTTGGATTTCTTTCATGTAATTAGCAAGAGTCCATGAGCTAGTGACGTATGGGATATACATTCCTACCAGGAGGGGCAAAGTTTCCCAAACCTTAAAATGCCTATAAATACACCCCTCACCACACCCACAAATCAGTTTTACAAACTTTGCCTCCTATGGAGGTGGTGAAGTAAGTTTGTGCTAGATTCTACATTGATATGCGCTCCGCAGCAGGTTGGAGCCCGGTTTTCCTCTCAGCGTGCAGTGAATGTCAGAGGGATGTGAGGAGAGTATTGCCTATTTGAATGCAATGATCTCCTTCTACGGGGTCTATTTCATAGGTTCTCTGTTATCGGTCGTAGAGATTCATCTCTTACCTCCCTTTTCAGATCGACGATATACTCTTATATATATATATACCATTACCTCTGCTGATTTTCGTTTCAGTACTGGTTTGGCTTTCTACAACATGTAGATGAGTGTCCTGGGGTAAGTAAGTAAGCTTATTTTCTGTGACACTCTAAGCTATGGTTAGGCACTTTTTTATAAAGTTCTAAATATATGTATTCAAACATTTATTTGCCTTGACTCAGGATGTTCAACATTCCTTATTTTCAGACAGTCAGTTTCATATTTGGGATAATGCATTTGAATCAATCATTTTTTCTTACCTTAAAAAATGTGACTTTTTCCCTGTGGGCTGTTAGGCTCGCGGGGGCTGAAAATGCTTCATTTTATTGCGTCATTCTTGGCGCAGACTTTTTTGGCGCAAATTTTTTTTTCTGTTTCCGGCGTCATACGTGTCATCGGAAGTTGCGTCATTTTTGACGTTTTTTTGCGTCAAAAGTGTCGGCGTTCCGGATGTGGCGTCATTTTTGGCGCCAAAAGCATTTAGGCGCCAAATAATGTGGGCGTCTTATTTGGCGCTAAAAAATATGGGCGTCATTTTTGTCTCCACATTATTTAAGTCTCATTATTTATTGCTTCTGGTTGCTAGAAGCTTGTTCACTGGCATTTTTTTCCCATTCCTGAAACTGTCATTTAAGGAATTTGATAAATTTTGCTTTATATGTTGTTTTTTCTATTACATATTGCAAGATGTTCCACGTTGCAACTGAGTCAGAAGATACTTCAGGAAAATCGCTGCCCGGTGCTGGAGCTACCAAAGCTAAGTGTATCACTTTTGGTATTTGTTCCTTCAGCTGTTGTTTGTATTAAATGTTATGACAAACTTGTTAATGCAGATAAAATTTCCTTTAGTACTGTTACATTACCTGTTGCAGTTCCGTCAACATCTAATTCTCAGAGTGTTCCTGATAACATAAGAGATTTTATTTTTAAATCCATTAAGAAGGCTATGTCTGTTATTTCTCCTTCTAGTATACATAAAAGTCTTTTAAAACTTCTCTTTTTTCAGATGAATTTTTAAATGAACATCATCATTCTGATACTGATAATGGTTCTTCTGGTTCAGAGGTTTCTGTCTCAGAGGTTGATGCTGATAAATCTTCGTATTTGTTCAAGATGGAATTTATTCGTTCTTTACTTAAAGAAGTATTAATTGCATTAGAAATAGAGGATTCTAGTCCTCTTGATACTAAATCTAAACGTTTAAATAAGGTTTTTAAATCTCCTGTAGTTATTCCAGAAGTGTTTTCTCTCCCTGATGCTATTTCTGAAGTAATTTCCAGGGAATGGAATAATTTGGGTAATTCATTTACTCCTTCTAAAACGTTTTAAGCAATTATATCCTGTGCCATCTGACAGATTAGAGTTTTTGGGACAAAATCCCTAAGGTTAATGGGGCTGTCTCTACTCCTGCTATATTTTTTAGCGGATGTTGCTGCAGCTTCAACTTTTTGGTTAGAAGCTTTAGCGCAACAAGTAACAGATCATAATTTTATAGCATTATTATTATTCTATAACATGCTAATAATTTTATTTGTGATACCATCTTTGATATCATTAGAGTTGATGTCAGGTATATGTCTCTAGCTATTTTAGCTAGAAGAGCTTTATGGCTTAAAACTTTGAATGCTGATATGTCTTCTAAGTCTAATTTGCTATCCCTTTCTTTCCAGGGTAATAAATTATTTGGTTCTCAGTTGGATTCTATTATCTCAACTGTTACTGGAGGGAAGGGAACTTTTTTACCAAAGGATAAAAAATCTAAGGTAAATTTAGGTCTAATAATCGTTTTCATTCCTTTCCTCACAACAAGGAACAAAAGCCTGATCCTTCATCCTCAGGAGCGGTATCAGTTTGGAAACCATTTCCAGTTTGGAATATATCCAAGCCTTATAGAAACCCAAAGCCAGCTCCTAAGTACCCATGAAGGTGCGGCCCTCATTCCAGCTCAGCTGGTATGGGGCAGATTACGGTTTCTTCAAAGAAATTTGGATCAATTCCGTTCACAATCTCTGGTTTCAGAACATTGTTTCAGAAAGGTACAGAATTGGCTTCAAGTTAAGGCCTCCTGCAAAGAGATTTTTTTCTTTCCCGTGTCCCAGTAAACCCAGCAAAGGCTCAGCATTTCTGAAATGTGTTTCAGATCTAGAGTTGGCTGGAGTAATTATGCCAGTTCCAGTTCTGGAACAGGGGCTGGGGTTTTATTCTATCTCTTCATTGTACCAAAGAAGGTCAATTCCTTCAGACCAGTTCCGGATCTATCAATATTGAATCGTTATGTAAGGATACCAACATTCAAGATGGTAACTGTAGGACTATCCTGCCTTTTGTTTAGCAAGGGCATTATATGTCTACAATAGATTTACAGGATGCATATCTGCATATTCCGATTCATCCAGATTACTTTTAGTTTCTGAGATTCTCTTTTTAGACAAGCATTACCAGTTTTGTGGCTCTACCGTTTGGCCTAGCATCAGCTCCAATAATTTTTTCAAAGGTTCTCGGTGCCCTTCTGTCTGTAATCAGAGAACAGGGTATTGGTATTTCCTTATTTTGGACGATATCTTGGTACTTGCTCAGTCTTCACATTTTCGCAGAATCTCATACGAATCGACTTGTGTTGTTTCTTCAAGATCATGGTTGGAGGATCAATTTACCAAAAAGTTCATTGATTCCTCAGACAAGGGTAACCTTTTTAGGTTTCCAGATAGATTCAGTGTCTATGACTCTGTCTTTGTCAGACAAGAGAAGTCTAACATTGATATCAGCTTGTCAAAACCTTCAGTCACAATCATTCCCTTTGGTAGCCTTATGCATGGAAATTTTAGGTCTTATGACTGCTGCATCGGATGCGATCTCCTTTGCTCGTTTTCACATGCGACCTCTTCAGCTCTGTATGCTGAACCAATGGTGCAGGGATTACACAAAGATATCTCAATTAATATCTTTAAACCGATTATACGACACTCTCTGACGTGGTGGACAGATCACCATCGTTTAGTTCAGGGGGCTTCTTTGCTCTTCCGACCTGGACTATAATCTCAACAGATGCAAGTCTTACAGGTTGGGGAGCTGTGTGGGGGTCTCTGACGGCACAAGGGGTTTGGGAATCTCAGGAGGTGAGATTACCGATCAATATTTTGGAACTCCGTGCAATTTTCAGAGCTCTTCAGTCTTGGCCTCTTCTGAAGAGAGAGTTGTTCTTTTGTTTTCAGATAGACAATGTCACAACTGTGGCATACATCAATCATCAAGGAGGGACTCACAGTCCTCTGGCTATGAAAGAAGTATCTTGAATTTTGGTTTGGGCGGAATCCAGCTCCTGTCTTATCTCTGCGGTTCATATCCCAGGTATAGACAATTGGGAAGCGGATTATCTCAGTCGCCAAACATTGCATCCGGGCGAATGGTCTCTTCACCCAGAGGTATTTCTTCAGATTGTTCAAATGTGGGAACTCCCAGAAATAGATCTGATGGCTTCTCATCTAAACAAGAAACTTCCCTGGTATCTGTCCAGATCCCGGGATCCTCAGGCGGAGGCAGTGGATGCATTATCACTTCCTTGGAAGTATCATCCTGCCAATATCTTTCCGCCTCTAGTTCTTCTTCCAAGAGTATTCTCCAAGATTCTAAAGGAATGCTCGTTTGTCCTGCTGGTAGCTCCAGCATGGCCTCACAGGTTTTGGTATGCGGATCCTGTCCGGATGGCCTCTTGCCAGCTGTGGACTCTTCCGTTAAGACCAGACCTTCTGTCGCAAGGTCCTTTCTTCCATCAGGATCTCAAATCCTTAAATTTTAAGGTATGGAGTTTGAACGCTTGATTCTTGGTCAAAGAGGTTTCTCTGACTCTGTGATTAATACTATGTGACAGGCTCGTAAATCTGTATCTAGAGAGATATATTATAGAGTCTGGAAGACTTATATTTCTTAGTGTCTTTCTCATCATTTTTCTTGGCATTCTTTTTGAATACCGAGAATTTTACAGTTTCTTCAGGATGGTTTAGATAAAGGTTTGTCCGCAAGTTCCTTGAAAGGACAAATCTCTGCTCTTTCTGTTCTTTTTCACAGAAAGATTGCTAATCTTCCTGATATTTATTGTTTTGTACAAGCTTTGGTTCGTATAAAACCTGTCATTAAGTCAATTTCTCCTCCTTGGAGTTTGAATTTGGTTCTGGGGGCTCTTCAAGCTCCTCCTTTTGAACCCATGTATTCTTTGGTCATTAAATTACTTTCTTGGAAAGTTTTGTTTCTTTTGGCCATCTCTTCTGCCAGAAGAGTCTCTGAATTATCTGCTCTTTCTTGTGAGTCTCCTTTTCTGATTTTTCATCAGGATAAGGCAGTGCTGCAAACTTCTTTTGAATTTTTTACCTAAGGTTGTGAATTCTAACAACATTAGTAGAGAAATTGTGGTTCCTTCATTATGTCCTAATCCTATGAATTCTAAGGAGAAATCATTGCATTCTTTGGATGCTGTTAGAGCTTTGTAATATTATGTTGAAGCTACTAAGTCTTTCCGAAAGACTTCTAGTCTATTTGTCATCTTTTCCGGTTCTAGAAAAGGCCAGAAAGCTTCTGCCATTTCTTTGGCATCTTGGTTGAAATCTTTATTTCATCATGCCTATGTCGAGTTGGGTAAAACTCCGCCTCAAAGGATTACAGCTCATTCTACTAGGTCAGTTTCTACTTCCTGGGCGTTTAGGAATGAAGCTTCGGTTGATCAGATTTGCAAAGCAGCAACTTGGTCCTCTTTGCATACTTTTACTAAATTCTACCATTTTGATGTGTTTTCTTCTTCTGAAGCAGTTTTTGGTAGAAAAGTACTTCAGGCAGTGGTTTCAGTTTGAATCTTCTGCTTATGTTTTCATTAAACTTTATTTTGGGTGTGGATTATTTTCAGCAGGAATTGGCTGTCTTTATTTTATCCCTCCCTCTCTAGTGACTCTTGCGTGGAAAGATCCACATCTTGGGTAGTCATTATCCCATACGTCACTAGCTCATGGACTCTTGCTAATTACATGAAAGAAAACATAATTTATGTAAGAACTTACCTGATAAATTCATTTCTTTCATATTAGCAAGAGTCCATGAGGCCCACCCTTTTTTGTGGTGGTTATGATTTTTTTGTATAAAGCACAATTATTCCAATTCCTTATTTTTTATGCTTTCGCACTTTTTTCTTATCACCCCACTTCTTGGCTATTCGTTAAACTGATTTGTGGGTGTGGTGAGGGGTGTATTTATAGGCATTTTAAGGTTTGGGAAACTTTGCCCCTCCTGGTAGGAATGTATATCCCATACGTCACTAGCTCATGGACTCTTGCTAATATGAAAGAAATGAATTTATCAGGTAAGTTCTTACATAAATTATGTTTTTTGTATTTTTGACTCTTGGTTTGATTAGGTTTTCCATGACATATTACTCTGTCATTTTGAATTTATATAGTATCTGTTTGCACTGTTCTGACTTTGACTGTTTGACGATGTTCTCTCTATTTCCCTTTCTGATTTTTGTTATGTTTCTGCCTATTCTGTCTCTGTTTGTTACTCCAGCTTTTCTGTGTCTAATTTCTAGTGTTCCTGCTATATGCAAAAGATGTTCCTTATTTCACAAAAGCAGTTTACCATTGATCTTGAACAACTTTGCATTTGTTTGGATTATATGACCGAGCATATTTTAAGGTAAATTTGTCTTAGTTTGTCTTTCAGTATTAATTTGTTTATTTTGCATTTCTAGGTTATTGATTAAAAAAACTTTTAGAAAAAGGGCAGTACCATGTTAGCCAGTGTATTTTAAGGAAGTAAAAATCCTTTTGTAAGAAAATCACAAAATTGTTGTAATAGCTAACTAATAGTGCCTACAGTTGCAATATTTCAGGACACTGAGGTCCCTTTGTCAGGCAAATGAACAAAAGGACAAGAAAGTAGGCTTCAAATCAAGACCACACTGAGAAAGTGTGATGTGAAATGCAACCCCAATAGGGGCCTTCCTTGCTTTTAATTTGCAAACTATGCCACTAAAAGCAAATTACTTTATCTTTATATTGTTACTTATGCTAAACGCTCTCTTTACCCTTCCTGGGGATTCCTGTATGTACAGGGAAATGGGATAAGTGGGTGGTGGATTTTACTACTGAGGGGAACCCATTATTTGGGGACATTTTAGCAACTTCTCTTATAATCCTTGTCCCCACCCTAAATGGATCAAACAACTATATAGAAAACTGGGGTGGACAAGTTAGTGTGTTATTACAATTTGTAACATTTTGTTGATAAGCATTGCATAGTGTTATCTTTTTAATTTATCTTCCTGACAGCAGTGGAGGAAGTCTGTTATATTTTAAAAAGTTGATATATTAAAAGTTATATTTAAATCACTAATAGGTTGAATTTGTGATACCTACATAATTTGCAACTTTTCTAGTTTTAGCTCCGAAATATAACTCTGGGTGCGCCTATTATTAATAATTTCAAGGTAATCCCAAGAGATTATAAATATATATATATATATATATATATATATATATATATATATATATATATATATATATATATATATATAAAAACAAAGAGGTATCAGCGCACATCCATTTTCAAAAGCACAACATATTTTTTACTGCTGCAAAAAATTGCCTGCATATACATCAAGAGACAACTATCTTTTTTTAAATATTGGGAACTTAGTCACACAATATGGCCATATTTTGCTTAGCCAGTCACCGCTTACAAGGTGCCCCAATTCAACTGGTCCTACTCTAAATCCTTTTGCCACAGAGGGCTGAAACATTCCTGCTTTTACTATTCATAATAGAATGAGACTCCCTGGCTTTTTATTCACAACTCTTTAACACTGTAATGAGCACACCTGAACTTGGGTGGGGTGCTTAAACCAATGGGAGATGGTCAGTCTCCCTGGTAATTTTAAATACAAATACAAAATTTGGTTTTTTAGCACACCTTACAAAAAGTTTAAATCAACATCTGGGAGTGCTGCCAATATGACCCAGTAATTACACAAACAAAGAGGTATCAGCGCACATCCATTTTCAAAAGCACAACATATTTTTTACTGCTGCAAAAAATTGCCTGCATATACATCAAGAGACAACTATCTTTTTTTTAAATATTGGGAACTTAGTCACACAATATGGCCATATTTTGCTTAGCCAGTCACCGCTTACAAGGTGCCCCAATACAACTGGTCCTACTCTAAATCCTTTTGCCACAGAGGGCTGAAACATTCCTGCTTTTACTCTTCATAATAGAATGAGACTCCCTGGCTTTTTATTCACAACTCTTTAACACTGTAATGAGCACACCTGAACTTGGGTGGGGTGCTTAAACCAATGGGAGATGGTCAGTCTCCCTGGTAATTTTAAATACAAATACAAAATTTGTTTTTTTAGCACACCTTACAAAAAGTTTAAATCAACATCTGGGAGTGCTGCCAATATGACCCAGTAATTACACAAACAAAGAGGTATCAGCGCACATCCATTTTCAAAAGCACAACATATTTTTTACTGCTGCAAAAAATTGCCTGCATATACATCAAGAGACAACTATCTTTTTTTAAATATTGGGAACTTAGTCACACAATATGGCCATATTTTGCTTAGCCAGTCACCGCTTACAAGGTGCCCCAATTCGACTGGTCCTACTCTAAATCCTTTTGCCACAGAGGGCTGAAACATTCCTGCTTTTACTCTTCATAATAGAATGAGACTCCCTGGCTTTTTATTCACAACTCTTTAACACTGTAATGAGCACACCTGAACTTGGGTGGGGTGCTTAAACCAATGGGAGATGGTCAGTCTCCCTGGTAATTTTAAATACAAATACAAAATTTGTTTTTTTAGCACACCTTACAAAAAGTTTAAATCAACATCTGAGAGTGCTGCCAATATAAGCCAGTAATTACACAAACAAAGAGGTATCAGCGCACATCCATTTTCAAAAGCACAACATATTTTTTACTGCTGCAAAAAAATGCCTGCATATACATCAAGAGACAACTATCTTTTTTTAAATATTGGGAACTTAGTCACACAATATGGCCATATTTTGCTTAGCCAGTCACCGCTTACAAGGTGCCCCAATTCGACTAATCCTACTCTAAATCCTTTTGCCACAGAGGGCTGAAACATTCCTGCTTTTACTCTTCATAATAGAATGAGACTCCCTGGCTTTTTATTCACAACTCTTTAACACTGTAATGAGCACACCTGAACTTGGGTGGGTTGCTTAAACCAATGGTAGATGGTCAGTCTCCCTGGTAATTTTAAATACAAATACAAAATTTGTTTTTTTAGCACACCTTACAAAAAGTTTAAATCAACATCTGGGAGTGCTGCCAATATGACCCAGTAATTACACAAACAAAGAGGTATCAGCGCACATCCATTTTCAAAAGCACAACATATTTTTTACTGCTGCAAAAAATTGCCTGCATATACATCAAGAGACAACTATCTTTTTTTAAATATTGGGAACTTAGTCACACAATATGGCCATATTTTGCTTAGCCAGTCACCGCTTACAAGGTGCCCCAATTCGACTGGTCCTACTCTAAATCCTTTTGCCACAGAGGACTGAAACATTCCTGCTTTTACTCTTCATAATAGAATGAGACTCCCTGTCTTTTTATTCACAACTCTTTAACACTGTAATGAGCACACCTGAACTTGGGTGGGGTGCTTAAACCAATGGGAGATGGTCAGTCTCCCTGGTAATTTTAAATACAAATACAAAATTTGTTTTTTTAGCACACCTTACAAAAAGTTTAAATTAACATCTGGGAGTGCTGCCAATATGACCCAGTAATTACACAAACAAAGAGGTATCAGCGCACATCCATTTTCAAAAGCACAACATATTTTTTACTGCTGCAAAAAATTGCTTGCATATACATCAAGAGACAACTATCTTTTTTTAAATATTGGGAACTTAGTCACACAATATGGCCATATTTTGCTTAGCCAGTCACCGCTTACAAGGTGCCCCAATTCGACTGGTCCTACTCTAAATCCTTTTGCCACAGAGGGCTGAAACATTCCTGCTTTTACTCTTCATAATAGAATGAGACTCCCTGGCTTTTTATTCACAACTCTTTAACACTGTAATGAGCACAACTGAACTTGGGTGGGGTGCTTAAACCAATGGGAGATGGTCAGTCTCCCTGGTAATTTTAAATACAAATACAAATTATTATTTTTTTTTTTCTCTTGATGTATATGCAGGCAATTTTTTGCAGCAGTAAAAAATATCTTGTGCTTTTGAAAATGGATGTGCGCTGATACCTCTTTGTTTGTGTAATTACTGGGTCATATTGGCAGCACTCCCAGATGTTGATTTAAACTTTTTGTAAGGTATGCTAAAAAAACAAATTTTGTATTTGTATTTAAAATTACCAGGGAGACTGACCATCTCCCATTGGTTTAAGCACCCCATCCAAGTTCAGGTGTGCTCATTACAGTGTTAAAGAGTTGTGAATAAAAAGCCAGGGAGTCTCATTCTATTATGAAGAGTAAAAGCAGGAATGTTTCAGCCCTCTGTTGCAAAAGGATTTAGAGTAGGACCAGTTGAATTGGGGCACCTTGTAAGCGGTGACTGGCTAAGCAAAATATGGCCATATTGTGTCACTAAGTTCCCAATATTTAAAAAAAGATAGTTGTCTCTTGATGTATATGCAGGCAATTTTTTGCAGCAGTAAAAAATATGTTGTGCTTTTGAAAATGGATGTGCGCTGATACCTCTTTGTTTGTGTAATTACTGGGTCATATTGGCAGCACTCCCAGATGTTGATTTAAACTTTTTGTAAGGTGTGCTAAAAAAACAAATTTTGTATTTGTATTTAAAATTACCAGGGAGACTGACCATCTCCCATTGGTTTAAGCACCCCATCCAAGTTCAGGTGTGCTCATTACAGTGTTAAAGAGTTGTGAATAAAAAGCCAGGGAGTCTCATTCTATTATGAAGAGTAAAAGCAGGAATGTTTCAGCCCTCTGTGGCAAAAGGATTTAGAGTAGGACCAGTCGAATTGGGGCACCTTGTAAGCGGTGACTGGCTAAGCAAAATATGGCCATATTGTGTGACTAAGTTCCCAATATTTAAAAAAAGATAGTTGTCTCTTGATGTATATGCAGGCAATTTTTTGCAGCAGTAAAAAATATGTTGTGCTTTTGAAAATGGATGTGCGCTGATACCTCTTTGTTTGTGTAATTACTGGGTCATATTGGCAGCACTCCCAGATGTTGATTTAAACTTTTTGTAAGGTGTGCTAAAAAAAAAATTTTGCATTTGTATTTAAAATTACCAGGGAGACTGACCATCTCCCATTGGTTTAAGCACCCCACCCAAGTTCAGGTGTGCTCATTACAGTGTTAAAGAGTTGTGAATAAAAAGCCAGGGAGTCTCATTCTATTATGAAGAGTAAAAGCAGGAATGTTTCAGCCCTCTGTGGCAAAAGGATTTAGAGTAGGACCAGTCGAATTGGGGCACCTTGTAAGCGGTGACTGGCTAAGCAAAATATGGCCATATTGTGTGACTAAGTTCCCAATATTTAAAAAAAGATAGCTGTCTCTTGATGTATATGCAGGCAATTTTTTGCAGCAGTAAAAAATATGTTGTGCTTTTGAAAATGGATGTGCGCTGATACCTCTTTGTTTGTGTAATTACTGGGTCATATTGGCAGCACTCCCAGATGTTGATTTAAACTTTTTGTAAGATGTGCTAAAAAACCAAATTTTGTATTTGTATATATATATATATATATATATATATATATATATATATATATACAGTTAAAAAAGGCATGCACTTGCTGGATTTGTGCAAAAAAATGTGCTTTATTGGCACACAGGAAAAATAGTAAAGTTTTGGCGATTAATCACCCCTTTATCAGACTAAGTGAAAATGTGAGCGACAAACAGTGCATTTAACAGGTGATAGCCCCACCCCTAATCAGAGAAGAACCGCCCATATGCATCATCATGTGAGTCAAATAAACAATAAACAAAATAATAAGGTATAATCTGTACCAATCTATACAGTAAATATTTAGTGAACAAACATAAATAATCAATATAGGATGGGCAGTTTATGTGCACAATTATCATTAGTGTGATCATATAGTACCATACTTAGGAGCTCTCTAACTTATAATCATTGCAATTCACTATATTAATGGTAGTTGCCGGAAACATCACAGCTCTAGCTTTCAACATTAATATAAATACAAATTGTGTCCAAAATTCAAACAGGATATGTATAACAATCAGAAGATACAAATCATTACCAGACCATGCTAAGCCAAAGACGCCACACATGTGAGTAGTGGGCGTGACCATCAAAGGGTCATCAATCGTCACCAGCAGAATCAGCCAATCAGACCGTTGATACATCACCCAAGTAAATACACTGTGACAGCTTATGCTGAAAACTCACTACTTGTGGGTAATGGGCGTTGTCAGCAGAGTCATCAAATATCCTAAACTGGATCGGCCAGTTAGTCTGCAGCTATAATATTTAGGCTAGTAGATAAATGACACAGCATAAATAGATTTGTGCACAATCAGTTCACACCATGCCATACCAAAAACACCACATGTGTGAGTAATGGGCGTTACCATCAAAACGTCATAGGCTGAATCAGTCACACAGCCAATATATCACATGAGTAAACAAACAGTGACAGGTAATGCCTAAAACTCAATATGTGTGTATAATGGGCATCACCTGCAAAGAGTAATCAATCATCATAGGCTGGATCAACCCATTGTCTATAGCTTAAAAATGTGGGTGAATAGGTAGATAAAGTAGTATATCTAGATTCATCCTAAAATAAAAATATGTACATAACAGACTCAATTATTAGAGTCATCATAAAAAATCCCCATTGGTTACTCTGTATATATTTGTACAGGTTTGTTCACCACCTCTCACTCTCCATCATTTAGTCAAAATAAGGAACGCACATTACCAGTGCCTGTATCCCAAAATGATTGATGATTAAGTGGTCATCAGGCGGCTCATCACTTATAAAAGAATTACACTTCTCCAACGTATCCCCATACATAAATGGTAATAGGTGGCCTAATTGATATCCATATTTAACAAATATACCTGTATATATATACGGGACTTATTGAACCTTACGATAGGTAACAAAACCTGATAATATAAGTATTGTCAATAATATAACACTGTACTGATGAGATAAAAGGATCCAGCAATATTTCAAATAGAGACTGAAACATTATTCTTAATAACAATACGGAACATATATATAGATAGGTTTCAGACTGGTGTTAGTAAGTACTCAAAAATTAATCTAAGCAGAGAAACAGGTGGTATATCAACATAGCTAGATTCTACTTCAACAGAGTATCATTAAACCGCTGGGTGAGCACAGTGTTATATTAAGGAATTATCATGCAAACAGGCACAGTATAACAAAACTATTATTATAGAAAGCATTGCCAATCTATCTGATGGTTCAGTTCATTGGGGTATAGAGTTCTTAATTTGAAGATCCACTTCAATTCAATTTGTAGAAGGCGTTGATTTCTATCCCCTCCTCCCTTTAGGGGCGGTACGTGATTGATAAGAATAAATCTTAGGTCACTCACTGTATGTTTGTGTTTCATAAAGTGCCTAGCTACAGGTAATTCACTTTTCTGTTTGTCAATGGCTTCTCGAATCGAATGTCTGTGGTTGGCCATCTGGGTGCAAATATTGTCGCTCGTCTTTCCTACATAAAACTGTCCACATATACAGTTCAAAAGATATATAATATGTGTTGTGGTGCATGTGAGGAAGAATATGATGTCAAATCTCCGATTAGTGTGTGGATGTCTAAACTGGGTCCCCTGGATAATAGAATTGCACATGGTGCATCGTAAGCACTTGAAACGCCTCTTCTTCTTGTTTCATAGCCAATATTTCTGTTGGTAACAGTGATCCAGGTCTGTCAACATTAACTGATCCCTAAGAGATCTGCCTTTCTTGAATGCAATCATTGGTGGTCCATAATCATTAAAGGGTAATGTTGGGTCAGTATTCATGACCATCCAATGGCGTTTAAGATCCTCATTGATGTTTCTCTTGTCGGGGGAATACTCTGTAGTAAAGAGTAATCTCTTCTCTATTTCGTTTTCATCAGCATCCATTTTCTTTGTCATCTGTGCTGATAGTACAGCTGATTGTATTAGATTCTGCATTTCTTTACATAATTCGCCAATCTCTTTGCTGGAATATCCTCTTTGAATGAAACTTCTGCCCATGTCTTCTACCTTGGTCTGTTTCTTAATGGGGTCCGTGTTGTTGCATACCGTTCTTAGTAGCTGAGCTTTCGGAACAGATTTATATCAGACTTTGTGGATGAGCACTTTTAGCATACAGAATGGATTTTTTATTTGTAGGTTTCGAATATAATGTAGTTGCTAACTTATCTGCATCTTTATATATCATTAAATACAGGAATTCTATATATTCTTCATGATGTTTGAGTTTGAATTTAACTGGATGTTGAATAGTGATGTCCCGAACTGTTCGCCGGAGAACAGTTCCCAGCGAACATTGCTTGTTCACGTTCGCCGCCGCGGGCGAACACATGCGATGTTCGATCCGCCCCCTATTCATCATCATTGAGTAAACTTTGACCCTGTATCTCACAGTCTGCAGACACATTACAGCCAATAAGCAGCAGACACTCCCTTCCAGACCCTCCCAGGTCCCGGGCAGCAGCCATTTTAGAATCATTGTGATGCAGCTTTTGAAGAGAGAGGAGGTTTAGTGTTGCAGCTCCTGATTTTATAGGGAAATTGATAGCTAGGCTAGTGTATTTAGTCTCCACTACAGTCCTGAAGGACTCATCTGATCTCTGCTGTAAGGACAGCACCCCAAAAAGCCCTTTTTAGGGCTAAATCTGGCTTTTTTTTTTAAGTTTTTTTTTTTTTGCATAGGGCTAGAACTCCAGTCGTTTTGTTTTTTTTGCATTTGCCTGCCTGGCACCAGCCTGTGTGTGAGCCTCACAGTATATATTGTACCAACTTGCTCACTGCCACCACTCATATCTGGTGGTGTAACATTATTTTAAATTAAAAAAAAAAAACTTTTACATTAGTTTGCTAATTGCAAGTTTAATCTAATTTCATTTTCCATCAGGCCTGTGTGCCAGGCCAACAGCAAGCATATACTGTGATTAATTCCTCTGCACCACCACTCATATCTGGTGGTGTAACATTATTTTCAATTTAAAAAAAAAAAAACTTTTACATTAGTTTGCTAATTGCAAGTTTAATCTAATTTCATTTTCCATCAGGCCTGTGTGCTAGGCCCACAGCAAGCATATACTGTGATTAATTGCTCTGTGCCACCACTCATATCTGGTGGTGTAACGTAACATTATTGTAAATTAAAAAAAAAAAATTACATTAGTTTGTTAGTGTATTCTAATTTCATTTTCCATCAGACCTGGGTCTCTCAGGCACACAGCATATACTGTTATTAATTGCTCTGTGCCACCACTCATATCTGGTGTAACATTATTTTAAATAAAAAAAATAAAAACTTTTACATTAGTTTGCTAATTGCAAGTTTAATCTAATTTCATTTTCCATCATGCCTGTGTGCCAGGCCCACGGCAAGCATATACTGTGATTAATTCCTCTGTGCTACCACTCTTATCTGGTGTTGTAACCGAACATTATTGTAAATTTTTAAAAAAACTAATTTACATTAGTTTCTTAGTGTAATCTAATTTCATTTTCCATCAGGCCTGGGTCTCTCAGGCACACAGCATATACTGTTATTAATTGCTCTGTGCCACCACTCATATCTGGTGTAACATTATTTTAAATTTAAAAAACAAAACTTTTACATTAGTTTGCTAATTGCAAGTTAAATCTAATTTCATTTTCCATCAGGCTTGTGTGCCAGTCTCACAGCAAGCATATACTGTGATTAATTCCTCTGTGCCACCACTCATATGTGGTGGTGTAATGTAACATTATTGTAAATTTAAAGAAAAATAAATTTACATTAGTTTGTTAGTGTAATCTAATGTCATTTTCCATCAGGCCTGGGTCTCTCAGGCACACAGCATATACTGTTATTAATTGCTCTGTGCCACTACTCATATAATTGCTCTGTGCCACTACTCATATCCGGTGTAACATTATTTTAAATTTTAAAAACAAAACTTTTACATTAGTTTGCTAATTGCAAGTTTAATCTAATTTCATTTTCCATCAGGCCTGTGTGCCAGGCCCACAGCAAGCATATACTGTGAGTAATTTCTCTGTGCCACCACTCATATCTGGTGGTGTAACGTAACATTATTGTAAATTTAAAAAAAAAAAAATTACATTAGTTTGTTAGTGTAATCTAATTTCATTTTCCATCAGACCTGGGTCACTCAGGCACACAGCATATACTGTTATTAATTGCTCTGTGCCACCACTCATATCTGGTGTAACATTATTTTAAATTTAAAAAAAAAAAAACTTTTACATTAGTTTGCTAATTGCAAGTTTAATCTAATTTCATTTTCCATCAGGCCTGTGTGCCAGGCCCACAGCAAGCATATACTGTGATGAATTCCTCTGTGCCCCCACTCATATCTGGTGTTGTAACGTAACATTATTGTAAATTAAAAACAAAACAAATTAACATTAGTTTGTTAGTGTAATCTAATTTCATTTTCCATCAGGCCTGGGTCTCTCAGACACACAGCATATACTGTTATTAACTGCTCTGTGCCACCACTCATATCTGGTGTAACATTATTTTAAATTTAAAAAACAAAACTTTTACATCAGTTTGCTAATTGCAAGTTTAATCTAATTTCATTTTCCATCAGGCCTGTGTGCCAGGCCCACAGCAAGCATATACTGCGATTAATTCCTCTGTGCCACCACTCATATCTGGTGGTGTAACATTATTGTCAATTAAAAAAACAAAACAAATTTACACTAGTTTGTTAGTGTAATCTAATTTCATTTTCCATCAGGCCTGGGTCTCTCAGGCACACAGCATATACTGTGATTAATTGCTCTGTGCCACCACTCATATCTGTTGTAACATTAGTGTAAATTTTTTTAAAAAGTTACACTACATCAGTCTGCTAGTGTTATTTAATTTTAGTTTCCAGGCCAGCCTGCCACTAGTGCCAGCCTGTGTGTCAGGCTCCCAGCATATACTGTGCCTACTTCCATCCCCAGTGCCACCACTTATATATGTTGTAACATTAGTGTAACTTTAAAAAAAAAAAAACTTTTACATCAGTCTGCTATTTTTTTTTAATTTTAGTTTCCAGGCCAGCCTGCCACTAGTGCCAGCCTGTGTGTCAGGCTCCCAGCATATACTGTACCTACTTCCATCCCCAGTGCCACCACTTATATCTGTTGTAACATTAGTGTAACTTTTAAAAAAAAAGTTTTTACATCAGTCTGCTAGTGTTTTTTTAATTTTAGTTTCCAGGCCAGCCTGCCACTAGTGCCAGCCTGTGTGTCAGGCTCCCAGCATATACTATGCCTACTTCCATCCTCAGTGCCACCACTCATATCTTCTTCTTTAATAGTAGTGTAAGTGTACATTTAAAAAAAAATAAACTTTTTGGATAGTGAAACATCAGTCTGCTTTTTTGTTTCAGGCTCACAGCGTATACTGTGCCCACTTGCCCAGTGGCACCACTCATATTTTGTTTAATAGTAGTGTAAGTCTACATAAAAAAAAAAAAAAATGACAGGCAGAGGCAGGTCACCCCGCAGGGGCCGTCGTGGTCATGGTGCTGTTATTCCCTTTGGCCATAGAATAATGCCCAGTGAAATAGTTGACTTTATAACACAGGACACACAATCTGCTACAGCTTCCGCTCGTAACCTTGACGCACCATCCACCTCCAGCATAGCTTCGGGAACCTCTCAACTTGTGACCAGTGCCACTTGCCCGCCTGCCGCCACCATCAACACTAGCACCACAGCCGCTTCACTTGATCTGTCAGAGGAGTTATTGATAAATCAGTTGGAAGAAATGAGTGATGCGCAACCATCATTGACAGAGGATGTAGATAACAGTGATATGTCTCAGTCAGGCAGCATTACAGACATGGACGTATGGTGTGATGATGATGACGATGTTGTACCCGCTGCTGCTTCCTTTCTTGATGTGTCAGATACAAGTGAAGCGGTTGAAGATGATGTGTCCGTGGATGTCACGTGGGTGCCTGCTAGAAGAGAAGAAGAAGAGGGGGAAAGTTCAGATTGGGAGACAGAGAGGAGGAGGAGGAGACGAGTTGGAAGCAGGTGGAGGTCGTCGCAAGGAGATAGTGGCACAGTCAGACAGCATGCATCGGCACCAGGGGTCAGCCAGACAGCACGCCAATCAATGCGTGATGTTGCCACCACCAGAATGCCGTCATCGCAGCAGCAGTGTGGCATTTTTTTGTGTGTCTGCCTCTGACAACAGCGATGCCATTTGCAACCTGTGCCAAAAGAAACTGAGTCGTGGGAAATCCAACACCCACATAGGTACAACTGCTTTGCGAAGGCACATGGTCTCACATCACAAACACTGATGGGATGAACACATGAGTAGAAGCAGCACACAAACTCAAAGCCGCCATCCTCCTCCTGCTCCAGCATCTTCATCCACGTCAACCACTGCTGTCCTCCTTGCCCCCTCTCAACCATCTGCCACTCAGTCTCTCTTACATAGCAGTTCCTGCTCATCTGCCCACAGTCAAGTGTCTGTCAAGGAAATGTTTGAGCGTAAGAAGCCAATGTCCCAAAGCCACCCCATTGCCCGGCGTCTGACAGCAGGCTTGTCAGAACTCTTAGCCCGCCATCTTTTACCATACAAGCTGGTGGAGTCTGAGGCGTTCAAAAAATTTGTATCTATTGGGACACCGCAGTGGAAGGTACCCGGCAGAAATTTTTTTCTCAAAAGAAAATCCCCAACCTGTACTCGATTGTGCGAAAGGAAGTAATGTCATGTCTGGCACACAGCGTTGGGGCAAGGGTCCATATGACCACTGATAGCTGGTCTGCAAAGCATGGTCAGGGCAGGTATATCACCTACACTGCTCATTGGGTAAACCTGCTGGCGGCTGACAAGCATGGAATGTGTGGTTCTGCAGAGGAGTTGGTGATACCGCCACGACTTGCAGGCAGGTCTGCTGCTACCTCCTCTACTCCTCCTACTCCATCCTCTTCCATAACCTCTTCCTCGGCTGATTGCTCTTCTGCTGCGGTGTCTTGCTCCACATCAACGGAACCCCCCCAGCTCCCCAGGTACTATTCAACATCCCAGATACGGCAGTGTCATGCCATCTTGGGGTTGACTTGCCTCAAAGCAGAGAGTCACACCGCACCGGCACTCCTGTCCGCCCTGAACGCACAGGTGGATCAGTGGCTGACTCCGCACCAACTGGAGATTGGCAAGGTTGTTTCTGACAATGGAAGTAATTTGGTGGTGGCATTGAAATTGGGCAAGTTGACACATGTGCCGTGCATGGCACATGTGTGTAATCTGATTGTACAACGCTTTGTGCTTAAGTACCCAGGCTTACAGGACGTCCTGAAGCAGGCCATTTCAGGCATTCCTACACGGCCATGGCGCACTTGTCCGATATCCAGCGTCGAAACAACCTGCCAGTGAGGCGCTTGATTTGCGACAGCCCGACACGTTGGAATTCAACACTCCTAATGTTCGATTGCCTGCTCCAACAAGAAAGAGCTGTTAACGAGTATTTGTATGACTGGGGTGCTAGGACAGCCTCTGGGGAGCTGGGGATTTTTTTTTCACGTTACTGGATGCTCATGTGCAATGCCTGTAGGCTCATGCGTCCTTTTGAGGAGGTGACAAACCTTGTCAGTCGCACCGAAGGCACCATCAGCGACATCATACCATTTGTTTTCTTCCTGGAGCGTGCCCTGCGAAGAGTGCTGGATCAGGCAGTAGATGAGCGTGAAGAGGAAGAGTTGTGGTCTCCATCACCACCAAAATCAGCTTTATCAGCATCGCTTGCTGGAACAGCGGCAACGCAGGAAGAGGATTGTGAGGAAGAGGAGTCAGAGGAGGAATGGGGCTTTGAGGAGGAGGAAGACCAAGCACAACAGGCATCCCAGGATGCTCGTTGTTGTCACCTATCTGGTACCCATGGTGTTGTACGTGGCTGGGGGGAAGAAGATACCTTCAGTGACATCAGTGAGGATGAGGAACGGGACATGATTAGCTCGGCATCCAACCTTGTGCAAATGGGGTCTTTCATGCTGTCGTGCCTGTTGAGGGACCCTCGTATAAAAAAGCTTAAGGAGAATGACCTGTACTGGGTGTCCATGCTACTAGACTCCCGGTATAAGCATAAAGTAACTGAAATGTTACCAATTTCCCGCAAGTCTCAAAGGATGGAGCAGTTCAAAAATAAATTAAAAACTATGCTTTACACAGCGTATAAGGGTGATGTCACAGCACAACGGGAATCTAACAGGTGAAGAGATGAAATTAATACTCCTCCTCCCACGACCACTCCAGCAAGGACAGCATGCTTTCCAGACGTGTTGTTGATGGAGGACATGCGGACCTTTTTAACTCCTATGCATCACCACAGCCCTTCAGGATCCAGCCTCAGAGAAAGACTCAACCGACAGGTATCAGACTACCTAGCATTAACTGCAGATCTCAACACTCTTAGGAGTGATGGACGCCTTGACTACTGGGTGTGCAGGCTTGACCTGTGGCCTGAGCTATCCCAATTTGCAATCGAACTTCTGGCCTGCCCCACTTTAAGTGTCCTTTCAGAAAGGGCCTTCAGTGCAGCAGGAGGTTTTGTCTTGATTATCTCACCTTTATTAAAATGAATGAGGGATGGATCCCGAAGGGACTGACATTGGGCAATACATTTGAGTAAAAAAGGCCTGATGAGATGAGCTGCCTTGGGCTACAAATGGTACACACGCTGCTGTATTTTATCTTCGAATGGTGGATGACTTGCGTGACTTATCCGCCAACAACTAGTGTTCAAGCCTCAAGGTTTTAGTGCACTTTAGAACTGTTCTACAAACATCAATTTTTCTTGCCGCTGCTAAAGCTTACGGCTGCAACAATACCTTATTTTTCAGGTATTTGGACATGCCTAAGTTTTCTGGCCTCTGGTGATGCACTGTGGCTACAAAAACAAAAACAAAGAAAAAGGCACATAACAGTGATTAAACTGTTAAGAATAGTACTCATTAACACACCACTCATATCTGGTGGCACATTAGATTGCATGCGCAGTGCCCCAAATTTGAAGTAGGAGGACCGAACAAGCATCTTTTTCCATCTCCCGGTTCCTAAAAATTATCTCCGGGTTCCTAAAAACAATGCCATACCTGTACTCGATTGTGCAAAAGCAAGTGATGACATATAGGGTCTTTCATGCTGTTGTGCCTGTTGAGGGTCCTTGACCCTTGTATAAAAAGGCTGAAGGATAACGACCTGTACTGGGTGTCCAAGCATCTTTTTCCATCTCCCGGTTCCTAAAAATTATCTCCGGGTTCCTATAATCGATGTCATACCTGTACTCGATTGTGCAAAAGGATGGCATATGGGGTCTTTCATGCTGTTGTGCCTGTTGAAGGTCCTTGACCCTCGTATAAAAAGGATGAAGGAGAACGACCTGTACTGGGTGTCCAAGCATCTTTTTCCATCTCCCGATTCCTAACAATTATCTCCGGGTTCCTATAATCGATGCCATACCTGTACTCAATTGTGAAAAAGGATGGCATATGGGGTCTTTCATGCTGTTGTGCCTGTTGAGGGTCCTGGACCCTCGTATAAAAAGGTGGAAGGAGAACGACCTGTACTGGATGTCAAAGCATCTTTTTCCATCTCCCATTTCCTAAAAATTATCCCCGGGTTCCAATAATCGATGCCATACCTGTACTCTATTGGCCAAAAGGATGGTATATGTGGTGTTTCATGCTGTTGTGCCTGTTGAGGGTCCGGGACCCTCGTATAAAAAGGCTGAAGGAGAACGACCTGAACTGGATGTCAAAGCATCTTTTTCCATCTCCCGGTTCCTAAAAATTATCCCCGGGTTCCAATAATCAATGCCATACCTGTACTCTATTGTGCAAAAGGATGGCATATGTGGTGTTTCCTGCTGTTGTTTCTGTTAAGGGTCCTGGACCCTCGTCTAAAAAGGCTGAAAGAGAACGAGCTGTACTGGGTGTCCAAGCATCTTTTTCCATCTCCCGGTTTCTAAAAATTATCTCCGGGTTCCTAAAATCGATGCCATACCTGTACTCTATTGTGCAAAAGGATGGCATAGGTGGTGTTTCATGCTGTTGTGTCTGTTGAGGGTCCTGGACCCGCGTATAAAAAGGCGGAAGGAGAACGACCTGTACTGGATGTCAAAGCATCTTTTTCCATCTCCCGGTTCCTAAAAATTATCTCCGGGTTCCTATAATCGATGCCATACCTGTACTCTATTGTGCAAAAGGATGGCATATGTGGTGTTTCATGCTGTTGTGCCTGTTGAGGATCCGGGACCCTCGTATAAAAAGGCGGAAGGAGAACGACCTGTACTGGATGTCAAAGCATCTTTTTCCATCTCCCATTTCCTAAAAATTATCCCCAGGTTCCAATAATAGATGCCATACCTGTACTCTATTGTGCAAAAGGATGGCATATGTGGTCTTTCATTCTGTTGTTTCTGTTGACGGTCCGGGACACTTGTATAAAAAGGCTGAAGGAGAACAACCTGTAGTGGATGTCAAAGCATCTTTCTCCATCTCCCTGTTCCTAAAAATTATCTCCGGGTTCCTAAAATTGATGCTCCTTTCAGGCAGGCCAGCTCTTTGCATACCAGCCCACAGATTCTGTAACAGATCTCTCTTGCAGGTAGAGTTGCAGCAAGAATGCAGGGTCAGAACCACTGCAACTGGTATACCTGAAAGAATCAGACGGTCCCAGACCACATGTATGTCCTATTGTTGTACTTTGTTAGTATAATTATAGATCATGATGGCCATATAGACCTCCCCCGATAGGGGGAATAACAGGGATTAAAGTGCTAAGAATAGTACTACTTAACACAACCTAGTTACCATGGGTCCCAGACCGCATGTCTTGTTATTATACTTTGTAAGGGTAATCATGCAGGCCATATAGACCTCCCCCAATAGGGGGAGTTACAGGGATTAAAGTGCTAAGAATAGTACTACTTAACACAACCTAGTTACCATGGGTTCCAGACCGCATGTCTTGTTATTATACTTTGTAAGGGTAATCATGCAGGCCATATAGACCTCCCCCGATAGGGGGAGTTACAGGGATTAAAGTGCTAAGAATAGTATTACTTAACACAACCTAGTTACCATGGGTCCCAGTTCGCATGTCTTGTTATTATACTTTGTAAGGGTAATCATGCAGGCCATATAGACCTTCCCCGATAAGGGGAGTTACAGGGATTAAAGTGCTAAGAATAGTACTACTTAACACAACCTAGTTACCATGGGTCCCAGACCGCATGTTTTGTTGTTATACTTTGTCAGGGTAATCATGCAGGCCATCTAGACCTCCCCCGATAGGGGGAGTAAGAGGGATTAAACTGCTAAGAACAGTACTACTTAACACAACCTAGTTACCATAGGTCCCAGACCGCATGTCTTATTATTATATTTTGTCAGGGTAATCATGCAGGCCATATACACCTCCCCCGATAGGGGGAGTAACAGGGATTAAAGTGCTAAGAATAGTACTACTTAACACAACCTAGTTACCATGGGTCCCAGACCGCATGTTTTGTTGTTATACTTTGTCAGGGTAATCATGCAGGCCATATAGACCTCCCCCGATAGGGGGAGTAAGAGGGATTAAACTGCTAAGAACAGTACTACTTAATACAACCTAGTTACCATGGGTCCCAGGCCGCATGTCTTGTTGTTATACTTTGTCAGGGTAATCATGCACACCATATAGACCTCCCCCGATAGGAGGAGTAATAGGGATTAAAGTGCTAAGAATTGTACTACTTAACACAACCTAGTTACCATGACCGCATGTTTTATTATTATACTTTGTCAGGGTAATTATATATCTATCAAATCTATCTATTTATCTTCTATCGATTCTATCTAACTATCAATCTATGTATATCTATCTATCAAATCTATCTATCTCGTGGCCGGACTATTTTGAGACAGCCACTTGTGTTTAGGACAAATTTGAAGTAGGAGGACAGACCAATCATCTTCTTCCATCTCCCTGTTCCAAAAATGCAGGCCATATAGACCTCCCCCGATAGGGGGGAGTAACAGGTAGTAGTAAACTGCTAAGAATAGTACTACTTAACACACCACGGGTCCCAGACCGCATGTCTTATTGTTATACTCTGTCAGGGAAATTATATATCTTTCAAATCTATCTATTTATCGATCGAATCTATCTAACTATCAATCGTATCTATCAAATGTATATTGCATCTATTGATCTATGTAATTCGTATCTATCAAATGTATATTGCATCTTTTGATCTATGTAATTTGTATCTATCAAATGTATATTGCATCTATTGATCTATGTAATTTGTATCTATCTATTTAGCTATGTAATCTATGTATCTATCTATCAAATCTATCTCGTGGTTGTGCAAATGGACTGTTTGCGGTTGTTTGCGGTGCGTTACACGGGGAGTTTGGTTTGTCACTGTGAAGCGGGCGTAACCCTTACACTACTTGTCGATACAACATCATACCTGATGTTTTAAATCACGTTATTCCAAACAATTTAGGAATGTTAGGTGATTTAGGCCCTTTATGGGTTAAAACCAGACTCTGCATCAACTATGTAATTTTCCATGGGAGTTTTGCCATGGATCCCCCTCCAGCATGCCACAGTCCAGGTGTTAGTACCCTTGAAACAACCTTTCCATCACTATTGTGGCCAGAAAGAGTCCTTGTGGGTTTTAAAGTTCGCCAGCCTATTAAAATTTTTAAGTTCGTGACATCACTAATGTTGAAGTGCATTCAATTCTTCAAACCATCTTTCCAATTCATGGGCAGGTCCATTCCATATGAAGAACAGGCCATCTATGTATCGCCAATACATACTGTAGAACCTGTGGTTTATCCATGATCTTCATAATCCCTACTTCGTACTCCTCCATGAAGATGTTAGCGTACGATGGGGCCAGATTACATCCCATCGCCGTACCCAAGGTTTGAAGGTAGAAGTTTGTTTCAAATTTAAAGTAGTTCATCTGTTGGCAACATCACACTATCTCCAACAGAAAATCAATGGGAGGACTAATGTACAGTGTTTTGAGTAAAGATTTTTGCACTGCTCGTATTCCCAGTTCATGTGGGATAATAGTATACAAACTATTTATGTCTGCAGTTACTAGTAGGCTGTTTGATTCTAGTATACAGTATATTGACCCTTCATCAACTCCTCAATTAATTGAGAGCAATCTCTCAGGAAGGAGTACATCCTCGTCACACAGGGATATAAGAAAAAGTCAATGTATTTCGCAAAACGTGATAGTATTGAATCTCTGGTGGATACTATTGGACGTTCTGGTGGTCTATCCAAAGACTTGTGTATCTTTGGTAGTGTGTATAGGACAGGCCAAATGGGATTCTTCATATAGAAATATTTAAAGATATTATCGTTGATGTATCCCTCTTGGAGTGCTTTTCTCAACATCCCTTCGATGGTCTTCTGAAATATATTTGTAGGGTTTCTGTCCAAACTTCAATAGACCTGTGGATCAGCCAGTTGGTTACAGATTTCATCTCTGTAATTCTGATAGTTTAGAATCACAACAGCCCCGCCCTTATCATCTGACGGATGAGTAGGTATAAATGAGAGACCTCTGTTCAATAATGATTTCTCAGCATCACTAAGATTGACAATAAAATAATTTTCTTCTGTCATCTTGGTGGAAGTGGCGGTCTGTGTGAGGTGCCACCTACCCCTCTGGAGGAGTGGTCTTCGGCACCTCTGCATTGTCTGGCATCAGTCTGAACCCCCTGAAAAACCTGCTCCTGTGTTGTGGGAGTAGACGCTTGTCCCCGAGGTGCTGCTGAATCAAAATGAAAGCCCCAAACTAGTATCAACAGTTTGGAGGTTCCTCCTGGTGTCACCTCGGTCTGTTAAACATTGGTCTTCTCTTCTCATCAGGTCCTGTCAACCATCTGTAAATTCTCTTCTATGTAAAGTTTTCATTGACTATATCCAATTTTCTGTTCTTGAATTTGATTAGTTCTTGTCTGTATTCATTCACCTGTGTATGTAGTTTATCAAAACATTTTTCAGTTTGGTCAGTCTCCAATATCAGTCCTTTAGTTGTCTAGAACTGTCCGATCTCTTCCTTGATTTTAACCAATAGTGCCCTCACCTCTTCTGTAACCAATAGGATCAGGTTTAACGAGCACTTATTTAAGATAGCACACCATTTACCACAAAAGTCGGGATTATTTCTTCCTATGGTGGGAGTGTTCCTGATCCTAAATCCCCTGGGAATGCATCTCTTAAGGTGGTAGTCTGAGAGATATAGACCACGAAGTTTGAGATTAATTTCTTTTTTCTTCAATTTCAGAAGGGCTATATAAAGGTTATTGGCTGATTCACTTTTTGTCACATTTTCATCTGGTTCAAATAGAATTCTGCTTGCATCTTCGTTGGTGAATGCAAATGTGGCAGTGTCATCTGTATCTCCTTCCATCTTAACAATATTTAGAGCCCCAAGTAACCCAAATGCAAGTGATACCTTAGTGATACAGTGTCCAGTGTAAAGTGCACGAGTGAGTGTGTGCAGACTTCTCTGATGTCCGGATGATAGGCACCTGTTTTCCAGTTGTGGGTGCAGCAATGGGCAATACAATATTCACGATAGAGCGCACTCCCACCTTCAAAATCAGCTACCAGGGTGCAGGCGAGCAAAATTAATAGTTCCAAAAAGGCATGCACTCGCTGGATTTTTGCAAAAAAGGTGCTTTATTGGCACACAGGAAAAACAGTAACGTTTTGGGGATCAATCATCCCTTCATCAGAATAAGTGAAAATGTGAGCGACAAACAGTGCATTTAACAGGTGCTAGCCCCACCCCTATTCAGAGAAGAACCGCCCATATGCATCATCATGTGAGTCAACAATAAACAAAATAATAAGGTATAATCTGTACAAATCTATACAGTAAATATTTAGTGAACAAACATAAATAATCAATATAAGATGGGCAGTTTATGTGCACAATTATCATTAGTGTGATCATATAGTACTATACTTAGGAGCTCTCTCCCTTATACGAGTTACAATTCACTATATTAATGATAGTTGCCGGAAACATTACGGCTCTAGCTTTCAACATTCATATAAATACAAATTGTGTCAATAATTCAAACAGGATATGTATAACAATCAGAAGACACAAATCATTACCAGCCTCTGTCTGCACCGTGCTAAGCCGAAGACACCACACGTGTGAATAGTGGGCATTCAAGAAAGGCAGATCTCTTAGGGATCAGTTAATGTTGACAGACCCGGATCACTGTTACCAACAGAAAAATTGGCTATAAAACAAGAAGAGGCGTTTCAAGTGCTTAGGATGCACCACATGCAATTCTATGATCCAGGGGATCCAGTTTAGACATCCACACACTAACCGGAGATTTGACATCAAATTCTTCCTCACATGCACCACCACACGTTATGTATCTTTTAAACTGAACATGTGGACAATTTTATGTAGGAAAGACGAGCAAAAATATTCGCACCGGGATGGCCAACCACAGACATTCGATTCGAGAAGCCATTGACAAACAGAAAGCGAATAACCTGTAGCTAGGCACTTTATAAAACACAACGCCTTCTACGAATTGAATCAAAGCGGATATTCAAATTAAGAACTCTATACCCCAATGGACTGAACCATCAAATAGATTGGCAATGCTTTCTATAATAATAGTTTTGTTATACTGTGTCTGTTTGCATGATAGTTCCTTAATATAACACTGTGCTCACCCAGAGGTTTAATGATACTATGTTGAAGTAGAATCTAGCTATGTTGATATACCACCTGTTTCTCTGTTTAGATTAATTTTTGAGTACCTACTAACACCAGTCTGGAGTCTATTTATATATATATGTTCCGTATTGTTATTAAGAATAATGTTTCAGTCTCTATTTTAAATATTGCTGGATCCTTTTATCTTATCAGTACAGTGCTATATTATTGCCAATACTTATATTATCAGGTTTTATTACCTATTATAAGGTTCAGTTATAAGTAATGAGCCACCGGATGACCACTTAATCATCAGTCACTTTGGGATACAGGCATTGGTAATGTGCGTTCCTTATTTTGACTAAATGATGGAGAGTGAGAGGTGGTGAACAAACCTGTACAAATATATACAGAGTAACCGATGGGGATTTTTTATGATGACTCTAATAATTGAGTCTGCTATGTACATATTTTTATTTTAGGATGAATCTAGATATACTTCTTTGTCTACCTATTCACCAACATGTTTAGGCTATAGACAATGGGTTGATCCAGCCTATGATGATAGATTACTCTCTGCAGGTGATGTCCATTACCCACACATATTGAGTTCTCGGCATTAACTGTTTATTGTTTATATGACTTACATGATGATGCATATGGGCAGTTCTTCTCTGATTAGGGGTGGGGCTAGCACCTGTTAAATGCACTCTTTGTCGCTCACATTTTCACTTATTTTGATGAATTGGTGATTGATCCCCGAAATGTTACTGTTTTTCCTGTGTGCCAATAAAGCACCTTTTTTGCACAAATCCAATATATATATATATATATATATATATATATATATATATATATATATATATATATATATATATATATATATATATATATAATTATTTATATATATACAACACACAGAGAAAACCCAGCACTCACTTACAAGCTCTCAGCTAAGATTTAAAAGCAAAAATGGAAAGGTTAGTCACCGCATCTGGCCAAATGGGACAAGCTCAGGTACCACGTCAAGGTCCTCTCCAATACCTGAGACCCTAAAACAGCCACACAATGCAAGCTTTCAAATCCAAACAAACTGAAAACAAAAAAAGGGTGCACAGGAATATGTAATCACCCTAGACATATACAAAACACGGAAGGGAACTGCACTCTCATACCGGACCGGGTACACATCCTATGACCCTGCAACATGCTCAGCCCTGGGTGCCACTGGCACTCACAGGAAGCTGTGCTGTCCCCAGAGCCACAAGCAGTTAACCCCAGACAGGTCTGGGTGCAAGAACCATAGGGAAAATTACAAAACAAATTAATACAACACACAGAGAAAACCCAGCACTCACTTACAAGCTCTCAGCTAAGATTTAAAAGCAGGTATTGGAGAGGACCTTGACGTGGTACCTGAGCTTGTCCCATTTGGCCAGATGCGGTGACTAACCTTTCCATTTTTGCTTTTAAATCTTAGCTGAGAGCTTGTAAGTGAGTGCTGGGTTTTCTCTGTGTGTTGTATTAATTTGTTTTGTAATTTTCCCTATGGTTCTTGCACCCAGACCTGTCTGGGGTTAACTGCTTGTGGCTCTGGGGACAGCACAGCTTCCTGTGAGTGCCAGTGGCACCCAGGGCTGAGCATGTTGCAGGGTCATGGGATGTGTACCCGGTCCGGTATGAGAGTGCAGTTCTCTTCCGTGTTTTGTATATGTCTAGGGTGATTACATATTCCTGTGCACCCTTTTTTTGTTTTCAGTTTGTTTGGATTTGAAAGCTTGCATTGTGTGGCTGTTTTAGGGTCTCAGGTATTGGAGAGGACCTTGACGTGGTACCTGAGCTTGTCCCATTTGGCCAGATGCGGTGACTAACCTTTCCATTTTTGCTTTTAAATCTTAGCTGAGAGCTTGTAAGTGAGTGCTGGGTTTTCTCTGTGTGTTGTATTAATTTGTTTTGTAATTTTCCCTATGGTTCTTGCACCCAGACCTGTCTGGGGTTAACTGCTTGTGGCTCTGGGGACAGCACAGCTTCCTGTGAGTGCCAGTGGCACCCAGGGCTGAGCATGTTGGAGGGTCATAGGATGTGTACCCGGTCCGGTATGAGAGTGCAGTTCCCTTCCGTGTTTTGTATATGTCTAGGGTGATTACATATTCCTGTGCACCCTTTTTTTGTTTTCAGTTTGTTTGGATTTGAAAGCTTGCATTGTGTGGCTGTTTTAGGGTCTCAGGTATTGGAGAGGACCTTGACGTGGTACCTGAGCTTGTCCCATTTGGCCAGATGCGGTGACTAACCTTTCCATTTTTGCTTTTAAATCTTAGCTGAGAGCTTGTAAGTGAGTGCTGGGTTTTCTCTGTGTGTTGTATTAATTTGTTTTGTAATTTTCCCTATGGTTCTTGCACCCAGACCTGTCTGGGGTTAACTGCTTGTGGCTCTGGGGACAGCACAGCTTTCTGTGAGTGCCAGTGGCACCCAGGGCTGAGCATGTTGCAGGGTCATAGGATGTGTACCCGGTCCGGTATGAGAGTGCAGTTCCCTTCCGTGTTTTGTATATATATATATATATATATATATATATATATATATATATATATATATATATATATATATATATATATATATATATATATATATATATATTGCACCCAATTCCCTTTGAGTCTTCAAATCATGCATTGGACAGCACAGTCTCCACTCTTCTGCAATCTTGCCCCCTGCTGTCTCACAACCAATTGTGTAAGAGCAGGGGTTGTCAATCATCCACCTTGGATCAGTCCCGAATGATTTAGAAGTTGTAGTCTTCAGACCACAAAGGCTCCAAAGCTGCATCTACATCCCATTGTGTCAGCCATGACTCAGTTTCCATAATTGCTGATGAATATGTGCCATATACAGCATTCTGGGCTATCAACATGCTTCACAATTTCAAATTTTAATCTTCATTATTCTATCAATATTTATAATTTTACTGGAAACATTTTTGCTAAACAAATGAGTCATGGAAAAATGCTTCCTTTTGGAATTATAATCCACTCATTTCATTTTATGTTTCGTAACATCCTTCAGAACTTTCTACATGATCTATTAAAAAGGCTAAAGTCATATCTTCCAATCCTAAGGAGTGGTACAAACTTAATATACCTCCAGTCTTGAATAAAATCAAGGAGGACTTAATAAAGTGGCAAAGTATCCCCCTTTCCCTTTCGGGTCGAATTGCCCTTTATAAAATGGTATGCCTTCCGAAACTACTATATGTGTTACAAAACACCCCAGTGATCCTTAAGGGAAAAGACATTCTCCATCATAATATGGTACTGAGGAAATTTATCTGGCAAAACAAGAAACCTAGAATCTCTCTCCTTAAACTCTCTCTTCCCAAAAAATACGCTGGCTTGGCTTTGCCAGACATCAAATTATACAATCTTGCCTTTCTGGCTCGTTTAATTATGGACTGGATATTTGAGAAGGACTACATTACGAATAATGAGCTTGAAAGAAGCATAGTAAATCCCTTTGCACCTTTAGCAATTATCCATTGTACTGTTGCCTCTCTCCCCAGTGAGCTAAAAAAACTGAAGACCATGTTTATTCCATTGCAGGCCTGGTGGAAAATTTGTAAACTCCTTAAAATAACACATAAAATATCCGAATTTATCCCCTTAACTGGTAACCCTCTCTTTCAACCAGGAATTCAATCATCCCTATTCCAAAAATGGAAAACTTTGGGGTTAAACAACATCTCTCAATTATTAGACAGGGAGAGAAAATGTATAAAGACCTTTGGCTCACCAAGGCCTAGATTTAGAGTTCGGCGGTAAAAGGGCTGTTAACGCTCCGCGGGCTTTTTTCTGGCCGCACCATAAATTTAACTCTGGTATCGAGAGTTAAAACAAATGCTGCGTTAGGCTCCAAAAAAGGAGCGTAGGGCATTTTTACCGCAAATGCAACTCTCGATACCAGAGTTGCTTACGGACGCGGCCAGCCTCAAAAACGTGCTCGTGCACGATTCTCCCATAGGAAACAATGGGGCTGTTTGAGCTGAAAAAAAACCTAACACCTGCAAAAAAGCAGCGTTCAGCTCCTAACGCAGCCCCATTGTTTCCTATGGGGAAACACTTCCTACGTCTGCACCTAACACTCTAACATGTACCCCGAGTCTAAACACCCCTAACCTTACACTTATTAACCCCTAATCTTCCGCCCTCGCTATCGCTGACCCCTGCATTACAGTTTTAACCCCTAATCTTCCGCTCCGTAAACCGCCGCAACCTACGTTATCCCTATGTACCCCTAATCTGCTGCCCTAACATCGCCGACCCCTATGTTATATTTATTAACCCCTAATCTGCCCCCCACAACGTCGCCGACACCTGCCTACACTTATTAACCCCTAATCTGCCGAGCGGACCTGAGCGCTACTATAATAAAGTTATTAACCCCTAATCCGTCTCACTAACCCTATCATAAATAGTATTAACCCCTAATCTGCCCTCCCTAACATCGCTGACACCTACCTTCAATTATTAACCCCTAATCTTCCGATCGGAGCTCACCGCTATTCTAATAAATGGATTAACCCCTAAAGCTAAGTCTAACCCTAACACTAACACCCCCCTAACTTAAATATAATTTACATATAACGAAATAAATTAACTCTTATTAAATAAATTAATCCTATTTAAAGCTAAATACTTACCTGTAAAATAAATCCTAATATAGCTACAATATAAATTATAATTATATTATAGCTATTTTAGGATTAATATTTATTTTACAGGCAACTTGGTATTTATTTTAACTAGGTACAATAGCTATTAAATAGTTAAGAACTATTTAATAGTTACCTAGTTAAAATAATAAGAAAATTACCTGTAAAATAAATCCTAACCTAAGATATAATTAAACCTAACACTACCCTATCAATAAAATAATTAAATAAACTACCTACAATTACCTACAATTAACCTAACACTACACTATCAATAAATTAAATAAACACAATTGCTACCAATAAATACAATTAAATAAACTAGCTAAAGTACAAAAAATAAAAAAGAACTAAGTTACAGAAAATAAAAAAATATTTACAAACATAAGAAAAATATTACAACAATTTTAAACTAATTACACCTACTCTAAGCCCCCTAATAAAATAACAAAGCCCCCCAAAATAATAAATTCCCTACCCTATTCTAAATTTAAAAAGTTACAAGCTCTTTTACCTTACCAGCCCTGAACAGGGCCCTTTGCGGGGCATGCCCCAAGAAGTTCAGCTCTTTTGCCTGTAAAAGAAAACATACAATACCCCCCCCCCCCCAACATTACAACCCACCACCCACATACCCCTAATCTAACCCAAACCCCCCTTAAATAAACCTAACACTAAGCCCCTGATGATCTTCCTACCTTGTCTTCACCATGCCAGGTTCACCGATCCGTCCTGGCTCCAAGATCTTCATCCAACCCAAGCGGGGGCTAGACATCCACTGAAGAAGTCCAGAAGAGGGTCCAAAGTCTTCCTCCTATCCGGCAAGAAGAGGACATCCGGACCGGCAAACATCTTCTCCAAGCGGCATCTTCGATCTTCTTCCATCCGGTGCGGAGCGGGTCCATCTTGAAGCAGGCGACGCGGATCCATCCTCTTCTTCCGATGTCTCCCGACGAATGACGGTTCCTTTAAGGGACGTCATCCAAGATGGCGTCCCTCGAATTCCGATTGGCTGATAGGATTCTATCAGCCAATCGGAATTAAGGTAGGAATTTTCTGATTGGCTGATGGAATCAGCCAATCAGAATCAAGTTCAATCCGATTGGCTGATCCAATCAGCCAATCAGATTGAGCTCGCATTCTATTGGCTGTTCCGATCAGCCAATAGAATGCGAGCTCAATCTGATTGGCTGATTGGATCGGCCAATCGGATTGAACTAGATTCTGATTGGCTGATTCCATCAGCCAATCAGAAAATTCCTACCTTAATTCCGATTGGCTGATAGAATCCTATCAGCCAATCGGAATTCGAGGGACGCCATCTTGGATGACGTCCCTTAAAGGAACCGTCATTCGTCGGGAGACATCGGAAGAAGAGGATGGATCCGCGTCGCCTGCTTCAAGATGGACCCGCTCCGCACCGGATGGAAGAAGATCGAAGATGCCGCTTGGAGAAGATGTTTGCCGGTCCGGATGTCCTCTTCTTGCCGGATAGGAGGAAGACTTTGGACCCTCTTCTGGACTTCTTCAGTGGATGTCTAGCCCCCGCTTGGGTTGGATGAAGATCTTGGAGCCAGGACGGATCGGTGAACCTGGCATGGTGAAGACAAGGTAGGAAGATCATCAGGGGCTTAGTGTTAGGTTTATTTAAGGGGGGTTTGGGTTAGATTAGGGGTATGTGGGTGGTGGGTTGTAATGTTGGGGGGGGGGGTATTGTATGTTTTCTTTTACAGGCAAAAGAGCTGAACTTCTTGGGGCATGCCCCGCAAAGGGCCCTGTTCAGGGCTGGTAAGGTAAAAGAGCTTGTAACTTTTTAAATTTAGAATAGGGTAGGGAATTTATTATTTTGGGGGGCTTTGTTATTTTATTAGGGGGCTTAGAGTAGGTGTAATTAGTTTAAAATTGTTGTAATATTTTTCTTATGTTTGTAAATATTTTTTTATTTTCTGTAACTTAGTTCTTTTTTATTTTTTGTACTTTAGCTAGTTTATTTAATTGTATTTATTGGTAGCAATTGTGTTTATTTAATTTATTGATAGTGTAGTGTTAGGTTAATTGTAGGTAATTGTAGGTAGTTTATTTAATTATTTTATTGATAGGGTAGTGTTAGGTTTAATTATATCTTAGGTTAGGATTTATTTTACAGGTAATTTTCTTATTATTTTAACTAGGTAACTATTAAATAGTTCTTAACTATTTAATAGCTATTGTACCTAGTTAAAATAAATACCAAGTTGCCTGTAAAATAAATATTAATCCTAAAATAGCTATAATATAATTATAATTTATATTGTAGCTATATTAGGATTTATTTTACAGGTAAGTATTTAGCTTTAAATAGGATTGATTTATTTAATAAGAGTTAATTTATTTCGTTATATGTAAATTATATTTAAGTTAGGGGGGTGTTAGTGTTAGGGTTAGACTTAGCTTTAGGGGTTAATACATTTATTAGAATAGCGGTGAGCTCCGATCGGAAGATTAGGGGTTAATAATTGAAGTTAGGTGTCGGCGATGTTAGGGAGGGCAGATTAGGGGTTAATACTATTTATGATAGGGTTAGTGAGGCGGGTTAGGGGTTAATAACTTTATTATAGTAGCGGTGCGGTCCGCTCGGCAGATTAGGGGTTAATAAGTGTAGGCAGGTGTCGGCGACGTTGAGGGGGGCAGATTAGGGGATAATAAATATAATATAGGGGTCGGCGGTGTTAGGGGTAGCAGATTAGGGGTACATAGGGATAACGTAGGTGGCGGCGCTTTGCGGTCGGAAGATTAGGGGTTAATTATTTTAAGTAGCTGGCGGCGATGTTGTGGGGGGCAGATTAGGGGTTAATAAATGTAATATAGGGGTCGGCGGGGTTAGGGGCAGCAGATTAGGGGTACATAAGTATAACGTAGGTGGCGGTCGGAAGATTAGGGGTTAAAATTTTTAATCGAGTTGCGGCGATGTGGGGGGACCTCGGTTTAGGGGTACATAGGTAGTTTATGGGTGTTAGTGTACTTTAGGGTACAGTAGTTAAGAGCTTTATAAACCGGCGTTAGCCAGAAAGCTCTTAACTCCTGCTATTTTCAGGCGGCTGGAATCTTGTCGTTAGAGCTCTAACGCTCACTGCAGAAACGACTCTAAATACCAGCGTTAGAAAGATCCCATTGAAAAGATAGGCTACGCAAATGGCGTAGGGGGATCTGCGGTATAGAAAAGTCGCGGCTGTAAAGTGAGCGTTAGACCCTTTAATCACTGACTCCAAATACCAGCGGGCGGCCAAAACCAGCATTAGGAGCCTCTAACGCTGGTTTTGACGGCTACCGCCGAACTCTAAATCTAGGCCCAAGAGAGGAGTACGGTCTTTCCCATAAATAATTTTTTGCTTATCTACAAGCAAGGCATTTTGCTATGGGCCTGGTTGAGGAACTTGGCTGGAATTGGACTATGGGATCCATAGAGAAGTGGCTAACATTAGTTAAAAATGGCTTTATGTCAATCTCCCCTATGTATTTAGACCTAAGCTCCCTAAAAGGAGATCTCAATTTGGAAAACATCTCTATTAAATGGGGAGCAATCTTGCAACAAAATTTGGTGGATAGTAAAATAATTGAATTTTCAATTGACGAGGTTTCACGAACTACTCTTTCTTCCTCCTGGAGAGAGTCCCATATAAAACTCTTATCTAGGACCTTCTTCACCCCTGAGAGGGGTTCTAGATGTAGAAGTTTAGACTTTAACTTCTGCCCCAGATGTTCGCTTCCTGCGGCCAATCTTATACATATGATTTGGGAATGCCCAATTATCCATCAATTCTGGATGAAATTACAATTTTGGTTTGGGACAATGGGGATCTCTCCTCTGACTCTGTTACCATTTGATATTGTATTTCTTCGAAAAGAACCGGAAGGCCACTCTGCAAATACTAAAATTATTAATTTAGTCATACTAGCGGCACGAAATTTGATTTTCAAAAAATGGAAATGTAGGACAGCCCCCAGTATCCAAGAGGTCAAAAGCTATCTCAAAAAACAATGTATCCTGGAACAGATTGACACTAATCTAAATGACGAAAACGATGTTATTAAATTTTTTGGAAAATGGTCAATCTTCATCCGGAACCTATCATTATCTGAAATAGAATATATAATATACCCATTTAGAAACACAGAACTGGTACTACTTGGCTTATGGCAATAAATTAGTGCAGACACCTGGAACTCTTTAATGCCTATCTAAAGTACGTTCTCTTTTTTTTTTTTTTTTTTTTTTTTCCATATTCATATTACTCCCCCGGTTGTTTTGCTTCTCCCACTATTAGCGGGAGAATTTAGTAACTTAACGAAAGAAGAAGATGGGGGACAATGGGGGGGAAAAGGGAAAGGAAAAAGGGGGAAGGGAAAAGAAGGGAAAAAAAAGAAAAGAAATCCAACAACTAGGTGTACATAGGAAAACAAGGACTGTTATAATAAAGTATCATTTGATCATTGCTAAATGTGAATATGTACATAAATTTCTGCTATGTAAAATTGTATTAAAACACTCTTGTTGGATACAAATAAAAATTATTATAAAAAAAAAAAAAGGCTAAAGTCACAAAATATTTTCTTTTTTTATATATAAGCAGAATAAAATTACCAAAATTGTTCATAAATGGTGGGGTCAATGCCATGAACATATGAATGGGCACTTGGATGCTTGGAGACAACTTACAAGTGTCGATATACCAGATTGCACACAACATTTTGCATGACATTTCAGAATTATCACAATAATCTCGATAATGAGGGAACAAAATAAAAGTTGTGCAAAGAGATTATGTCAGCATCTATCATGTGACTATCCACTGGTCAAAACTTTAAAGGGCATGGAAAGAGAGGTTAAATATACCAATCTCCCTATCATTGTACTTAAAAACTGAGAAAATATTTTTCGCACAAAGCATGCACAAATAATTACCCAGGTTCCAACTTCTATGGCACTTAGGGTTCTATTTATAAACAGGCCAGTGGATGAGTTTTGCTATAATGAAAGTCATCTGTCAGGCCTTGTACTGCTTGCACAATGCCATCCCTCGCTAGTGCAGGGCAAATCACATGTGAGTGGGGACTATCAATCATTCCAGTCGGATCTGACCGGGATTATTGGAATCCGCAACACTTTAGCTGGCAGAGAAATGCTAGATAGAATAAAACAATAAAAGAAAGGAATAGTAGACATGTAGATGGATTTTTTAAAAGTTTAATTAGTTGTTAAAATATTAACAAAATAAGTGTAAAGTTTTAGTGTCTTTAAAACAATGTGAGCTGCCATGTTGTAACTTAGGCTTCTTTCTCTGCTGAGGCCAATTAGAGACAGTTATAAATAAATAACTAGAGTGTGCTTCAACTTCTAACAGGAACAGAAAAGTGCACAATTGTCAGTATTAAATTACAGGAAAAGGGGACAAAATAAATAATAAAAGTATATTGCAAAGGTTTTTATATTCATATTAAATTTATATTTTATATTACCATCTCAAAGTGATTTAGAGTTTTGTCGGTAACGACCCGCGTAGCTAACATTGGCTTTTTTCTGGCCGCACCTTTTAAATACCTCTGGTATTGAGAGTTCACAGAATGGCTGCGTTAGGCTCCAAAAAGGGAGCGTACAGGCATATTTACCGCCACTGCAACTCTCAATACCAGAGTTGCTTACGGACGCGGCCAGCTTTAAAAACGTGCTCGTGCACGATTCCCCCATAGAAAACAATGGGGCTGTTTGAGCTGAAAAAAAAACTAACACCTGCAAAAAAGCAGCGTTCAGCTCCTAACGCAGCCCCATTGTTTGCTATGGGGAAACACTTCCTACGTCTGCACCTAACACTCTAACATGTACCCCGAGTCTAAACACCCCTAACCTTACACTTATTAACCCCTAATCTGCCGCTCCCGCTATCGCTGACCCCTGCATATTATTATTAACCCCTAATCTGCCGCTCCGTAAACCGCAGCTACTTACATTATCCCTATGTACCCCTAATCTGCTGCCCCTAACATCGTCGACCCCTATATTATATTTATTAACCCCTAATCTGCCCCCCACAATGTCGCCTCCACCTGCCTACACTTATTAACCCCTATTCTGCCGACTGGACAGCACCGCTATTATAATAAAGTTATTAACCCCTAATCCGCTTCACTAACCCTATAATAAATAGTATTAACCCCTAATCTGCCCTCCCTAACATCGCCGACACCTAACTTCAAACATTAACCCCTAATCTGCCGACTGGAGCTCACCACTATTCTAATAAATGTATTAACCCCTAAAGCTAAGTCTAACCCTAACACTAACACCCCCTAAGTTAAATATAATTTAAATCTAACAAAATTAATTAACTCTTATTAAATAAATTATTCCTATTTAAAGCTAAATACTTACCTGTAAAATAAATCCTAATATAGCTACAATATAAATTATAATTATATTATAGCTATTTTAGGATTTATATTTATTTTACAGGTAACTTTGTATTTATTTTAACCAGGTACAATAGCTATTAAATAGTTAAGAACTATTTAATAGCTAAAATAGTTAAAATAATTACAAATTTACCTGTAAAATAAATCCTGACCTAAGTTACAATTAAACCTAACACTACACTATCAATAAATGAATTAAATACAATATCTACAAATAAATACAATTAAATAAACTAACTAAAGTACAAAAAATAAAAAAGAACTAAGTTACAAAAAATAAAAAAATATTTACCAACATTAGAAAAATATTACAACAATTTTAAACTAATTACACCTACTCTAAGCCCCCTAATAAAATAACAAAGCCCCCCAAAATAAAAAAATGCCCTACCCTATTCTAAATTACAAAAGTTCAAAGCTCTTTTCCCTTACCAGCCCTGAACAGGGCCCTTTGCGGGGCATGTCCCAAGAAATTCAGCTCTTTTGCCTGTAAAAAAACACATACAATACCCCCCCCCAACATTGCAACCCACCACCCACATACCCCTAATCTAATCTAACCCAAACCCCCCTTAAATAAACCTAACACTAAGCCCCTGAAGATCTTCCTACCTTATCTTCACCTCACCGGGTATCACCAATCCGTCCTGGCTCAAAAGTCTTCATCCTATCCGGGAAGAAGAGTAGATCCGGACCAGCAACCATCTTCTTCCAAGCGGCATCTTCTATCTTCATCCGATGAGGACCGGCTCCATCATGAAGACCTCCAGCGCGGACCCATCTTCTTCCGACGACGTCCAACTGAAGAATGACGGTTCCTTTAAGGGACGTCATCCAAGAGGGCGTCCCTCGAATTCCAATTGGCTGATAGGATTCTATCAGCCAATCAGAATTAAGGTAGGAAAATTCTGATTGGCTGATGGAATCTTTCAGCCGTCGGATGATGGATGTCTAGCCCCCGCTTGGGCTTGGATGAAGATTTTGGAGCCAGGACGGATCGGTGATACCCGGTGAGGTGAAGATAAGGTAGGAAGATCTTCAGGGGCTTAGTGTTAGGTTTATTTAAGGGGGGTTTGGGTTAGATTAGGGGTATGTGGGTTGTGGGTTGTAATGTTGGGGGGGGGTATTGTATGTTTTTTTACAGGCAAAAGAGCTGAATTTCTTGGGGCATGCCCCACAAAGGGCCCTGTTCAGGGCTGGTAAGGTAAAAGAGCTTTGAACTTTTGTAATTTAGAATAGGGTAGGGCATTTTTTTATTTTGGGGGGCTTTGTTAGAAAGATCCCATTGAAAAGATAGGATACGCAATTGACGTAAGGGGATCTGCGGTATGGAAAAGTCGTAGCTGAAAAGTGATCGTTAGACCCTTTCCTGACTGACTCCAAATACCGGCGGTAGCCTAAAACCAGCGTTAGGAGCCTCTAACGCTGGTTTTCACGGCTACCGCCAAACTCTAAATCTAGGCCAGTGGCTCCAAAGTTGCTCTTGCAGCTTGATAAATGTAGACTTTAGTATCAGGTGTTAAATCTTAGATTTAGGTGAAAATACATTATATGCGAAAAATGCTACTTTAGAATTTCTGAATGTCATTTGTAGAGACGCTCAGAATTTTATGACTGAAGACATGGGGGCCTATCTATCAATCTCCGGATAGAGCTTGAGGCCCCGTGTTTCTGACAAGCCTGCAGGCTCGCCAGAAACACCAGTTATGAAGCAGCGGTCACAAAGACTGCTGCTCCATAACCTGTCCATCTGCTCTGAGCAGGCAGGCAGACATTGCCGCAATGCAACCGGATCGAGTACGATTGGGTTGATTGACAGATTGGCCGCGATTCTGCAGGGGGCGGAGTTGCACCAGCAGCTCTTGTGAGCTGCTGGTGCAATGCTGAATACGGAGATCATATTGCTCTCCGTATTCAGCAAGGTCTGTCGGACCTGATCCGCACTGTCGGATCAGGTCTGCCAGACTTTGATAAATAGAGGCCCAGTTATGAAGCAGCGGTCTAAAGACCGCTGCTCCATAACCTGTCCGCCTGCTCTGAGCAGGCGGACAGACATCGCCAGAAATCATCCCGATCGAGTACGATCGGGTTGATTGACACCTCCCTGCTGACAGCCCATTGGCCACGAGTCTGCAGGGGGCGGCATTGCACCAGTAGCTCTTGTGAGCTCTTGTGCAATGCTGAATACGGAGGGCGTATTGCTCTCCGCATTCAGCGATGTCTGACAGACATTTGTTAAATATGCCTGATGGCCAGAACTATTTTCTGGGTCAAGTTTAAAAAAATGTAAATTTAAAAGAAATGGTCTTGCTTCAAGTAGATACAGGAAATAATAGCGTGATCCTAGGCGAAACATTACATTTAAGGACTCAAAATCTGGGAGACTCAAACAATGTAGCAGCTATGGCTATTTCTTTCCATGGAGGCTAATATTTGACTTGGAATAATTTGAGATAGACATGTGCATCCATATTTGGAGAACAAAATCTATTGTGATGTTTTATTATTAAAGGGATAGTCTAAACCAGAATTTTTATTGTTTTAAAAGATAGATAATCCCTTTATTACCCAATCCATAGTTTTGCATAACCTACACACTTATATTAATACACTTTTTACCTCTGTGATTATCTTGTATCTAAGCCTCAGCAAACTGCCCCTTATTTCAGTTATTTTGACAGACTTGTATTTTAGCCAATTAGTGCTGACTCCTAGGTAACTCCACATGCATGAGCACAGTGTTATCTATATGACAAACATGAACTAACACACTCTAGTGGTGAAAAACTGTCAAAATGCCTTCAGATAAGAGGCAGCCTTCAAGGTCTAAGAAATTAGCATATGAACCTCCTAGGTTTAGCTTTCAACTAAGAATACCAAGAGAACAAAGCAAAATTGGTGATAAAAGTAGACTGGAAAGTTGTTTAAAATTACATGCCCTGTCTGAATCGTGAAAGTCTATTTTGGAGTAGTCTATGCCCTAGTGGGACCTAGGGGATCATTCATGGCTACACACATATGCCTCTTTTCATTGGTTTACCAGATGTATTCAGCTAGATCCCAGTAATGCATTGCTGCTGTAAAGTTTTCTTAATGTATCTAACCGCTTTTTGAGCAAAAGTGCAATAATAAAATGCCTAATGCACAATAGAACAATTTATTTTTAAATGTTTATGTCCCTGAAACTCTAATCCAAAGCTTTTGCGAACAAATACAAAATGATCTCAACTTTTTATACATGATAGAACATTTATATTTCTAAACACAGACACAAAAATAATGTTTCATTCTCAGATAATAGAACACAGAATACTTATATTATAAATAGGATGTTCTTGTAATGCTACAATGCAAAGTCAAGTAACAGATAAAACCGCTCTTTGACGTAAATAGAGATATATACCTGTTTATTTTATACAAAGAATACTAGCTTGGATCATTTTCTGTTTATTTAGTTGCAGACATAATTTGTATTAGTGGTATGTTGTTAAAAAAGGGATTTCTAAGACTTCTTTAATCATAACTACAAGGTATTTTCTAGTAACAGTTTATATATAATGCCTGGACAAAATATTTGCAAAATAAATGCAGTTCCTTATGAAGTCACCACCGTTTATAACAATGGCATCCTCAAATTATACAGACTGAGATATTGTTAATGGAGCCGACTTGAAATATAATATGAGGCCAGAAAAGGGGTGTCTATGTACCAGGGTGGTCTGCCTAGTCATGTCTTTACTGTATACTCAACATTGAAACATTTTTGGCAGCCCGTTAACACCTATAGTCCTGTAAATATTTGCCGTTTACAAAATCATGCATAAAACTACGTAAGCCGTGGGTGCTGGATATCATTCTTGACTCTTTTTAAAGCTAATTTAAGACATATTATTCTATTGAATGAGGCTGTGACAGGAATTCCTTCCCTACATGGGAATTAACTGTAGACTAGACTAATAACAAGGGAAAATACCAGCAATATGCTTTACAGGAAGATTAATTTGTAGAAATATATATACTTCATTTAGAGAGTTCCAAAAAGGTTACTAATATACAGCAAGATTATTAAACATAGTAGGGGACCAATCAAATGTTATCATAATAATTATTTAAGAAAAATGGAGGTAGAAATTATTATATATATATATATATATATATATATATTATGTATGATATCGCTGCCATATAATGATCAAGACGTGCACACTCCTTAACCTACATTGGTATGCTATCTTTGAAAGGAGCTACATTTTAACAAATAATATTAAGAAAGGTGTAAATTTAAAGGGACACTGAACCCAATTTTTTCTTTCGTGATTCAGATAGAGCATGCAATTTTAAGCCACTTTCAAAATTACTCCTATTATAATTTTTTCTACATTCTCTTGCTATCTTTATTTGAAAAAGAAGGCATCTAAGCTTTTTTTTTTATTCAGAACTCTGGACAGCAGTTTTTTATTGGTGGATGAATTTATCCACTAATCAGCAAGGACAACCCAGGTTGTTCACCAAAAATGGGCCGGCATCTAAACTTACATTCTTGCATTTCAAATAAAGATACCAAGAGAAGGAAGAAAATTTGATAGTAGGTGTAAACTAGAAAGTTGCTTAAAATGTCTTGCTCTATCTGAATCACAAAAGAAAAAAATTGGGTTCGGTGTCCCTTTAATAATAGAAATAAATTGGAAAGTATTTTAAAAACTCTCGCCTAGATTTAGAGTTTTGCGTTAGCCGTCAAAACCAGCGTTAGGGGCTACTAACGCTGGTTTTGGGCTACCGCTGGTATTTAGAGTCGTGTAGGTAAGGGTTTAACGCTCACTTTGCAGCTGCGACTTTTCCATACCGCAGATCCACCTACGCCATTTGCGTATCCTATCTTTTCAATGGGATCTTCCTAACGCCGGTATTTAGAGTCTTGGCTGAAGTGAGCGTTAGAAATCTAACGACAAAACTCCAGCCGCAGAAAAAAGTCAGGAGTTAAGAGCTTTTTGGGCTAATGCCGGTTCATAAAGCTCTTAACTACTGTGCTCTAAAGTACACTAACACCCATAAACTACCTATGCACCCCTAAACCGAGGCCTCCCCATATCGCCGCCACTCTATTAAATTTTTTTAACCCCTAATCTGCCGATCGCACACCGCCGACACCTACATTATCCCTATGTACCTAATCTGCTGCCCCTAACACCGCCGACCCCTATATTATATTTATTAACCCCTAATCTGCCGCCCCCAACGTCGCCGCCACCTACCTACAATTATTAACCCCTAATCTGCCGACCGGACCTCACCGCTACTATAATAAAGTTATTAACCCCTAATCCGCCTTACTCCCGCCTCAATAACCCTATAATAAATAGTATTAACCCCTAATCTGCCCTCCCTAACATCACCGACACCTAACTTCAAGTATTAACCCCTAATCTGCCGACCGGACCTCACCGCTACTCTAATAAATGTATTAACCCCTAAAGCTAAGTCTAACCCTAACACTAACACCCCCCTAAATTAAATATAATTTATATCTAACGAAATAAATTAACTCTTAATAAATAAATTAATCCTATTTAAAGCTAAATACTTACCTGTAAAATAAACCCTAATATAGCTACAATATAACGAATAATTACATTGTAGCTATTTTAGGGTTTATATTTATTTTACTGGCAACTTTGTATTTATTTTAACCAGGTACAATAGCTATTAAATAGTTAATAACTATTTAATAGCTACCTAGTTAAAATAATTACAAAATTACCTTTAAAATAAATCCTAACCTAAGTTACAATTAAACCTAACACTACACTATCAATAAATTAGTTAAATAAAATACCTACAATTATCTACAATTAAATAAACTAACTAAAGTATAAAAAATAAAAAAAGAACTACGTTACAAAAAATAAAATTTTTTTTACAAATATTAGAAAAATATTACAACAATTTTAAGCTAATTACACCTACTCTAAGCCCCCTAATAAAATAACAAAGCCCCCCAAAATAAAAAAATGCCCTACCCTATTCTAAAATAAAAATAGAAAAGCTCTTTTACCTTACCAGCCCTTAAAAGGGCCCTTTGCGGGGCATGCCCCAAAGAAAACAGCTCTTTTGCATTTAAATAGACATACAATACCCCCCCCCAACATTACAACCCACCACCCACATACCCCTAATCTAACCCAAACCCCCCTTAAATAAACCTAACTATAAGCCCCTGAAGATCATCCTACCTTATCTTCACCACGCCGGGTATCACCGATCAGTCCAGTGGAGGCTCCGAAATCTTCATCCAAGCCCAAGCGGGGGCTGAAGACATCCATCATCCTGCTGAAGAGGTCCATCATCAGGCTGAAGTCTTGATCCAAGCCCAAGCGGGGCTGAAGACATCTATCATCGGGCTGAAGTCTTGATCCAAGCGGGCGCTGAAGACATCCATCATCCGGCTGAAGAGGTCCATCATCGGGCTGAAGTCTTCTATCAAGCGGCATCTTCAATCTTTCTTCAGGATCCATCTTCATCCCGCCGACGCGGAACATCCATCCTGGCCGACGACTTCCCGACGAATGACGGTTCCTTTAAGGGACGTCATCCAAGATGGCGTCCCTCGAATTCCGATTGGCTGATAGGATTCTATCAGCCAATCGGAATTAAGGTAGGAAAATTCTGATTGGCTGATGGAATCAGCCAATCAGATTTAAGTTCAATCCGATTGGCTCATCCAATCAGCCAATCGGATTGAACTTGAATCTGATTGGCTGATTCAATCAGCCAATCAGAATTTTCCTACCTTAATTCCGATTGGCTGATAGAATCCTATCAGCCAATCAGAATTCGAGGGATGAAGAAGGATCCTGAAGAAAGAAGATTGAAGATGCCTCTTGATAGAAGACTTCAGCCCGATGATGGACCTCTTCAGCTGGATGATGGATGTCTTCAGCGCCCGCTTGGATCAAAAATTCAGCCCAATGATGGATGTCTTCAGCCCCCGCTTGGGCTTGGATGAAGATTTCGGAGCCTCCACTGGACTGATCGGTGATACCCGGCGTGGTGAAGATAAGGTAGGATGATCTTCAGGGGCTTAGTGTTAGGTTTATTTAAGTGGGGTTTGGGTTAGATTAGGGGTATGTGGGTGGTGGGTTGTAATGTTGGGGGGGGGTATTGTATGTCTATTTAAATGCAAAAGAGCAGTTTTCTTTGGGGCATGCCCGGCAAAAGGCCCTTTTAAGGGCTGGTAAGGTAAAAGAGCTTTTCTATTTTTATTTTAGAATAGGGTAGGGCATTTTTTTTATTTTGGGGGGCTTTGTTATTTTATTAGGGGGCTTAGAGTCGGTGTAATTAGCTTAAAATTGTAATATTTTTCTAATGTTTGTAAATTATTTTTTTATTTTTTGTAACTTAGTTCTTTTTTTATTTTTTGTACTTTAGTTAGTTTATTTAATTGTATTTATTTGTAGGTATTTTATGTAATTAATTTATTGATAGTGTAGTGTTAGGTTTAATTGTAGATAATTGTAGGTATTTTATTTAATTTATTTATTGATCGTGTAGTGTTAGGTTTAATTGTAACTTAGGTTAGGATTTATTTTACAGGTAATTTTGTAATTATTTTAACTAGGTAGCTATTAAATAGTTATTAACTATTTAATAGCTATTGTACCTGGTTAAAATAAATACAAAGTTGCCTGTAAAATAAATATAAATCCTAAAATAGCTACAATATAATTATTATTTATATTGTAGCTATATCATGGTTTATTTTACAGGTAAGTATTTAGTTTTAAATAGGAATAATTTATCTAATAAGAATTATTTTATTTCGTTAGAATAAAATTATATTTAACTTAGGGGGGTGTTAGTGTTAGGGTTAGACTTAGCTTTAGGGGTTAATACATTTATTAGAGTATTTTGAGGTCCGGTAGGCAGATTAGGGGTTAATACTTGAAGTTAGGTGTCAGCGATGTTAGGGAGGGCAGATAAGGGGTTAATACTATTTATTATAGGGTTATTGAGGCGGGAGTGAGGCAGATTAGGGGTTAATAACTTTATTATAGTAGCGGTGAGGTCCGGTCGGCAGATTAGGGGTTAATAAGTGTAGGTAGGTGGCGGCAACGTTGGGGGCGGGAGATTAGGGGTTAATAAATATAATATAGGGGTCGGCGGTGTTAGGGGCAGCAGATTAGGGGTACAAAGGTATAATGTAGGTTGCGGCGGTGTACGGAGCGGCAGATTAGGGGTTAAAAATAATATGCAGGGGTCAGCGATAGTGGGGTCGGCAGATTAGGGGTTAATAAGTGTAAGCTTAGGGGTGTTTAGACTCGGGGTACATGTTGGGGTGTTAGGTGCAGACTTAGGAAGTGTTTCCCCATAGGAAACAATGGGGCTGCGTTAGGAGCTGAACGCTGCTTTTTTGCAGGTGTTAGATTTTTTTTCAGCTCAAACGGCCCCATTCTTTCCTATGGGGGAATCGTGCACGAGCACGTTTTTGGAGCTGGTCGCGTCCCTAAGCACCGCTGGTATTGAGAGTTGCAGTGGCGGTAAATATGCCTCTATGCGCCCTATTTGGAGCCTAACGCAGCCATTCTGTGACCTCTAAATACCAGCGGTATTTAAAAGGTGCGGGGAAAAAAAAGCATGCGTAGCTAACGCACCCCTTTGGCCACAGAACTCTAAATCTAGCCGTCTGTGTTCTATCTGAATCATTAAAGTTTTATTTGAACTTCTTTGTCCTTTAAGAAGGAATATGGTACAATAAGTTTGAATTAAAAACATAGCTTAAAGGGACAGTCTCGTCAAAATTAAACTTAAATGTATTAGATTGAGCATGCTATTTTAAACAATTTTCCAACTTACTTCTATTATCAATTTTGTCGAATTCTCTTGTTATCTATCTAGGTGAGCTCAGGTGTACTCTTCAACAAAGGAAACCAAGAACAAAAATCAAATTAGATAATAGAGGTAAATTGGAAAGTTTTTTTAAAATGTTATCTGAATTGTGAAGTTTAATTTTGACTTTTCTGTATCTATAATTACTTTTAGTATTTCATGTGATTTATTGTATTAGACACGTAGATGAATGCTATGTTTTTACAAGGCATTGCTAAATGGCCTATAAGTATCTTAGCTAATACATTTTAGGTAATAGACATCTCAATGTGTACAAATCAATTTTTACAGCACAGTTGGTGGAGGAGAGCGCTCAATAGAAAATATCAATGATAACATGATCTACTGAGGTTAATAAAGCCACTTAAAATGTAAATAAATACATTTTCTTGTTTACTGTCAACCACATGCTTGTTGCTTAGCAACATGCTTATTTATTTGGTGCCACAGCACTGTCACTATACAGGTTTTGCATCATTTTCTGGTGTATCATTGCAGGCTACATCATTCTTTTTCATTGGCTTGTTTTTTCGTGCCGCCGTGATGGTTAAACCACTAGAGTGAAGAAGGTGACATTGTCGTCCTCTCCACTGAGTTTAAAATGCAATGGACAACAATGAGTCGTTCTCTTCACGCTGTCCCTCTTCTGATGTGGGTCCTATACCCCCCCCCGTACTAAAGTGGGGAACTCCCTGTGATCTCACCACATGCATGCTTAAGGTTGTCACAGGAAGTCCCCGGAACTACATTCTTTTGCTAGTGAAGCTGAAGCTGGGATATCTCCCCATATCTCAACCCCCAGACCACGTTCAGGTGTCTTTTATGTGTTTCCTATAAATAAAATGTAATTAACATATTGCATGCTGCCCATTGTATAGCTATGCTCTATAGTGTGTTGCATATAGCTGATTACCCATTGCATATGTATGCTCTATAGTCCATAGCATAACTGGGAACCCATTGCATATTTATGCTCTCCTAGGTGATAAGCCTGCTCTGAGGGCAGTCTTTGTTTAAAAACTACAACCCCCCAAAGCTAAAGTTACAAAAAATAAAAAAAAAGTAAAATTACAGAAAAAAATAAAGAAAGCTATCCAAAATAAAAAACTTAAACCTTAACTAATAGCCCTATAAAAATAAAAAATCCCCCCCCCAAATAAAAACACTTCCTAATATAATACTAAACTACCAATAGCCCATAAAAGGGCCTTTGTAAGGCATTGCCCTAAGTTAAACAGCTATTTTACCTCCAAAAAATACGAAATCCCCCCTAACAGTAAAAAAAAAAAAACCACAAAAACAAACTAAACTACCCATTGCCTCTAATGGGGCATTTGTATGGGCTTTGCCCTTAAAATGGCATTCAGCTCTTTTACTGCCCTTAAAAGGACAATCAGCTCTTTTTCAAGCCCAAAAAAAACCCCTCATCTAAAAAAAAGACCCACCCTAAAAATTAAAATAAAAAAGCCTAAACCTAAGCCTCAAATAGGTACTCACTGTTCCTGAAGTCCGGCGGAAAAGGTCTTCTTCCAGACGGATCCATCATCTTCTATCTTCGTCCGGAGTGAAGGCAGCGTGGAGCGAAGGTACGGAGCTGTGTTCCCGATGCCTGAATCCTCAGCGGCGGTCCTTAACCGCGGTACTCGGCGGTGGCAGAGTACGTGTTTTTTAGTTATTTCGTGCTGGCGTTTTTTTTTGTTTTTTTTTAAAGGCTTCGGGTTTGCCTATGCTGCATCCAGGTGGATTCCGAAAATGGCTTCGGTGGATTCTGTCACCACCCTGTTATTTTTGGATTCTTTTGGCTGCGCGCAGCAAACATTCCTTTTGAGGATGCGTGCGCAACTGGCGACACCGACAGACGCGTTACAAACTTGATTATAGTATAGATAGTCTATTGCATAATTGGGTACCTATTGCTTATTTATGCTCTATAGTCTATAGTATACCTAGGTACCCATTGCATAGCTAAGCGCAATAGTCCATCCCTGGCAGAAAAGGGATTGGCTGTATTTAATGTGTTACTTTTAAATAATAATGCTATAATACAGTGGTTCCTCTAGAAAAAAAGTAAATCAAAATCAGACAATTTGACTACATTAAAAACAAGAATGTAATCAATCTCTCTACACTAATTCCCATTCATGTAAAAACTTAAAAATCAGTTGTCTACAGTAAACTATAATACCTGCTCATATCCAGATAGCTCACTTCATTTCAGAACAGCAGTATTCATAAAGGTTCTATCTCAATGATTTGTTGTTGTTAGTTTTCAATTGAATGCATTTTCAAGGTCCCTTAATGTGTTTAGGTACAGTTTGCTAACACAGTCAAACATTATTTTCCCTAACTTCTGTAGTTTCATCAGACTTTAAATAAATAATAATAATAATAATAAATGGAATGATAAATATGTATAAATAAATAATAACAAATATATGTGTGTGAGTTTTACATCGGGATGGCTAACTTGTGGCCCGTGGGGTGCATGAAGCCCTCTGCACTAGATTTTACCGTCCGCATGAAAAAGCAAATTTAAGAATTTATTTTTTGTGGCCCCAGGAAAAGGAGGAAATATAAAAAGGTGTGGTTTAAGGACTTCTAGTGGGTGGGAAAACAAAGTGGTGCCACAACTCACAAATGCCTTATGTTGGGGAGAACAGCAGGCTTTCTCAATAATTCTGGGCAAATCAGTTTATGGTAATTTAGAAGAGGTTAGGAAGAAACAAATGTAGCTACTTAACAGTTTGCAGGCTAGCACTAAAAATATTTTCTTTTTGTAATCATTCTTAGGGACAGGTTAGTGGATAGGTGTTTGGAGCTATGCTTCCTAAAGGGACATGAAACATAAATATGTGCTCCAGGATTCACTTTGGTTTTCAAAGTGTGAGGCAGTACTCAGAAAGAAACCCTATATAAGAAATAGGGAAAACAAAAGGAATGCTCTTTTAGCACTTTAATTAATAAACACAGGTTAAAATTTTACTAATGATTCAATAAAATGACAGCTTCAATAATACTGTGTGAATGAATTATTTTAGCGTGCCAGAAAGCAAACATTAAATACACAGCTCCGTTGGAAGAGACTTGATGCAGTGAGTGTAATTAAAAATTACAATGTTGCTAAACCCTGAGTAGGTACAAAGGGATAATACGATAGGTTAGGAGGAGTTGAGATTGTATTGTTTAATAAAGGAAAACCTCTATTGGGATCGATGCCCTGTATCCCCTGTATTGGGGTAGAGTAATCGTTCCGTTAAGATTAGAGTCCCTTTCCTATCCTTCCCCCCATTCTTAAGCAACAATATATTTATGGCTGAATTTGTTATTTAATTGTGGTCTTAAATAACAGAGTGTAGTTAAAAAATAAACTGATGCACTCTGTTGTTTAAGACCACAATTATATAGCGAATTCAGCCTTAAATATATTGTTGCTTAAGAATGGGAGGGAAGAATAGGAAGAGGACTATAATCTTAACGGAACGATTACTCTACCCCAATAGAGGGTATACAGGGCATCAATCCCAATAGAGGTTTCTCCTTAATTAAACATTACAATCTCAACTCCTCCTAACCTATTGTATTATCCCTTTGTACCTACTCAGGGTTTAGCAATATTGTAATTTTTTATTACACTCACTGGGGTCCATTTATCAAGCTCTGTATGGAGCTTGAAGGGCCGTGTTTCTGGCAAGCCTTCAGACTCACCATAAACACCAGTTATGAAGCAGCAGTCTAAAGACCGCTGCTCCATAACCTGTACGCCTGCTCTTAGGCCGCGGACAAACATCGCGTGAAATCAACCCGATCCAATACGATCAAGTTGATTGACACCCCCTCCTAGTGGCTAGATTGGCCGCGAATCTGCAGGGGAGGCATTGCACCAGCAGTTCACAAGAACTGCAGGTGCAATGCTGAATGCAGAGAACGTATTGCTCTCCGCATTCAGCGATGTATGTCGGACCTGATCCGCTGATCGGATTATGTCGGGCAGACATTTGTTAAATAGGTCCCACTGTATCAAGTTTCTTCTAACGGAGCTGTGTTTTTAAAGTTTTCTTTCTGGCACGCTAAAATAATTAATTCACACAGTATTATTGAAGCTGTCATTTTATTAAATCATTAGTAAAAGTTAAATTTTAACCTGTGTTTATTAATTAAAGTGCTAAAAGAGCATTCCTTTTGTTTTCCCTATTTCTTATATAGGGTTTCTTTCTGAGTACATTAATAATTTTTATGCTCAAAGCACACTTCTCACTTCTTACCTCTATAAATATAATTTAACAAGGTCAGTCTGGAGATAAAAAAAATTCTCTCTTAGGACCACTTTGTGTGTTTTTTTGCTAAAAGTGAGAGGCAGGCCTCCACAGGGGGGCGCTAGAGCATATAAGGGGAGGCTCTAAAATCGTGACACTTCACACTATTCTATGGAAACCACAAGCAGCAGCTGACTTTGGCAAAACATAGAAAGTTTTTAAGTGCCAACAATGACATTGTCCATGTTGTGGTGGAATAAGAAAGGTACTGATGTCGAAATGGCTCAGATACGTTGTGTTTGTAGTGATCAGTAACTTGCACTTAACAGAGTAACAAAGTGCAAAGTGAAACATGAGGGAGACTCTTTTGGTTGAGGAGAATCAGCTTCTGAGAGCTGTGTGTGAACCCCGAATCAGCTTAAATTCCCCCCCAAAAAATAAAAATAAATAATACAATTTTCTTTAAAGAGAAAAAACTAAAAAATACCTATTATAGGGAGCTGTTTTGTAAATTTGGTTAGAGGGGAGGCCCGCCGCGTAAGACTTTGAACACCTCTGAGACAGAACATACTATTTAAAACAACTTTCTAATTGACATCTATTAGCAACTTTGCTTAATTCTTTTGGTATCCTTTGCTGAATAATCAGCAATGCACTACTAGTGGCAGATAGGTGAGCCAATGAAAAGAAGCATATATGTGCAGCCACCAATTAGCAGCTAGTTCCCAGTAGTGCATTGCTGCTCCTGAGCATACCTAGCTATACTTTAAAAAAAAAAAAGGATACTAAGAAAACAAAGAAACTTAGATAATAGAAGTAAACTGGAAAGTTGTGTAAGTTCTCTATCTGAATCATGAAAGAAAATAAAAACAGTTTCATATCCCTTAAAATAGATATCAGTTATTGGTTGAGATTCAATAAACAAGGTGACATTTATAAAGATGACAAAACCTTGCAAGATAATCGAGTACTGAGCATTGTCCCATAGAAACAAATAAACCTCCCATTCTTCACATTCTTCAGTTCCAATTTTCTTCTATTACCAAATATACTTCATTCTATTGTTTTCTGAAAAGCATACCAAGGTAAACTCAGGGGCATGCACATATCTGGATCACTAAATGGCAGCAATGCTGCATCTGTTTTTTACAATGTTATATACTTTTATGCACTAGATGGCAGCAGTGTTTGCAAAAATGTTCCATGTCCCTTTAATTCTACTGAGACACTATAGTGTATGTTGCAGACACAAGAAATAAATTATTATTGTAGAGAAAGAGCATTTCATAAACACTCCACTGATTAGGTGGTATATCACAGACCACAGAATTTAAAGGGACAGTCAACACAAAAATTGTTATTGTTTAAAAAGATAGATAACGCCTTTACTACCCATTCCCCAGCTTAGCACAACCTATATTGTTATAATAATATACTTTATAACCTTTAAACCTCTAAATTTCTGCCTGTTTCAAAGCCACTAAAGACAGCCTCTTATAACATGCTTTTTTATTTGCTTTTCACAACAAGAGACCGCTAATTCATGTGAGCCATATAGATAGCATTGTGCTCTCTCCCGTGGGTTGTGCACAACAAAGCACTAATTGGCTTAAATGCAAGTCAATAGATAATAAATAAAAAGTCTGGTGATCAGGAGGCTGTCAGAAGAGGATTAGATAAAAGGTAATCACAGAGGTAAAAGAATATTAATATAAACTATGTTTTCTGTGCAAAACTGGGGAATGGGTAATAAAGGGATTATCTATCTTTTTAAACAACTAAAAGTTTTTGAGTTGACTGTCCCTTTAACACTAATATAAAAGAGACTACTTAAAGTGAATGTAAATTTTTATGCTAAAGTGCACGGTTTTTAAAAATTTGATTAAAAACAGGGGCATTTAATTCATCAAAATTTACATTTCACTCGTGTTGTGAAAAAAAAACGTACCTTTTAAACTTGACAGCAGCTCTAACTTCCTTCACCCATCGCAAAGCTTCATCCTGGGTCTAAAATGTGGAATCCGGCTTCGAATCAGACACTGATTCCCTCGGGGGGAAGCCGTGAGTGGAGGATGACCGATCCATCATTTCTGACGTCAGGGGCACGATCCGATATCGATCGCAGTTTGCGGCGCAAGCGAGGGAACCGGCGTCGCCCGCAGTTTCAGCTCGCAACTCGAGCCATCCCATATAGGTCGCCGTCAGATGCTAACGTGCCGTAAGTCTGACAAACCAGCGATGTCCAGAAATCTGCGTAAGTACAAATTTCTGGCGTCGCCAGTGACTTGCGCCACGTTAGAATCTGCCGGCGCCTATAAAACCTGACTAAAGTCTAAAACACCCGCACTGTCTAACACGCCTCCCTAACATAGCCCGCACTGTCTAACACGCCTCCCTAACATAGCCCGCACTGTCTAACCCTCTATCCGCTATCCCCCCTCACTAGCCTAACAATAAAAATGCTATTAACCCCTAAACCGCCGCTCCCGTACCCCGCCGCAACCTAATAAAGTTATTAACCCCTAAACCGCCGCTCCCGTACCCCGCCGCCAGCTATATTATATCTATAACCCCCTAAAGTGAGCCCCTAACACCGCCGCCATCTATATTAAAATTATTAACCCCTAATGTAAGCCCCTTACACCGCCGCCATCTCTATTAAAATGATTAACCCCTAATTTAATCTACCTACCCCGCCGCCAGTTATATTATCTATATTAACCCTAAGTATATTATAGTTAATATAGGTATTACATTATATATATTAACTATATTAACCCTAATTATATTAGGGTTAATATAGTTAATATAGTTACTATAGTATTTATATTAACTATATTAACTCTATCTAACCCTAACACCCCTAACTAAATTTATATTAAATTAATCTAATTCATTTATAAACTAAAATATTCCTATTTAAATCTAAATACTTACCTATAAAATAAACCCTAAGATAGCTACAATATAATTAATAATTACATTGTAGCTATGTTAGGGTTAATATTTATTTTACAGGTAAATTGTTAATTATTTTAACTAGGTATAATAGATATTAAATAGTTATTAACTATTTAATATCTACCTAGTTAAAATAATTACCCAATTACCTGTAAAATAAATCCTAACCTAAGTTACAAATACACCTACACTATCAATAAATTAAATAAACTACAAACATCTATCTAAAAATACAATTAAATTAACTAAACTAAATTACAAAAAAAAACAAACACTAAATTACAAAAAATAAAAAAAAGATTACAAGATATTTAAGCTAATTACACCTATTCTAAGCCCCCTAATAAAATAATAAACCCCCAAAATAAAAAAAATTCCCTGCCCTATTCTAAATTCAACAAATTTCAAAGCTCTTTACCTTACCAGCCCTTAAAAGGGCCTTTTGTGGGGCATGCCCCAAAGAATTCAGCTCTTTTGCATACAAGAAATACAATACCCCCCCCCCCCATTACAACCCACCACCCACATACCCCTATTCTAAACCCACCCAAACCCCCCTTAAAAAAGCCTAACACTACCCCCCTGAAGATCTCCCTACCTTGTCTTCACCACACCGGGCCGAACTCCTGATCCGATCCGGGCGATGTCTTCCTCCAAGCGGCAAAGAAGAATTCTTCCTCCGGCGATGTCTTCCTCCAAGCGGCAGCAAAGTCTTCATTCTTCCGGCGGCATCTTCAATCTTCTTTCTTCGCTCCGCCGCCGCGGAGCATCCATCCCGGCCGACTGCTGAACTTGGAATGATGTACCTTTAAATGACGTCATCCAAGATGGCGTCCGCCGAATTCCTATTGGCTGATAGGATTCTATCAGCCAATCGGAATTAAGTTAAAAAATTCTGATTGGCTGATTGAATCAGCCAATCAGATTCAAGTTCAATCCGATTGGCTGATCCAATCAGCCAATCAGATTGAGCTCGCATTCTATTGGCTGATCGGAACAGCCAATAGAATGCGAGCTCAATCTGATTGGCTGATTGGATCAGCCAATCGGATTGAACTTGAATCTGATTGGCTGATTCAATCAGCCAATCAGAATTTTTTAACTTAATTCCGATTGGCTGATAGAATCCTATCAGCCAATAGGAATTCGGCGGACGCCATCTTGGATGACGTCATTTAAAGGTACATCATTCCAAGTTCAGCAGTCGGCCGGGATGGATGCTCCGCGGCGGCGGAGCGAAGAAAGAAGATTGAAGATGCCGCCGGAAGAATGAAGACTTTGCTGCCGCTTGGAGGAAGACGTCGCCGGAGGAAGAATTCTTCTTTGCCGCTTGGAGGAAGACATCGCCGGAGGAAGAATTCTTCTTTGCCGCTTGGAGGAAGACATCGCCCGGATCGGATCAGGAGTTCGGCCCGGTGTGGTGAAGACAAGGTAGGGAGATCTTCAGGGGGGTAGTGTTAGGCTTTTTTAAGGGGGGTTTGGGTGGGTTTAGAATAGGGGTATGTGGGTGGTGGGTTGTAATGGGGGGGGGTATTGTATTTTTTGTATGCAAAAGAGCTGAATTCTTTGGGGCATGCCCCACAAAAGGCCCTTTTAAGGGCTGGTAAGGTAAAGAGCTTTGAAATTTGTTGAATTTAGAATAGGGCAGGGAATTTTTTTTATTTTGGGGGTTTATTATTTTATTAGGGGGCTTAGAATAGGTGTAATTAGCTTAAATATCTTGTAATCTTTTTTTTATTTTTTGTAATTTAGTGTTTGTTTTTTTTTGTAATTTAGTTTAGTTAATTTAATTGTATTTTTAGATAGATGTTTGTAGTTTATTAAATTTATTGATAGTGTAGGTGTATTTGTAACTTAGGTTAGGATTTATTTTACAGGTAATTGGGTAATTATTTTAACTAGGTAGATATTAAATAGTTAATAACTATTTAATATCTATTATACCTAGTTAAAATAATTAACAATTTACCTGTAAAATAAATATTAACCCTAACATAGCTACAATGTAATTATTAATTATATTGTAGCTATCTTAGGGTTTATTTTATAGGTAAGTATTTAGATTTAAATAGGAACATTTTAGTTTATAAATGAATTAGATTAATTTAATATAAATTTAGTTAGGGTTAGATAGAGTTAATATAGTTAATATAAATACTATAGTAACTATATTAACTATATTAACCCTAATATAATTAGGGTTAATATAGTTAATATATATAATGTAATACCTATATTAACTATAATATACTTAGGGTTAATATAGATAATATAGCTGGCGGCGGGGTAGGTAGATTAAATTAGGGGTTAATCATTTTAATAGAGATGGCGGCGGTGTAAGGGGCTTACATTAGGGGTTAATCATTTTTATATAGGTGGCGGCGGTGTAAGGGGTCAGATTAGGGGATAGATAAGGTAGATGGCGGCGGTTTTAGAGGCTCACAGTAGGGGGTTAGTTTATGTAGATGGCGGCGGGGTCCGGGAGCGGCGGTTTAGGGGGTAATAACTTTATTAGGGATTTCGGGGGGGGGGGGGATCGCGGTTGACAGGTAGATAGACATTGCGCATGCGTTAGGTGTTAGGTTTATTTTAGCAGATCGCGGTTGACAGGGAGATAGACATTGCGCATGAGTTAGGTGTTAGGTTTATTTTCTAGTTAGTTTAGGGAGTTACGGGGCTCCAATAGTCAGCGTAAGGCTTCTTACGGCTGCTTTTTGTGGCAAGGTGAAAATGGAGTAAGTTTTCTCCATTTTCGCCACGTAAGTCCTTACGCTGCATATTGGATACCAAACTGCGCGGGTTTGGTATACCTGCCTATGGCCCAAAAAACTGCGGGCGACGGCAGAAATATACGCGCGTAACTTCTAGGTTACGCCGTATATGTGATACCAAATCCGCGCAAATATTGGCGTCGCCGGCTTTTGCGGGCGACGCTTTATATCGGATCGACCCCCAGATATGGCTTGTGATGACCGGGGGAAGCTGGAGCAGCTGACAAGATTAAAAGGTAAGTATTTTTTCACAACGAGTGAAATGTAAATTTCGATGAATTAAAGTGCCCCTGTTTTTAATCGAATTTTTAAAAAACGGGCACTTTAGCATCAAAATTTAAATTCACATTAAGTTTGTAAACATGAATTTGTAAGCAAATTCAGTATATCAGATGTTATGTATTCTTTATAAAATATAAAGAATACAATATCTATAGAAACATATATATATATATATATATATATATATATATATTTAATCCAGTAATATATAGATAAAGAATGATGGTAGAGCTATATGAGATACCATTAGATAAAGTAGGGGATTTCAGCACTCAAAGATATATAAAACCCATTTAATCCAATTCCTTAGAAATGTACGGCTGTAGGGTAGCACAGAGCCCAAAAAAATGAACTACACATGCACAGATTCAAACACATGCAACTAGTTTATTGCAAGAAGCTGCCAGCACAGAAAATAAACAGCTAAAATGCTTTTCATCTCAAAATGCACCACTGCAGTGGATTTTATAAAACACATACCAAGCAACATGATATATTATCACACATATATTTGAACTAAATGCTGCAAAATAGACTGGTTTAGAACATGTGATCTGCAGATATTTTACTATTGGCATGCAACAACAAATCTTGTATCAACTCCTCTATGATAGTAAAAGAACAAAGTCCTTAATAAAGACCATATAAGTCCTTTGATGGAGGAAATCTGATGTTATACTTTAGTAGCAATTTGTATCACTTTGTAATCCAGCTGAAATAAACCTTTTGACAAACAAATGTTCGTTAATTAGGGTTAACCGAGGTGAAAGCGTCCTCTATTGTTAACTAGAACTTGGCAATATTATAACTTGATAGCAGATAGAACATCTTATATTGATGAAAAGCAGAAACAATATAGCAGACCTGTGTTTAAGAACTGCAGCAAACATCCGGGAAAACAAAGTCACAGTATCATTGACGAACGGACCGGGACATGAGCCTCTGACATCCTTGTCTCACCTTTCACAACCGCGTCTCCCTGCTCACTGGGGACACAGATTAACCGGTGTATGTTTTGCTTCTGTGTGTAAACCGTATCCAGGCGGTTTATTTGAACCACTCAATTACCGCAAGATCCAGGCTTGCTTCTTTGGTTTGGTTTTTTGAAATTCCCGGGCAGGCTTAAGCAGCTGGCTTAAGCCTGCCCGGGAATTTCAAAAAACCAAACCAAAGAAGCAAGCCTGGATCTTGCGGTAATTGAGTGGTTCAAATAAACCGCCTGGATACGGTTTACACACAGAAGCAAAACATACACCGGTTAATCTGTGTCCCCAGTGAGCAGGGAGACGCGGTTGTGAAAGGTGAGACAAGGATGTCAGAGGCTCATGTCCCGGTCCGTTCGTCAATGATACTGTGACTTTGTTTTCCCGGATGTTTGCTGCAGTTCTTAAACACAGGTCTGCTATATTGTTTCTGCTTTTCATCAATATAAGATGTTCTATCTGCTATCAAGTTATAATATTGCCAAGTTCTAGTTAACAATAGAGGACGCTTTCACCTCGGTTAACCCTAATTAACGAACATTTGTTTGTCAAAAGGTTTATTTCAGCTGGATTACAAAGTGATACAAATTGCTACTAAAGTATAACATCAGATTTCCTCCATCAAAGGACTTATATGGTCTTTATTAAGGACTTTGTTCTTTTACTATCATAGAGGAGTTGATACAAGATTTGTTGTTGCATGCCAATAGTAAAATATCTGCAGATCACATGTTCTAAACCAGTCTATTTTGCAGCATTTAGTTCAAATATATGTGTGATAATATATCATGTTGCTTGGTATGTGTTTTATAAAATCCACTGCAGTGGTGCATTTTGAGATGAAAAGCATTTTAGCTGTTTATTTTCTGTGCTGGCAGCTTCTTGCAATAAACTAGTTGCATGTGTTTGAATCTGTGCATGTGTAGTTCATTTTTTTGGGCTCTGTGCTACCCTACAGCCGTACATTTCTAAGGAATTGGATTAAATGGGTTTTATATATCTTTGAGTGCTGAAATCCCCTACTTTATCTAATGGTATCTCATATAGCTCTACCATCATTCTTTATCTATATATTACTGGATTAAATTTAAATTTTAGGGGCCTGCACCACGTCTGATTTTAGCTGACCCTAAGTCATTCGAGATATATATACATATAAAAAACCGGAATAAAATTCCTGTGTCTTTATATTAAGACAGGTTCTCGGTCTCTTTGTTTTTCTTCCACACCTTTGTAAAATTTATATATATATATATATATATATATATATATACCATATATATATATATATATATATATATATATATATATATATATATATATATATATATATATATATATATATATATATATATATATATATATATATATATATAGGGAAAATTAAATATCCAGAATTTACAGGAATATACACTTTGTAGCAGAAGTTTAGACACATGAAATCAGCTCCATAGTGTGGTAAATTAGAAACACACTTCCTTTTCTATAGAACCAAACATGCACTTACATGAGGGTCAGCAGATCAAAAGGAGGACACATATGGCATTAGTAAAAAAACAAAAAACAGTGCTACATCCCAGGTATATAATTTGCAATTTTGTACTAGTGATTCTATTAAAGGGACATTAAACAATTTGAGATGGTAATATAAAATGATAAATGGCATATATAAAAAGAAAGTTGCAATATACTTCCATTATTTATTTTGTCCCCTTTTCCTGTAATTCCATTCTGAATTTGTGAGCTTTTCCTTTCCTGCTAGAAATGGAAGTACAGAACACTGTTATATTCCACACAGCCATTGGCTGCACACTTTAGTGACGTATATTTATAACTGTCTTTAATTGGCCACAGCAGAGAAGGTAACCTAAGTTATAACATGGCAACTTCCATTGTGTTATAGGCACTAAAACTTTACACTTATTTTGTCAATATACAAATAGCTAATAATACTTTAAAAAATACATTTACATTATTCTCAGATTAATCTTTTTTTTTTGAATGCTTCATTTTATCTATCATTTATTTAGTGTTTAATGTCCCTTTAACATTACCAGCCAACCAGAATCCCACCTCACCATTAATGTACTTTAAAAATTAGACTTGATTTCTTCTGATTTAAATACTTAGCACAATCAATTCTAAACACAACAGTTATTCAATAAGCAAATAAAGCAACTGACTTAATACTTTCCTTTTGTCACATATAGTAACTTAATACACAAAATGCTGCATACAATCAGAATCATTTTGTTACCTTTTTAGAGCATTGTATCATCTCAACAGATTATTTTTAAGAAGAAAACTATGGAGTAAAGCATAAAAAAAAAATTACAATTGAAAATATCCTTACTGCCAATAACTATTTCTAATAAATTTATTTGTATTCATAATAGATAGATGGATTAATAGATGATAGATAGATAGATAGATAGATAGATAGATAGATAGATAGATAGATGATAGATAGATAGGTTGGAGACTCTATTCTCAACACCTCACCCCAGGTCCTCTGTCTTGGGGTCACACTAGACTCAGAGCTCAAATTCAACCCACATATACAAATGCTTACCAAATCCTGCTGTTCACACCTACACAACATTTCCAGAATTCTTCCCTTCCTTACTCAAAAAACTACAAAAATACTTATTCATTCCCTCATTTTCTCACGCATTGATTATTGCAATCTACTCCTATAATGACCTTCCAAAACACCGCCTCTCCTCCCTCCAATCTATTATGAATGCTTCTGCTAGACTCATTCACCTAAGTCTATGATCTACATCAGCTGCTCTGCTCTGCCAGTCTCTACACTCCCGAATACAATTTAAAGTATTAACCCGAACTTACAAAGCACTAAACAGTCTAACTCCCAACTATATTTCCTCTCTCATCATGAAATTTTCCCCATCCCGTCCTCTTCGATCAACCTCCGACCTACGCCTCTCCACTCCTGTTATCTCTACGTCCAACTCCCGCCTCCAAGACTTCGCACGTGCTGCTCCTGTCCTCTGGAACTCTCTACCCCGCTTAATTAGACTGTCTCCCACCTTGTATAGCTTCAGACGCTCCTTGAAAACTCACCTATTCATAGAGGCTTACCATCTCTCCTCCATCTCTCATCCGAACCAAAGTAATACATGAACTGCCTGACTCACTGCTGCAACTACATCCGATGTAACAAGCTACCCCAACCTTCAGTCTCTGCACCCTTAACCTATAGACTGTGAGCTCTCCGGAGCAGGGCCCTCTTCCTCCTGTACTAGATTTATTTAGTTTTGTTATGCTTTGTATTTGATCAAAAATCTTTGTCATTGTATACCCCTATCATTGTACCCAGCGCTACGGAATTTGGCGGCGCTATAAAAATAAATGATAATAATAATAAAGATAGATTGATGAGTGTGGGCATTAGACGCAGCTGCCGGTATATATTCACTGCCTTTATTTGGCTTTTTTATTATGAGGCATAGCAATAATATCAGGTTGTTTTCTCTTACCATTCTCATATAATTCTCATTCTAATACCATTGTATAAATCTGATTTAAGGAACCCTACATTTTCTATGTACGCTCTCTCTATTAGGCACCTGTAGTTAGGTTTATATAACTGTAAGTTGGTTGCAGGAGGTGTGGTTCCTGAGAGAGGATGAGAAAGGCTATTTCTGATGGGTACTGGTTGACTTTGGTAAATTTTGGGGTGTAGCCATCAATCATACCGCTATAAAAGCGAGTTACAAAATTATATCACATAATGGTAAAAAATATTCTTAGTGCTTTAATAAGCAATATTTGTTGCTGACTCCTAGAAATCATAATACGTTCCTCTAGGCACATATAGTGATACAAAACATAAAACTCTAAAAAAAATAAATGTGATGTAAACCTGCTTGAGATGTCTTGGGGTTTCCCGAACCAGGATCGCCAATAAATTAAATTACAAACGGAGAATTACCTGGCACTCATAGGTCTCTAAAGGGCCAGTCCAAAACTTGTATTTTTTAAAAAGATAGATTATGCCTTTATTACCCATTTCCCAGTTTTGCACAACCAGCATGGTTAGATTAATATACTTTTTACCTCTGTGATTACCTTCTATCTAAGCCTTTTCTGACAGCCCCCTGATCACAACTTTTTATTTATTATCTATTGATTTGTATTTCATCCAATTAGTGCAGAGTCTGCCACAACCCACGGGGTTAAGCACAATGTTATCTATATGGCTCACATGAACTAGCAGTCCCCTGTTGTGAAAAGTAAATAAAAAGCATATGATAAGAGACTGTCTTTAATGGCTTAGAAACAGGCAGAAATTTAGAGGTTTAAAGGTTATAAAGTAAATTAATATGACAATGTTGGTTGTGCAAAGCTGGGGAATGGGTAGTAAATACGTTATCTATCTTTTTAAACAATAACAATTCTGGTGGTGTAGACTGTCCCTTTAAAGTATACAAAATGATCTCCCAATATGTATTTGGAAAACATCAGTTTTCGGTTTGACAACAAGGGCTCGATTTATCAAGTGTCGAGCGGACATAATTCGTTATAGCTGTCCGCATTTATCATTGCACAAGCATTTCACCAGAAATGCTTGTGCAATGCTGCCCCCCTGCTCACTGGCAGACAATCAGCTGCTAGCAGGGGCTTTCAATCATCCCAATCGGATCTGGATATTTTCAATTTGCCAGCTTTTAGGTGGCAGAGAGGTTAATTTTAGTTTCAGATGAGCCTCTAAAAGCAGCATCTGCTGCTTGATAAATGGAGCCCTAAGCCTTTATCTAGATAACCAAACACGCCAACTGTGGTTTGCCATGTTGATATAGGCTTATTGTTAAGCACAAACCTTGGCATAATGTGTATTATGTACCGATGTTCTCATGTTGTCATTTGTATTGGATTTATACATTTTGGACATATGAACACCCAGGAAGCTATGGAATACACAAACACACACAAACATACAGTATATATATATATATATATATATATATATATATATATATATATATATATATATATATATATATATATATATATATATATATATATATATATATATATCTCAATAATCAAACTGCAGCCTTCACAGAACTTTCACAAAATCAGCCAAATCAATTTGTTGAAGTTTCCAGGATATACCATCCTCTTCTTCAGAACAATAATACAGTGTAACAAGCAGCTTTAAATGCAGTGAATAAAACTTACATACACCTTTGTATATTGGCGCCAATTAAATGACATCACTTCTGGTGATGTACCCTTGTTAGGATCAGATATATCACTTACGGTAACCGGACTATAAGGTGACAATAGTCTTTTACATGTACCTTTAAGAATTCACATGTTTTATAATGTTTGTCAAACAGGAAGTAGAGAATTCTTCACTTCCTGTATGTCATTTTTCATTTGTGCCTCTCAATCCAGTGACATCCGCATATTTAACATATTTAATTATCTTCACATTGCACTTTAAAATCTAACAACTGTCAAGCTAAATATGTGTGGCCAAGTGATATTAAATTATAATCAAGGGATTTGAATGGAAAGACTCTATCTCTTTCTTTTCTTGCCACGGCTATGAGGCCTGTTGCCATGGAAATAAGAGCAATGTATTCAAGTCTGCATAGGCTGTAAATAAAACACTATACAACATATATTTCAATATACAGATAAACAGTGGCTCTGCTTACTGGAATGTTTATGACAGAGGTAGAATATGGGTCAAATATCATAGCTAGTATGTACAATAATTTGGGATGGCCTTCATATAGACAAAGACATGTATTCAAAGAAATGCCATGACAGTTACATGATAATATTATATTATATGAATACTGAAAAATTGTGTCAGATTTGGAGGGAATTTGCTCTTTAGAATCAACAACTAGCTAGAGAAACTAAATTTCTGAAGGAAAATTTTTTATTTTAATGGGTCTATGGATTTTGTTTCTGTTTAATATTTTTTACATTTCTGATCATTTTAGGTATTTAAATAAAATATTTATATTGGAGGAGGATGGAGCTAACCGCAATACTGTTTGGACGAAATAAAGAGGAGCTCAACGCACATAAAGCTATAAGATTAATATTTGAAATACTAATTTGGCAGATATCTATTCTGCAATAGACAGGAGTTAGAGGAACAAACACCAGTCATCGACGAGGACCGGAGTGTGGACTTTCCCGCAGGGTCGGGGCCCCGCTCCGGAGCTAAAAGCAAGCTGCGTTATAGGTGATCCAGAAAACATATTACCTCTTTCATCAAGTTGGCTGCTGTCGACGCAGAGGGATACTAAAATAAAGCCCTTCCACCACGGACTGCATAGCCGATTGAAAGCTGGTGAGCAGTGAGAGAGTGCCACATCTAGCTGAGAGTTAAGAGCCGCCTGCAGCTAATTAAATCAGCGCAACATCTTGAGTCAATCTGGGGCTGAGGCCTGAACCACTGCTGATCCAGAGTCCAAAAGAATATCACTGCACACTAGACCCACATGGTGCAGCTGCAATCAGGGTACCAATAGCAAGACAGGCTCCCTACGGACCCACAGTGAGTAACGGTCCTGTAAGAATGAACACAGGACCAACGATTCAACGCCTCTAATTTTATGTCCATCCTGTCATAATAAACCTGTCTCACTAACACAGGACTACAAGCTGCAAGTACATTTGGGCCTACTACATAGCACAATATCAGGCACAAGCACATGTGGTAGAGTAGGCCAAATACAGCCCCTTATACTATTACTGGTCTAAGTATACAACGTATAAGGAAGCTAGGCTCACATATACCTGAAGTTAATTTTTATCACGTGGCTGCAGTTGAAGCACACAAATTGACTGTCCCTCTTCTATATGATGCCTGATTTCTAAAAGTCTCATAGTAGGATGTGCATGTGAAACAATAACCTGGACTCCTGTGGCCAGGATACCATAGGTGGGCTTAATAATTGATAAAGGAAATTGATGATTCTGGCTGTCTTATTGACTGTTGATACTGACACTCTACTCCTACACAAGCATTTGTTCACCTACTTAGCTACACTACCTGTGCTGATACCAGACAGCAGAAAGTCCTATCTAACAAGCCATAGGGATCTAAGAAGAAGTCCACAAATTCCTCAGACATTAAAAAATTGGTTGCTGACCATTTTAAAGTAAAAGCAACTGCTGAAAGGTTAGTTGAGAACAGGACCCTGATTTCTTCCCACCAGAGAAAGTGTTATCTTCTGAACAGGGCTTCCAGACACCCTCAGACCTCGAGAACTCCATGGCTTCGGACATAGTCACCACATTAACACAGAGGCTGGATACCCTTCACGACTTACTTACAAAGGCTATTAAGGGTTCAGTAGCTGAACTATGTAAAGATATCGGAACAATTAGCGAGAGAGTTGAAACCCTGGAAAGAAAACAGGAAGGTCTTGCAGTAGAGCAGACCAACATGTCTAAACACTACCAAGTACTAGTAGATATTATTGATTCTATGGAAGCTAAGATGGCAGATATGGATGTAAGAATCTAGGCAGATATTGTTTAGTGGTAGGAATGCATGCAATCTAGTGATCACTTTGCTCATCGACTAGAGGGGACTAAGGGAAGTCAGAAAGAGATACCATAAACAAAGGTGAAAGATATATTCATGCGATTGAAATATGCAGATAAATGAAAACACTGTGATTCAAAACAGATAATACAGCATTGGTGCATAAACAGGATAAGAATAGAAATACAGTAAAGTATGGCACAATGTGTCTGAATATATTGTAGTTAATTTGCAACTAAATATTGTAGCTGAAGTCTGGAGGCTGTTATACACTAGATCTTTGTTACACACTGATTGTTATTTCCCATTAGAGGACTCCTGTGAGTGCTCTATGTATGACAGGCTGACAGTCCCAGCAAATATAGTGATAATGCCCCACTTCAGAGTGTACTGTGTACAAGTGACAGAGATCGTTATCTGAACACACTGTTTGCGTGCGGTTTCACTTAATGACTGTTATGTCATTTGTTGCAGAGTGGCAGAGGTTGCTGTTAGTTACTCACTCAGGCTCCGTAGGTCCGGTGTTTGGTAGCGGTGTTGGGGTCACTCAGCGGTACTGAGGTCCTATATTTGTGAGCCCAGCAGGCGTAGATTGAGTCCGGTGGCTCTGTTTGATGGAGATGGCCGCAAGCGTGTTGCGCTGCGAGTTCCGGTAGCGTGCAGTCAGATCAGAGGAGACTGCAGGTAGGTGGAGTTACGCACACTGCTGAATCCTTACAGCGCGAGCAACAAACAAAGTTTGAGGATGTCTGTGCAACAGATGAGCTGCAGTAGCAGCGGATTATCCGTGAACAAGTTTCAAAAGCTTGTAAATAATTTGGGTATAAGAATAAGAAGGTTCCCCTGTGCTTAAGTCCAGTAATAAACACTTTTATAGGGGGGTAAACAACTCGGGCTAAGCAGGAATCTATATGAAAGGCTTACTAGCATTCAGTTAGGAAATTACTTAGCAAGGAAGAAGGATAAGGAGGAGTCTTATATAAGCTTGGTCAGTGAAGCTGTTAAAGGGACAGTAGGAGACGTTACAATGGAAGATCGGTCTTGCCGTAATAATCTCCGTTTCAGGGGAATCTCAGAGGAAGTTGCAGTGTCAGATCTGGAAATATTTCTCACTGAGTTCTGTGAATTCTTAAAAGCACCACAAGCCCCAAACGAAGCTATGATAGATAGGGTTCACCGAATACCCAGGAGAAGAAATGTATCATCGGAAAAGCCAAGAGATGTCATCGCAAGATTCCACTTCTTCTCATATCACGTGTCATCACAAATTATGAAAGCTATGTTTTCTAACTCAAGTCTACCGGAACGCTTTCAAAATATTCAAGTTTTCCCAGACCTGTGGCCGTTCACCATACAGAAAAGGGGAACTTTCCGAGAAATCTACTAAATCCCTTGGACAATTAGGCATAAGGTTTAGATGGGGATACCAGACTAAACTCGTAATACATAAGGAGGGTCATTTATACACTGCAGACACCCCAACTTAAGGTCTGCAACTCCTGAAAAAAAAGGTCCATAGCAAAGGCCTCCACGTCTCGAGGAATGTCCCCTCCATTCAGAGGAGAAGAATCTTTCCTTTTCTCAGTCCTCAGATCTTAGACCCCTGGCATCTGAATGACGACCTTTGTCACAGAGACTGCCACTGGGTAAGCACCAGTCTTTTGCCATGGATTTGCTCCCACAACAATCATCTGCTATGGACTTGTTCCTGGAACATTCATCAGCAGACTACTCATCATGAAACAAGCACTAAGTACTACACCTGTGGGGTAGAGTTATGAAAGACTTTTTCAGTATTGCTAGATGTTGATTTAGGATGTTTTGGTATGGGGTTGTGCTGCTCTGCTTTAACCAGGATTTTATACTCATCTGGCATCTGGTGCTTGACCAGACTTAAATCTGGAGACCAGGCTGCGTTACAGGCCAAGCAGACCAGCATCGCTATATTGGTCATAGTCATGCCTGACAAACAAGAGTTCATTCTTTCAGTTGGGTTCATCCTGAAAAGAAAGTGTAGTGTCATTGGACAAGTTGGTACTGTAGTTTTTTAAGATTAAAATGAGATGATATATGATAATACGATTTAAGTTCATGCTGCTCTGCAGGGATCGGGGGTGCGGGTTTAACCTGGTTTGCCACTGGCACCTCATTTAGGACCGGGTTATGGCCTAGAGATTAGGTGACATTCTTGGTTGGGCAGACTTGCATCAATAACTCACCTTATGGATTAGATTGCTCTAGACAAAAAACTGTTTTATGCTCCATAAAAGTTCTGTTTTCCACTGATTATGAAAAACTGTATATTTTATATTTGTCTTTTAGGGTTTAAGATTTATGATAGTTTCATATACTCTCATTACACCATGTACGGATAGTATCACAGATACTCATCTCTTAATCCGCCTTCCTTACACTAAAAAATGCATCCACAAGGCAAGTTTATTTTGTCTCTTACAGATAGCAACAAGGTAACCTGAGAATATAGTATATACAACCAATAGTACAGGAAACCGACATTCCAAAATTTGCACCTAATCCTTTATTAAGAGGCAAGTAGATCCCCTATTAACAGATAACCTTCTAGCTCTACCCCCTATTATACTTACAGCCTAATAACTTTAAGACCCATCTAAATACCACATAGTTCAAGGCTCCAGTTGAGGGCCTTAGCTGTACCAATGTATCCCTGGTCATTGTAGCATCCATTAAGTATCACAGCAGATACAAAAAGTTTACTCCCCCCCATTAAACAAAAGTTTACTTAGTAAATGCCTGAATGCAGATTCTTAAGTCCTACTTCCCTCTTTACTGAGATCTAATACTATTACTATAATTATTACTGCCATGTTAACAGCTCTTTACATTATATTTATTTTTACACCAACGGTTGATTAACTTTTGAGAGTTATTGCTCCTGAGCAGAACTATAATTGATAAGCTACTAATAGCTGTAGCCTGTTACAAAACTGTCTTAAAACCTTAACATCAGAAGTAGTATACCTTCAGGAAACCCACTGGGCGACTTTGCATGTCCCAACAATCAAATTTCCACTTTTCCCAGTGGTTTATAACTCCACCTATCAGGGAAAAAGTAGAAGGGTCTCTATTATGATTAATAAAAATGTAGCCTTTCAATCATTACATGTCGAGCAGGATGGGGAGGGACGCTTCATGGTTCTGATATGCAAATTGAATAATCGAGTCTTCACACTAGCTAACATATACGCCCCAAATCAAGGCCAGACCGTATTCCTGAGAAAGACCCTCAATTTTGTAGATAGAATAAAACAGGGAATTAGGGCTGCAACTAACGATTATTTTCATAATCGATTAATCGGCCGATTATTTTTTCGATTAATCGACTAATCGGATAAAAAGAGAATCAATAATAGTTTTCTATGTTTTAAATAAAATCCACATAATGAGTGTTACAAATATAAACTTCAGACTAAAACTTTACATTAACACAACTGTTTCTTCAATTTTTAAGCAGCAGAGCACAGTTTTATAATTAAACAAAACCACAAACTGTTTGAAAAGAGGTAGAACTAGAAAGAGTTAGACTATTACTGTTAATAACATTCTGTTGTTCACTCTTTCAGAAATGCAAACATCTGAACATGTCCACATGCTTCTGGCTAAGGCTGGTTCTCTGTTTGCAGCTATTTTTCCTGCAGCGGGGAAAAGGCTGTTGAGGTGTATAAGTAGGGTTTTCCCAATTTCACCAAAGTGGGATATTTATCTTTGTTAGCTCTTCACCAATGCTAAGTGTTTTCTACCTTCGCACGGGGCCTCTCAATAAAGTAACCCTTGACTTCATTCTAATATAAAAATATCTTGAATATCTATATGCAATGGTAAATTACCAGCTATAAGTTTAGGGGAAATATCTAGTCCGCTCTACAAATAACAAATATATATTTATAAAGGTTGAATCTGGTACATATTATCACAATTTATTAAAAATATAAAAAAAAACAATAAAAATAAAATCAAAAGCGCTAAGGACTGTATATCAATAACAGGACAAAGCCTTACACATTTATTTATACAGTACATATAATCAGCAATACGCTAATAATTGTGCAAACATTTAAATTGATGTGCACTATTAACTAACTCCCATCAATCTAGGGGCAAGTTGTAAACAACAAGCTTGGCACTATATCATGAAAAGCATAGTTCCAAATCACCAAATTTAATATAAACAATCCAAATGATGACTATTATATCTGGGTTGCACATAAGCCAGGGGTAGTTGTAAACTTATACTGTCCCGAAAAAGTGAAAAGTAGACGTCTGTAGACGTCCTTTAGGCTAAGGACCTAACCATAAAACACAATACCATATGCAGGAGTTCATTGGAGTGAAGCAGCTGGTGTTGTGCACAGACCAACTAATTGCAAACCAACTAATCGATTAATCGATTATGAGATTCGTTGACAACTATTTTCATAATTGATTATTATCGATTATGGCGATTAGTTGTTGCAGCTCTACAGGGAATGTATACTAATGGATGCTTAAGCAATCTATCCCAATTGATAGCCTCTTTGGGTGTGTCTCCTTTATGGTTCCGCTTTGAATGCTTTAGGATATTGAGCCTCATTAAATCATGGGGCTTTCCGAAAAACACCTTAAGAGATAATACTAAATGGGAAGAGAGATGGAATATGGGCAAAAGTAAATTTAGACCTCTTACATTTCATTATGACACTCTGTTAAATGACCATTTGCAGAGGTTCCCTTGGCAGACAAAGGCCTGGGTCATGAACTTGGCATCATTATATCTTATTAGGATCTTAGTAGGGCTATTTCCCTAACAATTTTTTTTTTACAGTGTGTGACAGTTCTGGAAACATTTACAACGATATTACTTAAATGATTAGTACCTACAAGATTAGCTAGAATGTCTAACAGTGGCTCCTCACATTGTTGGAGGACCTCTGGACAGCAAGGATCAGACCTGCACATCTGGTGGTCTTGCCTGAAGTTGGTACCGCTCTGGCAGGATATCAGTGTGCTACTACAATCCATGAATATTGATATAATTGTATCCCCACAGCTAGCACTGCTACTTATGTTTGAAGACAAAACCCCAGTACACACTAGAAGATTAGTAATTTACATTATGGCGGCAACAAACCTCTGTATAGCGAGGTCATGGAAACAGCCATCACCGCCAAATCTTATAACTGTGTGTGAATTAGTGAATTACTTTGCAAAAATCGAAAGATACGTACCTAAAGAAAAGGACAGAATGGACACTTATTTGGAGACCTGGACTGACTGGATAACTTTCCAATAGCGATAGACCTCACCTGACAGTATAATCTAATAACTCCTCAGTTATTAGGAGAAACAGACCTACATTCACATTTGGGTTTTTTGGGATTTTTTTTATCTCTTCACCGTTCTCTTTCTTTCTTCCCCGAGCCCTCTTATTCTCCTTCCTTTTACTTTCCTCTGGCCTTTTACCTTTTAATCCTTGATACCTGGACAGCAACTCTTGGCAAATTCACAACAAGCCTGATGTAATATAGGATGATAAAGTAGCTTTGTAAATTGGCCCTCACCTCAGTAGAGTCCAATTAGTACCCACAGTTGGTCAATACATTTACCTACTTATGGCTTTTATCAGCCTCTCCCATTCTCCCCTTCACCAAGTTTATTTTTGTTTGTAAATTTGTTATTACTATGGACCCCATATAAACAGAAAATTGAATTTAGGTTTCCATTTGACTTCACTGCAGGCTACAAAACAAAATGTGACTTCACAAAGAGTAATGTAATTTAGACTTATTACAACTGTAGTACGTGAATGGACTATATTAGTAATCTATGTTAGCCCTCAACTTATGATTGTATTGTGAAAAAAAGAAGTTATGAGTTGTATTTATCTGCTTTGTGAATCCTCAATAAAATAAATGTTTATATATATATATATATATATATATATATATATATATATATATATATATATATATATATATATGTATATTGGTGTTGCTAAAACAGTCTAAATATAATATGTTTATATAATAATATATAATATGTTTTATATAGATAGATAGATAGATAGATAGATAGATAGATAGATAGATAGATAGATAGATAGATAGATAGATAGATGATAGCCAGACAGACAGACAGACAGACAGATAGATAGATAGATAGATAGATAGATAGATAGATAGATAGATAGATAGATTGATAAATTAATACTTAACGTATTAAAACTGTTTTAGCAACACCAAGATACATATTTTATTTAAATACATAAAATGATCAGAAATGTAAAAAAATATCAAACAGAAACAAAATTCATAGACCTATTAAAATCAAGATGTTGGCACACTTCTGCAGTATCCATATAACATAATGTAACCAGATAACTGTCATAGCATTTCCTTGAATACGTGTCTTTATCTGTATTAGGCCATCACAATTATTTTACATATTAGCCATGATATTTGACCCCCATTCTACCTCTGTCATAAAGCCACTGTTCATCTTTACATTGAAATATATTTTTGTATAGTGTTTTATTTACAGCCTGTGTAGACTTAAAGACATTGTTCATATTTCAATGGCAACAAGCCTCAAAGCCATGGCAAGAAAGAGACCAGATAGAGTGTTCCCATTCAAATCCCTTCATTATAATTTAATATCACTTGGTCAAGTTGTTAAATTATTTGTCTTACTAAAGACAGCCTTTGGAAGCAACACATCCAGTATTAGACACATTTTGGTTATATTCCACAATATCTTTACCTGCCCATCTCCAATTTATTCCTAGTGCTGTTTAACAGGAAAAACATTAGACAGCAATAAGCAACATATTACTTACCTGCTCATCTCCACTAGAGAAATCTGTAATAAAGGGTCTATTTCTAGTATTTAAACCTTCCTGTTCTTTTATTTATTCATTATAATTTTTCTATTCAGATGTACAACTTTATCTGTTACTGTTCTATTTTTTTCTACAATAATAACCCTTATCTAAATTTGTAGTTGTAAAATACTATTGCCTGAAATTTAGAATCTTCATTTAGACCCTGAAGATCAAAAAATCATCAGACCCATGACAAATTGCCTTTTAAGTCTAACCAATCTCGCAAATCCATGCGTCCGGCGATGTTTAAATAGAAAGTGGGCTGCTCCTCTCTGGCGAGTGAGGATGTGTCTCAAAAGTCCGACAAAATCACCTCTTATCTCGGCTGGGGCTTTATTTATTTATTGTATATTTACACAACATAGACTGTGTGTTTGCTAAACAAAGCATGGTTTCTGAGTCGTAACAAGTCAAGTAATACATATGTAAATTAAGTTTCACGGTACATACACTAGATTTCTCACAATGGAAATTCTCGCCACGGAAAAGCTGGTGAGACTGATATGGCTGAAAAGGTGCATTCAAGATGGAGGACAGTGCTTTTTTTAAAATTAGAAACTCACTGTGTTGTTTGCCACTTAAAATGCAGGTTACTCCCATGGAACGATCATGAAACTCTCATAGAACGCCTATATATACATTATGGGGTATATTTATTATAGTGCGGACGGACATGATACGATGTAGTGTATCATGTCCACTGCACATCGATAAATGCAGACAGCATACACTGTCTGCATTTATCATTGCACCAGCAGTTCTTGTGACCTGCTGGTGCAATACCGCCCCCTGCAGATTTGTAGCCAATCGGCCGCTAGCAGGAGGTGTCAATCAACCCGATCGTATTTGATAGGGTTGATTTCTGTCCACCGCCTCAGAGCAGGTGGACAAGTTATATAGCTTGATAAATTGACCCCTATGTCTGTAATTGTTAGTAAACAATAAGAGCTGTGAGATTGTGGGTATATTATGCATGTATATGCAATGTATATTTTTATATATATTTTATTGTATAATGCTATAATATGTATTTTAAAGGGACACTGAAGGCACAAAAAACTTATCGCAGCTAAAAAGAAAGTACAAATTTAAATATATTTACAATGCCCTATCTGTTTAAATTATTTACCGTTTGTAAGATATTTGGCTTTGTAAATTGAACACTTTCCAAACCCACTCTGTTTATTGTTTTTATCTTTTTCCAATCTCGGCTGACAACCGAAGTTGGAATATGGTGACCTTTATTCCATTACGTCATCCATAACATCACTATCGTTATGTCAGTTCTAGATGCAGTAGAGTGTGCATGCGCAAAACACCGTATTCAGCAGTTAACTATATGTAAAAGAAGGATATAGGATACAATTCCATATTCAGTAGAGTGCGCATGCGCAAAACGCCATAATCAGCTCTTAATTATATGCAAAAGAAGGAGATACAATAGGTTAGTGCTTTTCAAAATGTACTGCCCATATTGGAGGGCTGGATTAGGTGACGTCAGGATGAATTAGTAGTAGATGTCTTTATGCCGTTATTCAGCTTTGTTTTACAATTAATATAGGTTAGTTATTTAATAATTATATTTATGTGTTGAAATGTGTGTTTCGTTTTGAGTAAAAAATGCAAAAGTTAGTAATCCTTTAAGTATTGTAGTGATTTTAAAAATCTTATATTTTGCAGAACAGTGAGAACCAGAGAGCCGTTGCTACTGTGTTCTACAAAGATGGACATCTTATATTAAAGAGGTTGTCTCCTTGTCTTATCAGCGTAAAGCTGATTGTCATGATCATGACACATACCCCACATCACTGGTTATTTCTTGGGGGTTTTATTTGCGGGGGAGGGGTTATTACTACTTAAGCCCTTACTCCCTTTAGCATATAAATAAATCTGAAGACCCATTACTAAATATGGCGTTTAATGTTAATATATCTGTGAAATGATCAGTATTGTAACTACATTCATTATAGACTCATTTTGTTTTTAGTGTCATGGTTTATAGACTTGGGCACTAAGGGGAGGGGGCAAGAGAGGACAAACACATCCCTCTCTTGCTTTAGAACAAGTCTGGAGCCTAACCCTGGGGTTAGGAAAATAAGAGCCCTTTATACAACTTACAACAGCATGTGACCACTTTCAACAGAGCATCATTTCATTCTTAGGTTATCACATGGTTTAGAAAAATTAATGGAGGGCACTCAAAATATTCCTCTATTTCAGCCAAAATCAAATGTATTCACCTACAAGATCATTTTCTCAAAAGAGGACAATCTCCTCTTTCAAATGAAAGCTCCCCTGGTCCTCCATAAAGCACAGGGTCAATGTTTAAAAGTGCAATTTCATAACTTATACCAGATTAATTTCATAATAAATGGGTAGATATGATGTTAAAAGGCATACAATAGATGAGTATGGAAATTAAAGCCCAGCTAAGACCTTGTAAGTAGCAGAGTCTCTATTCTTCAAATGATAGTTCACGTGATCCTCTTGATACTATAGAAATGTAAATATGCAAAACAAAAAAACACCAAATGCTACTATATGCATCACATTAATCTGAAAATGTTAAACAAACAGTTATTTAAAGGGACAGTCTACACCAGAATTGTTATTGTTTTAAAATATAGATAATCCCTTTATTACCCATTTCCCAGTTTTGCATAACCAACACTGTTATAATAATATACTTTTAACCTCTGTGATTATCTTGTATCTAAGCCTCTGCAAACTGCCCCTTTTTTCAGTTCTTTTGAAAGACTTGCAGTCTAGCCAATCAGTGCCTGCTCCCAGATTATTTCACGTGCATGAGCACAGTGTTATCTATATGAAATATGTGAACTAACACCCTCTAGTGGTGAAAAACTGTTAAAGGGGGCTATCTTTTTGTCCACAAAATACGCCAAAAATGTTTGACATTTTTGTTGACCTAAATAATTTTACACGCAAACTGACGCTATTTTTGCGAATAAAAGATAAAAAATTAACAAAATTGAATCTTCTCAAACACAAGTAATTTTGACTGATCCCATGCCATCTAACAAAAATTTAGTTTGTTTGTATTCAGAAACCAATGATCTCACCACTCATCTTTTTGATGGTTTTATACACACTGATGTGAAAAATAAATCCAATTTCAATCCCACAAATGTAGGGAAAGAATACATAGAGTTATATCAAAACATGATTCTGGAAGATTTAGACAAATTATTGAGATCAAAAAAAAAAAAAGAAGAATTATTGTTTTCTGAGTCACCAAAAGGCTATCCAGAGTCTAAAGAGTAACCCAAATATTATTATTCGCGACGCCGACAAAGGCGGCAGAATAATAATTCAAAATTTAGATGACTACATTAGAGAAGCAGATAGAATCTTGGGAGACTCGAATTATTATCAAATCTTACATGGAGATGCCACTGAGAAATATATACATTCCTATACAGAAAAGAAAAAGGTGTTTCTTTGAATATCCTAAAAAAAAATTTAAAAGATTTTCTAAAAATACAAAACCCTAGTATTGCCCACTATTACCATTTACCAAAAATCCACAAAAATAAAACAAATCCTCCAGGATGTCCAATCATTGCCGGGATTGGCAACCTTACTTATAATTTGTCATATTTCATAGACCAATATCTTCAAAAATATGTAGTGACATTACCATCATACATTAAAGACAGTATTCATTTACTACAACATCTCAACAAAATTAATATCACTAATAGAAATCTTATTTGGATCACATGCAATGTCAGTTCCTTATACTCGAATATTTCACATGATTTAGGTTTATTAGCCATTTCTCATTTTTTAAATAAGGATATTTATTTGCCGAGCATATAACGTGATTTCATTCTAGAAAGCATTCTTTTTATTTTACGGCATAATTATTTTATTTATCAAGATAGGTATTATTTACAGACCAAAGGGATGGCCATGGGGACCAGGTTTGCCCCAAGTTTTGCTAACCTATTTATGAGTCTTTTTGAAGAAAAATACATCTACTCAGCGTATTTTGGGGCGAACCTGGTCTTCTATGGCCGTTATATAGATGATCTGATTTTTCTTTGGGAGGGAGACCAAATCCTGGCAACCAATTTCATTGAACATTTGAACTGTAATGACATGGGCATTGAATTCACGGCAAATATTCAAACACAAAACATTGAATATCTAGATCTCATTTTGAGCTTGGACAAACACAACATCATTTCCAAGACTTACTTTAAAGATGTAGACAGTAACAGCTTTTTAAACTACCACAGTAATCACCATAGAAATTGGATACAAATAATGTACCATACAGCCAATTCCGTAGGATGAGACAAAATTGTAGCAATTATAATACTTTTTTAAAACAGATTCAAATACTCTATAACAGATTCATAGAAAAAGAATATCCCCCTTGCCTACTTGACAGGGCCTTAGATAGAGCAAAGAAGCTAAATAGGGAAGACATATTATCAGATAACAAAACTACTAACACAGAAACCCCTTTTGGGGAAAAAGAAACCATCTTTATAATACAATATAACTCTGATTTTCACAAAATACAATACATATTACAGAAACACTGGCATATAATCCAAAGAGATCCAATTTTAAAACACTTAGTAAAGGACACACCAAAAATTGTTTACAGGAGAGTGCCAACACTTAGAAACCAGCTAGCTCCCAGTAAGAAAGTGAAACACAAACTAGTGCAAAAAACACCACAGAATACAACCAGAAACAAAGGGTTGTTTGGCATATACGGGATCTACAAATGTGGAAAACCAGGATGCGGATCATGTAAAATTATAAGATCAGGCACCAAAAAAATTTCAAATCCACAGTTACAGGGGAGATCTTCCAGATCCCCATTTTTTTCAATTGCAACTCATCCTTTACAATTTATCTTATGGAGTGTATATATGGCCTCCAGTATGTAGGCCGCACCTCCAGAAAATTGAGGAACAGATGGGGAGAGCACCATCGTAATTGTAAAAATTCTAAGAAAAACAAAATCAAACATAGCATACCTAACCATTGTTTAAACCAACACAATGGAAATCCCTACATTTTCAATTATGTTCCAATTGATTTTGTTCCTAAAAGTTCAGATTATAACAGGCTAACTAAACTCAGGCAACGTGAGACATATTGGATCTATGGATTCAAGACGCTACATCCTTTTGGGCTCAATGCAAATTTGGATTTGGCAGCCTTCAATTGATAGATTCCGTCACACAAGTATCTCTATTCTAACAAACATCCCAACATTCAAAGTTTTAATTAGCACATAATTTGTGAATATATACCAGTATAATATATTCATATTTTGTGAATGTACACCTTATCAAATACGTTACATATATTTTCATTGACAGATGATTTATTGCTTTATGAATGTCACACACTTGACTAACATTGAGCACCTCAAACTTCATTAGCTCCATACATATACCCAGTATTATCTCCACATATCATTGGAGATATTTTACACGTGAGTTCCATTTATTGCTATATGAATGCCATTCACTTATACACCTAATATTATCTCCATATATCACTGGAGATATTTTACACGTGAGTTCCATTTGTTGCTATTTGAATGTAATTCATTTGATTTACATTGGAGGTTCTTACACACTAACGACCACATCATTTTCACTGAACTTTTTAAAATTATCTATTGCGATCAACACAATGATCCAAATACCACTACAGAGAATTGTTAATACTATAGCCCCAGACACACGATATCCCAAACATCAATACATAACATCAACATCAATACACCCGTATTTCACACTCTATATCTCATGCTCCACATTCATCACATATACATATATCCCTCTTATATATATCTCTTAGATGAATTAATATTCAACCCTCACTACACAACTTTTGCCTTCTTTCAGGCATTTATCACACACATATAACATAAATTTAGGCCTAGATTTGGAGTTTGGCGGTAGCCGTGAAAACCAGCGTTAGAGGCTCCTAACGCTTGTTTTTTACGGACTCCGGTATTTAGAGTTCAGTAACCGACACTCAAAAATCACCCAACGCACAAATCTCTACCGACAGCTCAAACCCAGTAGTTAACATATACCGACAAAATAAACATCCACGAATCACAAAACAAATATTACACAAAGTACACTTACACTCATACAAACACTACACTATATTTATTTTTCGGATTTAATAATTTTTCATCAAAATACAAAGGATCAAAGTTGCGAGATCTCGGGTGTTAGAAAAAAAACAACACAAATCCATTTTGCCATTGACTTACATTGACACACGGGAAAAGACCCTCATATAGCTACATCTAACTAATAAGCTTATCACAAACATACACTCAACGATGCATACAAACAATATACACCACATTACATACACAAAAAAGTTATTTATTACAAAATGAACACAGTTTAGTTACTTTTTCACACAAGCTCATGACGTCACTCACTTTACGAGGAAAACCAGTCTTTGAAAAAAAATTGTCCAAAATTTTGAGCCTCCATTGACTTCTATGGGGAAGACGTGCTCGTGAACACAATAGACAGATTTCCCTAACGCACGCAAATAGCGTAGACAAAAAAACTCCAAATACCAGCGCTAGAAATAGGAAAAAAATACATGCTTTTCTGCGTTAGACCCAGCTATGATAAATAGATCAAGAAATGACTATTTCCCTATGGTGGACTTATGGATTGTACTTATTGAATATTCACAACAGCATTAAATTGTTTCATACTTTTATATTACATCAACTACAAATCAACATCACTAGTAACAAACTTTTTTAACAAAAAAATCACATTTAAACGGACACAAAAATAATTTAAACTTTTCAGGATTCACAAACAGTACACAATGGGAAACACCTCTCATTTACCTTTATTATTGCATTTCATTTATTCAACTCATATGCTTGCAGCAACTGCATATCTACATAGGCTTAACACATGATCAGTCATGAATGCACATACATTACTTTTAGCATTCACTCATACATGTGCATTCAAATGATGGGGGAAAAAACACATTACATTCTCTCTAGGAATCACAAAACAGAACATATGGATTTTACTGTAATTTTAACATCATGATTCCATCACAATAAACCATTAGGAATTACGTACAAGAAGAACATCATTACACCAGATTACAGATGTCACTTTATGGGAAGGAACAACAATGCCAGACTGCTATATAGAAGTCAGCATATGTGGGACACAATCACAATATATACGTATATGTACATAACACGCATCACCCATCACGCAACCACAAAGCACACATTTAGATTTTATTCAGCACACAATAACAATGTAGCACAATACAACAACACAATGAGGATTTCAGAACTACATAGGCAGGTTAATAATATGATGACCTCATTAGAAGATTCAACCATACACATTACAGATTCACGACTGTACCGCCCCTTTCTGAACTTTAACACTCAATACTACAATACAACTTATACGTAAATAACAGTTTGGAACAGCATTATTAGGGAGATTTGAATGGGACAATTAATAAATATTGTCAGATCGCAAATCACTTATATATATAATACTACAGATGACAGCCGGAAGTTATTCAGTATTAGTGCCATTTGACAGCTCGGCAATCACTTATATATACAATACTACAGATGGCAGATGGGAAGTTCGGAATTATTATTGCGATTTTAAAGGGACGCATACAATATTGACAGCTCGGCAATCACGTGTATATATACAATACTACAGATGACAGCCGGAAGTTATTCAGCATTAGTGCGATTTTAAAGGGACGCATACAATATTGACAGCTCGGCAATCACTTATATATACAATACTACAGATGACAGCCGGAAGTTATTCAGCATTAGTGCGATTTTAAAGGGACGCATACAATATTGACAGCTCGGCAATCACTTATATATACAATACTACAGATGACAGCCGGAAGTTCAGATTTTTTATTGCGATTTGAAAGGGACGCATACAATATTGACAGCTCGGAAATCACTTATATACACAATACTACAGATGACAGCCGGAAGTTATTCAGTTTTATTGAGATTTGAATGGGAGACATACAATATTGACAGCTCAGCAATCACTTATATATACAATACTACAGATGGCAGACGGAAAGTTCTGAATTATTATTGCGATTTTAAAGGGACGCGTACAATATTGACAGCTCGGCAATCACTTATATATACAATACTACAGATGGCAGACGGGAAGTTCTGAATTATTATTGCGATTTTAAAGGGACGCATACAATATTGACAGCTCGGCAATCACTTATATATACAATACTACAGATGGCAGACGGGAAGTTCTGAATTATTATTGCGATTTGAAAGGGACGCGTACAATATTGACATCTCGCTAATCACGTATAGATACAATACTACAGATGGCAGCTGTTACTTTATCGTTTACAAACAATGTTGCAGCAACATTGATCGATCACATTCGATGCACATTATACACAACTATGCACTTTCATTCATGTTAGCCTGGACGTGTGCTTGTTACTATAAGATCGCGTTTAAGAAATATTGATTACGCATATGATCAAACATTACAAACATGCACTGTATGTGTGATATTGTACACTTTCACATTGAGATTCATTGTGGGAAAACAACATTTCAGCAAACAACAAAAAAACGCCCACTGTGAAAGCATTTGCGCCGCTCACATACAAACAAGTGAATACAATCAGCAATCATTACAAACTCACTACCATTGGACTAATTGTACTATAAATCCCCCAAACAACATTGCCAAAGCATCACTTGTGATCCACATCAGATCAAGTGCATACCTTGTTACGCTGTTTTGAAAGATGGATGACGATGACATGGTAGACACTGCTGGTGCTGCTATTGGCGAACTAGCTGTTGATCGAATCAGGCAGCCTCGGCGGCTCAGACTGAGACGAAGGGGTCATCTGGTTCGAGGTCCTCGTGTCTACAGGGTGAGACCCACCTTGGAAAACATGAGCGACTTTGAGGTTTATGATAAGTATCGGCTCAATTGCGAACAGCTCATTGGCCTTTACGAACTTCTTAAACCTCATTTGGAGCCACGTATAAGAATAAGGACTGCTGTTCCCGCCATGAGTAAGATGCTAAGTTGTCTATACGTCCTGGCCTCCGGGAGTTTTCAATCCGGAGAAATGTACATGCATGGCCTGGCTCAAAGTACATTCTCTGTGGTGTTTGATAACTTTCTGGATGCCATGGTACGTATCAGTAAGCAATACATAGGATTCCCACAAAATGATGGTGATTGGAGGCACCTGAAGCGAGAATTCTTTGATATTGCTCAATTGCCCAATGTCTTGGGAGCCATAGATTGTGCCCACATTGCGCTGCGTGCTCCAATTGATGACTTGCCCTTCAGAAATCGCAAACATTTTCATAGCCTCAACGTGCAGTATGTTTGTGACGCACAGATGAGGATTATGCATGTGTGTGCGAATTTTGGAGGAGCTTGTCATGATGCCCGCATCCTCGCTCAGTCGTCCCTGTGGAGACCGTTTGAGGAAAGACAAATGCCCCCTGGTTATCTCGTTGGTGAGTATTTGTGCACAACATGGTTAATTAGTTTGACAATTGCCACTGTAGTTTTAAAATGTTAGCGTAATGTTCAGCTATAGGATGCAATTTAACCATTTATTTTTATTTCCGAAAATGTCTACTTTTAGTTCAATGCAGATATGTAGCATGTCTTACCTTAAATGCTCAGATAGAGAATGCAATGTAACCATTTAGTTTGCATTTTACACAAGGTTTGGTTTAGGAGAAATACGCATATGTAGCATGTGTTAGCTGAAATGGGAAGATATTAGCTAATGCAATTTAACCATGTCATTGTCTCTTTCCGCTAATATCTAGTTTTAGTTCAATGCAGATATGTAGCATGTCTTACCTTAAATGCTCAGATAGAGAATGCAATGTAACCATTTAGTTTGCATTTTACACAAGGTTTGGTTTAGGAGAAATACACATATGTAGCATGTCTTAGCTGAAATGGGAAGATATTAGCTAATGCAATTTAACCATGTCATTGTCTCTTTCTGCTAATGTCTACTTTTAGTTCAATGCAGATATGTAGCATGTCTTACCTTAAATGCTCAGATAGAGAATGCAATGTAACCATTTAGTTTGCATTTTACACAAGGTTTGGTTTAGGAGAAATACACATATGTAGCATGTCTTAGCTGAAATGGGAAGATATTAGCTAATGCAATTTAACCATGTCATTGTCTCTTTCCGCTAATGTCTACTTTTAGTTCAATGCAGATATGTAGCATGTCTTACCTTAAATGCTCAGATAGAGAATGCAATCTAACCATTTAGTTTGCATTTTACACAAGGTTTGGTTTAGGAGAAATACGCATATGTAGCATGTCTTAGCTGAAATGGGAAGATATTAGCTAATGCAATTTAACCATGTCATTGTCTCTTTCCGCTAATGTCTACTTTTAGTTCAATGCAGATATGTAGCATGTCTTACCTTAAATGCTCAGATAGAGAATGCAATGTAACCATTTAGTTTGCATTTTACACAAGGTTTGGTTTAGGAGAAATACACATATGTAGCATGTCTTAGCTGAAATGGGAAGATAGAGAATAATATTTAACTAGATTATTCTTTTAAAAAATAAACATTTGTTAGTAGATTATCGTGTACAAAAACTTTTATTGGACTCAAAATACTATTTTGATGAATCAGTGTGAATTATGTTCTGTTCATCATTTATAGGTGATTCTGGGTACATGAGCCGCCCTTGGCTTATTACCCCCTTGCGTAGCCCGACTGATGTGTCTGAGGAGCGCTACAATAGGGCTCATAAGAGAAACAGGGCGGTGGTTGAACGAATGTTCGGGCTCCTGAAGATGAGGTTCAGGTGCCTGGACAGGTCGGGAGGAGCCCTCCAGTACAACCCAAAGAAGGTGGCTAAGATCGTTATAGCCTGTAGTGTCCTGCATAATATTGCACAGCGGGCTGGGATGCTGCAGGGCGTCCAGGTGCACCGAAACCTCCTCAGAGATGAGGAGGATGATCCTGTTCTAGAGGGGCCATTCCAGGACGAGGGGCTCAATGTCAGAGCAGACATCATCAACCGCCACTTTAGACGGTAAATAATAGAAGTTAGACTGGAGTATTGTCAATAGATGTGAACGCTAGGGAAATGACAAGTATAGAATTGTGCAAACATGTTAGGATTGTTCATCAAATGCTAAAAATGTGTTTGATTTCTTAATATAGGTGATGCTCTGGTCATTGGGTCCTGTAGCAAGTCTTTGCCACCTGGTTTTTAAAGAGGACATCAGCTGGTAAGTATAAATGTATGGACTGTTGCTGGCATGAATTGTACACAAATACATCATATGGCATACATTTTCTAAACTAGTATTTAGTTTACACATTACTTAAAATGTAAATACTCAGAAAGGGATCCTCTAGCATAACTATCCTCTAGCATGACTATGGTTCAATGTCACACATTAGAGGTTCATTCTGCTCAATATGACTCATCTTCACACTTGATAGAACATAACTCAAGATGCTACACATGCTTAGTAAGCTAGTGACAGAAATATATTCAGAAATGGGTGGTGGGAGAGGGGTACAGAACTGATTCACACACTTGTATTAGTAATTTTAAAAAACAATTTTATGCCATTAGGGAGATGACTTCATGTAAAGACTGAAAGAGAAGAATTCGAAGAATGACAGTGAAGAATTCCCAGACTGACAGTGGAAAAAGACAAGATTGAAATTGAAGAATACCAATGGGATCATGTCTGGCATTATCTTTCAAATCTGCTGACCTTGAAAACCATACAAAGACATGTTCACATGGTAAGTGCCAACTATTTGATAGAATAAGGCTGTGGAGGAATCCTATTGGAGACAATTAGCTTATTTTCTAATTTTTAGATGGTATTTCACAGTCCTCTATTTTTGAAATAATGAATAAGACACCTATTGAAGATCAACTGTTTACCCCTGAATTGACTTTCAAAGACCATGCATTATCCAGGTTGGTTTACCAATGCATGCTAGTTAAGAATCACAGGAAGAATGTAGAATATTAGTAGCTTACATACATTAGTTATATTTAGTTCATAATTAGATATTTAGGTATCACAATCAGACACTTAGATGATTTTACTTTTTTATTTTATTTTAAAATACTTTTTATTGAATATTTTTGTAATATACATACAAAGAAAGAAGTACTTTTATCATGACATTCTCATCCCTTCTGGCATATAAGTATTCGGGGCCATTCAACCGTCCCTATGCCCACCTGTATACCTTTCCACAAAACAGAGTGCAAATCACTAACTTGGGCTAACATTCCTTAGCAAATTTTCCCTTTGATCTTAACCTATCTTATATAACCAGAAAGATGGGTCACGTAATTGTGGGATGAGTAGTATTCATTGCAAACATAATAAAGTCAATTAGTAAAGTACTAGTTGTAAACAAACCAAACAATTTCTCCCTCCATTCATATATAAAACAGTGTCTCTTTTTAAGAATAGTATAGTACCTGAGGGTTGGAGACATTTCTTCCCATGGCACACCTCCGTCAACCCCGTATCAGCTCATGTGAGTTTCAGACTTTAGACGTCTGTTCCTGTCTACCTATCCAATATAGCCATACTTTTTGTACTGTTTCCCTATTGTTTAGAATTCCTGCTGCTTCCTCGTACATGGTGTAGGTAAATTGTATTTTATTATATATTTCTGTCCATGTTGGTGCGCCTACCTTCCAGTATCTTGCGATACATATTCTTGTGATTGTGCATAGAATTCTAATGAAGGTGTTCAGGTGTCTGTGATAAGTCTCTATGGGTTCATGTAGTAGTGCTTGTTGTATGGTGAGGGTCACCTCCTCATCTATCAACAGGCCTATAAACGAAGATAGTTTATTCCATATTTCTTGCACAGCTATGCAATCCCACCACATGTGTCTGTATGTGCCTTTTTGTCCACATCCTCTGTAGCACAAGTTACTCCCCTGGGGCTTGAAGTGTGCCGACCTAACTGGGGTCAAATACCACCTGAAGGCTGTTTTTAGTGTGTTCTCTTTTAAGTCAACACTTAGTAACCCCTTATCTCCCGATTGAAAAATTAACTCCCACTCCTGTTTATGTTTTACTATATCCAGCTCCCTCTCCCATGCTAGCATTACTTGTGTTTTTGGTTCAGATGGGGGGGATTGGATAGATACATATAGCTTGGATATTGAGTGTTTGGGTCTATGTGGGCAAACACTAGAAATTTCTAACGGAGTGGACACCCTACTAGGCGCATTTTTGAGGAACTCTCGGGGAGAAGATTGCAGTTGTAAATATATGAACCATTGAAGCTTGAGGGGGGCGATCTTCTCTTGTAGGTGAGAGAAAGGTATCAGTGTGTTCTTCTCTATAATGTCCGCTACCCTGTAGAGACCTTTGTTTTCCCATTTTTCTAGATGTTTATGTGTATCTCCCTGCAATAGGTATCTAATTGGCATTAGCAATGAGTTTTTAGGGAAGATGTCCTCTCTTTTCCTAGTTGTTGACCATACTTTAATGGTAAGGTTTCTTGTATGTGAATCTGAATGATAGCTATCAACCTTATTCTGTTGTGTGGCCCACAAAATGGAGTCTGGGTATGACCACCCCTCTAATTCCGCCTCTAGGTTAATCCAAACAGCTTCTCCCTCTCTTTTCAGTATCATTGCATCTTGTGCTAATCTCGCTGCTCTATAGTAGTCCATTAAATTAGGTCCCCCGACCCCTCCCAGTGATCTATGCCTATGTACTAGGTGTCTAGAAATTCTTGCCATTTTAGTACCTCTTATGATGGCTGAGAGATCTGTCTGTAGTCTTTCGATATCTGCATTGACAATCTTTATTGGCAGCGCTCTAAATAGGTAGAGCAATCGGGGTAAAATGGTCATTTTGACGGCAGCCAGTCTTCCCATCCAAGAGAAGTTATATTTACGCCATTTTGCTATATCTTGTCTGATTTTTTGAAACAGAGGTGGGTAGTTGTATTTATATAGGTGTTGTGTTTGTTGTGAAAGAGATTTTACTTTTTTAGATGGTATTTCAGTCCTCTATTTTATGAAATGATGAATAAGACACCTATTGAAGATCAACTGTTTACCCCTGATTTGACTTTCAAAGACCATGCATTATCCAGGTTGGTGTACCAATGCATGCTAGTTAAGAATCACAGGAAGAATGTTGAATATTAGTAGCTTACATACATTAGTCATATTTAGTTCATAAGTAGATATCTAGGTATCACAATCAGACACTTAGATGATTTTACTTTTTTAGATTGGATTTTCAGTCCTCTATTTATGAAATGATGAATAAGACACCTATTGAAGATCAACTGTTTACCCCTGAATTGACTTTCAAAGACCATGCATTATCCAGGTTGGTTTACCAATGCATGCTAGTTAAGAATCACAGGAAGAATGTCGAATATTAGTAGCTTACATACATTAGTCATATTTAGTTCATAATTAGATATTTAGGTATCACAATCAGACACTTAGATGATTTTACTTTTTTAGATGGTATTTCAGTCCTCTATTTTATGAAATGATGAATAAGACACCTATTGAAGATCAACTGTTTACCCCTGAATTGACTTTCAAAGACCATGCATTATCCAGGTTGGTGTACCAATGCATGCTAGTTAAGAATCACAGGAAGAATGTCGAATATTAGTAGCTTACATACATTAGTCATATTTAGTTCATAATTAGATATTTAGGTATCACAATCAGACACTTAGATGATTTTACTTTTTTAGATTGGATTTTCAGTCCTCTATTTATGAAATGATGAATAAGACACCTATTGAAGATCAACTGTTTACCCCTGAACTGACTTTCAAAGACCATGCATTATCCAGGTTGGTTTAACAATGCATGCTAGTTAAGAATCACAGGAAGAATGTCGAATATTAGTAGCTTACATACATTAGTCATATTTAGTTCATAATTAGATATTTAGGTATCACAATCAGACACTTAGATGATTTTACTTTTTTAGATTAGATTTTCATTTCTCTATTTATGAAATGATGAATAAGACACCTATTGAAGATCAACTGTTTACCCCTGAATTGACTTTCAAAGACCATGCATTATCCAGGTTGGTTTACCAAGGCATGCTAGTTAAGAATCACAGGAAGAATGTCGAATATTAGTAGCTTACATACATTAGTCATACTTAGTTCATAATTAGATATTTAGGTATCACAATCAGAAAAAGGAATACATATTATAGTTGATATAGAGGTATTTGAATGGACATGAAATATTACATTTATGTTCAGCATACATATATATTTATTATTGAAATGTGATATACATTATTATGTATAATTAGAAATTCTGATATTTAAATTTAATTTTTATTACACAATATAATGGTGTATGTTTATTTTATTTATTTTTAAATTTAAATCATAAATATCTTGATAAAATGTTGCACAAAGTTAGAGCATAGACACAAGATGATTGTAAATGTATTTTACAACGTGTGTATTAACTTTGTAAAATTTTGTTTTTCAATTTCAGATTGTCATCTGATGACTTCCAGGAATATTTTTTGGTTTTTGTTTTTGTTTAAAAAACTTTTTAAATGGTAATAATCAACATTTTATTATTAAATACACTCTTTTGAACAGATTATAATAAATATCCATATAATCTGTCAATAAAAAACAATTTGACTCCCATGACTGGTAGTTGTCTATTTGACAAGCACATGCATAAGATCAAATTATGCATTAATTTTAGAAAATCCACTGATTCAGAGAATATTAAATTAAACTATCTTTTTTAAATTAATTGGGGAGTGAGATCCATCGATGCTTTTCTTTTGAAATTCTTAGATGTTAAAATAATTTCGCATATGTAGTCAGAATTTGACCTAAATTTTTTCATTTCACTTTTAAGAAGGGGAAGTGGTTCACTTACATTAAAGTGACAGTGTTGTTGAATGTAAAATTAATTTTATAAGATCTTGTATCTTCCTTAGGTATCTGAAAACATTATTTTATTAAATTTATAAATTTTTACATTTATAAATGGTAGGTCATTTAACTTCATATTTTTCACAAGCTAGTTATTGGATGCCATGTTAATAGATTTTATTTTCTAGTGGAGTCATTTAAAGGGACATTTAACTATAGTTATTAATATTATGTAGTTTTTAAAATCTTACCTCTTGGGTTAGACATCACATATCTATATATAATTTTCATTCCCCTTTAGTTTCTTTCGACAATGTTAAATCAATATTCCGAATGTTTTTGTCCTTAAAGGGACATTCACAAAGTATATTGTGTATTGATTTTTAAAAAATCATAAAAGAATTAAAACATATTTAGAAAGTACTATAGAATTACATTCAGTCTTTAAATATACTTCGAAAAATATACATCAATGCACATATCTTAGTCAATTACATAAGGCATCTATGTGCAACCAACAATCAGCATCAAAATAGCCTATATAGATATGTATTTAATCCAAGAATATATATAATTACAATCTAATGATTGAATACCAAAACATATTAAGTTGTTCAAATATTATAATCTTATCCAAAATGCATAAATAACATATAGCTTAATGTCCCTCTAAGCTGAAGACTGCGAAATACATCCATTACAATATATATTTCAGTCAGTGTGTAAAACAATCCAGAAGTTAATCTAAATATGCTTTACTCATATGTTATACTAATTTAGCAAAAGGAAGGTGCCTAGGTTTATGATTTTTCAAGCATTATTGTGAAATATCTCTTTAAAGGGACATGAACTCAAAATATACTTAAAGGGAGACAGTTAAAAAATTAATGATTTATACATTCTGAATGAGTATTCTATTTTAAGCAACTTTATAAATTGTCTCATATTATCAATGTTCCTCGTGATGTTGCTATCATTACTTTAAAAATAAGGCATTAAATTGATAATTTATGTGCTTCAGTACTCTGGACAGAACTTGTTTTTTTTGGTTGGATGAATTTATCCAACAATCATCAAGGACAACCCAGGTTTTTTGCAAAAATTGTCTGTAATCTAAAATATCATTATTGATTTGCAAAGAAAGATAACAAGATAATTCTTAACATTTGAGAATCGGATTAAATTATAAAGTTGCTTAACATTTCATGCTCAATCTGAATCACGAACGCTAAACTTGTTTGGACAGTGTCCCTTTAAGAGATTTAAAGAGTGTATTTACTTCTCTTCTTATCTTGACATACTTTGCTTGAAAAGCATATCGAGATAGGCTCAGTAGATGAAGATTGGTGGATGCACAGAGATGCCTTATGTGATTGGCTCAACCATGTGCATTTAAATTTCTTCTGTTGAGGATATCTAAATACAGGTAGCCCTCAGTTTACGCCGGGGTTAGGTTCCAGAAGGAATGGTTGTAAATTGAAACTGTTGTAAATTGAAACCTAGTTTATAATGTAAGTCAATGGGAAGTGAGGGAGTTAGGTTCCAGGCCCCTCTCAAAATTGTCATAAGTAACACCTAATACATTATTTTTAAAGCTTTGAAATGAAGACTTTAAATGGTAAACAGCATTATAAACCTAAAAATATACTGTAGATATAATCACACAACAGACTGTATCATCAACAAACTGTTTAATGTAGAAAAACGTTTTTTTACTTGCATTTTTCTGCAGCTAAGGGAAGTGTGGCTGCTAGATCTTGTTCCTTTAAAAACGGCTCCATTGCTCAGGTCTGGTTATACACTGATTAGCCTGCCTGTGTTTAATCACACAACAGACTGTATCATCATCAAAAAGTTTAATGAACAAAAACGTTTTTTACTTGCCTTTTTCTGTAAACAGTTCTCTGCATTGAGTCTGCAGCTAAGGGAAATGGCTGCTAGATCTTGTTCCTTTGAAAGCTGATCCATTGATCATGTCTGGCTTGCTTTTCTTTGCATGTGTTTGCTGCAACACAAGCGGACAGCTCCACCTACTGGCTATTTTAATGTATGCATGTGCTAATGCTTTTAATAGCAGTCAATGGTTCTCAATAGCAAAAAAAAGGGCGTTATTCTGAAACGGCACAAATTGAACCGTCGTAAACCGAGGGCCACCTGTACTAAGATAAATTGAGTTACATTTTAAAGTCTAAACAATCTTCTATCTCTACAGATCATTTGATACAATTGTTTGTTTGTAATGTCTATTTAAAAATAAAGACGCCATTGCACAATAACATATATGAGCAGTTCAGACAAATACAAGCTCGAGGTTTATTTACTAATAACAAACAAACCTGTAGTTTAACATCTATAAACAGATTATCCAAGTTACTGACATTATAACCTGAATTTGAACATTCAGAAATGTTGCGTGGGAAACGGATCTTGAAACACCAGATTTGCATCTTTAAACATTAGAGTCTAATGTCACGCAATAGCACACAATCAATGTGCATTATGAAATACATTTAATAGAGCAATGTCAATACTTCACAATAAGTCAACAAATTGATTTGATGAACAATAAAGACATACAATATTAAATGTATATTTGTATTAAAGAAACAGACCATTATTAAACCGAAAAATGTATACAACATTTAATAATGTGACAGTATTAGATTTTAAAGATAATGTAAACATTAATATTTAACGGATCACGGATATTAAATCTGCGTCACACATATCCGCATGACAGGCCCATGAGTTACAAATAAGTCTACATGAAAAATGAATTAACAGCACCACCAGGAGGTATGTGTAAGGAAGTTACTAAGATATGAAACATTAAGGAACGGCCAATCAGAGTTCATCACACAAACACAACTTGAGTCAGGATGGTCTCACAGACATTCTAACAATATTTCAAACTTTTATCCAATCAGATGTACAGATAACTTGTCCCATGGTGCATCTCATGTTTACTTCACCATATAAAAGTCCATTACACGTTGCCATCTTTGTCAGTTCTCTAATGCCTGCAGGCAGTTTATATTATTATAATATATTTATTGGACAACCCAGCAGGCATGTCATCTCCCAGGTTCACCAAGCAGGAGAGCGCTGCACTGGTCCACGCCGTCAAGGACTTTTATCCCCAGCTGTTTGGGAACAAGAGGAGGTCGACAGATGCGCCTGTTAAGAAGGCCCTCTGGGAGTCTATCACCAATGCGGTTAAATTGGTGTGTGGCGTCCAGAGAAGCCAGGATCAAATCATGAGGAGATTCGGAGATATGAGGTTGCGCTTGACAAAAAAAAGTCAACCTCATAAGGGACTGGGTACAAGCCCGTAAAAGAGGGGGCCAAAGAAAGGCCCCGTGGAAACTATACCTACTCCCTTATGAGGTGACTTTATGCGAGCTCCTCAATCTCCGGGTCCCCAAAAGATTTAGATCCTCGCCATCCTCGGCCTCCTCTTCTTCCCTCCCAGCTGCAGGATCTGAAAGTCCTGACGCGGGGGCCAGGGCAGCTGCTTCTCCGTCCGGTGGCCTGGGAGGAGATGAAAGAGAATCTGAACCAGGTAACTATCCAACTTCATATAATATCTTAATATTTGATTAGAATTTTTGAAAATGTGTATATAGTCAGATACTAAACCTATACAGATCTCACAACATACACTATCGCGAAAATTAGAATTGCGCATACACGTTAACATGGGTTTGCTGTAAGTGGCATTGCTTTATACATGTTGGTCAAATGACGGATGCATAATTCCGCTTGGAATCATTGCGCAATGATTGCGAAAATTAGAATTGCGCATACACGTTAACATGGGTTTGCTGTAAGTGGCATTGCTTTATACATGTTGGTCAAATGACGGATGCGTAATTCCGCTTGGAATCATTGCGCAATGATCGCGAAAATTAGAATTGCGCATACACGTTAACATGGGTTTGCTGTAAGTGGCATTGCTTTATACATGTTGGTCAAATGACGGATGCGTAATTCCGCTTGGAATCATTGCGCAATGATCGCGAAAATTAGAATTGCGCATACACGTTAACATGGGTTTGCTGTAAGTGGCATTGCTTTATACGTGTTGGTCAAAATGAAATGTGAATTATTATATATGTGAAGAATACAGTATTCCTATTTTCAATATTATACATAATAAAAAAAATAGTAGAATCCAAAAAAAAAAAAAAACATATGCCCATCAATTGATGAGAATGAAATAATACAAAAAAAATAATTAAAGCTACAGTAAACAACACAACTGATTGAAAATAAGAGTACAGGATATATTTATCATGAATTTAATTGAGGAAACAATTAACTCATGGGACTACCAAAAGATTAATAGTTTTTAATTGATTTGCTAATAATGTAAAGATTTTAAACATGGCATGATTTGTATTAATGATATCCAATCCTCATTTAATATATTACAGATCTGGATGTTGGTGCTGGATCCTCAAGCCAGGGCTTGTCACAGTATGGTATGTCTCATTTTAATTGACATTTGTCTTAGAAACATGGACAGAACATTACATACTAAATCCACATTGTTCAATATTTATATGTATCTGCAAAATGGATTAGTAAAATGTTTATAAATAAGAATAAAAAAAAAACCATAGGATTACATTGTAAGACTACTCTGAATTTTTTTCAAATTTAAAATATCCCATCTATTCTGGATATCTTAATCTTAATGTAAGATTCTTTGAATGTCCAATTTATATTCTTCCCTTGTGTATTGCTTAATCTTATTTGTATACATTTTGAAAAAATTCACACACTTTTGCATATGATTTGTTTTTAAAAATATAGATTCCATTTTTTAAATTGATCACGTCATTTAAGGGACATGCCAACTAAATTTTACATTGAATGATTTGTAAACGTGATTTTATTGTTTTGTTTAAACATTTTATGAGCTACATTGGTTCAGTCTATTGTTTTAGTTCTTCTAAAAACATATTGATTTTGGTTTAGGTTAAACAATGCATTACTGGTATTATCCGGCTGTTTTTTTATGCATAAATTGGCATTGGGTCAAAAGTTAAAATCATGTGTTCAGATAACAGTAGTACATAGTTTCAAAAAGTATACAATTACACATTTAGAGCTTCATGTCCCTTTAATAGATGAAAATTAAATAATTATTAGGATATCCTTAAATAACATATTAGATTCGAATTGCATGCTCAATCCCATTCATTACATCAACATATGGAGTAGAGAATTCATTAACACCAACCTTGTCAAATCAATATATTTTTATATTAAAGGGACACTGAGCTAAAATGATTAATGTTGTCATTCAGATAGAGCATGCAATATTAAGCAACATTTAAATATAATACTATAATCATATGTGAAATATTCTATTGCTAAATGTATTTTAAAATCAAGAATGTACGTTTATCTGCAGCTCAATTTTGGTTGACTAACCTGGGTTTTTATTGATGATTGGTGGATACCTTCAACAAACAATATTTATTGAATCCAATATTGCTTATCTGCCTTTAAGATTAAAATGTAGCAACATTAAAATTATAATAGGAGTCAATGTTAAATCATTTGGAACAGTTTGAACAGTGAAATCAATGATTGAAATAAGTCATGTCAGTGTCCCTTTAATAAACAATTGATTCATTAATCCTTCCATTCTTTGGATTAGACAATATTGATATATAATTCACATATTCACTGTTGGAGTTACTTTATAGATATAAGCATACTCTAACAGCACCATGATTACATATTTGTACTAATCAATTTGGTTTGGTATTGTGATCAATATGTGTTGTGTCCTAAACAAGATTACTGTACATTGCACAAATGGCTCGATGTGCCACATGTCTTTGTTTATATTTGTCAACAGCTTTTATTCAAAATGTGGTTTGTGTGTATTCTTTTAAGAACATTAATCAATGGGTATATTTAGATATGCAATAGCATCGTATGAGATGAGTTTGATGTCTAATATAGTCAGAAATTAAACATATGTTCAATACATCATTTTTTACATAATCCCCTTGATTCAATAAAGCATTTTTTTTATAATGACTGCTCTATTCTTCACATTTTAAAGTTGATTATTCTAATAAATCGATACAGATGTGATTTAGTGCTATCCCAAATGTGTTCACTAATATATATCTATATCATTCATAGAGAGAGTTGGTGTGGGGAGCCCAGAGGAATCCAGCACTGACACAGAGCCGCCTTTGCGGTCTTCTGGTTAAGTCCATTGACTCATTTATATGTCATTGAAGGTGTATTGGTAATCAATATTATGAGCATGATTCTGATGAAGCATAACATTTGAAACAAACATATAATTGACTCCTCTGATTATATATAAATTTTATTTGAATATTGAAAGATTAAGAATTAAAACTTTCTTAGTCTACACCTTTGTTATTCAGAAGATGTATAGCATATGTTTGTTTCCAGGTTCATTTTTGACAACAATCATCAAGTGATACACACATGAGAAATCTTAAATGTTCAATGTACTATGCTTTTATGATTTTAAAATTAATACAAACAATAAATAGAAAATCGGAATCATTGAGAATAACAAATCTAATGTCATTTGTATGCTCCATCAAAATGATGTAAATCATAACTTTGGGTGTGTATATCTTTAATGCAACATTGATGTGTGTCTTTGAGCAACAGTAACATATGTTATAATATCTGATCTTAACGTGTACACAACATGTTATGTTTTACAGAGATTGATTTAACATGTGGGACGGAGGAGGAAGAGGCCAAACCACAATAATAATTTTAGAATTGTACAGACAGTCATTGATATTCATCTGAGTGCCTATATGCATACCATATCCTCATGTCATCATTGTTTAGAAATTCAAACACACTTCTAAGTATATTGCAAACATAATCAAGTTGAAATGCGTTGATTTGATTTCATGATGTATGAGATGTTAATATATTTATTATATTTATTTCAGATGGATCCTCTGCTTCTGGTCATCATTGTTCCTCCCCTGCCCAATCCCCTCCCCAGCCCCCTGCCCAGTCCCCTGCCCAGCCCCCTGCCCAGTCCCCTGCCCATCCCCCTGCTCAGTCCCCCTGCCCAGTCCCCTGCCCATCCCCCTGCTCAGGCCCCCTGCCCAGTCCCCTGCCCAGCCCCCTGCCCCTCCCGGCCCTTCCCATTTGTCCTGTCGTATCCCTCCCAAAAAACGCCCCTTCGTCCCCCTTCGCCGCTCTCCCCATCTTTTGGCCCGTACAGCTACCCCAGCTGCCCAGCCCCCAAATCACCACTCCCCAGCTGTACGGGCTACCCCAGAGCAGCAGCCTATCCCTCCCCAACCCAATCCCATCCCTCCCCAACCCAATCCCATCCCTCCACAACCCAATCCCATCCCTCCCCCCTGTCTCAACCTTCATTGTCCTGGGTGTCGGATTGTCCTTCCCAGGCACAGCTGTAAGCATCATTCAAAATCAACATTATAAGATACTTAAAGGTACACTGAATGAAAATTTTTCAATTGTGATTCAAATAGAGCATGCAATGTTAATCAAATTTATAATTTACTATTCTTATCAATTATTCTTCATTCTCTTGCTATCTTTATTGAAACAAAGAAATGCCTATATTTTTTTTTTATTAAAAAAAAATATGGACATCATTTCTTTATTGTTGGATGAATGTATCCATCAATCAGCAGGGACAACCAAAGTTGATAACCAAAAATAGCCTGCCCTATAAACTTACATTCTTGCATTTAAAATATAGCTTGAGAATTCAAACATTTAAAGAATACGAATAAATTAATAATTCTTTTTAATGTCATGCTCTATCTGAATCAGTAACTAAAATATTTAGGTTTACTGTCCCTTTAATTTGATATCACTACATATACCAATCACCACTATTTGGATCCAAATATTTATGTCCAAATGTTCATACATTATCTCTTGTATAACCCAGTGGGAATGTAATTTCTTCTGGTTGCTATGTTTACACAGCTTGTCCTCAACGCCAAAATGTTTAAGGATAGGTGTGCCTACCACAGTATAACTAAAATCTTAAAATTGCTAATGTAAGTACAATGTAAATCCTTTAACAAGATTTTAGACACTCAAGCTGTAAAAGTGGATCATCAAAAACCAATTAAAGGGGACAACATGTTGGATAAAAATGTCCATTTAATAGTTTAGGTCTGTCTGAATAACATATTTCATGTGTAAATAATCAATGTCAACAAATTAATTTAAAGAATTATTTGTCTTTATGATGACAATGTATCTTTGCTTTTTATTTTTTCTGTTGTGTAATTATCATTAATATTTTATTTATTCTTTATTTTAGGCTGTGACTCAACATGGCTCACGCTCGAAGGTCTAGCACGCATAGAGCAGGCCGTGTTGAGGAACGCAGCTGTCCTGAGAGGGATGGCCGACACCATGCAGGCCCAGCTACATGTTCAGCATATGACTCTACGTCAGATGAGGCAGTGGAACTCAATGCTTGAATCTGTAGCTGGACATGCACAGGACGATGAAGGGGATGACCAGTAAGTGGAGGATCTGGAGATGCTCCAAGGGCGCAGATAAGAATCCTTCGTCCACATGTTGATGTTTTTGTTATGGTTGCCATTTGGCCTTTTTTTCTGATTATTGTTGTGCCTGTTTCACTCTTTTACCTTGTCATATGTCTCCAATGGGGCTATGCTGGCCCTTAGCAACTCTCTTCATGGACTGTGATGCACTCTGTTACCTTGTCATATGTCTCCAATGGGGCTATGCTGGCCCTTGGCAACTCTCTTCATGGACTGTGATGCACTCTGTTACCTTGTCATATGTTTCCAATGGGGCTATGCTGGCCCTTGGCAACTCTCTTCATGGACTGTGATGCACTCTGTTACCTTGTCTAATGGCTCAAATGGGGCTATGCTGGCCCTTGGCAACTCTCTTCATGGAGTGTGATGCACTCTGTTACCTTGTCATATGGCTCCAATGGGGCTATACTGGCCCTTGGCAACTCTCTTCATGGACTGTGATGCACTCTGTTACCTTGTCATATGTCTCCAATGGGGCTATGCTGGCCCTTGGCAACTCTCTTCATGGACTGTGATGCACTCTGTTACCTTGTCATATGTCTCCAATGGGGCTATGCTGGCCCTTGGCAACTCTCTTCATGGACTGTGATGCACTCTGTTACCTTGTCATATGTCTCCAATGGGGCTATGCTGGCCCTTGGCAACTCTCTTCATGGACTGTGATGCACTCTGTTACCTTGTCATATGGCTCCAATGGGGCTATGCTGGCCCTTGGCAACTCTCTTCATGGACTGTGATGCACTCTGTTACCTTGTCATATGTCTCCAATGGGGCTATGCTGGCCCTTGGCAACTCTCTTCATGGACTGTGATGCACTCTGTTACCTTGTCATATGTCTCCAATGGGGCTATGCTGGCCCTTGGCAACTCTCTTCATGGACTGTGATGCACTCTGTTACCTTGTCATATGGCTCCAATGGGGCTATGCTGGCCCTTGGCAACTCTCTTCATGGACTGTGATGCACTCTGTTACCTTGTCATATGTCTCCAATGGGGCTATGCTGGCCCTTGGCAACTCTCTTCATGGACTGTGATGCACTCTGTTACCTTGTCATATGTCTCCAATGGGGCTATGCTGGCCCTTGGCAACTCTCTTCATGGACTGTGATGCACTCTGTTACCTTGTCATATGGCTCCAATGGGGCTATGCTGGCCCTTGGCAACTCTCTTCATGGACTGTGATGCACTCTGTTACCTTGTCATATGGCTCCAATGGGGCTATGCTGGCCATTGGCAACTCTCTTCATGGACTGTGATGCACTCTGTTACCTTGTCATATGGCTCCAATGAGGCTATGCTGGCCCTTGGCAACTCTCTTCATGGACTGTGATGCACTCTGTTACCTTGTCATATGTCTCCAATGGGGCTATGCTGGCCCTTGCCAACTCTCTTCATGGACTGTGATGCACTCTGTTACCTTGTCATATGTCTCCAATGGGGCTATGCTGGCCCTTGGCAACTCTCTTCATGGACTGTGATGCACTCTGTTACCTTGTCATATGTCTCCAATGGGGCTATGCTGGCCCTTGGCAACTCTCTTCATGGACTGTGATGCACTCTGTTACCTTGTCATATGGCTCCAATGGGGCTATGCTGGCCCTTGGCAACTCTCTTCATGGACTGTGATGCACTCTGTTACCTTGTCATATGTCTCCAATGGGGCTATGCTGGCCCTTGGCAACTCTCTTCATGGACTGTGATGCACTCTGTTACCTTGTCATATGTCTTCAATGGGGCTATGCTGGCCCTTGGCAACTCTCTTCATGGACTGTGATGCACTCTGTTACCTTGTCATATGTCTCCAATGGGGCTATGCTGGCCCTTGGCAACTCTCTTCATGGACTGTGATGCACTCTGTTACCTTGTCATATGTCTCCAATGGGGCTATGCTGGCCCTTGGCAACTCTCTTCATGGACTGTGATGCACTCTGTTACCTTGTCATATCGCTCAAATGGGGCTATGCTGGCCCTTGGCAACTCTCTTCATGGACTGTGATGCACTCTGTTACCTTGTCATATGGCTCCAATGGGGCTATGCTGGCCCTTGGCAACTCTCTTCATGGACTGTGATGCACTCTGTTACCTTGTCATATGGCTCCAATGGGGTTATGCTGGCCCTTGACAACTCTCTTCATGGACTGTGATGCACTCTGTTACCTTGTCATATGGCTCCAATTTTCCTGATCTTTACCAGATTATTTATAAACGTTGTTGATGTATTCTGACATACTAATAAAAGACATGTCATTGCACGATTCTTTGTCCTCCTTATTCATGTCATTGATTGAAATCTCTAGTTTATCTGGTTGATCCTTAAAGGGACCTACCAAAAATAATGGTGTTTCCTGAATCATATATGTAATACAATTGTAAATGACTTTAAGATTAACATCTCCAATGTAATTTTATTATTTGTCTTTATATATTTTTCTAAAAGCTTTATCATTGCATGATTATGATTAGCATAGTAATTCTTTTATATATGTATATATAGATTGTTATATATGTATATGTCAAATTTCACATCCATGTGTGTATTTATAAACTCTGCATGAATTGATGCACCTTTAACAAATGATCTGAGGATTGATACAATGATATAATCCCTGTAAAGTGTTAATTTTATTGAAATAGTATTGTCTCTGTGTATCCTCTTTTTAAAAATAAAAATCATGTCCCTTTAAGTGATGGTGAGCACAATTGTTAATGAATGGATTTCCATTTCTAAAGCGTTTTTGTCCTTTTTACATGAACAAGGACATATAATCTTATTAATAAACAATCTTATGGTAATGTTGACAGCACATGTATTTCATTTTCAATTCTATCTTATTGTAAAAGTGTAACCAAATCAATCTCTGTGTGTAATGCGCAAATTTTGGATGAGGAATATGTTTTTCAAAATATTTTTTAAAATACTTCTCCTCCCATATATGGCTATAGGTAGGCTGACCATATTTCAACTTGAATAAATGACACGTTTGATCAATACATGTGTCATTATTGTTATTCCAAAACAATCTAAACATATCTTAAAACATCAATGGCATATGTATTTCTCATGTGTATCTTTTAAATGTTAAAGCTATAGTTAAAGGGACAGTCAAGTCCGAAAAGATGATTCATGATTTCGTGACATTCCTAGAGAGCAATATAGACACATACTAGTTACTAAAATATAAATACGTTTCTTAGTGATATGCCAAGCTATCAACTGAGTCCTTGTATTGGCTGCGGTTTTTCAGCGATCTCGGATGCGCCATGTTGCTTAAGACGTCACCTGCCAGGCTGTCCAATGATTCCTTGTATTGACTGACGTTTTTACGCGATCAAGGATGCACCTTTTATTGGATGGCGTTTTTACGCGATCAAGGATGCACCTTTTATTGGATGGCGTTTTTACGCGATCAAGGATGCGCCTTTTTTTGGTTTGCATTCTTACGTGATCAAGGAAGCGCCATGTTAATTAAGACGTCACATGCAAAGGTAAAAAAACCTCTGATTGTATTACGTATTCCCGCAATATTTGTTTGTGCACGTTAAACACGTTTGTGAATGAGAAGACAAGTTTAAAAACATGGCGAATATGAGATTGTTTGCATCATGTTACATTGTTGACCCATAGCTGATAAAGACCACCACATTCTCTTTTGCTGGATGTCTGGTTGAATAAACGAACGAAAGCAAAATGTTTTCATGCATAAGATATTTCGAGGCAAGTGCAAATCTCTATAGTCCATGTTGTTTAATATGTTTGTCAACAATATGTTCCTTTTTATGAAAAATGACTGTTGTGTTTAATGTTAAAGATATCTAATTCATAAATATGCGCTATTGTGTTAGAATAAAGTAATCAATATGCATTTATCTTTATCATATGCTAAATATATGATGCCGACTTCTTCTAAATGTAATTTTGTCGTATATTTTATTAAAGGTTCATTAGACACTCACATTAAAAATCAAAATATTTTATTTGGTCTCTAGTTATATAGTCCATTGTTTACCAAATACACGTCTCATTTTGCTTCTCTTCAAATAAAATGTAAGTAATTTTCAGACTCCTCGCCAAGCCTCAAAGTTTCATGTGAGTACCATCTCCAGCTTTCTCCTGTTTGTGTAAAGGGTAATGATATATGTTAATGATGGGGTATTGTCTTGTTTTAACACAATAATGTCTCTTTAAGAAAATAGACTTTATTTAACACGTCAATAGAAATCTGTTTTCAATATTTATTGTTTGAACAAGTACATGTAGATATACCAACAATCTGCAAATATATGTTAGCATATGTAATTTAGTTAAAGGGACAGTTTAGAAAACAAATAATGTTTTGCATTATTAAAAAAGTCAATTTTCTAATATCAATGATATCAAATGTTGCTCACCAATTAATCATTTGTCTGTGTTTATTTTAATTTGCTAGCTAAACCTATGAGGTTCGTGTGCTCATTTCTTAGAGCTTGAAGAGTGCATGTAATCATTATGCAATTTGACCACTAAAGGGCATTTGGATATCATTTGTATATCTAAAACCTTGAGCTCATACAGCATATTTACCATGTATTGATCATTGATGTCTAAAATGTTGTTATGTCAGAACAACAAATAAGTGGTAATTTTTCATAGGCATAGATACAAGGGTAAGCACATAAGTCACACGTATTTAGCCATGTTTTGTTGTTTCCAACTTGATAATGCGTAATACAGTGTTTTCTTTGTAATCAATAATTCTGACTGTCCCTTTAAGCTGTGTTATTGGCATTCAAACAGTAATATGCCATCATGGATAATTGTGATGGTAATTTTGTTTGCGATTCGGGAAACAGTTTGGACATCACATCACAGAAACCAATCAATATCATGAACAAGGATAGGTATGTGATGTGGTTTTCACACACTTATAACCCACACTCTGCAAACAATCTGCCTCCATGGACCCGGTCCCATAGAAGTAGATTATATATCAAGCATCTTGATAAAGCCCAAGGGAGGGCGAAACGCGTCGCTTGCATTTGTGACACTGTGACTTTGAAACAGCAAGGGATATTTCAGTACAGCCTGTACTGCAACTTTAAACCCGGGTTACCAGCATCTTTGAATATCCCAAGGTGAGGGATAACTTGTGCCCCACTATTGTATTGGATCATTAAACATACCTACAGCAGCCAAGTCTGCCTTCACAGAAAGTTCCCACCAGGACACAGCAATCAGCTGCTTTTCCTTTACGCTGCTGGAGCAGCGAGTAACACCCTGAGAGGAGCCGATGAGAAGCCTATGACGTCAGACGCCGACTCACATGTGCAGAGGTTTGCACACTTCTATCTCCAGGAACGGCAGTTACTGCAGCCGCGGTCCAAGCCTTGACCGAAGGATTTCTTCTCCTCGGTAACACCCTCTGAACACTCTCTTGACTTACGGTACAGTAAACTGTATCTATTTGTGGTACAAGCCGTTATTTTCTTTCCACTGTTCCAATACCGATATTCATTTGCATACGGCCACCTGCACTGTGTTGATACATATGAACTTGGTACTTGTCTTTTAAGTTTTATTTTATTTTATGATATCACTGTTATGCCATATCTTTTAATTATCATTTTTATGCTATATCTTTTTTATGTCATAGATTATCAATTAGTATCTGCATTATCCATCATTTATAGGTTTTAACCTGTTTTTTCATTAGGATTTTTTCCCAGTTGTATTTACATTACAGGGAGACGTCCCTATTTTTAGTGTATATATTTGTGTATCTTATTCTATATGTTTATTAAATTTTCACTTCAATTCCTTATATGGTGTGTATACTTTCAGCTTGTTAGAGCACTTTCTCTATCTTGAAGCTTTGGCTTCGCTATTTGGTTATTAACTTGTATTTGATACATACAGAGATTGTATCTTTAGAGTAGTGTTTAGCAATACCTTCCTTTAGCGCGCACTAATCCACCCAATTTGATTTGCATTTAGTTTTAAATAGGTATTATTTAGTTAATAATTGTAACTTTAATTTAGCTCTATTTTAATTATGTAAAAGTTAGGGGTTGTTAGGTTTAGGGTTAGGGTTACGGTTAGGGTTACGTTGGGGTTAGGGTTAGTTTTAGGGGTTAATAGTTTAATTTAGGTTGTTGCGATGTGGGGGGCTGGCGGTTTAGGGGTTAATAGGTTTATTTAGTGGTAGTGATGTGGTAGGCCAGAGGTTTAGGTGTTAATAGCTTTATTTAGTGGCCGAGATGTCGGGGAGCGGCGGAATAGGGGTTAATAGATTTATTATAGTGTGAGCGATGTTGGGGTGCAAGGGAATAGGAGTTAATAACTTTAGTATAGTGGCAGAGATATCGGGAGAGGCAGATTAGGGGTTAATAGATTTATTTAGGAGCCGGCGATATCGGGAGTGGCAAATTAGGGGTTAATAACATTATGTAGGTGTCAGCGATGTCAGGGGCAGCAGGGTTAGGGGTGTTTAGACGTGGGGTTTATGTTAGGGTGTTTAAAAGTTACTTTTTTTTCCCCATAGACATCAATGGGGCTGCGTTACGGAGCTTTATATTCCACAATCGCAGGTGTTAATTTTTTTTCTAACCCACTCTCCCCATTGATATCTATGGGGAAAGCGTGCACGAGCATATCAAAACATTGCTTGTATTTTGTGCGGTATGGAGCTCAACACAACCATATCGCATGCACAAGCCGGCTGTTTTAATGCTTGTAATGGCTGCGCTATAGAGGGTTAAATAACGCAACTTTATAGCCTGCATAACTCGTAATCTAGGTGATAGATAACGCTAGGTGATAGATAACGCTTTTACTACCCATTCCCCAGCTTTACACAACCAACATGGTTATACTAACATACTTTATAACCTTTAAACCTCTAAATAAGTCCCTAAAGAGAGACAGCTCCATGATCACATGCTTTTGTATTTGCTTTTCACATCAGGGGAAGCTAGTTCATGTGAGCCATATAAATAACATTGTGCTGACGCCTGATGAACAACACAGCACTAATTGGCTTAAATGCAAGTCAATAGATAAAGTAATGTGATCTGGGGGCAGTCAGAAGATGCTAAGAAACAAGGTTATCAAAGAGGTAAAAAGTTTATTAATATAACAATGTTTTCTGTGCAAAACTGGGGAAAAAGGTAATAAAGGGATTATCTATCTTTTAAAACAATAAAAAAAAAATTGAGTTGACTGTCCCTTTAAAACCATTACTAGAAAGGTGGAAAAGGCTTTGAAAGTTCAAATTCATTCTATTCATCCATATAACTTTAGTTGAATAGTGTGACCGAGATACTGTATATAAAATTCTTATTGGTAGACATTTCTGCAAATTGAAAATAAAAACAGCAGTTTCTTTTTATATAGTGTCAAAATATTATTGCCTGTACTATATGTCAAATAAAACAACCAAATACAATCAATTATTTTCAAAATAATGTTCTGAAAGTGTAACGTTTTCCCAGAAAGCCTGTTGGATCACTGCATTGGTTTGTGAGTTTTGTTCCTCCCTGTATCATATTATTCTTTCTTATCAGATGTCTCTTATTGGACACTAATCTGTTCAATCTCTGACAATCATCTGTTCTTCCCATATATAATTTACAAACCTTTGCAACAGCAGTTGTGTATGTGTGCTCAGGTTTCACCAGACTGTGTCCAGAGCTGAGAACATACACTACAAATATTCATTGGCATAATATTCAAATCTTTCATAAGCAGATGCAAGTCCAGTTTTCAGACATTTAAAAGCAGCCCATATTTCACTTTTTTGGACTCTTGTCTAGTGATATCATGCAGTATTTAAAGGGACACTCAAGTCAAAATTAAACTTTCATTATTCAGATAGAGCATGCAATTTTAAACAACTTTCCACTTTACTTCCATTAACAAAATGTGCACAATCTTTTTATATTTAAACTTTTTGACTCACCAGCTCCTATTGAGCATGTGCAAGAATTCACAGACTATACCTATATGCATTTATGATTGGCTGATGGCTGTCACATGGTACGTGTATGCATTTGTGATTGACTGATGACTGTCACATGGTACAGGGGGAGTGGACATAGATAGATAAATTATAGATAGATGATAGATAGATAGATACATAGATACAGTATATAGATATATAGACAGTCAGATAGATAGATAGATAGATAGATAGATAGATAGATAGAATATATGTTCATTAACAAACAAATACTTATTCAGTTAAAAATATGTTAATACCATTATAAGTTTTCACCTTTTGCTTTTGTGTAAACATAGTACTTCGTCCCACACTCCATTAAGTGGCTCAAAAGAGAAATATATAACTTATGTTTTCAAATACTGGAAATAGCCTAAGACAGCTTTTTAATGTGCAGCATTTTAGATTACATAATTTGCTTTTTGTCCTCAAGAGAGGTGTTCAATTACCTCAGCACGAATATATCCACACAACTATTGTTTGCACTTCCTAGTGACCAATTTATAGTTGTCCCTAACTGATCTCAGCAGAGAAGATTAGATAAAGGAAAACCTAGATTACAATATGGTGGCACTAAAACTTTGCACCTATTTCTTTAATATTTAAACAACTACTATAATTTTGAAGCATCGGCATGATATTCTCAGTCTAAGCTTTGCTTAGAATGCATAATTTCACCTAGCATTTGTTTAATGGTCTTTTAAACACAAAATGCATGGATACTCCTAACGTTTTACTTGTTTTGGTAACTAAGGAGTTAAAAAGAAATTCTCAATATAAATTCTTTTCTCCCCCATAACCTTTTGAATCAAAGTTATTAACCTTATGTTGTTGCTAATGGAAAAGGTCCTTGGCAAGGAGATGTAGTGTTTTTTTCTACCAGATCTTGAATGTGTCAAGCTTTAATAGCAGCACTTAAAGACAAGAATTTCTTTAGAATAACATGTTAAGACTAATGCAATGTAATCCGGATTCATGCAAGAATTCAGTTAAAGAAATATCATTTTTTATTAATACATCTGAAATTATTACCTGCATTGCAACAGACCTTAATGCAAAATTTGGGCCAGATTACAAGTGGCGTTATTTAACTCTTTCGCTCGAGCGTAAACTTATCTTGAAGTAATCTTTTTGTGTGTGTCATGGTACTTGCGTATTACAAGTTAAAAGTAAAAAGTTTGCGTGCAAACAAAACCCAATGCACGCTAACCAAATATTGTGACTGCATTAGCATATTCTCCCCATAGAAGTCAATTGAAACTTCACAACCATCACTTGCACACTAACCTGTCAGGAGTTATGAATATTTCACATTCCAATGTTCTTCATACACAGAACAATTTAATTTTGTATTGTGAATTCATATTTCTATATATATCTGTATATTCCTATAGATATATAGGTATACATATCTACAGGGAGTGCAGAATTATTAGGCAAATGAGTATTTTGACCACATCATCCTCTTTATGCATGTTATCTTACTCCAAGCTGTATAGGCTCGAAAGCCTACTACCAATTAAGCATATTAGGTGATGTGCATCTCTGTAATGAGAAGGGGTGTGGTCTAATGACATCAACACCCTATATCAGGTGTGCATAATTATTAGGCAACTTCCTTTCCTTTGGCAAAATGGGTCAAAAGAAGGACTTGACAGGCTCAGAAAAGTCAAAAATAGTGAGATATCTTGCAGAGGGATGCAGCACTCTTAAAATTGCAAAGCTTCTGAAGCGTGATCATCGAACAATCAAGCGTTTCATTCAAAATAGTCAACAGGGTCGCAAGAAGCGTGTGGAAAAACCAAGGCGCAAAATAACTGCCCATGAACTGAGAAAAGTCAAGCGTGCAGCTGCCAAGATGCCACTTGCCACCAGTTTGGCCATATTTCAGAGCTGCAACATCACTGGAGTGCCCAAAAGCACAAGGTGTGCAATACTCAGAGACATGGCCAAGGTAAGAAAGGCTGAAAGATGACCACCACTGAACAAGACACACAAGCTGAAACGTCAAGACTGGGCCAAGAAATATCTCAAGACTGAATTTTCTAAGGTTTTATGGACTGATGAAATGAGAGTGAGTCTTGATGGGCCCGTGGCTGGATTGGTAAAGGGCAGAGAGCTCCAGTCCGACTCAGACGCCAGCAAGGTGGAGGTGGAGTACTGGTTTGGGCTGGTATCATCAAAGATGAGCTTGTGGGGCCTTTTCGGGTTGAGGATGGAGTCAAGCTCAACTCCCAGTCCTACTGCCAGTTTCTGGAAGACACCTTCTTCAAGCAGTGGTACAGGAAGAAGTCTGCATCCTTCAAGAAAAACATGATTTTCATGCAGGACAATGCTCCATCACACGCGTCCAAGTACTCCACAGCGTGGCTGGCAAGAAAGGGTATAAAAGAAGAAAATCTAATTACATGGCCTCCTTGTTCACCTGATCTGAACCCCATTGAGAACCTGTGGTCCATCATCAAATGTGAGATTTACAAGGAGGGAAAACAGTACACCTCTCTGAACAGTGTCTGGGAGGCTGTGGTTGCTGCTGCACGCAATGTTGATGGTGAACAGATCAAACCACTGACAGAATCCATGGATGGCAGGCTTTTGAGTGTCCTTGCAAAGAAAGGTGGCTATATTGGTCACTGATTTGTTTTGTTTTGTTTTTGAATGTCAGAAATGTATATTTGTGAATGTTGAGATGTTATATTGGTTTCACTGGTAAAAAATAAATAATTGAAATGGGTATATATTTGTTTTTTGTTAAGTTGCCTAATAATTATGCACAGTAATAGTCACCTGCACACACAGATATCCCCCTAAAATAGCTATAACTAAAAACAAACTAAAAACTACTTCCAAAAATATTCAGCTTTGATATTAATTAGTTTTTTGGGTTCATTGAGAACATGGTTGTTGTTCAATAATAAAATTAATCCTCAAAAATACAACTTGCCTAATAATTCTGCACTCCCTGTATTTAACATTAACATTATCATATAAAAAAATTAAAGACCATGACTGGGGCCTCCAGAACTGCAGTGCACACAATACTCAAAACGAAACCGAAGTAGAAAGTGCCAAAAGAACCTTTTAGTTTCTGCTGCAAATACCTCTACCTATACAACCAATAATTCTTCTGGCTCTACTTGCTGCAACACTACATTGTTTACCAAGTTTCAGATCATCTGAAATAATAATTCCCAAGTCTCTTTCCTACTTTGTAACAGTCAGTAAAGTGTTATAGAGTATGTAAATGTTTTTCTTATTTTCTTTTATGATTCAGGTGGAACATGTGATTTTAAACACTTTATTCATTCACTTCTATTATCCAATGTTTTGTTCTTTTGGAAAAGGATACCTAGGAAGGCCAGGAGCTGCTGGTTGGTGGTTGCACATTTATGCCTCATGTTATTGGCTCACCCTATGGGGCCGATTTTACAATGTGGGGACGGACATGATCAGGTATATTGAGAATTTCTTTTTAACTCCTTAGTTACCAGCAGAAGCCCTCAACAAAGCAGCAGAAGTCTTCATCCAACCGGGCAGAAGTCTTCATCCAGAAGGCATCTTCTATCTTCATCCATCCATTAATTCAAAAGGTTATGGGGGAGAAAATAATTTATATTGAGAATTTCTTTTAAACTCCTTAGTTACCGGCAGAAGCCCTCAACAAAGCAGCAGAAGTCTTCATCCAACCGGGCAGAAGTCTTCATCCAACCGGGCAGAAGTCTTCATCCAGACGGCATCTTCTATCTTCATCCATCCGGCGCGGAGCAGGTCCATCTTAAAAATATCCAGTGCAGAGCATCCTCTTCAATTGATATCTTCTTGAACAATGAATTCTCCTTTAATTGACGTCATCCAAGATGTCGTCCTTTGAATTCCGATTGGCTGATAGAATTCTATCAGCCAATCGGAATTAAAGGTAAAAAATCCTATTGGCTGATGCAATCAGCAAATGGATTGAGCTCGCATTCTATTGGCTGTTCAAAAAGAATGAAGACTTCTGTCCCGTTAGATGAAGACTTTTGTCCGGTTGGATGAAGACTTCTGCCGCTTCGTTGAGGACTTCCGCTGGCTCCATTGAGGATGGATGTCGGGTCTTCAAAAACTATAAGTTGATCTTCTGGGGTTAGTGTTAGGTTTTTTTAAGGGTTTTATTGGGTGGGTTTTATTTTTAGATTAGGGTTTGGGCGGAAAAAGAGTTAAATGCCCTTTTAAGGGCAATGCCCATCCGAATGCCCTTTTCAGGGCAATGGTTAGCTTATGTTTATTTAGGTTTATTTAGTTTTTATTTGGGGGGTTTGGTTGGGTGGGTGGTGGGTTTTACTGTTGGGGGGTTGTTTGTATTTTTTTTACAGGTAAAAGGCCCTTTTAAGGGCTATTGGTAGTTTAATTTAGGCTAGGGTTTTTTTATTTTAGGGGGTCTTTTTTTATTTTGATAGGGCTATTAGATTAGGTTTAATTAGTTTAAATATCTGATAATTTTTATTTTTTATTTTGTGCAATTTAGTTAATTATATTTAATTTATGTAATTTATTTAATTGTAGTGTGAGGTTAGGTGTTAAGTGTAAAACAGGTTAGGTTTTATTTTACAGGTAAATTTGTATTTATTTTAGCTAGGTAGTTAGTAAATAGTTAATAACTATTTAGCAACTATTCTACTTAGTTGAAATAAATACAAACTTAGTAGTGAAATAAAAATAAAACCTAAGCTAGCTACAATGTAACTATTAGTTATATTGTAGCTAGCTTAGGGTTTATTTTACAGGTAAGTATTTAGTTTTAAATAGGAATTATTTAGTTATTAATAGTAGGTTTTATTTAGATTTATTTTAATTACATTAAAGTTAGTGGATGTTAGTGTTAGGGCTAGGTTTAGGGGTTAATAAATTTAATATAGTGGTGGCGACATTGGGGGCGGCAAATTAGGGGTTAATAACATTATGTAGGTGTCGGCGATGTTGGGGGCAGCAGATTAGGGGTAAATAAGTATAAATGTAGGTGTTGGCGATGTTGGGGACGGCAGATTAGGGGTTAATAAGTATAATGTAGGTGTTGGCGATGTCGGGGTGGCAGATTAGGGGTTAATAAGTGTAAGATTAGGGGTGTTTAGACTCGGGGTTCATGTTAGGGTGTTAGGTGTAAACATAAATTTAGTTTCCCCATAGAAATCAAGCCGGCTCTCCAGATTGATGTCTATGGGGAAATCGTGCATGAGCACGTAAAACCAACTTACCGCAGCTCACCGCAGCGCTGGTATTGGAGTGCGGTATGGAGCTCAATTTTGCTCTACGCTCACTTCTTGCCTGCTAACGCCGGGTTTTTGTAAACCTGTAATACCAGCGCTTTAGGTAAGTGAGCGGTGCAAATAACTTGCATGTTTGTACCGCACCGCTCAGAATGTAAAACTCGTAATCTAGCCGTATATTAGAAACAATAAAGCAGACTTCTGAAATGACTTTCAGCAGCATTTAATTCATATTTATGTTATACGTTAGCCAGCAATTATTCTAAACTGTTGCATTTGCAAATAGCCTTTGCAAGAAGACAGTTCCACATATACCCTACATTTTTTTTACTAATGTCCACTAATAAGTCTACATTACAACTGGCAGCTAACATTAGAATACTGTAAAAAAAAAATCATAAAATATGTTTATATTTTTTACAGTATCACCTAAATTACAAGTTTTGCGGTATGGCTATACTGCTGAAAAATTGGCCTTTGCGTGCAGAATGGCAGCTCACCCGTATTACAAGTTGCGGCAGTACGGCTATACCACTAGCATTTTAGCCTATACCGCAACTCTCCATTCCACACTCACAATATAGCTTTTGAGTGTGGAATTTTACTATAGCGCTATAGCTCATTCCGCCACGATCCATTCTGCTAAAAAAGACCAGTAGTTATGGATTTTGTGAAACTAAAATGTTTCACAAAACTCATAAATAAAAATGTTACAAAGTACACTAACACCTATAAACTACCTATTAATCCCTAAACCTCCACCTCCCCGCATCACAAAAACTATAATAAACCTATTAAACCCTAATCCGCCGCCCACCCACATCGCCAACACTAAATAAACCTATTAACCCCCTAAACCGCCAACCCCCCACATTGCAAATACTAAAATAAGCCTATTAGCCCCTAAAACACCGACCCCCCACATCGCAATTGCTAAAATAAACCTATTAAACCCTAAACCGCCAGCCTCTCACATCGCATCACACTAAATTAAACTATTAACTCCTAAACCTAAAACCCCCTAACTTTAAATTAAAGTTACAATATAGCTTCCTTAAAATAAAAAAAATATCTAAGATTACAATAAACAATAAATGAAATTATCCAAATTAATAAAAATTAAACCTAATCTAATACCCCTATAAACCAAAAAAGCCCCCACAAAATAAAAACACCCCCTAATCTAACAATAAACTACCAATTTTTTACTAACAGTAAAACCCCCAAAATAAAAAAAAACTAACTAAAAAAACCTAAGCTACCCATTACCCCTAAAGGGGCATTTGTATGTAGCTCTTTAGTGCCCATTAAAAAATAAAAAAGCCCTAATCTAAAGATTAAAAACAACCTAAAACAAAACAATAACAACTAACACTAACCCAAAAAAATGTACTCACCGTTCCTGAAGTCCGAACATCCATCTTCTTCCAGGTGGAGAAAACTCTTCATCCAGACGGTGACATATTCATCCAGCGTGGGGACATCTTCTTTCTTCATCCTGGTGGCGTGGAGCTGTGGCGGCGCGGAGCTGAGCAGGAATGGCGATGATGGCGACATCCAGCAAGGAGCCTCCTCTTTATGCGATCTCCGCCACACACTAAAGATTGAATGCAAGGTACTCCTTTTATATTGGAGTACCTTAGATTCCTATTGGCTGAAATTTTCAAATCAGCCAATAGTATAAGAGCTGCTTAAATCCTATTGGCTGTTCAAATCAGCCAATAGGATGTAAGCAGCGCTCAACATCACAGGTAAGTTTTTTTATTTATTTTAAGGTAGTTATATTGTAACTTTAATTTACAGTTAGGGGGTGTAAGGTTTAGAGGTTAATAGTTTAATTTTGTGTGTCGTGATGTGGGGGGCCGGCGGTTTAGGGGTTAATATTTTTATTTTAGTATTAGTGATGCAGGGAGTCAGCGGTTTAGGGGTTAATAGGTTTAGTATTTGCGATGTGGGGGCTGCAGATTAGGGGTTAATAGGTTTAGTTTAGTATTTATGATGCGGGAGCAGCGGATTAGGGGATAATATGTTTATTTAGTGTTGGCGATGTTGGCGGTTTTGGTGTTAATAGGTTTATTTAGTGTTGGCGATGTGGAGGTGGTTGGCGGTTTAGGGGTTAATAGTTTTATTTAGTGGTCGGCAGTTTATGGGGGTTAGTGGTTAAAAGGTTTATTTTGTTTTGCGATGGGGGAGTCGGCGGTTTAGCGGTTATTAGGTTTATTTAGTGTCGGCGATGTGAGGGGTTGTGGTTTAGGGGTTAATAGGTTTATTTACTGTTGGTGATGTTGGGGTGGCGTTTTAGTGCTTAATATCTTTATTTAGTGTTGTGATATCTGGGGGCGGCGGATAAGGGGTATTTAGACTAGGGGTTTATGTTAGGGTGTTAGATTTATTATAAACTTTCTTGTCTTCATAGACATTAATAGAGATTGCGTTATAGCGATCGCAATTCCGCAATCACAGGTGGGTTTTTTTAACATTTTTTCTCCATTATGGTCTATTGGGGGGGAAACGTGCACGAGCACGTCACGTTAGGACTTGGCTTTTGAGCTTATTGTACAACACAAGAAGGTTTTTTTGTAACTTGTAATGGCAGCGCTATGGAAAGTGCGGTACCGTTATTTACACACCGGGTTTAGCACACAACTTGTAATTTAGGTGTTTAATAATTATTATTAATAAAATAACATGCCATACATTTTCATGTGCGCTAGACCTTCATTGTGAAACCCACATATTTTACATTTAGTTTATTTTAGTATTTTCAATTTGGGGGGTCGGCAGTTTAGGGGTTAATAGGTTTAGTTTAGTATTTACGATGCAGGGGCGGCAGATTTGGAGTTAATATGTTTATTTAGTTTTGGCGATGTGGGGGGTTGGCGGTTTAGGGGTTAATAGGTTCATTTAGTTTTTGGCGACTTGGGGGGGTTGGTGGGTTAGGGGTAAATAGGTTTATTTACTGTCGGCAATGTGGGGGGTTGGTGGTTTAGGGGTTTAGGGGTTAATAGTTTTGGTGAGATTATCTAAAATACCTAATGGGTAATTCAAGGAAAAATACTTTCATTAAAATCTATCACAGTGAGTACAGTTATATTAGACAGAGGACTATTAGAAGTTCACTTCTGGGACTACACTGTGGGCCCCATTTATCAAGCTACAAAAACAGCTATGGGGTCCAATTGTTTCACACTCGCATAAATGAAACTGAAATGCTAGTTAAGTAGCAATGGTCTTAAGCCCGCTGCTATTTAACATCTCTGCCACATAAAATGTGAAGTTGTGAAATCATTCTCAAACTTCAGCTGCTTGTGTGATGTTAAATGCGGGCAGCATAAGCTGCCCCGTCTGGCCATAGAGTACAAATTCTAAAAACTAATTTGTAAAATTCATAATTACATATGTACACACACACACACACATATATATATATATATAGTCAAGTAGCTGTAAAATCATTTTTATGCAATATTCATATTTAATAAAGTGTTTAACTTTATTTGTACTTTAAATATTTCACATTCTATTGTTCTTCAAATAGGGGAATATGTTCTAAGTATTTTTAAATAGATATTCCTATATATCTGTATCTATCTATCTATCTATCTATCTATCTATCTATCTATCTATCATCTATCTATCTATCTATCTATCTATCTATCTATCTATCTATCTATCTATCTATCTATCATCTATCTATCTATCATCTATCTATCTCTCTCTCTCTCTCTCTCTATATATATATATATATATATATATATATATATATATATATATATATATATGTGTGTGTGTGTGTATTTTACCAAAAAACATCAGCTATATAAAGAAATATTTATTTAAGAATAAATAGAACATATCTTTCTATGTAAAAATATTGGAATGTGAAATATTCATATTTTAATGTCGGCTTAGCACACTTGGTTAAACGCGATCGGGTATGCACGTGAGCAATGGTGTTAGGATTTTTCCACTTTTCGCTCTCCATTGAAATCTATGGGGGAATCGGTTAACACAGTCACAAAATTCAAAGTTAAGCTTTTGTGTGCATCAGGCTAGTGCTTGTGCGAAAACCTTTTACTTTCAACTTGAAATACGCGCGCTGCCCTACACACGCAAGAAGCCTCTGTCTAGCGAATTTAACGTGCAAGTGGGAGCAATAAATGGTGCTCCACTCGTAATCTAGGCCAGGATGTTTTACATTAAAATGCTAATAAAATAGTTAAATGAATCTACAAAAAGTAGATTTCATACTCATTATTTACCTACTATAGCAATATTATATATTTTCTAAGATAATATATAATATATAGTTATAATAAAGTTGTTGATACAATGCATAACAAAAATAATGTTAACACAAAACATCAAATGCTTCTGTATTGTCAAAAACATTTATCAGTTTAATAAAGTAATATGTTAAATAAAAAATATATTTAAAAAAAAAATGGATAGGCAGATTACTGCCTATGATTACACTTTATGTGACACCATCAGATATGCAAATGAGTGCACATGCGTCAGAGTTGGTAGGTCTTTATTGGTCCACTGGAAAATAACTGAATTGTATGCAGGTGTCATTTTTCTTTGTTTGAGACAGATGTGTCTTATCTAAGGATTTTGCACCAGTCAGTTGAACTGTGTAAGGTTTGCGCACAAGCCCTCAGGCCTTGGTAAATACCATTGCTTTCGAATGTCTTTGTCACGGTATGCAAATACAGATTCAGGTTTATACACTAGAAGTACAGCTGTATAATTTCATATATAAGTTAGACAAGGATGAATTTATCAAACCTTTCACAGACCTTGGTAAACGTTTTACTACACAATAAGACCATTTCCAGAGATATTTCTTGCTACTGGTTAAAATGAGCTAATCATCCATATAAAAGTGCAGCATTTAAACTTGTTAAATGTTTTATTGTCTGAATCAATATGAAGTAAAAGCTAGTTCAACTTAAACAAAAAGGTCCACAATAGTAAAAAAATTACATGATTTGTTAGAGCATGTAAGTTTAAGACTATTGCCCTTACAGTACCAGCAGAAGGGATATAACACACTGCAGAACTTGGGACTTGGCACTTCTACTGTGTCTTTAACACCGTGTGGGGATTAAACACACATTAGTGTAGGGTGGATGGTATATAAATTAGTTTCTAATTTCAGTCTATAAAAGAAATAGAAAATTAATTCAACATGTTAAGTTTTTCTTATGTATGACAGAAATTTTTTGACTGCAGTGTTCCTTCTGGGGCCCGATCCGATATGCAGCGTTGCCCGCAAAAGCCGGCGACGCCAAATTTTGCACGGGTTAGGTATCCTATATATGGCGTAATATAGAAGTTACGCTTGTATATTTCTGCCTTCGGCCATAGTTTTTTGGCCCAAAGACTGGTATACCAAACCCGCGCAGTTTGGTATCCAATATACAGCGTAAGGACTTACGTGGCGAAAATGGAGAAATCTTACTTCATTTTCACCTCGCCACAAATTGCAGGCGTAGTAAGCCTTACGCTGAGTATTGGAGCCCCGTAACTCCCTAAACTGGCTGCAAAATAAAACTTAACACCTAACGCATGCGCAATGTCTATCTACCTGTCAAACGGAATCCCCAGCCGCAATCCCTAATAAAGTGTTTAGCCCCTAAACCGCCGCTCCCGGACCCCGCCGCCAGCTATATTAAATGTCTAACCCCCTAATGTGATCCCCCTACACCACCACCTATATTAAAATTATTACCCCCTAATGTGAGCCCCTACCCCGCCGCCACCTATTTAAACTACATTACCCCCTAATGTGAGCCCCTACCCCGCCGCCACCTACATTAAAATGATAACCCCCTAATGTGAGCCCCTACACCACCGCCACCTACATTAAAATTATTAACCCCTAATCTAATCCCCCTACACCGCCGCCACCTACATTAAAATGATAACCCCCTAATGTGAGCCCCTACACCGCCGCCACCTACATTAAAATTATTAACCCCTAATCTAATCCCCCTACACCGCCGCCACCTATATTAAAATTATTAACCCCTAATCTAATCCCCCTACACCACCGCCACCTATATTAAAATGATTAACCCCTAATCTAATCCCCCTACACCGCTGCCACCTATATTAAAATGATTAATGATCCCTGACAAAGTGCTGTAACAGCACGAAACATGTTGGATTATTAGGCATTGGGTTGCTAGGCTGACACGCTTTTGGCTGTGATATCGTTACTTACTTTCTGTGACTATTCACAGTACACTTTTATGGATACAAAATAAAGAGACTTTTTAAACCTATTTTCTCGGTCTATTTACTGCTGGATTTAATCCACCTGTGTGGAAGCATCTGTTTATGTTATTTTTTGGCGGTTTGTCCTGGGCACAACACCGCTACCAGCAGCTTTACAAACACTCTCTCTCACCGGACGCCCCATACATTGGCTATACTGACGGAGGGACAGCTTTCCAATACCTGCATGTCTGTGATACACAGCATCTAAGGCGCTAGTGACTGATGAAAGAGAGAAACACAGCCCCTGCATTTCATGAAGATGGGTGAGTGAGTGTTTTATTTTCCTGATGTTTGGACTTCCAGTATAAATTTCATCTTCAAAGACAGTCTTGCTACATACAAATTGAGGGACTAGTCTATGTAATTACGAAATTGTGGTGTTAATAACGAAACAGGGGCTACAGGCTTTACCAGAACATTTATTTTTTATACATATAAATTTCACCTGTTCAGCCTCTAAAAAGGATTAACACCCTAAACTAATGGAAGCAACCAAATATATATTTCATTCCCTTAGGCCTGTATATGACTGACATACAAGTTAAACCTTAGGGGCATTGTTCAGCTTTTTCTTAATTATTTTTAAAATGATTAACCCCTAATCTAATCCCCCTACACCACCGCCACCTATATTAAAATGATTAACCCTAATCTAATCCCCCTACACCGCCGCCACCTATATTAAAATGATTAACCCCTAATATAATCCCCCTACACCGCCACCACCTATATTAAAATGATTAACCCCTAATATAATCCCCCTACACCGCCGCCACCTATATTAAAAAGATTAACCATTAAACCTAAGTCTAACCCTAACACCCCCTAACGTAATTATTATTAAAATAAATCTAAATAATATTAATAATATTAACTAAATTATTCCTATTTAAATCTAAATACTTACCTATAAAATAAACCCTAAGATAGCTAAAATATAATTAATAATTACATTGTAGCTATTTTAGGGTTTATATTTATTTTACAGGTAACTTGGTATTTATTTTAACTAAGTACAATAGCTATTAAATAGTTAATAACTATTTAATAGCTACCTAGTTAAAATAATTACCAAATTATCTGTAAAATAAATCCTAACCTAAGTTATAAATACACCTACACTATCAATAAATGTATTAAATAAACTACAATTATCTAAACTAAAATATAATTAAATACACTAAACTAAATTACAAAAAAAACAAACACTAAATTACAAAAAATAAAAAAAAGATTACAAGAATTTTAATCTAATTACACCTAATCTAAGCCCCCTGATAAAATAACAAGGCCCCCCAATATAAAAAAAATATCCCTACACTAAACTAAATTACAACAAGTAATCAGCTCTATTACCAGCCCTTAAAAGGGCCTTTTGTGGGGCATTGCCCCAAAGTAATCAGCTCTTTTACCTGTAAAAAAAAGAACAACTCCCCCATTACAACCCACCACCCACACACTCCTACTCTAAAACCCACCCTATCCCCCCTTAAAAAACCTAAGTCTAACCCCCAAGTGGTCCTTACTTGTCCTGAAAACCAGCGGAGAAGGTCCTGTTCTAGGCGGAGAAGTCTTCTTCCAGGCGGCGACCTCTTCTTCTTCCAGGAACCAGCCGGCGCGGAGCGGAGGAGTTGAAGACCGATGACCGCAGAGCTGAAGACCGGCGATGCAGGAACTGAAGACCGGAGCCATGGAGCGTGGAGGATCCTCTTCATACGATCGCCGCCGTACACCGAATAGGAATTCAAGGTACGCGATTAAAAATGGCGTCCCTTGAATTCCTATTGGCTGATTTGAGCCTTCAAATTCAAATCAGCCAATCGGATAAAAGCTACTTTAATTCTATTGGCTGATTTGAATAGCCAATAGAATAAGAGCTACTGTATTTCTATTGGCTTTTAAGGGCTGGTAATAGAGCTGATTACTTTTTGTAATTTAGTTTAGGGTAGGGATATTTTTTTATTTTAGAGGGCTTTGTTATTTTATTAGGGGGCTTAGATTAGGTGTAATTAGCTTAAAATTCTTGTAATCTTTTTTTATTTTTTGTAATTTAGTGTTTGTTTAATTATATTTTAGTTTAGATAATTGTAGTTTATTTAATTAATTTATTGATAGTGTAGGTGTATTTGTAACTTAGGTTAGGATTTATTTTACAGGTAATTTGGTAATTATTTTGACTAGGTAGCTATTAAATAGTTATTAACTATTTAATAGCTATTGTACCTAGTTAAAATAAATACCAAGTTACTGTAAAATAAATTTAAAGCCTAAAATAGCTACAATGTAATTATTAATTATATTGTAGCTATTTTAGGGTTTATTTTATAGGTAAGTATTTATATTTAAATAGGAATAATTTAGTTAATATTATTAATATTATTTAGATTTATTTTAATAATAATTACGTTAGGGGGTGTTAGGGTTAGACTTAGGTTTAGTGGTTAATCATTTTAGTATAGGTGGCGGCGGTGTAGGGGGATTAGATTAGGGGTTAATCATTTTAATATAGGTGGCAGCAGTGTAGGGGGATTAGATTAGGGGTTAATAATTTTAATGTAGGTGGCAGCGGTGTAGGGGCTCACATTAGGGGGTTATCATTTTAATGTAGGTGGCGGTGGTGTAGGGGCTCACATTAGGGGGTTATCATTTTAATATAGGTGGCGGCAGGGTAGGGGCTCACATTAGGGGGTAATGTAGTTTAAATAGATGGTGGTGGGGTAGGGGCTCACATTAGTGGGTAATGCAGTTTAAATAGGTGCGGCGGGGTAGGGAGCTCACATTAGGGGTAATGTAATTAAAATAGGTGGTGGCGGGGTAGGGGCTCACATTAGGGGGTAATGTAATTAAAATAGGTGGCGACGGGGTAGGGGGCTCACATTAGGGGGTAATGTAATTCAAATAGGTTGTGGCGGGGTAGGGGGCTCACATTAGGGGGTAATAATTTTAATATAGGTGGCGGCGGTGTAGGGGGATCACATTAGGGGGTTAGACATTTAATGTAGCTGGCGGCGGGGTCCGGGAGCGGCGGTTTAGGGGTTAAACACTTTATTAGGGATTGCAGCGGGGGATTGCGGTTGACAGTTAGGTTTTTTTTTGCAGCCAGTTTAGGGAGTTACGGGGCTCCAATACTCAGCGTAAGGCTTACTATGCCTGCATTTTGTGGCAAGGTGAAAATGGAGTAAGATTTCTCCATTTTCGCCACGTAAGTCCTTATACTGTATATTGGATACCAAACTGCGCGGGTTTAGTATACCTGTCTATGGGCCAAAAAAACTACGGCCGAAGGCAGAAATATACGTGCGTAACTTCTAGGTCACGCCGTATATAGGATACCAAACCCGCGCAAAATTTGGCGTCGCCGGTTTTGCGGGCGACGCTGCATATCGGATCGGGCCCCTGATTGTTAAAATCCACATACTTTTAATATCTGTAGAAATGATCTTTGTTTACTATTAGGGGTCAATTTATCAAAGCGTCAACCTTACAGAATTTGTGGTGTTAAATACACTCACTGTACATTGCTGACACAAATCTCTTTCAAATGTCCTTATTTATCAAAAACATTGTCAAACTCATGCGCTTCAAGTATGACGTGAAGAGAATCGTACCATTAATAAACAGGAAGCATCAATGATGTGAATTTAATTATTTATCAAATAATCTACCTAGAATTGTGTATGATCCTCATCATGTCCATCACGTGACTTGTGTTTTCATACAGGTTTTACTCTGTACGCCATTTTCTTTCATGTAAATGGCAAGAGTCCATGAGCTAGTGATGTATGGGATATACAATCCTACCAGGAGGGGCAAAGTTTCCCAAACCTCAAAATGCCTATAAATACACCCTTCACCACACCCACAATTCAGTTTTACAAACTTTGCCTCCTATGGAGGTGGTGAAGTAAGTTTGTGCTAGATTTCTTTTCCTTTTTTAATGTCAGAGGCCTATTCTGTTTGCATTTCTTCTCATTCCTGAAACTGTCATATAAGAAAATTGATAATTTTGCTTTATATGTTGTTTTTTCTTTTACATACTGCAAGATGTCTCAATCTGATCCTGTCTCAGAATCTACTACTGGAATCCTGCTGCCTGATATGGGTTCTACCAAAGCGAAGTGCATTTGTTGTAAACTTGTGGTAACTGTTCCTCCAGCTGTGGTTTGTAATAGTTATCATGATAAACTTTTACATGCAGAGAATGTTTCCATCAGTAGTAGTTCATTACATGTTGCTGGTCTATCAACATCTAATGCTCAGGATATTCCTGTAAATTTAAGAGAATTTATTTCTGATTCCATTCAGAAGGCTTTGTCTGCCATTCCGCCTTCTAATAAACGTAAAAGGTCTTTTAAAACTTCTTATAGAGTTGATGAATTTTCTAATGATTGACAACATACTGATTTATTTATCTCTGATGAGGATCTGTCTGATTCAGAGGATCCTGCCTCAGATATTGACACTGACAAATTATTTATTTAAAATGGAGTATATTCGTTCTTTATTAAAAGAAGTGTTGATTGAATTAGATATGGAGGAGACTAGTCCTCTTGATAATAAAACTAGTAAACATTTAAATTCGGTTTATAAACCTCATATAGTTATTCCAGAGGTTTTTCCAGTTCCTGATGCTATTTCAGATATGATTTCAAAGGAAGGGAATAGACTGGGTACTTCTTTTACTCCTTCTTCAAGGTTTAAAAAATTGTATCCTTTGCCTACTGATAGATTGGAGTTTTGGGAAAAGATCCCGAAAGTTGATGGGGCCATCTCTACTCTTGCTAAGCGTACTACTATTCCTACGGAAGATTGTACTTCTTTTAAAGATTCTTTAGATAGGAAGCTTGAATCGTATCTAAGGAAAGCATATTTATGTTCAGGCCATCTTCTTAGGGCTGCTATTTCTTTGGCTGATGTTGCAGCTGCCTCAACTTTTTGGTTGGAAACTTTAGCGCAACAAGTATTAGATCATAATGTGTATAGCATTGTTAAATTAATTCAACATGCTAATAATTTCATTTGTGATGCCATTTTTTATATCATCAGAGTTGATGTTAGATATATGTATTTAGCTATTTTAGCTAGAAGAGCTTTATGGCTTAAATCTTGGAATGCTGATATGACTTCTAAATCGACATTGCTATCTCTTTCTTTCCAAGGTAAAAAATGATTTGGTTCTCAGTTGGATGCTATAATTTCAACTGTCACTGGGGGAAGGGAGCTTTTTTGCCTCAGGATAAAAAAAATCTAAGGGTAAATTTAAAGCTTCTAACCGTTTTCGTTCCTTTTGACAAAATAAGGAACAGAAACCTAATCCTTCCCCTAAGGAATCTGTCTCCAATTGGAAGCCTTCCTCAATCTGGAATAAATCCAAGCCATTTAAGAGATCTAAACCAGCCCCCAAGTCCGCATGAAGGTGCAGCCCTCAATCCAGTTTAGCTGGTAGGAGGCAGATTAAAATTTTTCAAGGATGTTTGGATAAATTCAGTCCAAAAATCATTGGATTTAGAACATTGTCTCTCAGGGGTACAGAATAGGTTTCAGAGTAAGACCGCCTGTGAGAAGTTTCGTTCTCTCACGCATTCCAGTGAACCCAGAGAAAGCACAGGCTTTCCTGAAGTGTGTTTCAGACCTGGAGTTATCTGGGGTAATCGTGCCAGGGTCTGGGGTTTTATTCAAATCTGTTCATTGTCCCAAAGAAAGAAAATTCATTCAGACCAGTTCTGGATCTAAAAGTCTTGAATCGTTATGTAAGAGTACCAACATTCAAAATGGTGACTAAAAGGACTATTCTGCCTTTTGTTCAGCAAGAGCATTATATGTCCACAATAGACTTACAGGATGCATATATTCATATTCCGATTCATCCAGATCACTATCAGTTCCTGAGATTCTCTTTTCTAGACAAGCATTACCAATTTGTTGCTCTTCCTTTTGGCCTAGCGACAGCTGCAAGGAACTTTTCAAAGGTTCTTGGTGCCCTACTTTCTGTAATCAGAGAGAGGGGTATTGCTGTGTTTCCTTATTTGGACGATATCTTGGTACTTGCTCAGTCTTTACATTATGCAGAATCTCACACGAATCAACTAGTGTTGTTTCTTCAAAGACATGGTTGGAGGGTCAATTTACCAAAAAGTTATTTGATTCCTCAGACAAGGGTAACCTTTTTAGGTTTCCAGATAGATTCAGTATCCATGACTTTGTCTCTAACAGACAAGAGACGTCTGAAATTGGTTGCAGCCTGTCAAAACCTTCAGTCTCAGTCATTCCCTTCAGTAGCTATGTGCATGGAGGTTTTAGGTCTCATGACTGCAGCATCGGACGCGATCCCCTTTGTTCATTTTCACATGAGACCTCTTCAGCTTTGTATGCTGAACCAATGGTGCAGGGATTATACAAAGATATCACAATTAATATCCTTAAATCCCAATGTTCGACTATCTCTGACTTGGTGGTTAGATCAACATTGTATAGTTCAAGGGGCCTCTTTTGATCATCCAACCTGGACTGTGATCACAACAGATGTGAGTCTTTCAGGTTGGGGAACTGTCTGGGGATCTCTGACAGCACAATGGGTTTGGAAATTTCAAGAGGCAAGATTACCAATCAATATTTTGGAACTCCATGCGATTCTCAGAGCTCTTCAGTTTTGGCCTCTATTGAAGAGAGAGCCGTTTATTTGTTTTCAAACAGACAATGTCACAACTGTGGCATATGTCAATCATCAGGGTGGGACACACAGTCCTCTGGCTATGAAAGAAGTATCCTGGATACTTGTTTGGGCAGAATCCAGCTCCTGTCTAATTTCTGCTGTGCATATCCCAGGTATAGACAATTGGGAAGAAGATTATCTCAGTCGTCAAACTTTACATCCGGGAGAGTGGTCTCTTCACCCAGATGTGTTTTTTCAAATTGTTCAGATGTGGGGGCTTCCAGAAATAGATCTGATGGCATCTCATCTAAACAAGAAACTTCCCAGGTACCTGTCCAGGTCCAGGGATCCTCAGGCGGAAGCAGTGGATGCATTGACACTTCCCTGGAGTTATCAACCTGCCTATATTTTTCCGCCTCTAGTTCTTCTTCCAAGAGGGATTTCCAAGATCATCATATAGCAATCGTTTGTGCTGCTGGTGGCTCCAGCATGGGCTCACAGGTTTTGGTATGCGGATCTTGTTCGGATGTCCAGTTGCCAACCATGGCCACTTCCACTAAGGCCAGACCTTCTATCTCAAGGTCTGTTTTTCCAGCAGGATCTCAAATCATTAAATTTGAAGGTATGGAAATTGAACGCTTAGTGCTTAGTCATAGAGGTTTCTCTCATTAATCACTCAGTGATTAATACTATGTTGCAGGCTTGTAAATCTGTTTCTAGAAAGATTTATTATCGAGTTTGGAAGACTTACATTTCATAGTGTGCTCATAAATTCTCTTGGCATTCTTTTAGATTTCCTAGAATTTTACAGTTTCTTCAGGATGGTTTGGATAAGGGTTTGTCTGCAAGTTCCTTGAAAGGACAAATTTCTGCTCATTCTGTTTTATTCCACAGAAAAATTGCTAAACTCCCTGATATTCATTGTTTTGTACAGGCTTTGGTTCGTATCAAGCCTGTCATTAAATCAATCTCTCCTCCTTGGAGTCTTAATTTGGTTTTGAAGGCTTTACAGGCTCCTCCGTTTGAGCCTATGCATTCTTTGGACATTAAATTGCTTTCTTGGAAAGTGTTGTTTCTTTTGGCCATCTCTTCTGCTAGAAGAGTTTCTGAATTATCAGCTCTTTCTTGTGAGTCTCCTTTTCTGATTTTTTATCAGGATAAGGCAGACTTCATTTAAATTCCTACCTAAAGTTGTGAATTCCAACAACATTAGTAGGGTAATTGTTGTCCCTTCTTTGTGTCCCCATCCTAAGAATTCTTTGGAAAGATCTTTACATTATTTGGATGTGGTGAGAGCTTTGAAATATTATGTTGAAGCTACTAAAGTTTTCAGGAAGACTTCTAGTCTATTTGTTATCTTTTCTGGTTCTAGGAAAGGTCAGAAGGCTTCTGCCATTTCTTTGGCATCTTGGTTAAAGCTTTTGATTCATCACGCTTATTTGGAGTCGGGTAAATCCCCGCCTCAGAGGATTACAGCTCATTCTACTAGGTCAGTGTCCACTTCCTGGGCTTTTAAGAATGAAGCTTCAGTTGATCAGATTTGCAAAGCAGCAACTTGGTCTTCTTTGCATACATTTACTAAATTCTACCATTTTTATGTTTTTTCTTCTTCAGAAGCAGTTTTTGGTAGAAAAGTTCTTCAGGCAGCTGTTTCAGTTTGATTCTTCTGCTTATATTTTCATTTTTTTTAACTTTTCCATTATAAGATTAAAACCTATGATTTGGGTTGTGGATTAATTTTTTTAACGGAATTGGCTGTCTTTATTTTTTATCCCTCCCTCTCTAGTGACTCTTGCGTGGAGTTCCACACCTTGGGTATTGCTATCCCATACGTCACTAGCTAATGGACTCTTGCCAATAACATGATAGGAAACATAATGTATGTAAGAATTTACCTGATAAATTAATTTCTTTCATATTGACAAGAGTCCATGAGGCCCACCTTTTTTATGGTGGTTATGATTTTTTGTGTAAAGCACAATTATTCCAATTCCTTTGTTTATGCTTTTTTACTCCTTTCTTTATCACCCCACTTCTTGACTATTCGTTAAACTGAATTGTGGATGTGGTGAAGGGTGTATTTGTAGGCATTTTGAGGTTTGGGAAACTTTGCCCCTCCTGGTAGGATTGTATATCCCATACGTCACTAGCTCATGGACTCTTACCAATATGAAAGAAATTAATTTATCAGGTAAATTCTTACATAAATTATGTTTTACATGCAACATTTCTTTCTTTTCAATGAATAAGAACAGTTGTTTAAGGTAATTTGTTGTGTCCTTGAAATAGCTATTTTTATACAAGTACAAACAATAAATCTTATATAAATGTACTTTTGTATATATAAATATATATATATATGAGAGGACAAGCAGCATATAACTAAACCTTTCTGTGCTGGTAGACACACCCTTTTATAATCTAGTAGCATCCCTTGGATTCCTATAGCATTCGCATACTGAAAGGTGGCAGCGACACGCGAACGTACCAGTTGAATGTTTCATACATTTTAATTTGGTTGAATATAATTGTATGTAAAGGTGGATCACAGTAGTATGCTAATTTGTTTTGTTCTCTTGATATACTTTATTGAAATGAATACCTAGGTAGACCAAGGAGCTGCTAATTGGTGGCTGCACATATATGCATCTTGTTATTGGCTCTCCTAATACATTCAGCTAGTTCCCAGAAGTGCATTGCTGCTTCTTCAGCAAATGACAAATGATACCAAGAGAAAGAAGAACATTAGATAACAGAGGTAAATTGGAAACTAATTTAAAATTGAATTTTCTGGCCTCTAGTTATCAATGTCTGTCGGACCTGGTGCAACGCTGCCCCCTGCAGACTCGCAGCCAATAGGCTGCCAGCAGGGGGGTGTCAATCAACCTGGTCGTACTCGATCGGGTTGATTTCCGGCGATGTCTGTTCGCCTGCTCAGAGGAGGCAGACAGGTTATGGAGCAGCGGTTTTTGTGACCGCTCCTTCATAACTGCTGTTTCTGGTGAGCCTGCAGGCTCGCCAGAAACACGGGGCATCAAGCTCCATTCGGAGGTTGATACATATGCCCCTCTGTCTGAATCATGAAAGATAAATGCTCTTCAAGTCTCTTTAAACACAGAGAAGACTGTGTGCAAAGCCTAATCAGGAAAATCACATATAAATATAAAACACAGCACACAGAATAACCAGCACTCTTTTAGGTCCAAAGTTACAGCATCAGACCAAATGGTGATAGGCCCTTGTTCCACAATTACCTTCTTACCTGGGTCCCTAACCAACAGCCAAACATGCTAGCTTCTATCCAAACACACAGAGATGTAAAACATGGTCACATAACCATTTGTAGTTTTTCTAGACACAAAACACTGAAATTTTGTGTTTTTGATGTGTTTGGTGAACAATTGTTTTAACCCTTATACTTAACACTAGGAGGCCAATTTAACAAATGTCTTGTGGATCAGGTCCGCAAGACATCGCTGAATGCGGAGAGCAATACGCTCTCCGTATTCAGCATTGCACCAGCAGCTCACAAGAGCTGCTGGTGCAATGCCGTCCCCTGCAGACTCGTGACCAATCGGCCGCCAGCAGGGAGGTGTCAATCAACACAATCGTACTCGATCAGGTTGAAATCCGGCGATTCCTGTCCGCATGCTCAGAGCAGGCGGACAGGGTTATGGAGCAGCGGTCTTTGTGACTGCTGCTCCATAACTTGTGTTTCTGGCGAGTCTGAATACTCGCCAGAAACACGGGCCGTCAAGCCTCTTTCGGAGCTTGATAGATAGGCCCCTAGGTTTTCAGACACTCTAATCTGTTGAGCGCAAATTTTATTAGCACTTGAATTCAAGCGGTTACTTTCAACTTAATATGAGTGCTAGTTAGAGCTGTTGCAATATTGCTAACATTAGCACGCCACTTGTAATCTAGCCCATGCTGTTTGTTCAGAGTTTAACTGATTGTTCAAAATGTTGTCTTGTGCTGGTATTTAAAGCATTGCCATGTAAAGAGGCTTTGCTGAAAGCCATCATTTTGTAATGTCTTTGGCAGTGTAGTGTCAACCGAACATCAACACATACCTCACACACCATACACAGCCTTGCCAATATTTTATTACCAAATATAACTTAATATAAAAGCTACATTTATTCCAAAGGTGCAGATAATTATGTCCATTGTTAAAGGGACAGTCTACTTGAAAATGTTTATTGTTTAAAAAGATAGATAATCCCTTTAACCCCTTGAGTGCTAACGACGGCTCAGAGCCGTCGCTAGCACTCAACTACTTTTTTGGTGATCTGGGGGCTCCCACCCGCTCCTACCCCAGCGATCAGGCCTGCATAGTGACAGGCATCGCCGGGGCTTCCCGTTACGTGTGGTGACGTCATGCGTAATGACGTGATGATGTCACCACGCAACTTTATTTTTTAAATTGACAATACAAAGTATAGGGAAAGGGGGCATGGATGCTTAGAAACCTGTATCTCTGGGATCTGAGCAGCTACAAGACCCGCCATCGGAAAGGTAATCGCCTAACCTTTCCAATGGTATGAGTCTTGGGGATCGGGGGGGGGGGGAAGTCGAAACATTTTTTTTGTTAAAAATAGTAAAAATCAGAAAATATTAAATCCAGCTTAGCACTCAAAGCCCAGTTTTTCAAAATGAACACAGTTATATTAATACATTATTTACCTCAGTGATTACCTTGTATCTAACCCTCTGCAGACTGTCCCCTTATCTCAGTGTTTTTTGTCAGACTTGCATTTCAGCCAATCAGTGCTGATTTATAAATAACTCCATGGTGAGCACAATATTATCTATATGGCACATATTAACTAGCACTGTCTAGCTGTGATAAACTGTCAAAATTGACTGAGATAAGAGGCAGCCTTCAAGGACTTAGAAATTAGCATATGAGCCTATCTAGGTTTATCTTTCAACAAAGAATATTAAAAGAACAAAGCAAATGTGATGATAAAAGTAAATGATTCAGATAGAGCATGACATTTTAAGCAACTTTTTAATTTAGTCCTATTATCAATTTTTCTTCGTTCTCTTGCTATCTTGCTTTTAAAAGCAGGAATGTAAATCTTAGCAGCCAGTCCATTTTAGGTTCAGCACCATGGATAGCGCTTGCTTATTGGAGGCTTACATTTACCCACCAATAAGCAAGCATAACTCAGGTTCTCATCCAAAAATGGGCTGGCTCCTATGCATCACATTCCTGCTTTTAAAATAAATATAACAAGAGAACGAAGAAAAATTGATAAGAGGAGTAAATTAGAAAGTTGATTAAAATTCCATGCTGTATCTGAATCATGAAAGAAAAATGTGGGTTCAGTGTCCCTTTCATTTTGACTAGACTGTCCCTTTAATATTGCCATAATTCATAATGCAATAATTATTGGTTTGCACTTCATGCTTCTTTACAAGCTACTCCGTTCGTATGTATTTGCAAATTATATTATCATTAACATCTTTACTCCTAAAAACAATTATACTTTTTACAAATTTCCTTAAGCAGGTTTATTCATCAAATACATACACTTAACAACAACCTTTCACCAAAGCACATTCCAGTTCAGGTGTATTAGAAACATACATCATGCTATAGCCTCAGTCTGTTTTTAATACATTTTCTGAAATACTGCTGAATAAATTAATTCATTTTTAATTGACATTTTTTAACGATTTTGATGGGAATATTTATCATTCAAGCATGATTGAACAGGTGATTGAAAAGATACTTTTAGCACTAACACATGGAAATACCAGTGCCAAACAGCTTTAAGTATAGGAGGTGCTATCAAACCACAAATGCATTTCAATGCCTTGTGGGGATTCTGTATGAATGGGACTGATGCCCTAAGTTGTAATTTTATTGCAATGAATTTAAAGGGACAGAAAATCCTCTTAAATAAATTAAGGACAATAAAACAACATCACAAAATAAACTAATAATTATTTGAGGTCACCCTGTTTCCGCACAAGCCTTTAGGCTCACCGGAAACAGGAGTTAAGAAGCACCTCTGATTCTGCGTACAGCTAACTGCCCGATCCTATACAATCGGGCTGACTGACACCCCTTGCTAGCGGCCGATTGGCCGCAAATTTGCAGGGGGCGGTATTGCACAAGCAGTTCACTAGTCATGTCCGCCAGACTTTAATAAATTGACCCCATAGTGCTTACTTTTGGTATGCAATCCTCACTTTGCTGTAAAATGCTTATCCAATGTTCATTAGAGAGACCATAAAACAAATTCTTTAACCTGCTGCAAATTGCCTGAACCAGCTACATATCTTATCTTTCTAGGATGTGACCAATTGGGGCTGGCTGTAAAAGGGTTTTTGTGCACTGCTCAAAGCAACCACTGTGTAGTATATGAAGCTGGATCAGGCAATTTGCAGTACACTTAAAGGACCAGTAAGCACAGTAGATTTGCATAATCAACAAATGCAAGATAACAAGACAATGCAATAGCATTTACTCTGAATTTCAAATAAGTAGTAGATTTTTTTCTAACACATTTCAAAGTTATGTATATTTCCACTCCCCCTGTACCATGTGATAGCAATCAGCCAATCACAAATGCATATACGTATAGTCTGTGAATTCTTGCACATGCTCAGTAGGAGCTGGTGACTCAAAAAGTGTAAATATAATGGAAGTAAATTGGAAAGTTGTTTAAAATTGCATGCTGTATCTGAATCATGAAAATTTAATAAAACCTGAGTGTCCCTTTAAAGGGATATTAAACCCCAAACATTTTCTTTTGTGATTCAGACAAAGTATAGAATTATAAAAAGTTTCCAATTTTCTTCAATTATCAAATGTTCTTTGTTCCCTTTGTATTCTTTGTTGAAGAGATGCCTAGGTAACTGTTTGGAGCACTACATGGCAGGAAATAGTGCTGACATCTAATGCTTATTGCACATGGATTACATAATTGCAAAACAGCTGCCATATAGAGCTCCAGACACAAACATGTAAATTAGCAAGTTGTTTAAAATCACATGCTCTGTGTGAGTCATGAAAGAAAAAACATAATTTATGTAAGAACTTACCTGATAAATTCATTTCTTTCATATTAGCAAGAGTCCATGAGCTAGTGACATATGGGATATACAATTCTACCAGGAGGGGCAAAGTTTCCCAAACCTCAAAATGCCTATAAATACACCCCCCACCACACCCACAATTCAGTTTAACAAATAGCCAAGAAGTGGGGTGATGAGAAAGGAGCGAAAGCATCAACAAGGAATTGGAATAATTGTGCTTTATACAAAAAAATCATAACCACCACAAAAAGGGTGTGTCTCATGGACTCTTGCCAATATGAAATGAATTTATCAGGTAAGTTCTTACATAAATTATGTTTTCTTTCATGTAATTAGCAAGAGTCCATGAGCTAGTGACGTATGGGATAATGACTACCCAAGATGTGGATCTTCCACGCAAGAGTCACTAGAGAGGAAGGGATAAAAATAAAGACAGCCAATTCCGCTGAAAAATAAATCCACAACCCAAATCAAAAGTTTTAATCTTATAATGAAAAAAACTGAAATTATAAGCAGAAGAATCAAACTGAAACAGCTGCCTGAAGTACTTTTCTACCAAAAACTGCTTCTGAAGAAGAAAAAGCATCAAAATGGTAGAATTTAGTAAATGTATGTAAAGAAGACCAAGTTGCTGCTTTGCAAATAGTGATGTCCCGAACTGTTCGCCGGAGAACAGTTCCCGGCGAACATTGCTTGTTCGCGTTCGCCGTCGCGGGCGAACATATGCGATATTCGATCCGCCCCCTATTCGTCATCATTGAGTAAACTTTGACCCTGTATCTCACAGTCTGCAGACACATTACAGCCAATCAGCAGCAGACACTCCCTTCCAGACCCTCCCAGGTCCCGGACAGCAGCCATTTTAGAATCATTGTGATGCAGCTTTTGAAGAGAGAGGAGGTTTAGTGTTGCAGCTCCTGATTTTATAGGGAAATTGATAGCTAGGCTAGTGTATTTAGTCTCCACTACAGTCCTGAAGGACTCATCTGATCTCTGCTGTAAGGACAGCACCCCAAAAAGCCCTTTTTAGGGCTACATCTGGCTTTTTTTTGTTTTGTTTTCCAGTCTTTTTTTTTTTTTTGCATATATTGTGCCCACTTGCTCACTGCCACCACTCATATCTGGTGGTGTAACATTATTTTAAATAAAAAAAAAAACTTTTACATTAGTTTGCTAATTGCAAGTTTAATCTAATTTCATTTTCCATCAGGCCTGTGTGCCAGGCACACAGCATATACTGTGATTAATTCCTCTGTGCCACCACTCATATCTGGTGTTCTAACATTAGTGTAAATTAAAAAAAAAAAAAAAAAAAAAAAACTTTTACATTAGTTTGCTAATTGCAAGTTTAATCTAATTTCATTTTCCATCAGGCCTGTGTGCCAGGCCAACAGCAAGCATATACTGTGATTAATTCCTCTGTGCCACCACTCATATCTGGTGGTGTAACATTATTTTCAATTTAAAAAAAAAAACTTTTACATTAGTTTGCTAATTGCAAGTTTAATCTAATTTCATTTTCCATCAGGCCGGTGTGCTAGGCCCACAGCAAGCATATACTGTGATTAATTGCTCTGTGCCACCACTCATATCTGGTGGTGTAACGTAACATTATTGTAAATTTAAAAAAAAAAAAATTTACATTAGTTTGTTAGTGTAATCTAATTTCATTATCCACCAGGCCTGGGTCTCTCAGGCACACAGCATATACTGTTATTAATTGCTCTGTGCCACCACTCATATCTGGTGTAACATTATTTTAAATTAAAAAAAAAAAAAACTTTTACATTAGTTTGCTAATTGCAAGTTTAATCTAATTTCATTTTCCATCAGGCCTGTGTGCCAGGCCCACAGCAAGCATATACTGTGATTAATTCCTCTGTGCTACCACTCATATCTGGTGTTGTAACCGAACATTATTGTAAATTTAAAAAAAACTAATTTACATTAGTTTCTTAGTGTAATCTAATTTCATTTTCCATCAGGCCTGGGTCTCTCAGGCACACAGCATATACTGTTATTAATTGCTCTGTGCCACCACTCATATCTGGTGTAACATTATTTTAAATTTAAAAAAAAAAAAAAACTTTTACATTAGTTTGCTAATTGCAAGTTTAATCTAATTTCATTTTCTATCAGGCCTGTGTGCCAGGCCCACAGCAAGCATATACTGTGATTAATTCCTCTGTGCCACCACTCATATCTGGTGTTGTAACGTAACATTATTGTAAATTTAAAAAAAAACAAATTTACATTAGTTTGTTAGTGTAATCTAATTTCATTTTCCATCAGGCCTGGGTCTCCCAGGCACACAGAATATACTGTTATTAATTGCTCTGTGCCACCACTCATATCTGGTGTAACATTATTTTAAATTAAAAAAACAAAACTTTTACATTAGTTTGCTAATTGCAAGTTTAATCTAATTTCATTTTCCATCAGGCCTGTGTGCCAGGCCCACAGCAAGCATATACTGCGATTAATTCCTCTGTGCCACCACTCATATCTGGTGGTGTAACATTATTGTCAATTTACAAAAAAACTAAATTACATTAGTTTGTTAGTGTAATCTAATTTCATTTTCCATCAGGCCTGGGCCTCTCAGGCACACAACATATACTGTGATTAATTGCTCTGTGCCACCACTCATATCTGTTGTAACATTAGTGTAAATTTTTTTAATTTTTGTTTTTTACATCAGTCTGCTAGTGTTATTTAATTTTAGTTGCCAGGCCAGCCTGCCACTAGTGCCAGCCTGTTTGTCAGGCTCCCAGGATATACTGTGCCTACTTCCATCCCCAGTGCCACCACTTATATCTGTTGTAACATTAGTGTAACTTTAAAAAAAAAAAAAAAATTTACATCAGTCTGCTAGTGTTTTTTTAATTTTAGTTTCCAGGCGAGCCTGCCACTAGTGCCAGCCTGTGTGTCAGGCTCCCAGCATATACTGTGCCTACTTCCATCCTCAGTGCCACCACTCATATCTTCTTCTTTAATAGTGATGTCACGAACTGTTCGCCGGAGAACAGTTCCCGGCGAACATAGCTTGTTCGCGTTCGCCGCTGCGGGCGAACATATGCGATGTTCGATCCGCCCCCTATGTGTCATCATTGAGGAAACTTTGACCATGTTTGTCACAGCCTTCTGACACATTTGAGCCAATCAGCAGCAGACTCTCCCTCACAGACCCTCCCAGCTCCTTGGCAGCAGCCATTTTAGACTAATTACGATCTTGCTTTCTTAGTGAGAGGAGCTTTTAGTGTTGCTGCTGCTGACATAATAGGGAAATAGATAGCTAGGCTAGTGTATTTTGTGTCCACTACAGTCCTGAAGGACTCATCTCATCTCTGCTGCAAGGACAGCACCCCAAAAAGCCCTTTTTAGGGCTATAACTTAAGTCATTTTTTTTTTCTTTGTATTTTTATTTGCATTTGCCTGGCTTTCAGCCTGTATGCATATACTGTGATTAGTGCCACCACTGATATCTGCTTAACATTAGTTTAAATTTAACCAACAAAACTTTGAAATTATTTTGCTAGTGTAATCTAATTTCATTTTCTATCAGGCCTGTGTCTCTCAGGCTCACACAGCATATACTGTGGTTCATTGCTTTGTGCCAGCCACCACTCATATCTGCTTAACATTATTTTAAATTTAAAAAAAAAAAACTTTTAAATCATTTTGCTAGTGTAATCTAATTTCATTTTCTAGCAGGCCTGTGTGTTTCTGACTTACAGAGCATACTGTGGTTAATTGCTGCCCTACCTAGCAGCCACGACTCATATCTGCTTAACATTTTTTTAAATTTAAGAAAAAAAACTTTAAATCATTTTGCTAGTATAATCTAATTTTATTTTTTATCAGGCCTGTGTGTTTCTGACTTACAGAGCATACTGTGGTTAATTGCTGCCCTACCTAGCAGCCAGCCACCACTCATATCTGCTTAACATTATTTTAAATTTAAAATAAAAACTTTTAAATCATTTTGCTAGTGTAATCTAATTTCATTTTCTATCAGGCCTGTGTGTTTCTGACTTACAGAGCATACTGTGGTTAATTGCTGCCCTACCTAGCAGCCAGCCACCACTCATATCTGCTTAACATTATTTTAAATTTTTCAAACAAAACGTTTAAATCATTTTGCTAGTGTAATCTAATTTCATTTTCTATCAAGCCTGTGTGTTTCTGGCTTACTCAGCATACTGTGGTTAATTGCTGTCCTAGCAGCAGCCAGCCACCACTCATATCTGCTTAACATTATTTTAAAGTTAAAAAAAAAACTTTTAAATCATTTTGCTAGTGTAATCTAATTTCATTTTATATCAGGCCTGTTTACAGAGCATACTGTATTTAATTGCTGCCCTACCTAGCAGCCACGACTCATATCTGCTTAACATTTTTTTAAATTTAAAATAGAAAACTTTAAATAATTTTGCTAGTGTAATCTAATTTTATTTTCTATCAGGCCTGTGTGTTTCTGACTTACAGAGCATACTGTGGTTGATTGCTGCCCTACCTAGCAGCCAGCCACCACTCATACCTGCTTAACATTATTTTAAATTTAAAATAAAAACTTTTAAATCATTTTGCTAGTGTAATCTAATTTCATTTTCTATCAGGCCTGTGTGTTTCTGACTTACACAGCAAGCATACTGTGGTTAATTGCTGCCCTACCTAGCAGCCACGACTCATATCTGCTTAACATTATTTTAATTTTTTCAAAAAAAACTTTTAAATCATTTTGCTAGTGTAATCTAATTTCATTTTCTATCAGGCCTGTGTGTTTCTGACTTACAGAGCATACTGTGGTTAATTGCTGCTCTACCTAGCAGCCACGACTCATATCTGCTTAACATTTTTTTAAATTTAAAACAAAAAAACCCTTTAAATCATTTTGCTAGTGTAATCTAATTTTATTTTCTATCAGGCCTGTGTGTTTCTGACTTACAGAGCATACTGTGGTTAATTGCTGCCCTACCTAGCAGCCAGCCACCACTCATATCTGCTTAACATTATTTTAAATTTAAAATAAAAACTTTTAAATCATTTTGCTAGTGTAATCTAATTTCATTTTCTATCAGGCCTGTGTGTTTCTGACTTACAGAGCATACTGTGGTTAATTGCTGCCCTACCTAGCAGCCAGCCACCACTCATATCTGCTTAACATTATTTCAAATTTTTCAAACAAAACGTTTAAATCATTTTGCTAGTGTAATCTAATTTCATTTTCTTATCAAGCCTGTGTGTTTCTGGCTTACTCAGCATACTGTGGTTAATTGCTGTCCTAGCAGCAGCCAGCCACCACTCATATCTGCTTAACATTATTTTAAAGTTAAAAAAAAAACTTTTAAATCATTTTGCTAGTGTAATCTAATTTCATTTTATATCAGGCCTGTTTACAGAGCATACTGTATTTAATTGCTGCCCTACCTAGCAGCCACGACTCATATCTGCTTAACATTTTTTTAAATTTAAAATAGAAAACTTTAAATAATTTTGCTAGTGTAATCTAATTTTATTTTCTATCAGGCCTGTGTGTTTCTGACTTACAGAGCATACTGTGGTTGATTGCTGCCCTACCAAGCAGCCAGCCACCACTCATACCTGCTTAACATTATTTTAAATTTAAAATAAAAACTTTTAAATCATTTTGCTAGTGTAATCTAATTTCATTTTCTATCAGGCCTGTGTGTTTCTGACTTACACAGCAAGCATACTGTGGTTAATTGCTGCCCTACCTAGCAGCCACGACTCATATCTGCTTAACATTATTTTAAATTTTTCAAAAAAAACTTTTAAATCATTTTGCTAGTGTAATCTAATTTCATTTTCTATCAGGCCTGTGTGTTTCTGACTTACAGAGCATACTGTGGTTAATTGCTGCTCTACCTAGCAGCCACGACTCATATCTGCTTAACATTTTTTTAAATTTAAAACAAAAAAACCCTTTAAATCATTTTGCTAGTGTAATCTAATTTTATTTTCTATCAGGCCTGTGTGTTTCTGACTTACAGAGCATACTGTGGTTAATTGCTGCCCTACCTAGCAGCCAGCCACCACTCATATCTGCTTAACATTATTTTAAATTTAAAATAAAAACTTTTAAATCATTTTGCTAGTGTAATCTAATTTCATTTTCTATCAGGCCTGTGTGTTTCTGACTTACAGAGCATACTGTGGTTAATTGCTGCCCTACCTAGCAGCCAGCCACCACTCATATCTGCTTAACATTATTTCAAATTTTTCAAACAAAACGTTTAAATCATTTTGCTAGTGTAATCTAATTTCATTTTCTTATCAAGCCTGTGTGTTTCTGGCTTACTCAGCATACTGTGGTTAATTGCTGTCCTAGCAGCAGCCAGCCACCACTCATATCTGCTTAACATTATTTTAAAGTTAAAAAAAAAACTTTTAAATCATTTTGCTAGTGTAATCTAATTTCATTTTATATCAGGCCTGTTTACAGAGCATACTGTATTTAATTGCTGCCCTACCTAGCAGCCACGACTCATATCTGCTTAACATTTTTTTAAATTTAAAATAGAAAACTTTAAATAATTTTGCTAGTGTAATCTAATTTTATTTTCTATCAGGCCTGTGTGTTTCTGACTTACAGAGCATACTGTGGTTGATTGCTGCCCTACCAAGCAGCCAGCCACCACTCATACCTGCTTAACATTATTTTAAATTTAAAATAAAAACTTTTAAATCATTTTGCTAGTGTAATCTAATTTCATTTTCTATCAGGCCTGTGTGTTTCTGACTTACACAGCAAGCATACTGTGGTTAATTGCTGCCCTACCTAGCAGCCACGACTCATATCTGCTTAACATTATTTTAAATTTTTCAAAAAAAACTTTTAAATCATTTTGCTAGTGTAATCTAATTTTATTTTCTATCAGGCCTGTGTGTTTCTGACTTACAGAGCATACTGTGGTTAATTGCTGCCCTACCTAGCAGCCAGCCACCACTCATATCTGCTTAACATTATTTTAAATTTAAAATAACTTTTAAATCATTTTGCTAGTGTAATCTAATTTCATTTTCTACCAGGCCTGTGTGTTTCTGACTTACACAGTCAGCATACTGTGGTTAATTGCTGTCCTAGCAGCAGCCAGCCACCACTCATATCTGCTTAACATTATTTTAAATTTAAAAAAAAAAATTAAATCATTTTGCTAGTGTAATCTAATTTCATTTTCCATCGGGCCTGTGTGTTTCTGGCCCACATCATATAGTGTTATTAATAGCTCTTTTTTTCCACCACTTATATCTGGTGTAACAACATTAGTGTACATTTAAAAAAAAAAAAATTTTCATCAGTCCTCTTCTAGTGTTATTTAATTTTAGTTGCCAGGCCAGCCTGGCTGCCATTAGTGCCAGCCTGAGTGTCAGGCTGCCAGCATATACTGTGCCTACTTCCATCCTCAGTGTCAGTCTACCACTCCTATCTGGTGTAACATTATTTTAAATTTTGTAAAAAAAAAACTTTTACATCAGTCTTCTAGTGTTATTTAATTTTAGTTTACAGGCCAGCCTGCCACCACTAGTGCCAGCTTGTGTGTCAGGCTGCCAGCACATACTGAGCCTAGTTCTATCCTGAGTGGCATTACTCTTATCTGTTGTAACATTTTTGTAACTTTTTTAAAAACAAACTGTTACATCAGTCTGCTATTGTTATTTAATTGCAGTTGCCTGTCTGCCAGCGTGTGTGCCAGGCCCACTTTCCAACTAATGCCACAAATCATATTTGTTATAACAGTATTGTAAATATTTAAAATAAATATTTTTTTGCTTGTGAATCATCAGTCTGCTAGTGCCATTGAATTGCAGTTGCCTGCCTGCCAGCGTGTGTGCCAGACCCACTAGCCAACTAGTACCACCAATCATATTTGTTGTAACAGTATTGAAAATATTTTAAATCATAACTTTTTTGACTGTGAATCATCAGTCTCCTAGTGCCATTGAATTGCAGTTGCCTGCCTGCCAGCGTGTGTGCCAGGCCCACTTGCCAACTAGTTACACCAATCATATTAGTTCTAACAGTATTGTAAATATTTAAAATAAAACATTCTTAGACTGTGAATCATCAGTCTGCTAGTGCCATTGAATTGCAGTTTCCTGCCTGCCAGCGTGTGTGCCAGGCCCACTAGCCAACTTCTGCCACCAATTATATTTGTTGTAACAGTATTGAAAATATTTTAAATCATAACTTTTTTGACTGTGAATCTTCAGTCTCCTAGTGCCATTGAATTGCAGTTGCCTGCCTGCCAGCGTGTGTGCCAGGCCCACTAGCCAACTACTGCCACCAATCATATTTGTTGTAACAGTATTGAAAATATTTTAAATCATAACTTTTTGGACTGTGAATCATAAGTCTCCTAGTGCCATTGAATTGCAGTTGCCTGCCTGGCAGCGTGTGTGCCAGGCCCACTAGCCAACAAGTTACACCAATCATATTTGTTCTAACAGTATTGTAAATATTTAAAATAAAAAATTCTTAGACTGTGAATCATCAGTCTGCTAGTGCCATTGAATTGCAGTTTCCTGCCTGCCAGCGTGTGTGCCAGGCCCACTAGCCAACTACTGCCACCAATCATATTTGTTGTAACAGTATTGAAAATATTTTAAATCATAACTTTTTTGACTGTGAATTATCAGTCTCCTAGTGCCATTGAATTGCAGTTGCCTGCCTGCCAGCGTGTGTGCCAGGCCCACTTGCCAACTAGTTACACCAATCATATTAGTTCTAACAGTATTGTAAATATTTAAAATAAAAAATTCTTAGACTGTGAATCATCAATCTGCTAGTGCCATTGAATTGCAGTTTCCTGCCTGCCAGCGTGTGTGCCAGGCCCACTAGCCAACTAGTGCCACCAATATTATTTGTTGTAACAGTATTGAAAATATTTTAAATCATAACTTTTTTGACTGTGAATCATCAGTCTCCTAGTGCCATTGAATTGCAGTTGCCTGCCTGCCAGCGTGTGTGCCAGGCCCACTTGCCAACTAGTTACATCAATCATATTTGTTGTAACACTATTGAAAATATTTTAAATCATAACTTTTTTGACTGTGAATCATCAGTCTCCTAGTGCCATTGAATTGCAGTTGCCTGCCAGCGTGTGTGCCAGGCCCACTTGCCAACTAGTTACACCAATCATATTAGTTCTAACAGTATTGTAAATATTTAAAATAAAAAATTCTTAGACTGTGAATCATCAGTCTGCTAGTGCCATCGAATTGCAGTTTCCTGCCTGCCAGCGTGTGTGCCAGGCCCACTTGCCAACTAGTGCCACCAATCATATTTGTTGTAACAGTATTGAAAATATTTTAAATCATAACTTTTTTGACTGTAAATCATCAGTCTCCTAGTGCCATTGAATTGCAGTTGCCTGCCTGCCATCGTGTGTGCCAGGCCCACTTGCCAACTAGTTACACCAATCATATTTGTTCTAACAGTATTGTAAATATTTAAAATAAAAAATTCTTAGACTGTGAATCATCAGTCTGCTAGTGCCATTGAATAGCAGTTTCCTGCCTGCCAGCGTGTGTGCCAGGCCCACTAGCCAACTAGTGCCACCAATCATATTTGTTGTAACACTATTGAAAATATTTTAAATCATAACTTTTTTGACTGTGAATCATCAGTCTCCTAGTGCCATTGAATTGCAGTTGCCTGCCAGCGTGTGTGCCAGGCCCACTTGCCAACTAGTTACACCAATCATATTAGTTCTAACAGTATTGTAAATATTTAAAATAAAAAATTCTTAGACTGTGAATCATCAGTCTGCTAGTGCCATTGAATTGCAGTTGCCTGCCTGCCAGCGTGTGTGCCAGGCCCACTTGCCAACTAGTTACACCAATCATATTAGTTCTAACAGTATTGTAAATATTTAAAATAAAAAATTCTTAGACTGTGAATCATCAATCTGCTAGTGCCATTGAATTGCAATTTCCTGCCTGCCAGCGTGTGTGCCAGGCCCACTAGCCAACTAGTGCCACCAATATTATTTGTTGTAACAGTATTGAAAATATTTTAAATCATAACTTTTTTGACTGTGAATCATCAGTCTCCTAGTGCCATTGAATTGCAGTTGCCTGCCTGCCAGCGTGTGTGCCAGGCCCACTTGCCAACTAGTTACATCAATCATATTTGTTGTAACACTATTGAAAATATTTTAAATCATAACTTTTTTGACTGTGAATCATCAGTCTCCTAGTGCCATTGAATTGCAGTTGCCTGCCAGCGTGTGTGCCAGGCCCACTTGCCAACTAGTTACACCAATCATATTAGTTCTAACAGTATTGTAAATATTTAAAATAAAAAATTCTTAGACTGTGAATCATCAGTCTGCTAGTGCCATCAAATTGCAGTTTCCTGCCTGCCAGCGTGTGTGCCAGGCACACTAGCCAACTAGTGCCACCAATCATATTTGTTGTAACAGTATTGAAAATATTTTAAATCATAACTTTTTTTACTGTAAATCATCAGTCTCCTAGTGCCATTGAATTGCAGTTGCCTGCCTGCCAGCGTGTGTGCCAGGCCCACTTGCCAACTAGTTACACCAATCATATTTGTTCTAACAGTATTGTAAATATTTAAAATAAAAAATTCTTAGACTGTGAATCATCAGTCTGCTAGTGCCATTGAATTGCAGTTTCCTGCCTGCCAGCGTGTGTGCCAGGCCCACTAGCCAACTAGTGCCACCAATATTATTTGTTGTAACAGTATTGAAAATATTTTAAATCATAACTTTTTTGACTGTGAATCATCAGTCTCCTAGTGCCATTGAATTGCAGTTGCCTGCCTGCCAGCGTGTGTGCCAGGCCCACTTGCCAACTAGTTACATCAATCATATTTGTTGTAACACTATTGAAAATATTTTAAATCATAACTTTTTTGACTGTGAATCATCAGTCTCCTAGTGCCATTGAATTGCAGTTGCCTGCCAGCGTGTGTGCCAGGCCCACTTGCCAACTAGTTACACCAATCATATTAGTTCTAACAGTATTGTAAATATTTAAAATAAAAAATTCTTAGACTGTGAATCATCAGTCTGCTAGTGCCATCAAATTGCAGTTTCCTGCCTGCCAGCGTGTGTGCCAGGCACACTAGCCAACTAGTGCCACCAATCATATTTGTTGTAACAGTATTGAAAATATTTTAAATCATAACTTTTTTTACTGTAAATCATCAGTCTCCTAGTGCCATTGAATTGCAGTTGCCTGCCTGCCAGCGTGTGTGCCAGGCCCACTTGCCAACTAGTTACACCAATCATATTTGTTCTAACAGTATTGTAAATATTTAAAATAAAAAATTCTTAGACTGTGAATCATCAGTCTGCTAGTGCCATTGAATAGCAGTTTCCTGCCTGCCAGCGTGTGTGCCAGGCCCACTAGCCAACTAGTGCCACCAATCATATTTGTTGTAACAGTATTGAAAATATTTTAAATCATAACTTTTTTGACTGTGAATCATCAGTCTGCTAGTGCCATTGAATTGCAGTTTCCTGCCTGCCAGCATGTGTGCCAGGCCCACTTGCCGTTTCCAACTAGTGCCACCAATCATATTTGTTCTAACAGTATTGTCTTTTGGACTAAGAAGCATCACTCAGCTAGTGTAATCTAAATGCAGTTGCCTTCCTACCAGCGTGTGTGCCAGCCAGGCCCACTTGCCAACTAGTGCCACCAATCATATTTGTTGTCACAGTGCTTTTAATATTTAAAAAATAAACATTTTTGACTTTGAAACATCAGTCTTTTTTTTGTTGTCAGGCTCACAGCGTATACTGTGCCCACTTGCCCAGTGCCACCACTCATAATTTGTTTAATAGTATTGTAGGTGTACATTTAAAAAAAAATGACAGGCAGAGGCAAGCCACCCCGCAGGTGCCGTCGTGGTCATGGTGCTGTGATTCCTTTAGACCCTACGAATATGCACATTATTCAGACGCCAGGTGCCAGGGGGGACACGAAAAGTTCTGAGGAGGACCTAGTTGAATGGCTAACACAGGACACCCAATCTTCTACAGCTTCCGCTCCTAGTCCTCCTAACCTTGACGCACCATCTACGTCCAGCTGTGCTTTGGGCACCTTTCAAGTGACCAGTGCCACTCGCCCGCCTGTCGCCACCACCAACACTAGCACCACAGCCGCTTCACTTGATCTGTCACAGGAGTTATTGACACATCAGTTGGAAGAAATGAGTGATGCGCAACCATCATTGACAGAGGATGTAGATAACAGTGATATGTTTCAGTCAGGCAGCATTACAGACATGGAGGTACAGTGTGATGATGATGATGATGTTGTACCCGCTGCTGCTTCCTTTCTTGATGTGTCAGATACAAGTGAAGCGGTTGATGATGATATGTCGGTGGATGTCACGTGGGTGCCTGCTATAAGAGAAGAAGAAGAGGGGGAAAGTTCAGATGGGGAGACAGAGAGGAGGAGGATGAGATGAGTTGGAAGCAGGGGGAGGTCGTCGCAAGGAGCTAGTGACACAGTCAGACAGCATGCATCGGCACCCGGAGTCAGCCAGACAGCACACTGACGACCATCAACGCATGCTGTTGCCACCACCAGAATGCCGTCATCGCAGAGCTCAGCAGTGTGGCATTTTTTTGGTGTGTCTGTCTCTGACAACAGTGATGCCATTTGCAACCTGTGCCAAAAGAAACTGAGTCGTGGGAAGTCCAACACCCACCTAGGTACAACTGCTTTGCGAAGGCACATGGTCTCACATCACAAACGCAGATGGGAAAAACACATGAGTAGAAGCAGCACACAAACTCAAAGCCGCCCTCCTCCTCCTGCTCCAGCATCTTCAGCCACATTAACCACTGCTGTCCTCCTTGCCCCCTCTCAACCATCCTCCACTGAGTCTCTCTTACGTAGCAGTTCCTGGTCATCTGCCCACAGTCAGGTGTCTGTCAAGGACATGTTTGAGCGTAAGAAGCCAATTTCTCAAAGTCACCCCCTTGCCCGGCGTCTGACAGCTGGCTTGTCTGAACTCTTAGCTCGCCAGCTTTTACCATACAAGCTGGTGGAGTCTGATGCTTTCAAAAAATTTGTACCTATTGGGACACCGCAGTGGAAGGTACCTGGCAGAAATTTCTTTTCACAAAAGGCAATCCCAAACCTGTACTCTATTGTGCGAAAGGAAGTAATAGCATGTCTGGCACACAGCGTTGGGGCAAGGGTCCATATGACCACAGATAGCTGGTCTGCAAAGCATGGTCAGGGCAGGTATATCACCTACACTGCGCATTGGGTAAACCTGAAGATGTCTGACAAGCATGGAATGCGTGGCTCTGCAGAAGAGTTGGTGACACCGCCACGACTTGCAGGCAGGCCTGCTGCTACCTCCTCTACTCCTCCTACTCCATCCTCTTCCATAACCTCTTCCTCGGCTGAGTCCTCTTCTGCTTCTGTGTCTTGCTCCACATCAATGGCACCCCCCAGCTCCCCAGGTACTATTCAACATCCCGGATACGGCAGTGTCACGCCGTCTTTGGGTTGACTTGCCTGAACGCGGAGAGTCACACCGCACCAGCACTCCTGACCGCCCTGAACGCACAGGTGGATCAGTGGCTGACTCTGCACCAACTGGAGATTGGCAAGGTTGTTTCTGACAATGGAAGTAATTTGGTGGCGGCATTGAAATTGGGCAAGTTGACACATGTGCCATGCATGGCACATGTGTGTAATCTGATTGTACAACGCTTTGTGCATAAGTACCCAGGCTTACAGGACGTCCTGAAGCAGGCCAGGAAGGTGTGTGGCCATTTCAGGCATTCCTACACGGCCATGGTGCACTTGTCCGATATCCAGCATCGAAACAACCTGCCAGTGAGGCGCTTGATTTGCGACAGCCTGACACAGTGGAATTCAACACTCCTAATGTTCGACCGCCTGCTCCAACAAGAAAAAGCTGTTAATGAGTATTTGTATGACCGGGGTGCTAGGACAGCCTCTGGGGAGCTGTGGATTTTTTTGCCAAATTACTGGACGCTCATGCGCAATGCCTGTAGGCTCATGCGTCCTTTTGAGGAGGTGACAAACCTTGTCAGTCACACCGAAGGCACTATCAGTGACATCATACCATTTGTTTTCTTCCTGGAGCGTGCCCTGCGAAGAGTGCTAGATCAGGCCGTAGATGAGCGTGAAGAGGAAGAGGAAGAGTTGTGGTGTCCATCACCACCAGAAACAGCCTTATCAGCATCGCTTGCTGGACCTGTGGCAACGCAGGAAGAGGATTGTGAGGAAGAGGAGTCAGAGGAGGAATGTGGCTTTGAGGAGGAGGAGGAGGAGGAGGAAGACCAAGCACAACAGGCATCCCAGGGTGCTCGTTGTTGTCACCTCTCTGGTACCCGTGGTGTTGTACGTGGCTGGGGGGAAGAAGATACCCTCAGTGACATCAGTGAGGACGAGGAACGGGACATGATTAGACTGGCATCAAACCTTGTGCAAATGGGGTCTTTCATGCTGTCGTGCCTGTTGAGGGACCCTCGTATAAAAAAGCTTTAGGAGAACGACCTGTACTGGGTGTCCACGCTACTAGACCCCCGGTATAAGCATAAAGTGCCTGAAATGTTACCAAATTCCTGCAAGTCGGAAAGGATGGAGCATTTTAAAAATAAATTAAAAACTATGCTTTACACAGCGTATATGGGTGATGTCACAGCACAAAAGGAATCTAACATGGGAAGAGATGAAAGTAATCCTCCTCCTACCACGACCACGGCGGCAAGGACAGGACGCTTTCCTGACGTCTTGTTGATGGAGGACATGCGGACCTTTTTAACTCCTATGGATTGCCAGAGCCTTTCGGGATCCAGCCTCAGAGAAAGACTCAACCGACAGGTAGCAGACTACCTAGCATTAACTGCGGATCTCGACACTCTGAGGAGCGATGGACCCCTTGACTACTGGGTGTGCAGGCTTGACCTGTGGCCTGAGCTATCCCAATTTGCAATTGAACTTCTGGCCTGCCCCGCTTCAAGTGTCCTGTCCGAAAGGACCTTCAGTGCAGCAGGAGGTTTTGTCACTGAGAAGAGAAGTCGCCTAGGTCAAAAAAGTCTTGACTATCTCACCTTTATTAAAATGAATGAGGGATGGATCCCGAAGGGAATGACATTGGGCGATACATTTGAGTAAAAAAGGCCTGATGATGAGATGAGCTGCCTTGGGCTACAAATGGTACACACGCTGTTTTTTTTTTTCTTATAATGCAGGATGACTTGCGTGACTTATCCGCCAACAACTAGTGTTCAAGCCGCAAGGTTTTAGGGCACTTTCTAACTGTTTTACAAACATCAATTTTTCTGCAACAATACTGAATTTTTCAGGCATTTGTACATGCCCAATTTTTCTGGACTCTGCTGCTGCACTGTGGCTACAAAACTCAAAGCAAAAAAAAACCCCACATAACAGTGATTAAACTGTTAAGAATAGTACTACTTAACACACCACTCATATCTGGTGGCAGAGTAGATTGCACGCGCAGTGCCCCAAATTTGAAGTAGTAGGACCGACCAAGCATCTTTTTCCATCTCTTGGTTCCTCTAAATTATCTCCGGGTTCCATCTATGCCATACCTGTACTCTATTGTGCAAAAGGATGCCATATGTGGTGTTTCATGCTGTTGTGCCTGTTGAGGGTCGTGGCCCATCTTATAAAAAGGCTGAAGGAGAACGACCTGTACTGGGTGTCCAAGCACATTTTTTGTTCAATATTCCCGGTTCCTCTAAATTATCTCTGGGTTCCTCAAATCAATGCCATACCTGTACTCGATTGTGCAAAAGGATGGCATATGTGGTGTTTCATGCTGTTGTGCCTGTTGAGGGTCGTGGGCCATCTTATAAAAAGGCTGAAGGAGAACGACCTGTATTGGGTGTACAAGCACGCTTTTTGTTCAATATTCCCGGTTCCTCTAAATTATCTCCGGGTTCCTCAAATCAATGCCATATCTGTACTCAATTGTGCAAAAGGATGGCATATGTGGTGTTTCATGCTGTTGTGCCTGTTGAGGGTCGTGGCCCATCGTATAAAAAGGCTGAAGGAGAACGACCTGTACTGGGTGTCCAAGCACGTTTTTTGTTCAATATTCCCGGTTCCTCTAAATAATCTCTGGGTTCCCCAAATCAATGCCATACCTGTACTCGATTGTGCAAAAGGATGGCATATGTGGTGTTTCATGCTGTTGTGCCTGTTGAGGGTCGTGGCCCATCGTATAAAAAGGCTGAAGGAGAACGACCTGTACTGGGTGTCCAAGCACGTTTTTTGTTCAATATTCCCGGTTCCTCTAAATTATCTCTGGGTTCCTCAAATCAATGCCATACCTGTACTCGATTGTGCAAAAGGGTGGCATATGTGGTGTTTCATGCTGTTGTGCCTGTTGAGGGTTGTGGCCCATCGTATAAAAAGGCTGAAGGAGAACGAACAGTACTGGGTGTCCAAGCACGTTTTTTGATCAATATTCCAGGTTCCTCTAAATTATCTCCGGGTTCCTCAAATCAATGCCATATCTGTAATCTATTGTGCAAAAGGATGGCATATGTGGTGTTTCCTGCTGTTGTTTCTGTTGAGGGTCCGGGACCCTCGTCTAAAAAGGCTGAAGGAGAACAAAGTGTACTTGTTGTCCAAGCATCTTTTTCCATCTCCCGGTTCATAAAAATTATCTCCGGGTTTCTAAAATGGATGCCATACCTGTACTCTATTGTGCAAAAGGATGGCATATGTGGTGTTTCCTGCTGTTGTTTCTGTTGAGGGTCCTGGACCCTCTTATAAAAAGGCTGAAGGAGAAAGACCTGTACTGTTCTGGGTGTCCAAGCATGGTTTTTTGTTCAATTTCCCGGTTCCTAAAAATTATCTCCGGGTTTCTAAAAACAATGCCATACCTGTACTCTATTGTTCTAAAGGATGGCATATGTGCTCTTTCCTGCTGTTGTTTCTGTTGAGGGTCCTGGACCCTCTTATATAAAGGCTGAAGGAGAACGACGTGTACTGGGTGTCCAATCATTTTTTTTTTGTTCAATTTTCCGGTTCCTAAAAATTATCTCCGGGTTTCTAAAATCAATGCCGTACCTGTACTCTATTGTTCAAAAAGATGGCTTATGTCCTCTTTCCTGCTGTTGTTTCTGTTGAGGGTCCTGGACCCTCTTATAAAAAGGCTGAAGGAGAACGACGTGTACTGGGTGTCCAATCATTTGTTTTGTTAAATTTCCCGGTTCCTAAAAATGATCTCCGGGTTTCTAAAATCAATGCCGTACCTGTACTCTATTGTTCAAAAGGATGGTAAGAATAGTACTACTTTACACAACCAAGTTAGCCATGGGTCCCAGTCCAAGAACGCATGTCTTGTTGTTTTATTTGGTGCGACTAATCATGCAGGCCATATAGACCTCCCACCATTAGGGGTTGTAACAGGTATTAAACTAATAAGAACAGTACTACTTAACACATCCTAGTTACCATGGGTCCCAGAACGCATGTTTTATTATTATATTTTGCAAGGGTAATCATGCAGGCCATATAGACCTCCCCCGATAGGGTGAGTAACAGGTATTAAAATGCTAAGAACAGTACTACTTAACACAACCTTACCATGGGTCCCAGAGCATATGCTTTATTATTATATTTTGTAAGGGTAATCATGCAGGCCATATAGACCTCCCTCGATAGGGGGAGTAACAGGGATTAAAGTGCTAAGAATAGTACTACTTAACACAACCTAGTTACCATGGGTCCCAGACCGCATGTTTTGTTGTTGTACTTTGTTAGGCTAATCATGATGGCCATGTAGACCTCCCCCGAGAGGTGGCAGTAACAGGGATGAAAGTGCTAAGAATAGTACTACTTTACACAACCGAGTTAGCCATGGGTCCCAGTCCAAGACCGCATGTCTTGTTGTTTTGTTTGGTGCGGCTAATCATGCAGGCCATATAGACCTCCCACCATTAGGGGTTGTAACAGGTATTAAACTAATAAGAACACTACTACTTAACACAACCTAGTTACCATGGGTCCCAGACCGCATGTTTTATTATTATATTTTGTAAGGGTAATCATGCAGGCCATATAGACCTCCCCCGATAGGGTGAGTAACAGGTATTAAAATGCTAAGAACAGTACTACTTAACACAACCTTACCATGGGTCCCAGAGCATATGTTTTATTATTATATTTTGTAAGGGTAATCATGCAGGCCATATAGACCTCCCCCGATAGGGTGAGTAAACTAATAAGAACACTACTACTTAACACAACCTAGTTACCATGGGTCCCAGACCGCATGTTTTATTATTATATTTTGTAAGGGTAATCATGCAGGCCATATAGACCTCCCCCGATAGGGTGAGTAACAGGTATTAAAATGCTAAGAACAGTACTACTTAACACAACCTTACCATGGGTCCCAGAGCATATGTTTTATTATTATATTTTGTAAGGGTAATCATGCAGGCCATATAGACCTCCCCCGATAGGGTGAGTAACAGGTATTAAAATGCTAAGAACAGTACTACTTAACACAACTTCACCATGGGTCCCAGAGCATATGTTTTATTATTATATTTTGTAAGGGTAATCATGCAGGCCATATAGACCTCCCCCGATAGGGGGAGTAACAGGGATTAAAGTGCTAAGAATAGTACTACTTAACACAACCTAGTTACCATGGGTCCCAGCCCGCATGTTTTGTTATTATACTTTGTCAGGGTAATCATGCAGGCCATATAGACCTCCCCCGATAGGGTGAGTAACAGGTATTAAAATGCTAAGAACAGTACTACTTAACACAACCTTACCATGGGTCCCAGAGCATATGTTTTATTATTATATTTTGTAAGGGTAATCATGCAGGCCATATAGACCTCCCCTGATAGGTGGCAGTAACAGGGATGAAAGTGCTAAGAATAGTACTACTTTACACAACCGAGTTAGCCATGGGTCCCAGTCCAAGACCGCATGTCTTGTTGTTTTGTTTGGTGCGGCTAATCATGCAGGCCATATAGACCTCCCACCATTAGGGGTTGTAACAGGTATTAAACTAATAAGAACAGTACTATTTAACACAACCTAGTTACCTTGGGTCCCAGACCGCATGTTTTATTATTATATTTTGTAAGGGTAATCATTCAGGCCATATAGACCTCCCCCGATAGGGTGAGTAACAGGTATTAAAATGCTAAGAACAGTACTACTTAACACAACCTTACCATGGGTCACAGAGCATATGTTTTATTATTATATTTTGTAAGGGTAATCATGCAGGCCATATAGACCTCCCCTGATAGGGGGAGTAACAGGGATTAAAGTGCTAAGAATAGTATTACTTAACACAACCTAGTTACCATGTGTCCCAGACCGCATGTTTAATTATTATACTTTGTCAGGGTAATTATATATCTAACAAATCTATCTATTTATCTTCTATCGATTCTATCTAACTATCAATCTATGTATATCTATCTATCCTATCTATCTATCTTGTGTCCGGACTGTTTTGAGACAGCCACTTGTGTTTTTGACAAATTTGAAGTAGGAGGACAGACCAATCACAGGGATTAAACTGCTAAGAATAGTAATACTTAAGAAAATCTAGTTATACCAGTACCACCATGGGTCCCAGACCGCATTTTTTGTTATTATACTTTGTCAGGGTAATCATGCAGGCCATATACACCTCCCTTGATAAGGGGAGTAACAGGGATTAAAGTGCTAAGAATAGTACAACTTAATACAACCTAGTTAACACTGGTTCCCAGACCGATGTCTTGTTGTTATACTTTGTCAGGGTAATCATGCAGGCCATATAGACCTCCACCGAAAGGGGGAGTAAGAGGGATTAAACTGCTAAGAAAAGTACTACTTAACACAACCTAGTTACCATGGGTAACAGACCGCGTGTCTTGTTGTTATACTTTGTCATGGTAATCATGCAGGCCATATAGACCTCCCCCGATAGGGGGAGTTACAGGGATGAAAGTGCTAAGAATAGTACTACTTAACACAACCTAGTTACCATGGGTCCCATACCGCATGTTTAATTATTATACTTTGTCAGGGTAATTATATATCTAACAAATCTATCTATTTATCTTCTATCGATTCTATCTAACTATCAATCTATGTATATCTATCTATCAAATCTATCTATCTCGTGTCCGGACTGTTTTGAGACAGCCACTTGTGTTTTTGAGAAATTTGAAGTAGGAGGACAGACCAATCATCTTCTTCCATCTCCCTGTTCCAAAAATGCAGGCCATATAGACCTCCCCCTATAGGGGGAGTAACAGGTAGTAGTAAACTGCAAAGAATAGTACTACTTAACACACCACGGGTCCCAGACCGCATGTCTTATTGTTATACTCTGTCAGGGAAATTATATATCTTTCAAATCTATCTATTTATCTATCAAATCTATCTATCAATCGTATCTATCAAATGTATTTTGCATCTATTGATCGATGTAATTCGTATCTATAAAATGTATATTGCATCTTTTGATCTATGTAATTCGTATCGATCAAATGTATATTGCATCTTTGGATCGATAACATTCGTATCTATCAAATAGATATTGCATCTATTGATCTATGTAATTCGTATCTATCAAATGTATATTGCATCTATTGATCTATGTAATTTGTATCGATCATATGTATATTGCATCGATTGAGCTATGTAAACTATGTATCTATCTATCAAATCTATCTATCTCGTGGTTGCGCAAATGGACTGTTTACGGTTGTTTGCGGTGCGTTACACTTGGAGTTTGGTCTGTTACTGTGAAGCGGGCTTAACCCTTACACTACCTGATCGATACGACATCATAACTGATGTTTTAAAGCACGTTATTGCAAATAATTTATTAATGTTAGGTGATTTAGGCCCTTTATGGGTTAAAAGCAGACTCTGCATCAACAATGTAATTTTCAATGGGAGTTTTGACATGGATCCCCCTCCAGCATGCCACAGTCCAGGTGTTAGTACCCTTGAAACAACTTTTCCATCACTATTGTGGCCAGAAAGAGTCCTTGTGGGTTTTAAAGTTCGCCTGCCTATTGAAGTCAATGGCGGTTCGCCGGTTCGCGAACAATAGCGGAAGTTCGAGTCCGCCGTTCGCGAACCGAAATTTTTAAGTTTGCGACATCACTATTCTTTAATTGTAGTGTAAGTGTACATTTAAAAAAAATAAACTGTTTGGATTGTGAAACATCAGTCTGCTTTTTTGTTTCAGGCTCACAGCGTATACTGTGCCCACTTGCCCAGTGGCACCACTCATATTTTGTTTAATAGTAGTGTAAGTCTACATAAAAAAAAAAAAAAATGACAGTTAGAGGCAGGCCACCCTGCAGGGGCCGTCGTGGTTGTGGTGCTGTTATTCCCTTTGACCATAGAATAATGCCCAGTGTTAGGGCACGTACCATGAACCCGAAAAGTTCTGATGAAATAGTTGACTTTATAACACAGGACTCCCAATCTGCTACAGCTTCCGCTCGTAACTTTGATGCACCATCCACCTCCAGCATAGCTTCGGGCACCTCTCAACTTGTGACCAGTGCCACTTGCCTGCCTGCCGCCACCATCAACACTAGCACCACAGCCGCTTCACTTGATCTGTCACAGGAGTTATTGACACATCAGTTGGAAGAAATGAGTGATGCGCAACCATCATTGACAGAGGATGTAGATAACAGTGATATGTCTCAGTCAGGCAGCATTACAGACATGGACGTACGGTGTGATGATGATGACGATGTTGTACCCGCTGCTGCTTCCTTTGTTGATGTGTCAGATACAAGTGAAGCGGTTGATGATGATATGTCGGTGGATGTCACGTGGGTGCCTGCTAGAAGAGAAAAAGAAGAGGGGGAATGTTCAGATGGGGAGACAGAGAGGAGGAGGAGGAGACGAGTTGGAAGCAGGCGGAGGTCATTGCAAGGAGATAGTGGCACAGTCAGACAGCATGCATCGGCCCCCGGGGTCAGCCAGACAGCACGCCAATCAACGCATGCTGTTGCCACCACCAGAATGCCGTCATCCCAGAGCTCAGCAGTGTGGCATTTTTTTTGTGTGTCTGCCTCTGACAACAGCGATGCCATTTGCAACCTGTGCCAAAAGAAACTGAGTTGTGGGAAGTCCAACACGCACCTAGGTACAACTGCTTTGCGAAGGCACATGGTCTCACATCACAAACGCCGATGGGATGAACACATGAGTAGAAGCAGCACCCAAACTCAAAGCCGCCATCCTCCTCCTGCTCCAGCATCTTCATCTACATCAACCACTGCTGTCCTCCTTGCCCCCTCTCAACCATCCGCCACTCAGTCTCTCTTACTTTGCAGGTCCTGCTCATCTGCCCACAGTCAGGTGTCTGTCAAGGAAATGTTTGAGCGTAAGAAACCAATGTCCCAAAGCCACCCCCTTGCCCGGCGTCTGACAGCAGGCTTGTCAGAACTCTTAGCCCGCCAGCTTTTACCATACAAGCTGGTGGAGTCTGAGGCGTTCACAAAATTTGTATCTATTGGGACACCGCAGTGGAAGGTACCCGGCAGAATTTTTTTTTCTCAAAAGGCAATCCCCAACCTGTACTCGATTGTGCGAAATGAAGTAATGTCATGTCTGGCACACAGCGTTGGGGCAAGGGTCCATATGACCACTGATAGCTGGTCTGCAAAGCATGGTCAGGGCAGGTATATCACCTACACTGCTCATTGGGTAAACCTGCTGGCGGCTGACAAGCATGGAATGCGTGGCTCTGCAGAGGAGTTGGTGACACCGCCACGACTTGCAGACAGGTCTGCTGCTACCTCCTCTACTCCTCCTACTCCATCCTCTTCCATAACCTCTTCCTCGGCTGATTGCTCTTCTGCTGTGGCGTCTTGCTCCACATCAACGGCACCCCCCCAGCTCCCCAGGTACTATTCAATATCCCGGATACGGCAGTGTCACGCCGTCTTGAGGTTGACTTGCCTCAAAGCAGAGAGTCACACCGCACCGGCACTCCTGTCTGCCCTGAACACACAGGTGGATCAGTGGCTGACTCCGCACCAACTGGACATTGGCAAGGTTGTTTCTGACAAAGGAAGTAATTTGATGGCGGCATTGAAATTGGGCAAGTGACACATGTGCCGTGCATGGCACATGTGTGTAATCTGATTGTACAACGCTTTGTGCTTAAGTACCCAGGCTTACAGGATGTCCTGAAGCAGGCCAGGAAGGTGTGTGGCCATTTCAGGCGTTCCTACACGGCCATGGCGCACTTGTCCGATATCCAGCGTCGAAACAACCTGCCAGTGAGGCGCTTAATTTGCGACAGCCCGACACGTTGGAATTCAACACTCCTAATGTTCGATCGCCTGCTCCAACAAGAAAGAGCTGTTAACAAGTATTTGTATGACCGGGGTGCTAGGACAGCCTTTGGGGAGCTGGGGATTTTTTTTCCACGTTACTGGATGCTCATGCGCAATGCCTGTAGGCTCATGCGTCCTTTTGAGGAGGTGACAAACCTTGTCAGTCGCACCGAAGGCACCATCAGCAACATCATACCATTTGTTTTCTTCCTGGAGCGTTCCATGCGAAGAGTGCTAGATCAGGCCGTAGATGAGCGTGAAGAGGAAGAGGAAGAGTTGTGGTGTCCATCACCACCAGAAACAGCCTTATCAGCATCGCTTGCTGGAACAGCGGCAATGCAGGAAGAGGATTGTGAGGAAGAGGAGTCAGAGGAGGAATGTGGCTTTGAGGAGGAGGAGGAAGACCAAGCACAACATGCATCCCAGAGTGCTCGTTGTTGTCACCTATCTGGTATCTGTGGTGTTGTACATGGCTGGGGGGAAGAAGATACCTTCAGTGACATCAGTGAGGATGAGGAACGGGACATGATTAGCTCGGCATCCAACCTTGTGCAAATGGGGTCTTTCATGCTGTTGTGCCTGTTGAGGGACCCTTGTATAAAAAAGCTTAAGGAGAACGACCTGTACATGGTGTCCGGGCTACTAGACCCCCGGTATAAGCATAAAGTAACTGAAATATTACCAGTTTCCTGCAAGTCGGAAAGGATGGAGCAGTTCAAAAATAAATTAAAAATTATGCTTTACACAGCGTATAAGGGTGATGTCACAGCAGCACAACGGGAATCGAACAGGGGAAGAGATGAAATTAATACTGCTCCTCCCACGACCACGCCGGCAAGGACAGCACGCTTTCCAGACGTGTTGTTGATGGAGGACATGCGGACCTTTTTAACTCCTATGCATTGCCACAGCCCTTCGGGATCCAGCCTCAGAGAAAGACTCAACCGACAGGTATCAGACTACCTAGCATTAACTGCAGATCTCAACACTCTTAGGAGCGATGGACCCCTTGACTACTGGGTGTGCAGGCTTGACCTGTGGCCTGAGCTATCCCAATTTGCAATCGAACTTCTGGCCTGCCCCGCTTCAAGTGTCCTTTCAGAAAGGACCTTCAGTGCAGCAGGAGGTTTTGTCACTGAGAAGAGAAGTCGCCTAGGTCAAAAAAGTCTTGATTATCTCACCTTTATTAAAATGAATGAGGGATGGATCCCGAAGGGACTGACATTGGGCGATACATTTGAGTAAAAAAGGCCTGATGAGATGAGCTGCCTTGGGCTACAAATGGTACACATGCTGCTGTATTTTATCTTCGAATGGCGGATGACTTGCGTGACTTACCCGCCAACAACTAGTGTTCAAGCCTCAAGGTGTTAGTGCACTTTAGAACTGTTCTACAAACATCAATTTTCCTTGCCACTGCTAAAGCTTACGGCTGCAACAATACCTTATTTTTCAGGATTTGGACATGCCTAATTTTTCTGGCCTCTTCTGATGCACTGTGGCTACAAAAACAAAACCAAAGAAAAAGGCACATAACAGTGATTAAACTGTTAAGAATAGTACTCATTAACACACCACTCATATCTGGTGGCACATTAGATTGCACGCGCAGTGCCCCAAATTTGAAGTAGGAGGACCGAACAAGCATCTTTTTCCATCTCCCGGTTCCTAAAAATTATCTCCGGGTTCCTAAAAACAATGCCATACCTGTACTAGATTGTGCAAAAGCAAGTGATGGCATATGGGGTCTTTCATGCTGTTGTGCCTGTTGAGGGTCCTTGACCCTCGTATAAAAAGGCTGAAGGAGAACAACCTGTACTGGGTGTCCAAGCATCTTTTTCCATCTCCCGGTTCCTAAAAATTATCTCCAGATTCCTATAATCGATGCCATACCTGTACTCGATTGTGCAAAAGGATGGCATATGGGGTCTTTTATGCTGTTGTGCCTGTTGAGGGTCCTTGACCCTCGTATAAAAAGGCTGAAGGAGAACGACCTGTACTGGGTGTCAAAGCATCTTTTTCCATCTCCCGGTTCCTAAAAATTATCTCCGGGTTCCTATAATCAATGCCATACCTGTACTCGACTGTGCAAAAGGATGGCATATGGGGTCTTTCATGCTGTTGTGCCTGTTGAGGGTCCTGGACCCTCGTATAAAAAGGCTGAAGGAGAACGACCTGTACTGGATGTCAAAGCATCTTTTTCCATCTCCCGGTTCCTAAAAATTATCCCCGGGTTCCAATAATCGATGCCATACCTGTACTCTATTGTGCAAAAGGATGGCATATGTGGTGTTTCATGCTGTTGTGCCTGTTGAGGGTCCTGGACCCTCGTATAAAAAGGCTGAAGGAGAATGACCTGTACTGGATGTCAAAGCATCTTTTTCCATCTCCCGGTTCCTAAAAATTATCCCCGGGTTCCAATAATCGATGCCATACCTGTACTCTATTGTGCAAAAGGATGGCATATGTGGTGTTTCATGCTGTTGTGTCTGTTGAGGGTCCTGGACCCTCGTATAAAAAGGCTGAAGGAGAACGACCTGTACTGGATGTCAAAGCCTCTTTTTCCATCTCCCGGTTCCTAAAAATGATCCCCGGGTTCCAATAATCGATGCCATACCTGTACTCTATTGTGCAAAAGGATGGCATATGTGGTGTTTCATGCTGTTGTGCCTGTTGAGGGTCCTGGACCCTCGTATAAAAAGGCTGAAGGAGAACGACCTGTACTGGATGTCAAAGAATCTTTTTCCATCTCCCGGTTCCTAAAAATTATCCCCGGGTTCCAATAATCGATGCCATACCTGTACTCTATTGTGCAAAAGGATGGCATATGTTGTGTTTCCTGCTGTTGTTTCTGTTGAGGGTCCTGGACCCTCGTCTAAAAGGGCTGAAGGAGAACGAGCTGTACTGGGTGTCCAAGCATCTTTTTCCATCTCCCGGTTCCTAAAAATTATCTCCGGGTTCCTAAAATCGATGCCATACCTGTACTGGATTGTTCAAAAGGATGGCATATGTGGTGTTTCCTGCTGTTGTTTCTGTTGAGGGTCCTGGACCCTCGTCTAAAAGGGCTGAAGGAGAACGAGCTGTACTGGGTGTCCAAGCATCTTTTTCCATCTCCCGGTTCCTAAAAATTATCTCCGGGTTCCTAAAATCAATGCCATACCTGTACTAGATTGTTCAAAAGGATGGCATATGTGGTGTTTCCTGCTGTTGGTTCTGTTGAGGGTCCGGGACCCTCTTATAAAAAGGCTGAAGGAGAACGAAGTGTACTGGTTGTCCAAGCATCTTTTTCCATCTCCCGGTTCCTAAAAATTATCTCCGGGTTCCTAAAATCGATGCCATACCTGTACTCTATTGTTCAAAAGGATGGCATATGTGGTGTTTCCTGCTGTTGTTTCTGTCGAGGGTCCTGGACTCTCGTCTAAAAAGGCTGAAGGAGAACGAGCTGTACTGGGTGTCCAAGCATCTTTTTCCATCTCCCGGTTCCTAAAAATTAACTCCGGGTTCCTATAATCGATGCCATACCTGTACTCTATTGTGCAAAAGGATGGCATATGTGGTGTTTCATGCTGTTGTGCCTGTTGAGGGTCTGGGACCCTTGTATAAAAAGGCGGAAGGAGAACGACCTGTACTGGATGTCAAAGCATCTTTTTCAATCTCCCGGTTCCTAAAAATTATCTCTGGGTTCCTAAAATCGATGCCATACTTTTACTGGATTGTTCAAAAGGATGGCATATGTGGTGTTTCATGCTGTTGTGCCTGTTGAGGGTCCGGGACCCTCGTATAAAAAGGCGGAAGGAGAACGACCTGTACTGGATGTCAAAGCATCTTTTTCCATCTCCCGGTTCCTAAAAATTATCTCCGGGTTCCTATAATCGATGCCATACCTGTACTCTATTGTGCAAAAGGATGGCATATGTGGTGTTTCATGCTGTTGTGCCTGTTGAGGGTCCGGGACCCTCGTATAAAAAGGCGGAAGGAGAACGACCTGTACTGGATGTCAAAACATCTTTTTCCATCTCCCAGTTCCTAAAAATTATCCCCGGGTTCCAATAATCGATGCCATACCTGCACTCTATTGTGCTAAAGGATGGCATATGTGTTGTTTTATTCTGTTGTTTCTGTTGAGGGTCCGGGACACTCGTATAAAAAGGCTGAAGGAGAACGACCTGTACTGGATGTCAAAACATCTTTTTCCATCTCCCGGTTCCTAAAAAATATCTCCGGGTTCCTAAAATCGATGCTCCTTTCAGGCAGGCCAGCTCTTTGCATACCAGCCCACAGATTCTGTAACAGATCTCTCTTGCAGGTAGAGTTGCAGCAAGAATGCAGGATCAGAACCACTGCAACTGGTATACCTGAAAGAATCAGACGGTCCCAGACCACATGTATGTCCTATTGTTGTACTTTGTTAGTATAATTATAGATCATGATGGCCATGTAGACCTCCCCCGATAGGTGGGAGTAACAGTGATGAAAGTGCTAAGCATAGTACTACTTAACACAACCTTACCATGGGTCCCAGAATGCATGTTTTATTATTATAATTTGTAAGGGTAATCATGCAGGCCATATAGACCTCCCCCGATAGGGTGAGTAACAGGTATTAAACTGCTAAGAATAGTACTACTTAACACAACCTTGTTACCGTAGGTCCCAGACCACATGTCAGATTGTTGTTCCTTGTTAGGCTAATTATATATCATGCCGGCCATATACACCTCCCCCGATAGGGGGAGTAACTGGTATTAAACTGCTAAGAATAGTACTACTTAACACAGCCTTACCATGGGTCCCAGAACGCATGTCTTATTGTTATTCTTTGTAAGGGTAATTATATATCATGCAGGCCATATAGACCTCCACCAATAGTGGGAGTAACAGGGATGGAAGTGCTAAGAATAGTACTACTTAACACAACCTAGTTACCATGGGTCCCAGAACGCATGTCTTGTTATTATACTTTGTAAGGGTAATCATGCAGGCCATATAGACCTCCCCTGATAAGGGGAGTTACAGGGATTAAAGTGCTAAGAATAGTACTACTTAACACAACCTAGTTACCATGGGTCCCAGACCGCATGTCTTGTTATTATACTTTGTAAGGGTAATCATGCAGGCCATATAGACCTCCCCTGATAGGGGGAGTTACAGGGATGAAAGTGCTAAGAATAGTACTACTTAACACAACCTAGTTACCATGGGTCCCAGACCGCATGTCTTGTTATTATACTTTGTAAGGTTAATCATGCAGGCCAAATAGATCTCCCCTGGTAGGGGGAGTTACAGGGATGAAAGTGCTAAGAATAGTACTACTTAACACAACCTAGTTAACATGGGTCCCAGACCGCATGTTTAATTATTATACTTTGTCAGGGTAATTATATATCTTTCAAATCTATCTATTTATCTTCTATCAATTCTATCTAACTATCACTCTATGTATATCTATCTATCAAATCTATCTATCTCGTGTCCGGACTGTTTTGAGACAGCCACTTGTGTTTAGGCCACATTTGAAGTAGTAGGACAGACCAATCACAGGGATTAAAGTGCTAAGAATAGTACTACTTAACACAACCTAGTTACCCATGGGTCCCAGTCCCAGACCACATGTCTTGTTGTTTTATTTGGTCAGGGTAATCATGCAGGCCATATAGACCTCCCCCGATAGGGGTAGTAACAGGTATTAAACTAAGAAGAACAGTACTACTGAAATAAACCTAGTTACCATGGGTCCCAGACCGCATGTTTTATTGTTGTAATTTGTTAGGCTAATCATGATGGCCATATAGACCTCCCCAGATAGGAGGAGTAACAGGGATGAAAGTGCTAAGAATAGTACTGCTTAACACAACCTAGTTTACCATGGGTCCCAGAACGCATGTCTTGTTATTATACTTTGTCAGGGTAATCATGCAGGCCATATAGACCTCCCCCGATAGGGGGAGTTACAGGGATTAAAGTGCTAAGAATAGTACTACTTAACACAACCTAGTTACCATGGGTCCCAGACCGCATGTCTTGTTATTATACTTTGTAAGGGTAATCATGCAGGCCATATAGACCTCCCCCGATAGGGGGAGTTACAGGGATGAAAGTGCTAAGAATAGTACTACTTAACACAACCTAGTTACCATGGGTCCCAGACCACATGTCTTGTTATTATACTTTGTAAGGGTAATCATGCAGGCCATATAGACCTCCCCTGATAGGGGGAGTTACAGGGATTAAAGTGCTAAGAATAGTACTACTTAACACAACCTAGTTACCATGGGTCCCAGACCACATGTCTTGTTATTATACTTTGTAAGGGTAATCATGCAGTCCATATAGACCTCCCCGATAGGGGGAGTTACAGGGATGAAAGTGCTAAGAATAGTACTACTTAACACAACCTAGTTACCATGGATCCCAGACCGCATGTCTTGTTATTATACTTTGTAAGGGTAATCATGCAGGCCATATAGACCTCCCCCGATTGGGGGAGATACAGGGATTAAAGTGCTAAGAATAGTACTACTTAACACAACCTAGTTACCATGGGTTCCAGACCGCATGTTTTGTTGTTATACTTTGCAATCATGCAGGCCATATAGACCTCCCCCGATAGGGGGAGTAACAGGCATTAATAAACTAATAAGAACGGTACTACTTAACACAACCTAGTTACCATGGTTCCCAGACCGCATGTTTTGTTGTTATACTTTGTCAGGGTAATCATGCAGGCCATATAGACCTCCCCCGATAGGGGGAGTAAAAGGGATTAAAGTGCTAAGAATAGTACTACTTAACACAACCTAGTTACCATGGGTCCCAGACCGCATGTCTTGTTATATTTTGTAAGGGTAATCATGCAGGCCATATAGACCTCCCCCGATAGGGGGAGTTACAGTGATGAAAGTGCTAAGAATAGTACTACTTAACACAACCAAGTTACCATGGGTCCCAGACCGCATGTCTTGTTATTATACTTTGTAAGGGTAGTCATGCAGGCCATATAGACCTCCCCCGATAGGGGGAGTTACAGGGATTAAAGTGCTAAGAATAGTATTACTTAACACAACCTAGTTACCATGGGTCCCAGACCACATGTCTTGTTATTATACTTTGTAAGGGTAATCATGCAGGCCATATAGACCTCCCCGATAGGGGGAGTTACAGGGATGAAAGTGCTAAGAATAGTACTACTTAACACAACCTAGTTACCATGGGTCCCAGACCGCATGTCTTGTTATTACACTTTGTAAGGGTAATCATGCAGGCCATATAGACCTCCCCCGATAGGGGGAGATACAGGGATTAAAGTGCTAAGAATAGTACTACTTAACACAACCTAGTTACCATGGGTCCCAGACCGCATGTCTTGTTATTATACTTTGTAAGGGTAATCATGCAGGCCATATAGATCTCCCCTGATAGGGGGAGTTACAGGGATTAAAGTGCTAAGAATAGTACTACTTAACACAACCTAGTTACCATGGGTCCCAGACCGCATGTTTAATTATTATACTTTGTCAGGGTAATTATATATCTAACAAATCTATCTATTTATCTTCTATCATTTCTATCTAACTATCAATCTATGTATATCCATCTATCTATCAAATCTATATATCTCGTGTCCGGACTGTTTTGAGACAGCCACTTGTGTTTTTGCCAAATTTGAAGTAGGATGACAGACCAATCACAGGGATTAAACTGCTAAGAATAGTACTACTTAAGACAACCTAGTTATACCAGTACCACCATGGGTCCCAGACCGCATGTTTGGTTGTTATACTTTGTCAGGGTAATCATGCAGGCCATATAGAACTCCCCCGATAGGGGGAGTTACAGGGATTAAAGTGCTAAGAATAGTACTACTTAACACAACCTAGTTACCATGGGTCCCAGGCCGCATGTTTTGTTGTTATACTTTGTCAGGGTAATCATGCAGGCCATATAGACCTCCCCGATAGGGGGAGTAACAGGTATTAATAAACTAATAAGAACAGTACTACTTAACACAACCTAGTTACCATGGTTCCCAGACCGCATGTTTTGTTGTTATACTTTGTCAGGGTAATCATGCAGGCCATATAGACCTCCCCCGATAGGGGGAGTAACAGGGATTAAAGTGCTAAGAATAGTACTACTTAACACAACCTAGTTACCATGGGTTCCAGACCGCATGTTTTGTTGTTATACTTTGTCAGGGTAATCATGCAGGCCATATAGACCTCCCCCGATAGGGGGAGTAAGAGGGATTAAACTGCTAAGAACAGTACTACTTAACACAACCTAGTTACCATGGGTCCCAGACCGCATGTCTTATTATTATATTTTGTCAGGGTAATCATGCACGCCATATAGACCTCCCCCGATCGGGGGAGTAACAAGGATTAAAGTGCTAAGAATAGTACTACTTAACACAACCTAGTTACCATGGGTCCCAGACCACATGTCTTGTTATTATACTTTGTAAGGGTAATCATGCAGGCCATATAGACCTCCCCTGATAGGGGGAGTTACAGGGATGAAAGTGCTAAGAATAGTACTACTTAACACAACCTAGTTACCATGGGTCCCAGACCGCATGTCTTGTTATTATACTTTGTAAGGGTAATCATGCAGGCCATATAGACCTCCCCCGATTGGGGGAGATACAGGGATTAAAGTGCTAAGAATAGTACTACTTAACACAACCTAGTTACCATGGGTCCCAGACCGCATGTTTTGTTGTTATACTTTGCAATCATGCAGGCCATATAGACCTCCCCCGATAGGGGGAGTAACAGGCATTAATAAACTAATAAGAACGGTACTACTTAACACAACCTAGTTACCATGGTTCCCAGACTGCATGTTTTGTTGTTATACTTTGTCAGGGTAATCATGCAGGCCATATAGACCTCCCCCGATAGGGGGAGTAAAAGGGATTAAAGTGCTAAGAATAGTACTACTTAACACAACCTAGTTACCATGGGTCCCAGACCGCATGTCTTGTTATATTTTGTAAGGGTAATCATGCAGGCCATATAGACCTCCCCCGATAGGGGGAGTTACAGGGATGAAAGTGCTAAGAATAGTACTACTTAACACAACCAAGTTACCATGGGTCCCAGACCGCATGTCTTGTTATTATACTTTGTAAGGGTAATCATGCAGGCCATATAGACCTCCCCCGATAGGGGGAGTTACAGGGATTAAAGTGCTAAGAATAGTATTACTTAACACAACCTAGTTACCATGGGTCCCAGACCACATGTCTTGTTATTATACTTTGTAAGGGTAATCATGCAGGCCATATAGACCTCCCCGATAGGGGGAGTTACAGGGATGAAAGTGCTAAGAATAGTACTACTTAACACAACCTAGTTACCATGGGTCCCAGACCGCATGTCTTGTTATTACACTTTGTAAGGGTAATCATGCAGGCCATATAGACCTCCCCCGATAGGGGGAGATACAGGGATTAAAGTGCTAAGAATAGTACTACTTAACACAACCTAGTTACCATGGGTCCCAGACCGCATGTCTTGTTATTATACTTTGTAAGGGTAATCATGCAGGCCATATAGATCTCCCCTGATAGGGGGAGTTACAGGGATTAAAGTGCTAAGAATAGTACTACTTAACACAACCTAGTTACCATGGGTCCCAGACCGCATGTTTAATTATTATACTTTGTCAGGGTAATTATATATCTAACAAATCTATCTATTTATCTTCTATCATTTCTATCTAACTATCAATCTATGTATATCCATCTATCTATCAAATCTATATATCTCGTGTCCGGACTGTTTTGAGACAGCCACTTGTGTTTTTGCCAAATTTGAAGTAGGATGACAGACCAATCACAGGGATTAAACTGCTAAGAATAATACTACTTAAGACAACCTAGTTATACCAGTACCACCATGGGTCCCAGACCGCATGTTTGGTTTTTATACTTTGTCAGGGTAATCATGCAGGCCATATAGAACTCCCCCGATAGGGGGAGTTACAGGGATTAAAGTGCTAAGAATAGTACTACTTAACACAACCTAGTTACCATGGGTCCCAGGCCGCATGTTTTGTTGTTATACTTTGTCAGGGTAATCATGCAGGCCATATAGACCTCCCCGATAGGGGGAGTAACAGGTATTAATAAACTAATAAGAACAGTACTACTTAACACAACCTAGTTACCATGGTTCCCAGACCGCATGTTTTGCTGTTATACTTTGTCAGGGTAATCATGCAGGCCATATAGACCTCCCCCGATAGGGGGAGTAACAGGGATTAAAGTGCTAAGAATAGTACTACTTAACACAACCTAGTTACCATGGGTTCCAGACCGCATGTTTTGTTGTTATACTTTGTCAGGGTAATCATGCAGGCCATATAGACCTCCCCCGATAGGGGGAGTAAGAGGGATTAAACTGCTAAGAACAGTACTACTTAACACAACCTAGTTACCATGGGTCCCAGACCGCATGTCTTATTATTATATTTTGTCAGGGTAATCATGCACGCCATATAGACCTCCCCCGATCGGGGGAGTAACAGGGATTAAAGTGCTAAGAATAGTACTACTTAACACAACCTAGTTACCATGGGTCTCAGACCGCATGTTTTATTATTATACTTTGTCAGGGTAATTATATATCTATCAAAATCTATCTATTTATCTTCTATCGATTCTATCTAACTATCAATCTTTGTATATCTATCTATCAAATCAATCTATCCCATGGCCGGACTGTTTTGAGACAGCCACTTGTGTTTAGGACAAATTTGAAGTAGGAGGACAGACCAATCATCTTCTTCCATCTCCCTGTTCCAAAAATGCAGGCCACATAGACCTCCCCCGATAGGGGGAGTAACAGGTAGTAGTAAACTGCTAAGAATAGTATTACTTAAAACACCACGGGTCCCAGACCGCATGTCTTATTTTTATACTCTGTCAGGGAAATTATATTTCTTTCAAATCTATCTATTTATCTATCGAATCTATCTAACTATCAATCGTATCTATCAAATGTATATTGCATCTTTTGATCTATGTAATTCGTATCTATCAAATGTATATTGCATCTATTGAGCTATGTAATCTTTGTATCTATCTATCAAATCTATCTATCTCGTGGTTGTGCAAATGGACTGTTTGCGGTTGTTTGCGGTGCGTTACACGGGGAGTTTGGTCTGTGAAGCGCGCGTAACCCTTACACTACCTGATTGATACAACATCATACCTGATGTTTTAAAGCACGTTATTCCAAACAATTTAGGAATTTTAGGTGATTTAGGCCCTTTATGGGTTAAAACCAGACTCTGCATCAACTATGTAATTTTCCATGGGAGTTTTGCCATGGATCCCCCTCCAGCATGCCACAGTCCAGGTGTTAGTACCCTTGAAACAACTTTTCCATCACTATTGTGGCCAGAAAGAGTCCTTGTGGGTTTTAAAATTCGCCAGCCTATTGAAGTCAATGGCGGTTCGCACGGTTTGCCGGTTCGCGAACAATAGCGGAAGTTCGAGTCCACAGTTCGCGAACCGAAATTTTTACGTTCGCGATATCACTATTTGCAAATCTGATCAACAGAAGCCTCATTCCTAAAAGCCCAGGAAGTAGAAACTGACCCAGTAGAATGAGCCGCAATCCTCTGAGGCGGGGAATTACCCGACTCCAAATAAGCATGATGAATCAAAAGCTTTAACCAAGATGCCAAAGAAATGGCAGAAACCTTCTGACCTTTCCTAGAACCAGAAAAGATAACAAATAGACTAGAAGTCTTTCTGAAATCTTTAGTAGCTTCAACATAATATTTCAAAGCTCTTACCACATCCAAAGAATGTAAAGATCTCTCCAGAGAATTCTTAGGATTAGGACACAATGAAGGGACAACAATTTCTCTACTAATGTTGTTGGAATTCACAACCTTAGGTAAAAATGAAAATGAAGTCCGTAAGACCACCTTATCCTGATGAAAAATCAGAAAAGGAGACTCACAAGAAAGAGCAGATAATTCAGAAACTCTTCTAGCAGAAGAGATGGCCAAAAGGAACAATACTTTCCAAGAAAGTAATTTAATATCCAGAGAATGCATAGGCTCAAACGGAGGAGCCTGTAAAGCTTTCAAAACCAAATTAAGACTCCAAGGAGGAGAGATTGATTTAATGACAGGCTTAGTATGAACCAAAGCCTGTACAAAACATTGAATATCAGGAAGATTAGCAATTTTTCTGTGAAACAGAACAGAAAGAGCAGAGATTTGTCCTTTCAAATAACTTGCAGACAAACCCTTATCTAAACCATCCCGAAGAAACTGTAAAATTCTAGGAATTCTAAAAGAATGCCAAGAGAATTTATGAGAAGAACACCATGAAAAGTAAGTCTTTCAAACTCGATAATAAATCTTCCTAGACACAGATTTACGAGCCTGCAACATAGTATTAATCACTGAGTCAGAGAAACCTCTATGACTAAGCACTAAGCGTTCAATCTCCATACCTTCAAATTTAATGATTTGAGATCCTGATGGAAAAATGGGCCTTGAGACAGAAGGTCTAGCCTTAACGGAAGTGGCCAAGGTTGGCAACTGGACATCCGAACAAGATCCACATACCAAAACCTGTGTGGCCATGCTGGAGCCACCAGCAGTACAAACGAACACTCCATTATGATTTTAGAAATCACTCTTGGAAGAAGAACAAGAGGCCGAAAGATAGAAGCAGGTTGATAACTCCAAGGAAGTGTCAACGCATCCACTGCTTCCGCCTGAAGATCCCTGGACCTGGACAGATACCTGGGAAGTTTCCTGTTTAGATGGGAAGCCATCAGATCTATTTATGGAAGCCCCCACATCTAAACAATCTGAAAAAACACATCTGGGTGGAGAGACCACTCTCCTGGATGTAAAGTCTGGAGACTGAGATAATCTGCTTCCCAATTGTGTATACCTGGGATATGGACCGCAGAAATTAGACAGGAGCTGGATTCCGCCCAAGCAAGTATCCAAGATACTTCTTTCATAGCTTGAAGACTGTGAGTTCCACCTTGATGATTGACATACGCCACGGTTGTGACATTGTCTGTCTGAAAACAAATAAACGTCTCTCTCTTCAGAAGAGGCCAAAACTGAAGAGCTCTGAGAATCGCACGGAGTTCCAAAATATTGATTGGTAATCTCGCCTCTTGAGATTTCCAAACCCCCTGCGCTGTCAGAGATCCCCAGACAGCTCCCCAACCTGAAAGACTTGCATCTGTTGTGATCACAGTCCAGGTTGGACGAACAAAAGAGGCCCCTTGAACTAAACGATGGTGATCTAACCACCAAGTCAGAGATAGTGGAACATTGGGATTTAAGAATATTAATTGTGATATCCTTGTATAATCCCTGCACCATTGATTCAGCATACAAAGCTGAAGAGGTCTCATGTGAAAACGAGCAAAAGGGATCGCGTCCGATGCTGCAGTCATGAGACCCAAAACCTCCATGCACATAACTACTGAAGGGAATGATTGAAACTGAAGGTTCCGACAAACTGCAACCAATTTCAGATGTCTCTTGTCTGTTAGAGACAAAGTCATGGATACTGAATCTATTTGGAAACCTAAAAAGGTTACCCTTGTCTGAGGAGTCAAAGAACTTTTTGGTAAATTGATCCTCCAACCATGTTTTTGAAGAAAGAACACTAGTTGATTTGTGTGAGATTCTGCAGAACGTAAAGACTGAGCAAGTACCAAGATATCGTCCAAATAAGGAAACACCGCAATACCCCGCTCTCTGATTACAGATAGTAGGGCACGAGAACCTTTGAAAAGATCCTTGGAGCTGTCGCTAGGCCAAAAGGAAGAGCAACAAATTGGTAATGCTTGTTTGAAAAGAGAATCTCAGGAACTGATGGTGATCTGGATGAATCGGAATATGAAGATATGCATCCTGTAAGTGTATTGTGGACATATAATGCCCTTGCTGAACAAAAGGCAGAATAGTCCTTATAGTCACCATTTTGAATGTTGGTATTCTTTTTTTTTTTTTTTTTTTTTTTTTTTGTTTTTTTTTTTTTTGTTTTATAAAACTTTTATTGAAATATAATTGCGATACAATAAAATGCAGATTCTAGAAACAATTGTACAGTTGGTAGGTGGGTGTCAGTGGCCTCACTCTTTGCAAGAGTCCATGGGGTTTAAAGTCCAAGTAGTCCCTGTATTGGGGCATATTAAGTGAGGGGGATCCAATGACAGCCCTCTTAGTTGTGGTAAGTTCCCAGTTTGTTAAGACTGTAGCGCAATTGGAAGATAAGTGAGTCCGTACGTTTCAGCTGCAACGTACATGGCTGTAAACAGTTATTAACAATTGTAAACAGTTATAAACAAATAACAAATGCCTTTCTGTCCTTTAGTATCGCCTTACCTGCCTATGTAACATAAGAGTAATGTATAGTGAAGGGGAAAGAGGGAGGGGAAAGGTAAAAAGAGGGGGGAAGGGAGGGGGGGGGAAGAGAGGGAGAGGGGAGAGGAGGGGAGGGGGAGGGGGGGGGGGGGCGGAGGGAGGGGGTTGGTCTGGTCGGAGGCATTGTTCTCTACGGGGTGCCGGGCGGGGTAGAGTGTGACGTCTCTCTCAGGGTATGGGAGAGAGATTCCCAGTAGAACCGGACTTCGTGAAAGAAGGCTAGATTGCCATTCTTGAAGAAGGAATACTCTTCCCCCTCCAAGAGTTCCGAGATGTGGTGGAACCATTCCTGGGTCGTGGGGACAGTTGAGGATTTCCATTTCCGGGAGATGAGTGCCTTCGCACTGTTTATAGTAATTTGTAGGAGTTTCCATCTGATCTTGCAGATCTTGCCATATTTGTGGTTCAGGAGGGCAGTGAGGGGTGTTAAGCTAAATGTTGGACCCATGAGCTCTTTAAGGAATCTCTCTACTCTCCTCCAGAAAGGGGAGATCACTGGGCAGTACCACCATATATGGGCCATCGTTCCCACTGCCCCGCACCCCCTCCAGCAAGTGGCGCCTGCTCTTGGGTAAATTTGTTTAATTCTTTCGGGTGTGAGGTACCAACGGAATAGGATCTTATGATTCAGTTCTAAGATTCTAGCTAGGGACGAGGACTTGGAAGTGCTATATAGAATCGCCAGCCATTGCTCTTCAGATATTTCTCTTCCTAGTTCTGCCTGCCAGTGGAGCTTGTATGAGGGGGGTATTGCCATAGGGGTATTGTCCAACATTTTCTTTGCTATAGAAAGGGAGCTGCGGGGCGGGGAGCCTGACAGGCACAGCTTTTCAAATGGGGTCGGTTCTCTAGTTAGACTGTCCTTGTGGGGTGAGATTTTCAGGAGGTGTGTCAGTTGGGCATATTTGAGCCAGGAGGAGAAGCTCCCCCCAGCTATGTCTGTCATTTGTGAGCGCGTTTTTAGAGTGTGGTTAGAGACTAGGTTGGCAAATGGGGTTGTGTTAGACATGCCGCCTGGGCAATGCCTCTCCGCCAATAGGCCTCCCAGGAATTCGGCGTTGTGTGATATTGGTGTCATCGGGGAGATAGGGGAAGAAATACCCTTGTCTTTGGCTCGTATTACGTCCCAGGTCTTGAAAAGGTGGGCATAGAGTTGGGATGTCTTTGCGAGGGGTGGTCGGGCTGAGGGGCTGATCCAAGCTAAAGGGCCCAGGTTAGGTGAGGTTAGAAGGAATGAGTCGATAGATGCCCATGCTTTGCTATTTGTGTTGTCATGCCATTCAAGAACTCTCTGCATCACTATTGCCTTATAATATTGCTGGATCGAGGGTACACCCAATCCACCTGCTCCCAGTGGGGACATAATTACTTTTTTGCTAATGCGTGGTTTAATACTGCCCCAGATGAATGAGTTTAGCATTGACTGTATTTGGTGGAGGTATGTGTTTGGTAGGTGTATTGGCACCGCCTGCATTATGTAAAGCAGTCGTGGGAGGGCTGTCATCTTGACCGCCTGTATGCGGCCCCACCACGAAAGTGGCTTGTTTTGCCAGTTGTCTAGCTCTTTCTTGAGTCTGTGCATAATAGGTATGTAGTTATGTTTAAACAGTTTGCCACTATTTGGGGTAAGATAGACACCAAGGTATTTAATTTTGTCGTAGTTTAGTTTGTAGGGGCAACAATTCGCCAAAGCTGCAAACTGCTGCCTTTCAATGTTTATATTTAAAATCTCAGATTTCCTAGCGTTGATGAGGAAGTTGGAATGGGCACTAAATCTATCAAACTCTCCTAATAGGTGAGGTAGTGAGGTACTCGGGTGGGTGAGTAGAAGTAGGACATCGTCCGCGTAGAGTGTTACTTTATATGTGTTAGGACCTAGCTCTAATCCTGTAATGTTGGGGTTATTTCTGATCTGAGAGGCCAGGACTTCCATTGAGATGGCGAAAAGGAGTGGAGACAAGGGGCATCCCTGCCTCGTCCCATTTCTTATCTCGAAGCTGTCAGAGAGAATACCATTGGCCTTAACCCGTGCCGAGGGTTGCGAGTATAGGCTGAGAATTCTTTGGATCATTACCCTTCCTATGCCAAAGGCGGACAGACAAGAATGGAGAAATTCCCAGTCCAGCCGGTCAAAGGCTTTTTCAGCGTCGGTTGATATTACAATTGACGGTGCGTTAGACCGGCTGGACTGTTCTATTAGGTGGAGTACCCGGATGGTATTGTCTCGTGCTTCCCTTCTGGGAATGAACCCTGTTTGGTCTACATGGATGATTTCGGGAAGGATTGTGTTCAGTCGTGTCGCTAATATTTTTGCGTAAAGTTTGATATCAGAATTTAGTAGCGAGATAGGTCTATAATTTTCCACTTTTTGGGGGTCCCTGTCCGCCTTTGGCAAAACAATGATATGGGCTTCTAAGGTGTGTTTGGGCCATGGTACCTGCTTATCTATTGTAGCGAACATGGAGGTTAGGTGTGGGGCTAATAGCTGTCTAAACTGTTTATAGTATATGTTGGTGAACCCATCGGGCCCAGGGCTCTTGCGTAGTGGAAGGGATTTTATTGCTAGGAGTACCTCTGAGGTAGTTATTGGGGCTTCCAGGGTTTCTGATAGCTCTGGGGGGAGTACCGGTAGGGCGGCTTCTCCAATGTACTGTTCCCGCGCCTGTGGGGTGGCCGCGAGTGAGGGGCTTGGTAGGTTGTATAAGTTGTTGTAGAAAGACCTGAATTGGTCCACGATTTGGTGGCTGCTAAGGGCTTGATGGCCGGCAGAGTCGATTAGACTGTGTATGTAGGAGCTGAGTTTTTGTTCCTTGAGAGATTTAGCTAGGGAGGGGCCTATCTTATTGGAGGTAGCTAGGTACATTTTCTTCAGGAAGAATGCCTTCGTTTGAGCTTCTTTATAGATTAGTCTATTTAAGTCATTCCTCGCCTGTCTCAGTTTATCTGTTAAGTTCTTGTCTTGGGGGGACCTTTTGTGCTGTAGCTCTATGTCACGAATGCTCTGTGTCGCGGACCTATATGATTCTCGGTATTGTTTAGTCAGCTGTGCTTTGTGTTTAATTATTTCGCCTCTAATTACACATTTGTGGGCCTCCCATAGGGTGTGCGGTGCTATATCTGGTGTATTGTTTAGTTCAAAATATTCTTTTAGTTTCTCTGCCAAGCGTGTGGACAACTCAGGTCTTTTTAGCAGTGATTCATCGAGCCTCCACACATAAGGGGAGAGGGGCCTATCTGACCAGTTTAATATGGTTGACACCATGGCATGATCTGTCCAACTAATGGGTTCTATGTCGGCGTCCCTCACTAGGCTGTAGGTGATCTGGTCAGTGAAAATATAGTCTATACGTGAGTAGCACCTGTGTGGGTTAGAGAAAAACGTGTAGTCGCGTTGGCCTGGATGTTTCACCCGCCAAATGTCTATCAGGGTAAGTTTGTGGGTGGTCGTGGTTATGTCTTGGATGGTTTTGAGGGGTACACTGCCTCGGCCTAGGGAGCAGTCAATGCAAGGGTCAAGGGCTACGTTCAAATCCCCGGCCATGACTAGAGAGCCCTTTTGAACCTGGAGTATCTTATTTGCGACTTTTCTGAAAAACTGTGCCTGTTTGGAGTTTGGGGTGTAGATGTTGGCCAGGGTAATAGGTCGATTGTATAGAAGGCCAGTAAGGATTAGCCATCTGCCCCCTGGGTCTGCCTCTATTTGTGACAGTTGAAACGGTAATGATCTATGGAACATAATCCCTACCCCTCCACGCTTGCTGGTATGGGACGCAAAGTATGCAGTGGGGAAGTCTCTATTTGAGAATTTAGGTGAGTTATCTTTCGGGAAGTGCGTCTCCTGTATGAAGACTACATCTGCCTTAGCTCTTTTAAAACAGGAGAGGGCGACCGACCTCTTTGTGGGTGAGTTCAGTCCCCTGGCGTTAAGGGTTATGAGTTTGATGGTGTGTGTTCCGGTGGGGGGGGAATACTGTGTCGCTGTGAGAGTCATTCTAAGCTAATAGTGGGGAGGGGGAGGTGGGAAGGGTGGGAGCCATACTGGTTCTGTGCTGTGTGTTCACAAGGGGGATTGTACCTTATGTCGGATGGATCCAGATCCCGGGGCTGAGTTTTAGGGTGAGTCGTGCGGGTCCGACCAGACCAGGGAGAAGGGGGAGGGAAAGTAGGTGGTGGTAGAGGCAGTTCAGAGAAGGCATATCTGAAATGGTAAAAGGCAAACGTAAACAAAAACAAAGCAACATGTGTAAAACTTAAACTAAAAGCATAAACATATCTCATGCTACACTTGTAGGTGGATAGAAATGAAAAACAATAAAAAAGGAGGGGGGGAGTAGTATGGGGGGAATAAGTAGCTGCTACAACTTGCGGTAGCAGGTCGGCCTCAGAATATGGGGCTGGAATTATGAGGTATAAACACTGCCACAGGGAGCAAACTCTCTGTAGGATGGTTAACCTTTCGTCGTACTTTTGGCGCATATGGCGCAGCACTCATATACTTGGTTTATTGTATACATAGCACATGTGGCATAATAAAGCATAAACACAATTAACTATTAGTACTATGCAGAGAAGAAAAGAAAAGAAGAAAAAAGGGCATAATAAAACAAAACAGTAACAAAGCAACAGGTAGGTGCTTAGGATGTGGCATAATGTCTATATAAAACACACCGCGCTGTGGCAATGTGTAACATGGCAATCAACAGATATAGGTTACTTAACACAAGGTAGTCCTTGCAGTCAGGTGACTGCTCCTTGGTTCGGAGGCATTCCCTTGGAGGGCTTGGTCTTTTTCCCGTGGTGGACAGGAGTCCATTCTTGCCTGTGTGGTCTTGATGGGCGCTGGTCTTTGGGGGCTTCCTGTAGCGATGGGAGACTGGGTTGCGAGATCTTTAATGATGAGCAGAAGTCATCCAGGTCCTCAGTTGATCTGTAGATTGCAGTTGTATTATCCTTGATCACTTTGAGGCAAAATGGAAAGCCCCATCTGTAGGGGATTCCAAGGTCTCTGAGGTGTAAGGTGAGGTATCTGGTCTCCCGTCGCTTGGCTAGTGTGAGCTGACTTAAATCGGCAAAAAATTGAAGTGCACAGCCCTTGTGTGATATGGGTGATTTCTTCCTCGCCGCAGTGAGGATATCTTCTTTGTCTCTGAAACTTGTGAATTTTATAATTATGTCCCTTGGAGGGGCTGCATCTTTGGGAGTTGGCCTCAAAGCTCTGTGGTACCGGTCGAGCGGATACTCAATTTCTTCTTTGTTATCCATAAGTGTATTAAACAAGGTCTGTAAATAGGGGAGGAGCTCTGGGGTTTTGATGTTCTCAGTGACACCCCGGATTCTAATGTTCTGGCGTCTCCCCCTATTATCCAAGTCTTCCACTTGGTTCTGTAGTTGTGTTATTAGAGTGGAATGGTGGGATGTCTGTTGTGACTGAGCATCCAGCAGCCTATCTGTGTGTTCTGAGTCTTCTTCTAGTTGTGCTATTCTATTGCCAATTTCACTTATCTCTTTTCTAACTTCAGATAAGCTGGATTTTAACATGGAGCTGACTTGGGCAATAAAGTTGTTGAAATCCTCTTTGGAGGGTAGAGATTGCAGGTCTGCTTTAGTGAGCATTGTCTCTGTTGTGCCTGTATCTGATGTGGATGATAATGAAGGCAGATTTTCTGAATGTTCAGTTGGGTCTGAAGCAGCCATTTCAACTGCTTTGAAAAAATTATGAACTGTAGGGGTTGCGCTGCTCTTACTGGGTTTTTCAGCTCTGGGTGCCCTCCTGGCTGACATAGTGGGAAGGGAGCCCTTCTGTTGTGATATAATGGTTCAGTTGTTGTAGCTAGGAGCAAGTTTAATGATAGATGGAGCGCCTGCAAGTGTGCATTATCTCCCTCTTCACTAGGTATAGTGAGGCTGCAGTTCCTGTGCTGATGTGACTATCGGCGCCATCTTTGTGTCATGCAGCGCAGTGGTCCACATAGGGTGCAGGGGTAATTGGTGGGTGATGGAGGTTAGATAGGCTATATGGCGTGATTTGCCCGTTTGGGGGTGTAGTTACCCCTATGTGAAGTTATTGTGGTGAAGCCAAGATGTGTGTGTTATGCGGCAATGGAGACTAACATGTCTGCTTTACGTTCTCACCCCTCGCATGGTGTCCGCGTGGCTAGTCAGATGGAGAGCGCTGGTCGTGAGGTGTAGAGTTGCTCCTCCGGTAAGCAGTGTGAAGGCTTTTGTGTGCGTCGCACCTCAGTAGCGGGTGTTGTTAAGGCTCGATGTGGGCCATGTGGGTAGCCGTCAGAAGGCCGCGGGAGGCCGCGGTAGTGTGCGGTGCTAAATATAACACCGGGTCTTCTCCGCCTCACTTCATGTGATCCCTGGGCTATTGGGAGACAGACGCACTGGTTATTAGCTTCCAGCTCGCAGGTTCTATGGTGTTAGGGCTGTTTTTGGGCCGACCCTACTTCAGAGCTCTACATGCTAGCGACCATCTTGGACGCCGGCTAGCTCCGCCCCCTTGAATGTTGGTATTCTTACATAACGGTTGAAAATTTTTAGATCCAGAACTGGTCTGAAAGAATTCTCCTTCTTTGGGACAATGAACAGATTTGAATAAAACCCCAGACCCCGTTCCTGAACAGGAACTGGCACAATAACCCCAGATACCTCCAGGTCTGAAACACACTTCAGGAAAGCTTGAGCCTTTTCTGGGTTCACTGGAATGCGTGAGAGAAAGAAACTTCTCACAGGCGGTCTTACTTTGAAACCTATTCTGTACCCTTGAGAAACAATGTTCTGAATCCAATGATTTTGGATTGAATTGATCCAAACATCCTTGAAGAATTTTAGTCTGCCCCTACCAGCTGAGCTGGAATGAGGGCCGCACCTTCATGCAGACTTGGGGGCTGATTTAGATCTTTTAAATGGCTTGGATTTATTCCAGACTGAAGAAGGCTTCCGATTAGAAACCGTTCCCTTAGGGGAAGGATCAGGTTTCTGTTCCTTATTTTGTCGAAAGGAACGAAAACGGTTAGTAGCCTTAAATTTACCCTTAGATTTTTTATCCTGAGGCAAAAAAGCTCCCTTCCCCCCAGTGACAGTTGAAATAATTGAATCCAACTGAGAAAGAAATAATTTATTACCTTAGAAAGAGAGAGATAGCAACATCGATTTAGAAGTCATATCAGCATTCCAAGATTTGAGCCATAAAGCTCTTCTAGCTAATATAGCTAAAGACATATATCTGACATAAATTCTGATGATATCAAAAATGGCATCACAAATAAAATTATTAGCATGTTGAATTAACTTAACAATGCTATACACATTATGATCTGATACTTGTTGCGCTAGGGTTTCCAACCAAAATGTTGAAGCAGCTGCAACATCAGCCAAAGATATAGCAGGCCTAAGAAGATTACCTGAACATAAATAAGCCTTCCTTAGATAAGATTCAAGTTTCCTATCTAAAGGATCTCTAAAAGAAGTACTATCTGCCGTAGGAATAGTAGTACATTTAGCAAGAGTAGAGATGGCCCCATCAACTTTGGGGATCTTTTCCCAAAACTCCAATCTATCAGACGACAAAGGGTACAGCTTCTTAAACCTTGAAGAAGGTGTAAAAGAGGTACCCAGTCTATTCCATTCCCTAGAAATTACATCTGAAATAGCATCACTATTCGAACTGGAAAAACCTCTATAATAACTACATGAGGTTTAAAAACTGAATTTAAATGTTTACTAGTTTTAATATCAAGAGGACTAGTCTCCTCCATATCTAATGCAATCAACACCTCTTTCAATAAGGAACGAATATACTCCATTTTAAATAAGTATGAAGATTTGTCAGTGTCAATATCTGAGGCAGAATCTTCTGAACCAGATAGATCCTCATCAGAGATAGATAAATCAGAATGTTGTCGGTCATTTAAAAATTCATCAATTTTATGAGAAGTTTTAAAAGACCTTTTACGTTTATTAGAAGGTGGTATGACAGACAAAGCCTTCTGAATAGAAGGCTCTCACATTAACAGGAATATCCTGAGCATTAGATGTTGAAGGAATAACAACAGGTAATGTATTACTACTAATGGAAATATTTTCTGCATGTAAAAGTTTGTCATGACAACTATCACAAATTACAGCCGGAGGTACAGTTAACACAAGTTTACAACAAATGCACTTATCTTCGGTAGAACCGACATCAGGCAGCAGGATTCTAATAGTGGATTCTGAAACAGGATCAGATTGAGACATCTTGCAATATGTAAGAGAAAAAATAACATATAAAGCAAAATTATCAATTTCCTTATATGACAGTTTCAGGAATGGGAAAAAATGCAAACAGAATAAGCCTCTGGAAACCCGAAGCAAAAATACATGAAGACTTAAATAATGTCAAAAGTCTGGCGCCAAGTATGACGCCCACAACTGACAAAATATTTTTAGCGCCAAAAACGTCTGCAACAAACACGAGCATCATAGATGAAAATTCTCGGCGCCAACTAAGACGCCGGAAATGATGAAAATACAAAATATGAACAGGAAATAAAGATACCTTATACTAGCACTCTTTGTCAAATAAATTGGTTTACTTAGATTGTTGTCAAACAATAACAACTGATACTTATCGTAATGTCCAGCAGTGTACAAGTTAATAGATCACAATTCTGTAAGTTCTGTGAATGAAACACAAACCATCCAACAAAGGAAAAAAAATAAATTGTAATCCAAACCGTGGCCGATGCCTTAACACATGGGTTGCTGCAAGTGCCTTGAATAAACTGAATAAGCGTAACCGCTGACTTGTGAATAACTGGTTGAAGTGATCCTGGAAGGAGCTCAACCTCTACATGGCCAAACACCAAGAGAACCCGGTGCTAAAATACCATGGAGAGATACCGTGTCAATGTCCCAACACACCTCCTTCTACACTCTCACACCGCTGTTGTCTCCTGAGGCTCCTGGCATTAAGCGGTCTTCCTGTAATGGCTGTTAGGTAGCGTGCCTCCTAAGACTCAGATTCAAACTGAGATCGCCGACGTACGTTTCACCAGTTAATTGGCTTCTTCCGGGCTCGTTTATTTTCTTAAACAGATGTGACCTTAGCCACTAGAGGGCGCTAGAACAACCAGTGTAATGTAACGGGAGTGAAGAGCTTCCCAATGTGTATGTGCACTAGTAGAGTCAAATGCCAAGTGCACTACTGAACCTAATAAATCAATTACCTAAGACGCTGACTGTGTGTCTCCAATATGAAAGACAAGCTGCACCTCTCAGTAACAAAATTGAAATATAAAAACTATAATAAAAGTGTGATCAACACACAAGAGGGCGTTAAATACCCACTGGGAGGTAGATTGTAAGTGATTAAATAAACAGGCAATATATATGTGCAACTGGGAATAGATCATGGGCTCTCACCATACAGACGATATAACAAATGATGTTCAGTCCCAAATATATGTGCAATGTTCATATATAAAATGTCCCAATGATGGAAGCAGAAACCAGTTGCAGCCGATAATGTTGCACTTTCCTCTTTTAAGTGCCCTCTTCTCTCCTTGATGACCGTAGGCAAATCTGTAGGGGTGGAGGGAAAACAGAGGCGACAAATGTGTGTATCCAATGTGATGGTGAACCCCCCTGCACACGTATGCTATACCCAGGGTACTCACAATTTCACTTAGCACACCAATGTGCTGGTAGGCGCGGACTGGCTATCGGAGCAAGCCAGCTTGCTCTCACAGGTACACTCTCTCTCTGTGGTGATCGTAAGAGTCTTAGCCGCTGTATCTCCTTATATGATGTTGATCTCCAACGCCAACAGGAACTTACAAAGGAATAGCTCCCAAGGATTGGTAATGAGGATATACTTGTAATGGAATCACATGCAATGGTATAAAATAAACTTTTAATCATTGTTAAAAACAACCATGCAGATTGCACAAGTAAAAATCAGATATATATTCTTTGCTACGCGTTTCTCGGCTACTTATGGGCCGTTTCTTCAGGCATATTTGTACAAACATTTGAATCGGCTATATATTGCCGCTCATTACCAAATCCTCCCTCCCCCCATCCACACCAATAGGCGTGTTGCTTCCAGCCATTGGCTATGAACAAACATCCAGCTGATACTTAGTAACTTAATCTCAATAGACAATCTGCAATACAAATTTCGAACAACAATATGTTGATACAAAGTTACAACTATCGTTATCTACTAAATACTGTAGATGTCCATACTTTCCCTTTGAAAACAAACATCGATAGATTACACTTTTTTAAGAACTCTCAATCTCATTTCCAATATGCAACACAGATAAGAAGAAAATTTTTTATATATAGAAATCCTGCCGTGTGAAATTTGATTACAACTTCATGACACTAACAACTCAAATAGGATAAAATGAATATAATATATATTCAAGGTTTACGCTATTTCTAATTTCCTCATATGATTTATCAAAGGGACCTAATGTCATCAAATGACTGGTATTAGGTGAATCTATTTACGGTTATTCTTTACCTGAGATGGAACTCTTTACTTTTATAAGTGATATACCCTAAGTGTCATAACACCAAAATAACAGTATATAAATATATGAAATGATATAGATGTGAAATTAATATGATATTATAATGAATGACATCAAATAGTAAAAAAGAAAAGAAGTGACCAATAGACCTGCAAAATCTATTACAGGTGATTTAACGCTACATGAATCGGTTTAAAGGGGTATTTTGCTACTATTTTGTATACCTACTATAAAGTATCCACCCTATAAGGACTGTGTATTTTGGTACAATCATCACAAATAGTGCATCTATATTGATGGTATCCCCACTGCAATGTACTCTTCAGTTAAAGGGATTTTTCGCAAGAGATTGCAAAGTGTCTAGATTCAGTGTCTATATTCTAGTTATATACCTATAAGATTTGTCTGTTGTCTTATAAGGATGGCATATAGTGATAAAACATTATTAGTTTGTTCTAAAAATTATATGCTTCGATATTTTTGGATAATAATATATTAAGGTGGATATTTTGTAACAAATGCTATCTTTGTGTCCCCAGTGAATGTGGATTTTTCTAAATGCCAAAAGCATAAATAATGAATATAATACAATGAATGGTATTACTTTCCATTCATATAAAAAGTTAATAAATTGTATATAAGAAAACAAAACTAAATAAAGGACCCTTAATGGTCTAAGTGCTAATACTATTAGTTGTTACATCAGAAATCACCAATTGTTTCTAAATTATGTGCATATAAATAATAAGATAAAAAGTGGTATATGTGATGTATCAATAATGATACTAATACGTGTACTAATATACTCTAAATGAATAATAAACCTAATGTGTGTTAAAGTGGAGAAGACATATAAATGCCAAATATTATGACATACTGCTATGTGCAATGTATAATGTATGTGTCCTGTGTGAACATGTGTAAACTTTGACGTGTATTTGTAAATTAATACTATAAAAAACGAAGTCAAATCTAGGTCTATAATGAATATATGATGATATATATAAAAACACCATAATGAAAAGGTTAAAGTGTATTAGAAATATATATAAAAAAAATGCATATTAAAATGCTGCAGAGTCAATTATTTCGTTGAGACCATCTGGAAAAAGTGATCCAAATTTATGGATCCAAAAAGTCTCTCTTTGGCGGAGCTTGATGAATCTATTGTACTTGTTAGAGGGTAAAATGCTTTCAATGGGGGTGATCTTAAAACAACATGGTTCCCCCTTGTGTTCTTGTATATGGTGTCTTGAGACACTGTGTTTATCAGATTCGTATCGAATGTTTCTGAAGTGTTCACTCCATCTGGTGTGAATATTGCGTATTGTACGCCCTAAGTACTGGACCCCACATTTACAGGATAACACATAGATAACGAAAGATGAGCTGCATGTGAGATATTGCCCTATCTGATATGTCCCTCCTGTTGTATGTGCTGTAATATTTTTTGCTCCATGAGTTATATATTGACACATGTAGCATCTTGATTTGCCACATCTATAAACACCTTTATGGCCCATTTTTTTATTATTTGATGTGCCTTTGATTGCTTTTTTAGAAATGACCACCTTACTGGGCGCCAATGATTGCTTAATATTGGGTGCTCTCCTATATACAATGCTAGGGGTGGTATTTAAATTTCTTTTGAGTATGGGGTCCTTAAGAAAAAAAGGCCAGTTTTTTTGCAATGTCTTTTTAATAAGTTTATAATTAGAGTTGTATTGGGTGACAAACAGAGGCTGTTCTTTAACATTCTTGTTCTTTAGTGTCTGAGTATTATTGTTATTTTTATTGGGATTTAGTATTAAAGCTCTATCTCTCTCACATGCCTTCCTATAGCCATTGTTTATGATTTCAGGGGATACCCTTTTTCTCTGAATCTTTCTATTAAAATTTGTTACTGCTCATGAAATGTATCATCCGAACTACAGTTCCTTTTTATACGGCAAAACTGACTAAATGGAATGTTGTTCTTCCATTGGGAATAATGGTTGCTAGAATAATGTAAAAAGTTATTGCAGTCTACAATCTTAAAATATGTACAAGTGAAAAATATTATGATTTCTATCAAATGAGAGATTAAGATCTAAAAATTCAATTCTATCTGGTTGCACACTGGAAGTGAACTGGATGCCCATATCATTTTTATTTAAAAATGTACAAAAGGAATGTGCCTCCTCAATAGTCCCTTTAAAAACAAATAAAAGATCATCTATGTACCGGCCATAGAACACCAGGTTGCCCCACCAGTTGGAATTATATATATATCTATTTTCAAAATAACCCATAAAAAGGTTTGCAAAACTAGGGGCAAACCTGGTGCCCATGGCCGTACCTTTAACTTGTAGATAGAACTCATCTAAAAATTTAAAATAATTATGTTTTAAAATAAAGTCAATAAGACTCAGCAAATATTCCTTCTGCTTAGCAGGCATAAATAAGTCATCCTCCAAAAAATGTCTCACTGTGGATATACCTAATTCGTGAGATATGTTAGAATATAAAGCACTCACATCTGCAGTGACCCAAATGGAATTCTTATCACATTTAGCCCCTTCAAGTTTCTGTATTAGATCCGTGGTATCACGAATATAAGACAGAAGGTTTTGAACATATTTCTGCAAGTAACTATCTATATATTCTGATAATTTGTCCGTAAGGCCATTAATGCCTGCAATAATAGGCCTTCCTGGAGGTTGTGTAGAATTTTTGTGAATTTTTGGAAGATGGTAGTAGTAAGGGATAGATGGTTGTGAAGGGGTGAGATATCTCTTTTCTTTAGAATTCAGAATTCCATTACTACTACCATCTTCCAATATCCGCAAAAGTTTTTTCAAAAAAATCTGTGTAGGATCTATCTCCAATTTTCTATAATATTCTGTGTTGTAGAGAATATTCTGTGCTTCGCTGACATAGTCTATATAGTCTTGGAGTACTATGCCTCCCCCCTTATCTGCCTGCCTGATCACCAAAGTGGGATCATTGGCAAGGGATTTTAAGGCTCTATACTCGTTGGGCCAAAGTTTCCTGTGACCTTTAGGATATTTGGGGATTTTCTCCAAATCCTCCATGACTAACTGTTGAAATAGATCAATATATGTAACGTCATCCTTAGGTGGGTTGAAACTAGAAGGGGGTGCCAAAGAGGTATGTATGTATCCCTCAAATAGTTCTTCCACTAGCATATCAGGTTCTACATATATAGTTTGCATTAGAGTGTGACTATCCATATTATTAGTGAGGATAGGTATTCCAGTAATATCTTTCCTTTTAAGTGTTTTGAGGGAAAAATATCTTTGTAAGGCCAATTTTCTTGTATATTTGTTTAAATCTACAAACAAATCAAAGATTTTATGTGGGTTAGGTGGACAAAAGGATAGGCCTCGCCCTAGTATTCTTATCTCATCATCAGAGAGCTGATGTGAGGATAGATTGAATATACCTTTGGCTAATTTCTGTAGTTGCTCTTTTTTTGAGGAGTGCCCTCTCCCTCGTCTTCCCCGTTTGGAAAAGGTCTTTTCTTTTTTTGTGAGTTTTGTGGTGGATTTATTGTGTTTTGGGGGCCTGGGTTCCTCCTCCATAGTGGTGCCAAATTGCGCACCCCTAAAAAATCAGCATTTGATGTGGATGGTAGCTCAGCCCTTTGTTGATTACCATTTCCCTTTACATTAAGCCCTATGGAGTTATCACAATGTGGACTCCTATAATTCTCTTTGTTTGGATTGCTCTGGAGTGACTCATATCTATTGTGTAGTGGAATGAGATTAGGATTGGAGAATGACTGATCATTGTATGTGTTGGTCATATGGTTATCATAATGATAGTTATATTGATTTCCCTTTGTACCATAGTAGGAATTGCTGTTCTGAGGTTCATCTCTACTTCTATAGTGACCTTGTTGTGATGTAGATACATTCTTATAATGGTTGGAGGGTGGATTTCTATTTTTGTTCAGATTTTTGTTGTTATTATAATTCCGATTCTTATTGTATTGCACCACTGTCCAACCATTACTAGTCTCTTTTTTGTCCTGTGTTTTCTTATTATAAGAATATACTATCCCCTCAGAATAGTCTTCTTCATCCCTCTTAAATTTTCCATTTTTTATTCTAATAATCTCATTTTGGTAGTCATCCACTATTTTTATAGTCTCTGTATTTAACCTATGATATTCGGAATGTTCCTTCATGGGTTCTAATTCTTTTTGTACTGCATCTATCTCTATCTCCAGAGCATCAACCAGTTTCTGTCTGTGATTAATCAACAAATCTATTAGATTAAATGAAGATTCATCTAGAATTTCATACCATTTCTTGGTTAGCTCAGGATCATTTTTGAATGAACAGTGCTTGAAAATCCTAAGACCCCTAGGGATTTGTCTTTTTTCCTTGTATTTTTTGAGGCAGTCTAGGTCCCACCAGTGCCTATGTTCATTTTTGAGTAAATCACCCAATTTAGAGAATAGTGTATCTATGCTCTTGATCACTAGGGGGCACTGACTGTCTCCTTCTACTCCCGATGGGGGATTAAAAGAATTCCTTCTACTCACTCTTTCTTTGGCCGATAACATATTTAATAAGAGATGTATATACTATATATTATATACTATATACACCCCTCTGGGTTATAGAGATATATCTTGGCTGTAATACCGAAGTATAACACAAGAATTAGTGATAGTGCAGTTGCCTGAAAATAGGCTATAGTTAATCACAGTGTGAGAGCTGCTCCTCTAATACAAAACTAAACTGAGTGATGTAAATTAAAACTAAAACAGATGTGACCTTAGCCACTAGAGGGCGCTAGAACAACCAGTGTAATGTAACGGGAGTGAAGAGCTTCCCAATGTGTATGTGCACTAGTAGAGTCAAATGCCAAGTGCACTACTGAACCTAATAAATCAATTACCTAAGACGCTGACTGTGTGTCTCCAATATCAAAGACAAGCTGCACCTCTCAGTAACAAAATTGAAATATAAAAACTATAATAAAAGTGTGATCAACACACAAGAGGGCGCTAAATACCCACTGGGAGGTAGATTGTAAGTGATTAAATAAACAGGCAATATATATGTGCAACTGGGAATAGATCATGGGCTCTCACCATACAGACGATCACACTTTTATTATCGTTTATTTTCTTTCCTCCATTGGATGGTTTGTGTTTCATTCACAGAACTTACAGGATTGCGATCTATTAACTTGTGCACTGCTGGACATTACGATAAGTATCAGTTGTTATTGTTTGACACATGTTCAGTATGTTATTTTGAGCAATTCACTAGTATCTGTGTTTTGTTTAGCTTGTATCCTCCTTTTAGTGGTGCATAGCTAGGTTGGTTCCAAATATCCGACCTAATTTATTGTATTATTATTTCTATGTATACTGTGCACAGTATGGTTGTTTTTGTGTATATATGCGCAACAATCTAAGTAAACCAATTTATTTGACAAAGAGTGCTAGTATAAGGTATCTTTATTTCCTGTTCATTTTTTAATTTGACATTTACTACCTTAGCACCGATATGATTATATATCCTAAGTCATAAAATTTTCATAGACCTGAGCTAAGTGATTTTTATCTACGTAAAATGATGAAAATACGTTAAACAAACGTAATTCTCACGCCAAAAAAGTCTCGCGCCAAGAATGACGCAATAAATTATAGCATTTTGCGCACCCGCGAGCCTAACAGCCCGCAATTTAGAAGAAAGTCAAAAGTCAAAATTTCAGGTAAGAATTTTTTTTTTTATTTACTGATAAACCTGAATCATAGCAAATATAAGTACAAACATTATATTTAGAACTTTACATTTAAAGTGCCAAACCATAGCTGAGAGTGTCTTAATAAAGGAAAACATACTTACCAAAAGACACTCATCTACATAAAGTAGATAGCCAAACCAGTACTGAAACAAGAATCAGTAGAGGTAATGGTATATTAGAGTATATCGTCAATCTGAAAAGAGAGGTAGGAGATGAATCTCTACGACCGATAACAGAGAACCTATGAAATAGATCCCCGTTAGGATGACCATTGCATTCAATAGGTAATACTCCCTTCACATCCCTCTGTCATTCACTGCACTCTGAGAGGAACCGGGCTTCAGCATGCTGAGAAGCGCATATCAACGTAGAAATCTAGCACAAACTTACTTCACCACCTCCATAGGAGGCAAAGTTTGTAAAACTGAATTGTGAGTGTGGTGGGGGGTGTATGTATAGACATTTTGAGTTTTGGGAAACTTTGCCCCTCCTGGTAGGAATGTATATCCATTCGTCACTAGCTCATGGACTCTTACCAATTACATGAAAGAAACTGTGGGTTTCCTATCCCTTTAAGTACAGAAGCTGAGTTCCAGCCTCAGTGTGGATGGGACAAGCACAAGGAAAACAAAATAAATCATTATCATATGTATATTTAAATGTTCTGTCATTTTCAAGGAATTGGGTTTTGAGTAGGCGTGTGACTTCAGACTATTTGGAAGCAAACAAATGGCGAATATGGCAGCCGCCAGCAGCACACGGCTATTTTCAGAGCTGGATTTCTTCTTGTGACAGTGTAACAAAATATGTCTGTGCACATCCAGAGCTTAGTGTGTTGCACTTTCACAAGAAAATAGCCAAATGCCTCTGCCGGTTGCCATATTCGGTTGCTTCAGAATGCAAAAGCCTAGTTTTGAGTTTAATGTCCCTTTGCCAGTCTGGAACATAAAGGGACATAAAGTAAAATTAAAAGGGGCATTGTAGTGAAAGAAATACATGTACTCATTCATTCGATCATTTAATCACTTTCAACACTGCAACTCTAACCCCTGCAAGTACTGCTGCCTCTGAGGCTGTGGACATCAATCCGCCCGATCCTATACAATCGGGTTGATTGACACCCCCTGCTAGCGGTCGATTGGCAACGAATATGGAAGGGGCGGAATTGCACAAGCAGTTCACTAAAATGCTGTCGGACATGATACTCTACAGCGTATCATGCCGGACAGACATTGAAAAATCAGCCCCATAGAACAGTGATAAAATTACAAGCGCTAACAAATAAATGCTTATCATTTTCCCACTATAATGATTCATCAAACTTTCATGTTTCAGATAGTGTGTGCAATTTAAAAGGAAAAAAAAACTTTCCAATTTACTTCTATTATTAAACAGAATTTGTTCTTTTGGTGTCCTTTGTTGAAGCATTCACTTAGATATGCTCAGTAGCATGCATGTGTCTTGAAAACTATAAACTGTTACAACAATGTTTGCAAGGATTACAGTGGTCGAGACACTTGCATACCCTTGTCTCTGGGGTGCACTGAGGAGTCAGGCAAATAGGACCTGGCCTGAGGGTCCAGCAGGTAGAGGGCACAGCAAGTGGTGTATCCAAAGCTTCTGGTGCACTGCAGACGATTAAATGAGCTCAGCTGAGCTCAGTTAATGATTGTGACTGAGTGAACAACGACAGCAACCAGGAAAATGTTAGTATGAGACCGCATACACAGTGAGTGACTACAGCCCTCCACCCCACATTAAAGATTAGCTATGCTAGTGGTTGCAAGATGGGGCAGGCGGCAAACGATCAGGTGCTAGCGCATCTGCCAGTAACTAAGCAGTTAAGGATGGGCAGTAAAGAAACTCTGGCCCTGGAGTGAGGACCCTGTGCCCGGATGGGGGTCTGTTGCCCAAGTGGGGGACGCTTGAGTATGGAAACTCTTGGCAAGGAGGTAGTGAGGTGAAAGAGGGTCATGGGTCCTGGTGGTATCAGTTTACCCTAATCTTGTAAATATTTAGATTCTTACCTATGCAAAAGTTAATAATGAAAATAAATCAATGTTTTTTTTAATTACATGTTCCGTCTGATTCATGAAAGTTTAATTTTGGCTTTTAAATCCTTTTAAAAGCATATAGGGAATACAATATATTTTTTCCTTCATCTCTTTTACATTGTGCATAATTTTACAAGTGCAGTTTTCTACTTCAATTACAATTTTCCGAAGCTTGTGTCAAGGCAAGAATAGCTGTGTTAAAATTAAGAAAGCATCTTAATTGCAGATATTTTCTGTGAAATTATCAGCTGCTGAGGGATTTGTAAAAGCGTGGAGGATTATAAATTGATATTTTGAACCATTTAATTATACTTGTGGTTTAAGTTCCCAACCCACAGCAATTGCTAACATTTCTGGGTAATTATATTAAACTGCTAAAACCTTCATCTTAACCATAAAGTCACTAAATCTGAAAATATTTTAACATTTTATATAGTACCAGAAACCCCTTTCAGCTACAGTAAAAATGTGATTAATGAAGATTTTTGTGTGGGTTGTTTGGAATTAAACACAGTACTCAGAAGTCAGACAGAAACCTATTGCTTCGTCCTAAACATAACATTGCAGTGTTGAGAAGATTTATACATTACCAGAAGCCTAAGGTGTTGAAATAGCTTAAGTCAATAATCCAGCTCAGTGTTGTATGCACTTTTATTGAGATTTAACGCTGCCCCGCAGAGATAAAATACTGTATGATGCTTATTGGTAGATATCTGGGCAGGGCTCCTAAAATTATAGATTGTGTTTTTGTTGTTTATTCACGCAGAGGTTGTGTGTTCTGTAACAGTGTAGGATATATGCTTTAGAGGTATTTGCTGATAACAAGTGATAGGGCACTCTTGCTAAGGATTTGGGGGATTAAGGATTTTATGACTATAGCAGTGGGGTGAACAGTCAGAGAGATGTACAAAAAAGCTTTTCTGACAGCTGGAATCCTTTGTTTTATTAAGAAGATATTAAATGGTTTACATAGAGGTGTATTTGTCCTGATCCAGTAGGGGTGGTGTAGGTTGAGAGTTCAGTGAGGACGAGGGAGGGGAGGTTTGAAAACTTTTTAGAGAGGATAATAAAGTGACATAACAGTGCAAGAATAAAATGTCTAATACATTAAAGGGACATAATACCTATATGAGAAATCATTTGAAAGTGATGCATTATAATTGCAAAAAACTGACAAGAAAATATTAAGTGAATATCTCTATGTAAAAAGGAAGATATTTTATCTCAACATTTCTTTTTCTCACAATAATAATTACAAAAAAAGATAGCTAATCAGCATAAGCAGTGCTGAGGTCATGCTTTGCTTGACTGTGATCTCGTGATATTTCATAGTAAACTTCCTTATAGGGACAGAAAACCCACTTTTTTTCATGGAACAACATTCCAATTCACTTCTATTATCTAATTGGCTTCATTCTCTTTGTATCTTGTTGAAAGTAGCTGCTGATTAGGGGCTGCACATAGATGCCTCATGTGATTGGCTCACCTACGTGCACTGCTATTTCTTCAGCAAAGGAAACCTAAAGAATGAAGAAAATTAGATAATAGAAGTAAAGTGGATCGTTTTTTAAAATTGTTTTCTCTATCTGAATCATGTGGGTTTCATGTCCCTTTAAGCTGAGGAGTGAAATAAAATGACTGTGCCTGTACATGCCAGATGCATGCTCCCTTACAAATCCTGGGACTAGCATCCTGATTGGCTGTGTAAAGTCCCTTTACAATGGGAGGTGGCTACTGATACATTTTTTATGTAAAATATCTTCCTTTATACAAAGAGATTCTCAGGTGATATTTTCTAGTCAGCTTTTTACAGCTATGCTGCAACACATTCAAGCAGGACATGGTCTTTGGACCAATCAAGAGCAGCAGGGGCATGCAGTGTCCAATCATTAGCCATATATTGCTTAAAGGGACACTGAACCCAATTTTTTTTCTTTTGTGATTCAGATAGAGCATGCAATTCTAAGCAACTTTCTAATGTACTCCTATTATCATTTTTTCTTTGTTCTCTTGCTATCTTTATTTGAAAAAGAAGGCATCAAAGGTATTTTTTGTTTCAGACTGTGGACAGCACTTTTTTATTGGTGGATGAATTTATCCACCAATCAGCAGGGATAACCCAGGTTGTTCACTAAAAATGGGCCGGCATCTAAACTTACATTCTTGCAGTTTAAATAAAGATACCAAGAGAATGAAGAAAATTTGATAATAGGAGTAAATTAGAAAGTTGCTTCAAATTGCATGCTCTATCTGAATCATGAAAGAAAAATTTTGGGTTCAGTGTCCCTTTAAAGGGACAGTTTAGTGAAAAATAAACTTTCATGATTCAGATAGGGCATGTCATTTTTTTTTTTTTAAATCTTTTATTTGTGAACCAAAACATAATTCAGAAAATAGAAATAAAATATTTGTTATCATGTACATATATCATGTACATAAAAAAACAAAAAATAAGAAAAGTAAACAATTAAAAACAAGCATGCTATTAAAGCGTAATATAATCTTATTACCTTGCTTAACTTAAACATTGTTATGTTAATTCCTCTTAACATATAACTTTGAGATTATATTTCATACAATTCATAATAATGTTACATCTTAACATCTTATACATTTATCTCTGAAAATGTCTTGGGATTTTATTTGCTTTTTCATCCCTACCCTTTACCTTCTCCCCCACGTGCGAGGAGAAAAAAAAGGAAAAACAGTAAAGGATCCTTCCCTCCCGTCTCCCTCGCCCGCCCATCTCCCGATAGCTACCAGTTCGCTAGTAAACCTATTTCTGTATTTTTAAAAGGGAAAATTATATGATTTGTTTCAGTGGGAGAAAATATTTTTAAGAAAGTTGCCCAATTATTGAAAAACCTATTGATGTCCTGATCATTTTCTAGGTTTGTATCTCTTTGTTCTAACATACATTGTTTTTTCATGCAATTTTTCACTTCAGAGATACTGGGAATTGAGCGACTCTTCCATTTTTTGCAGATTAGATATCTGGTAGCAAGGATAGTGGAGATTACAATTTTTTCATTATTTTGTTTACCAGGTTCTTTCTTTAAGCAGAGTACTGTCTGATAGATTGTTAGAGAAAGAGGAGCTATTTTTAGTACATTTCTTAACCAGTATTCCACTTTAAGCCAGAACATTTTAATTTTTGGACAGTGCCATACCATGTGTGGGAAATCAGCTGCGAAGTATGAGCATTTGGGGCATTTATTAAACCCTAAGTTGCCAGATCTATAGCCTTTCTCGGGGGTAAAATATGCCCTATGGAGGAATTTAACATGGGCCTCTCGCCATGTGGCCGAGAGTGTATTCTGAGCCACCTTTTTAATTGAAAGTTGCAGAGTTTTTTGCACTGAACAATTAATGTGTTCCAGAATAATGCCAGCTGTGTTAAAACGGAAACACCCTTGTTTGAACCCAAGAAATAATAACATGGTGTAATGGACATATGAGCATTTCTAGTTAATACTAACCAGTCATCAAGTTTGCCCATGCTCCAGTTCCAGCCTTTTTCTTTGACTAATTCCAACGCAAAGTGTCGAAGTTGCAGATAAGCAAAGAAGTCTCGGTTTGGCAAATTAAACTCTCTGTTTAATTCCTGGAATGATTTGATACATTGTCTCTCTTTGTCTATTACTTGGTGAACGTTCTTTAGACCCGCAGAGTCCCATCTTCTGAAGACCGCAGAATGAATTCCTGCTTGGAATTTAGGATTTCCTAATATCGAGAGATAGATAGAAGCTTTACTGTTAATTAGGAGGAGCTTGGTTATTTTTTGCCAGGCTTTAAGCGGGTTGTAAAATGTTTTAAGCTTTTTAATTTCTGTCGGGATTTCTTTTATGTCTAGATGAGTCAATGCGGAAGGCCAATAAGGATGAGAGACACTGGATTCCAGTTCGTTATTTAGAACATAGTTATTACATGAAATCCAGTCTGTGACTATGCGCGCAAGAAAACAGAGATTGTAAAGCCTTATATCAGGTAAGGCCAGTCCTCCACATTCTTTTGGTACTAAAAGTTTTCCGAAAGAAATTTTTGATCTTTTCCCTTGCCAAAGAAATTCTATAAGTGCACTATTAATTGAACGAATGTCTTTTCCAAGTAGTAATAATGATGTATTTTGAAGAATATAAAGTAATTTCAGTAAAAGGGCCATTTTAAATAAAGCAATCCGGCCAGATAATGATAATGGCAGGTTTTGCCAATCTTTAAGTTTTTCTTTAATCGTTTTTAGTACTGGAAGAATATTAAGATTGTAAAGATCGACGCTTTTAACCGGGATATGAATCCCTAAGTATTTAAAGGATTCCGTAACCTGTCGGAAGGGGATATTTGTTACTGAGTTTATATTGTTCCTAAGCCAAAATATTTCAGATTTCGTCATATTTACTTTGTAACCTGAAAAGGAACCAAAATGATCCATTATATGAAAAAGCTTAGGCATATTTAATTTGGTATTTGTCATATAAACAAGCAAATCATCTGCATAGAGCCCAGTTTTTATTTCATGGTTGTGAATTTTAATACCATCTAAAGATTGTCTTATTTTAATTGCCAACGGCTCAATAGCAATATCGAAAAGAAGCGGGGAGAGAGGGAAACCCTGACACGTTCCTCTACCTAAAAAGATAGAAGAGGAGATGTTCCTATTTACTATCAATTTTGTGGAGGGTTGGGTATAAAGATTCGCAACAAAATCAGAAAAATTACCCCTGATACTGAAATGATTTAAAGAAGAATAAATACGCTCATGAGTGATTGAATCGAACGCCTTTTCAGCATCAATGGATATGATAGCAAGATCCTGTGTACCCTCTCCCCCACTATCCCTTTCAGATACTGCCTCATAATACTCTGTCACAACCAAGACCTCCCTAATTTTTGCGGCAGAATTCCTATTATTTAGGAACCCTGATTGATCTGTATGAATGATTTTTGTAAGAGCCCCTTGTAGTCTGGATGCCAAAATTGCAGCTAAGATTTTATAATCGCCGTTAAGTAGAGCAATTGGTCTATATGACTCCTTACAAGAAGGATCTTTACCTCCTTTGAGTATCAGTGTTGTATAGGAATGCGAAAAAGAGGGGGGGATGGGTTTACCATCAATATAGAAACTGTTAAAAAGAATACAAAGATGCGGAATAACTTCAGTAGACACAATTTTGTAGAACTCGCTAGGGAGACCATCGGGACCGGCTGCTTTATTGATAGATAAGTTAGATATTATTTTCCCGATCTCTTCTGCCGTGATAGGGGCGTTGAGACTGTTAGTAACTTCTGGGGTTAGTGTAGGATATTTAATTCCGCTCCAGAAATCAGCGGATTTCTTTGTATCATTAACTTTGAGCGTGTAGAGCTCCTTATAATATTGATGAAATACACCAAGAATATCGTCAGGTTTAGTAAGTTATACCCCTTTATGCTGGAGTTTATCTATGTTTGGTTGTTTTTTTTCATTTTTCTTTTTAAATATTTTTATTGAGGTCAAAAAGCATAATTAACACGTTTGGAAAACCAAAAGGAGATACATTAAATGCTCAGTACATGTCAAGTCAAAGATAAGTAATAAAACTCCTCATTTTTTCATCTTTTCCTTCCCCTTCTGTCAATATGTAAGGCCACTTTTGGACCTATGTAACCAAATATATCAAAATCCACAGGGGTTGTGATTTAAACATAGAAGAAAAACGTTGAAAAGAAAAGGTGTATCTATACAAATATCATTGCTGAATTTGCTAGGCAATCTGGTAGTCAATAAAGATATACAAGATATACATTAAGGGTAATGTGTTGATATGATATACATATAAAGTTATAATACATATACAATTTATACAGGCAGAAGTATGAATATCAAATTATACATCAAAAGTCAGATAAAGACCTGTGTTACATATGATAACATGTACATATGTCCTCTTTTTGCCACCTTACAAGGAGGGACCTCTTTTGGATCCTTAATACAGTATAGAGATGGTAATTTAGGTGTTTTTTCTAGTAAGGCTTACTTATAATATCAAAGCTAAACTATGTTATTTCTTAAGTAAATATATGACATTGTCAACAAAGAGATATATATATATAAAACAACCAGAGCTGGACAGCCAAGTAATAGTATAAGCCTTTACAGGAAATGTGTGCCTTACCCCATAAAAAAAAAAGGAGTGATCTCTGAAAAGTAAGATGTTAGGTTTGTTGGAGAGAAGGTCCAAGTCCCATGCTTCACACCACACCGTAGCTATCATTGCAGTAACATGCTTTGATATTTGCTGTGTTAAGGGGGCCATCTAGTGGCCAAAGAATGAATCAGACTTAGTGGCAAGTTAATTCAGCTGAATTCCCGGTATGTGTGAAAGCATTGAGGTTTATCAATTAGCGCACTGTAGATGATGAGCGTGAGCCCCCTAACCACCCACATGCTACATATACGGGATATGTATATCTAGTTGGCTCTCTTTGATGAGAAAATACACCATGATAAGAAACAACTGTTAGAATAATTTCTCTCTGAAACTATGAAGTACAAAGCCTGCATCAACATCGCTAAAACATAATGGGATATTAACAGTAGGTTATAATGAAACATAAACATATCCTGGGGAGAGAGTACTAACACACTGCATAAGTCATAATATCTTATATGTTCCAAATTGGTATGTGTTAGAGCAGCACAGTCCTGACTGAAATGACTATCCTATTCCCATCTTCCAAACACACCCCAATCCCTGCAGTCTAGAGTGTCTCACCGCTATGTATCTAATGAAGGAGAAGGGGCGCTGTAAAGGCAGCAAGGCAAATTCTGTTTTCTCTGCGGAGGAAACCTCTGTAGTTAAGTATTTCCCAATAGCAGAGTGTAGATGAGCCACAGCACCAGTATGAACTTCAAGTTGTGACAACAGTGTCTGCCGTGAGTGGATATCCTTTACTGCATATCCGATGGGTGATGTTAAATGTATGACGATGTCCCGGTTTAAATCTAGCATAGTGAAATGTAGTTGAACTGTGTCGCCATCCTTAGGGGACTGTATGCCTTCTCCCACCGCAGCCAAAAGTGGTTTCAACCTCCTATCAGAGCTGGTCACCAGAGGGGTACTATCGGCACCATATTTGCTAGTGTATGCCTCAGGAGTGTCTGCCAGACTGGATAAGCTATTAGGAATTGTTGACGCTGTCAGCAATGGCTGCTCTCTAGTCCAGTTGGTCACATCGGGTGGTGAAAGGAGGCCTGCCGCTGCTCCCTGGTAGTACTGTGTGTACGCATCCTTCTCTTTTGCAAATGTGACACTGTCCATAATTGATAAGAGCTCTTGTTCTGTCGGCGCTTTATCTATTAGGGATTGGAATAAAGCCTCAATCTTAGCAAAATGGCGTTCCGACTTGTCCAGCATGTCGGTGCACCACGTGGTTGTGACTATTCTCGCCATTGCAATTGTCATTGAAGATCTTTAGCTTGAAAGTGGGTATGAGATTTGTAGAAAGATGAGGACCTGTTTAGATAGAGCAAGTCAGTAAAGCAGATATCTTCTGCCAGCACTGGTAACCCGGTAGGACCGGGGGGGGTCGCCACCTATGTATAGGCCGCTGCCTTAGGTCTTGTATTGCCGGTTTGTAGCCCTGAAGTCATAAAAACAGCATGCAGAAATAGCCAACAACCTCTGCGGAGCTATTATTTGAAGATTAGGTTAAGTGATGTTGCTGTTATTTCTCGGTAATCAGCGGATTAGAGAGAATCCTATGCAGAGCTCCAAGAAAGTGCGTCCATTCTGGTACGCTGTTCGGACACGCCCCCGTTTTTTTTCATTTTTAATTAATTTAGCCAGCATTTTACCAGATTTGTTGCCATATCTATACATTCTGGCCTGGATTTTCAGTTCTTTTTGAGATTCTTGGAACAAGATGAAGGTACCTCTCTCGTTTTTAGCTCTCACATATTTTGCCCAGTTAAGGGGGGTTTTGTTAAGTAAATATTGATTATAAGAATTAAGCAAAAACTTACATGCTTCTTTTTCTTTTAATCTAGTTTTCTTAAGTAGAGCAGCATTGTATGCAATGATTTCCCCCCTCATTACTGCTTTCGCAGTCTCCCAGAATAATTCAGGGTTTTCCAAATGCTCTCTATTAAAATGTACATATTCTTTATATGTATTTAAAAGACAATTTTTAAATTTTGAATCAGATGCAAGATAATATGGAAAAAAGAAACGAGCTGGGTTAGGGAATATATGAGCTAATTGTAGCACGAGAGAGATAGGTGCGTGGTCTGATATGAGTATAGGCATTATCTCAGCCTTGACCCTTGTTGATACAAAGCGCTCATCAATCAAAAATACATCAATTCTAGACATAGTCTTGTGAGCCTTCGAAAGGCATGTAAACATCTGAGCAGATGGGTTCTGATTCCTCCAAATGTCACATAAAGCTAAGTTCGTCTTCATTTTTCTATACATTTTAGATTCTAAGTTATCTCTTTTTTGTTTCGGGTGTTTAGTATCTTGTCTTAGCCTATCTACTGGGCATTGTGGTGCCATGTTGAAGTCACCCCCAACAATCAAAAGACCTTCTGTATAGGATAGGAGCTTCGACTGGAGAATGTTCCAGTACTCTGCATCAAACACATTTGGGCCATAAATATTACAAAGCGTATACATCCTCTGTGCAATTTTTATTTTTAATAGGGCATATCTCCCCCCCGGATCGGCGACAAAATTGACAACTTCTGCCTTAATCCTTTTACCTATTAATATTGCTATCCCCCTCTTTCTCTTAATACCAGCAGCAAAGTATATTTCTTTAACCCAGGAAGTCTTTAATTTTAAAGATTCTTCAGCAGATAAATGGGTTTCTTGTATGAAACCAATATCAGTTTGGGATTTACGTAATTGTGTAAGGATTGCCTTTCGTTTAATGGGTGTAGAAATCCCTCCTACATTCCAAGACACTATTTTACATTTATCTATTGGATCCATTTAATATATGAAAAGAGGAGAGGAAGAGAGAAGGAGAAGGGGAGAAGAGACAGGGGGAGAAAAAAAAAATTAATTTACCCCGCACGTGGGGGAAAAGAATCCCACGACCCATGTCTGTTAAACAGCAAGGGTCTACCCTAGTAAGAACCTGAATTTCAGCCATTTTTTATTAACTTCCAGTATTTATTGTACTCCTGTCTTCTATTATTAAGTTAAAGGTTCAAGTGTTTTATAGAACTTTTCAGCCTGACTGGCTTCATCAAACCAGTGCGTTCTCTCAAGTGCTATGACCTTAAGTTTGTGGGGGTATGTTATCATCGCCCGGTAGCCTTTTTCTATAAATTTGGAGCAAATGGGAGCAAGCTCCCGTCTTTTTGTTGCTGTATCCACAGAAAAATCTTGAAACAATAAGATTTTTGCCCCTTCAAAAGTAATCGGTTGTTGTCTACGATAATGCTGAAATAAAATAACTTTGTCCTGGTAATTCAGTAATTTTGCTATAACCGGTCTAGGTTTATTTCTGCCTTTGTTATCTGTATGAAGGGGACCAAGTCTATGCGCTCTCTCAACCAGAATAGGTTGATGTGTGGATGGTATTTTCAAAATTTTGGGTAATAACTCTGAAATAAAGGGAATAAGGTTCTCATTTTGTTGTTCCTCTGGAAGACCCACAATTCTTACATTGTTCCTTCTGGATCTATTCTCTAGATCCTCTAATTTGTTTTGAATTTTTTGTATATTAATATTTACATTTTCAAGTTTGGAACCATGTAGAACTGTTAGGTCCTCCAGATCAGATACCCTTTGTTCCGCTTCCTGCAGTCTAGTGGAAAACTGCCGAACTTCCTGTGTTAACATGAAAATATCTTGTCTAAGTTCAGTTTTGAGGGCGTCAAATTTAGGGGTAAGAGCATCTGAAATACTAGTAACAAGATTTTGAATGCTTGTTGCTTCTTGTAATTCTGATACATTAGCTATACTTGGTTTTATATCAGTAACAGTTTCTTGCGTGTTCCTAGGTTTCCTATCCCTTTGTCTAGCTGCCATGGCTGGAGAAGGGGTCTTATGTGTAGTGTGTAAAAATTTATCCATGAGTTGAAAAAAAAAACCAACAGTGAGAATTATTGCCGTGAGAAAAAAAAAATAGGGGTGAGTGTGAAGTTTTAAGGAGGTAATTAATCCTCCAACTAGAAGGTGAGGATAAAGTGAGCTGGTGCAAGTTACTTGGAGGTGGAAGGGAAAAGGGAGGTGCCTATATGGGGGTGATTAGCTATTTATGTGAGAGGTCCAGCCATAGAGGTAGAAAAAAGGGAGTATTTGTTGAAAGTGTGTGAGTTTTACCCCACTTGGTTACACCTAAAAAAAAGGGTGAATTTTTACATCCTCACTACAAAGTATAAATATCCTCTAGTTAATTTTGCGTCTTTAATTCACTTTGTGTGTGCTTTATTGAAATATATTACCAGTGGATATTTGTATAGAGTTGTGCTTTAACAAATATTTATTTGTATACAGGGAGTCTATATTAGCCTATCCCTGTATCCAGATAAATCTTTAGAAAACCTAGAAAAGTAGATTTGATATAGAGAATCAATGTTACAGAGACTTTCTAGGGAAAGCTAATGTTTACTTTAATATTGAATTCCAAGAAGGATTTTTCCTCCCTACCCTCTCTCTTCCCTTTCCCTTTTACCTTCCTGCTTCAGAAGAGAAGAGAGAATATATAGCTAACAGGCAGATTTACCTTGAACCTACAGCCAATTAGTAGATTATGACAGTATTATTATACCCTAAATACTTAGTTTGTGTAAGTTTATTAAGATCTAAAACATATCTTTAACAGAGACTCCCTTGAGTTATGCCCTGTTATTAGTGTACAGAAAAAAAATATCAAATTCTAAGCCTGCAAATTCCAGAGGTATTAATTGCACTGTCCTAAGGGTATAGACCTCTATATCAGCATAGATATTTTTGAAAAGTGCATATAAAGGAGGCTAAAAAGATGGGGTTTTTATAACCTCAATAATATATCCAGAAAGTTGCTTCAGAAAGAAGTATATAAGAGGAACAATAGGTCTACTATTAAAAAGGGTTAAATGTTAGCCCCGCAGACCACTTGTTTTTATTTAGACACAATATGAAATTAGTTCTAGATTTAGAGACACCTAGCAATTAGGGTCAGCATTCATTATTTTGGGATGATCTTATAGCCTTATAGAACTCTTATAATAGTGCAGACATTAATAGCACTACATGAAAACATTTATAACAAAAGTGAGGCAGTCTATATCCTGTAGTATATATATTTTCTTCTTTTCCCTCCTCAGGGTACTGGGCAACAAGCAATAGTCAGTAAAGATCCAACCATATATTGTAGACAAGCATGCAGAAAAGTTACCTGACTTGTCCCAGGAGTTCTAACAGTCACCTTGGCCCAGGGCAGTCCCCCCTCACGCAACACCGGTGGGAGAGGGGCGCCTTTCAAAGAGAGAGAACACAGAGGTACAGCTATATTGCTGCAGAGGAAGAGCTGATCGTGGAGCCGTGAAGAAAATCCGCCAGGAGACCACAGGAGCGGAGCAAGCGTGGCAGTAATCTTTCCCCTTGGTCAGTGTGGAAAGGAGCCCAAGCGTGCAGCTATGGGGCAGAGCAATCAGGAAGCCGCAGGAGCGCACCAGGGCACTACAGAGATCCTCACCTCCAGTCGATGCACGAAGAGAGCTGAGCGTGCGGCTGAATAGTGGAGCAGCCAGAGAACCTCAGGAGCGCACCAGGGCGCATCGACCCGCACCCCTCACGCAGCACCGGTGGGAGGGGCCGACAAGCGGGGAAGATTGAGGACTCCCAGTGACTCCGGGCAGGATGAGCACAGTCACTCTAAGGGCCGCATCAGGCAACAAAGCACTGGTACCATTCCAAACAAGGTAAGCCTTACAGCAGTGTGCAAAAATATGTGTAGCAAACAGGTCAGATGTTAACAAAACAAAATATGCTCAACACAATGTGCTAAAAAACAGTACTCTCCTTGTTAGAATAAACAGATGACCGCTGCCCTTCCTCAGTCTCTCCCCAGGGACTGTACAGACAATAGACAAAACGAAATGGATGGCGCTGGTCTTGCTGTATAGTTAATTTCTAGTGATAGATAGAAATGGACTTGATGTGCAAGTTAAATCCGGCAAAATAATGTGCAATATACTCACTCCTTTGGTAATGTGAGTTCTGCTTCTTCAAATAATTTTTTATTGAGACAATGAATAGAAATAACAGAAAAGGGAGTGTGTCCCAGCACAAGACAAATACAGAAAGAAAAAATAGCTGATACAGATCACATATGTAAGGTACATAAGAGTTAAGACATTGGTGTGCTAATATAGGATTTGTTAAGATATTATCTAGACAATAGAGTTTCAATATTAATATAATAATAGGAGTCAATGATATGGAGATATCTAGGTTGAAAACAGAGAGATAACATTTGACGTAAGTTATAGCACCGACTTTATGACCTTAAATACAGCATGCGCACAGTGAAGTCAAAACATGTGTGACTGGGGCATATAGAAATGAAGTCTCAGTTTTATAATACAGGTAACTAGTGGTCCCTACTCTCAGATAAAGAGTATTCTATACACTGAAAATAGTGAGAGAAAGGGAGCTGGCATTTATCAGGCCTCCCGTAGGCCTGCGAATATAGGGGGGTGAGGGATGCAGCGGGCAAGAGCCGCTCATAATGGGGGGGAGAGGGGAGAAGGGAAGGGGAGGGGGGGCGGAGCTAGATAATTTGTCTTAAAAATATAAAGTACAGGGCAATGTGGAATGGAATGGAATAGGATCTCAGGGCTTTTGAGTATACTCCTGGATAACATCTCTAAAATAGGAAAACTAGGGCATGTGAATGTAAGGGAGATTGCCAAAAAGGATACTAACAGGGGGGGGGGGGGGCATTTCTATAGACACAAAAAGTCAGTTAAGGGCCACTACATGACCCCCTCTCCAGGGAAGGTGCTATCTATAGACGGTGCAGGTAAAAGGAGAAGGGATATGACCCGCAGGTACTAATCGCCAGCGGGAAAGGGAGGAGAGGGGCCAGATATAATTGGGAGGTGTCTAAGAAGGCCATATCCTGAATAGCCAGGGTCTGAGGGGCCTGGGGAGCCTCTGGGTGAGCCCCTCTCCTAGGGGAGTGCCACCTATAGGCGATGCGGGAAAAAGGAGAAGGGATATGACCCGCAGGCATTAAGTACCAGCGGGAAAGGGAGGAGAGAGGCTTAACGAAAACAACTATTATGTGCTAGAAATATGAGCAAGCACATAAATAAATTAAGGATGATATTCATACAGCCACAGAAAATGATAGTTAGTAACAAATAATCTAAATAAACAACAACAACTATTAAACACAACATAGAGCAGGTTTGGGACTTGTTACCCAGTTGCTGTTAATCATTCATAAACTAATATGTTGCTGGTAATAGAAATAACTCCCCCTAGTATGACCCAGCTAATCAAAATATCTAAGAGAGGTAATATAGAGCGTAGGACTTGAAACTATACATCATCATAAGAGATACAATGTCAACAATAAGCTTTGTAAAGCTAAATAACTCTGTCTAGTGATAAATTTATCTTATATCTTATACTGGAACATATGTCCAACACCCTGCAGAAAGAACCCATGCGTCCAACCAAGGAAAGGACAAAAACTTGTATGCCAGACCGTGCCTTCCCAGTAAGCACTGCCCAGCAATGTCTGGTGATGCCTGCATGGAAACACTACAGTGACCAGACAAAATATCTCTGAAATTAAGGGAACTGTTTGGTAATATCAAAGCTCTAAATTTTTCACTAAGGAGCAGATCAACTCTCTATCTAACTAAGGCATGTATAATAATATGTTTCTATACAGTGGGGAGCTTTAAAAGAAGGATGGTAGTAGCTTAGAAGCATAAAATGTTAGAAAAGCTGTGGTGAAAACATAATTGAATGACAAAGCATAGTTAGTTAGCCGTCAACAAAACATCATCAAACATGGTCCATTGTACATGTATGCAACGTAATCTACGAAATTGACTATCCTTTTGGGGTCATATAGGAAGGAGCCTGAAAATAAGTTATGGGCTGGTTCTTACAGTATTATGCAACCTACATGAGAACTTTATCATGCACAATGCTAACACCCTGCACAAAATATGTTAACTGTAGAAATGGGACTATATTATATCGATTTTTAAATTTGAACAGAAACAGGCTGGTTATATAAGTGTCCCTCAACTGGAGGAAGTGAAATCTTGAATAGAGTATGCAGTGTGAGTCTATACACAACTAGCCAAATAAAAGCTTATTAGAATCTGAGGTAAACATATGTCATCCCAACACTACACCTCTTTTCAGGAAAAAGCTGTCATTAAACTAATACGAGATAATTAGTTAATGTAGAGCAGTAACGTTATTTACAACATATGCAGGCAAAATAACTGTTATAGGTAAAAGCAAAACGATTATAATATGCAACCCTACAGTGTGTGAGATAAGTCCATTCATTAGGGGAGCCAAACGTCAGACATTATAACCTTCTTCAATATACTCGCTGAGCTAGCTGAATTCTTTTGGAACAATATCTGACAATTTGAGCCATAACACTCTGCCGCAGTTCGTGAGGGTATCTTCTTCTATAAAGTGTCACTGGATTATGTTTCCCCTGGAAGCCAACGGGCTTGGTAGAGCATTAAGTCAACTGAACATATGGGGGTATATAAGAATACAAGTAAATAAATTGTGGGCTGGGACCTATAGCTGTATTCGGAATAAATGGGTACAGAACATAATAAAATAGATCATGGGACTCTAAGTCCTTAGAGAGACAGATGCTCCCCCACGCTAAAGTCACATAAAATGTTTAGCCAATTCCCCGTCTATGAGGCGGCACTGTCAGCGGCTCACTGCCTGAATCCTTCACAGGGTTATGGCGATCCTCCGAGATGAGAGCTATAGAGCCAAGGTATGGGTTGAGGGCTTCTGGGTAATCCTCACCTCTGTATCGGAACTTCTCCAGCGACAAGTAAAGGATCTCCCTCAGCTGTCCACGATGTTCCCCTGCGTCGCCTGGAGCCTTGAAAATGGTAGGTGCTGGCGCTATGTGCAGGCTCAGACAGGGAGGCAAAGAGAGCGGTGAGCGCTGCAAATCCACAGTCCAGAGGTGTCTCGCTGGTCTAGGCATAGCGGCCTCTATATGGGCTAGCTCAGCTGTACGTGCCTGCAACAGGTCGTTGTCTAATAAAATGTTAGGCGAATCTCGTCCGGACCGTTTTTCCTGCAGTAACCCAGAAGGAAGTTGAGCAGGCGATAAATCCTCTGTCTGGTCAGCTAAATGAGTATCATGGCTGGATAATCTAGCAGCGCCATCTTGGTTGCGCAGTTCCACGATGACATTTCTTAAGCTAAAGAAATGATTATCAGCTTTGTCAAACAGGCTGTCTAGAACAGAAATGAGGTGCGTAGGAGATTCCCCCATCCTAAAAGCTTGATGAGTAAAATATAAGAATTCCTAAAACATCATTAATAAAGGCTTTAGTAACTAGGTCTCAGGAGCTCTGTAAAAACACGTCTTTCCTCTGTGGTGTCAAGCTCCGCCCCCCTGAGTTCTACTTCTAAGGTGTATCTCTCTCCAAAGGAACAACAGGTGATTTTCAAAGGTATTATCAGCTGGGCTGGAAAAGGATTAAAACCCCATCAGCAGTAAGGTAATAACTTAAGTTGTAAATCAAGTAGTAACTTACTTATACGAAGTAGAAAGTCTGGCTTGTCACAGGAAAGAATGATTCCCAATATAAGAGATAAAAAGGTTTATTTTAGCTCTACGCGTTTCAACGCTCAAGCGTCTTTTTCAAGAGCAATAAAAAACTTTCACTTGTTTTTATTGCTCTTGAAAAAGACGCTTGAGCGTTGAAACGCGTAGAGCTAAAATAAACCTTTTTATCTCTTATATTGGGAATCATTCTTTCCTGTGACAAGCCGGACTTTCTACTTCGTATAAGTAAGTTACTACTTGATTTACAACTTAAGTTATTACCTTACTGCTGATGGGGTTTTAATCCTTTTCCAGCCCAGCTGATAATACCTTTGAAAATCACCTGTTGTTCCTTTGGAGAGAGATACACCTTAGAAGCAGAACTCACATTACCAAAGGAGTGAGTATATTGCACATTATTTTGCCGGATTTAACTTGCACATCAAGTCCATTTCTATCTATCACTAGAAATTAACTATACAGCAAGACCAGCGCAAGCCTTACAGCAGCAGTGCGGCACATCAGATAGGGAGCGGGTATTCAGTCCAGGTATGCAGCAATGTAAATCAGCTCCAGGCAACTTCACCACAACTTGTAACCAGCCGGAGCACTTGATTTAAGTAGATATTGCAGGAGCGGGAACGGCTGAGATGCCTAAGCAAAGTTAGTTAGCCTCAATTTTTAAACAGCAGTGTGCCGTTCCTTAGCTAAACCCCACATCATAACTTCAGTCCGGAGTAGTTTCTCATATACAGAGAATGGTGTCGTGAATTATTATTTGTTTTTTCTGTGAGTACTTGCAAGAAAAATCAGGTCCCAGTAAAAGCTGCAGGAGCAGCTTTTTTAGTGCAATGTTATGGCACTAAAGGTTTGAGTAGCAGTATTTGCTCGCTAAACAAGCCACCCACGGTCAGAAGGTTTGGGCGCGAGTCTCGCCAAGGCTTGTGAGGAAGGTGGATCAGAACAGGTGCATCACCTGACCTTGCACCTGGGCTCAGGGCATGTCATTTTAAACAACTTTGCAATTTATTTTTACTTTTACCTAGGACTCAGCACTGAATGGCTAAAATGCAAGTCTGTCAAAAGAACTGAAATAAGGGAACAGTGTGCAAAGGCTGATGCTTAGATACAAGGTAATCACAGAGATAAAAAGTATATTAATATAACCATGTTGGTTATACAAAACTGGGGAATGGGTAATAAAGGGATTATCTATCTTTATAAACAATTACAATTCTGGTATAAACTGTCCCTTTAAAAGTGGCAAACTACTCCGGTCTCTCTGGTGGGAGTGGGAAAACAATGATTTTCAAATTAAATTACATGAAAAACAGGCAAAAAAATAATAAACCTGCATTACAAAGGGTTTTTACTGTGCATAATCATCATAAAAGATAAAAAAACATCTGCTGAACAAATATGTTTAAAGTTTAAGAGTTCAAAATATTATTTTGCGGTTGTATTTGGAGCATTATCATGTGAGGAAGCTTTGCTTAAAGCATTTATTTTGTAACGTCTTATTGTCAGAGCATTATCAACCAAACTGTAACACGCAACATGTACAGCTTTGCCAATATTTTAATTACCAAAGATAACCTAATATAAAAGCTGCGTATATTCCCAAAGTGAGGATATTTATGTCAAGAATTAATTTTGCCATTATTCAGTCAGGTGTAGTTTAATAATTATTGATTTGTTCTACATCTTTACAACTTGACCACTTACTTTACAACCTATTCCACTCTAAAGCTATAGTGCCAGAGTCAGTTTTATAAACCCAGAATTCTCTTCTAACAGGATATATATATGTACATAATCGCATCAATAACACCTTCACTCTTATAAAACGTCTATACTTTTCCCAAATTTTCTTAAAGAGACAGCCTACTTTATTTATTATTATTTTTGTTTAAAAAGATATCACATTTACTACCCATTCCCCAGCTTTGCAAAATCAACACTGTTATATTACTATATTTTTTAACTTCTAAGATTGCCTGTTTCTAACTCCCTGTAGGCCGCCTCTTATCTCAGTGCTTTTTATTAGCTTCTAAATCTTACACAACAGTCACACAGTGCTAGTTCATGTGTGCTATATAGATAACATTGTGTTCATTCCCTTGGAGAATGATAATAGTTATACTAGAACCAGCACCGATTGGTTAAAATGCAAAATTGTAAAAAGCCCTGAGATAAGGGTCTGTCTGTAGGGGCTTACGTACAGTTAATCATAGCGGTAAAATGTATAATAATATAACTGTGTTGATTATGCAAAACTGGGGAATGGGTAGATTATCTATCTTTTTAAACCTCAGAAAGGCTATCCATTTAAATAAGCTGATTCAGCAGAGACAAACACCCAATAATGCCAACAACTCATCCCCAAAGCCAGTTCCATTTCTTAATCAGGTATATTATTATATACAATCACATGAGAAATTAATTGGAATTGCCAAGTAGTTGTGCAGGTTCAACTGAACTGATACACACAGAAATTTGCATTCAAAAACACACAGGCAAACACCGTTACACAAACTAATTGGACATATACACATATACCTACACATATACAGACAAACAGAAGAGAGTGAATACTTTTCAAACACATAAAACCCGTACACATGCACACACAGAAACACATTTAGCACTCAAGAACACAAAAGTGCTCTAATATGTACAGTCATTATAGATGAACACATAATAAATAGACTGAAAAAGATGTATTCACAAACATGCACATGCAGACACAGGTATTAAATCAAAATCACACAACCATGCACATGAAATGTGCGCACTACCACATATATCTCTATATAAACATATGCACACATTGATAAATACATATACAGGTATACACACAATGGTATATGCACATGCAGCAGCATGCATATAAAGAGACATGATTGCACACAAAAGACCAGATTACAAGTGGAGCACTAACTGCGCTAGAAGCTTTTCTTTCATGTAATTAGCAAGAGTCCATGAGCTAGTGACGTATGGGATATACATTCCTACCAGGAGGGGCAAAGTTTCCCAAACCTCAAAATGCCTATAAATACACCCCTCACCACACCCACAAATCAGTTTTACAAACTTTGCCTCCTATGGAGGTGGTGAAGTAAGTTTGTGCTAGATTCTACCGTGATATGCGCTCCGCAACAGGTTGGAGCCCGGTTTTCCTCTCAGCGTGCAGTGAATGTCAGAGGGATGTGAGGAGAGTATTGCCTATTTGAATGCAATGATCTCCTTCTACGGGGTCTATTTCATAGGTTCTCTGTTATCGGTCGTAGAGATTCATCTCTTACCTCCCTTTTCAGATCGACGATATACTCTTATATATATACCATTACCTCTGCTGATTTTCGTTTCAGTACTGGTTTGGCTTTCTACAACATGTAGACGAGTGTCCTGGGGTAAGTAAGTCTTATTTTCTGTGACACTCTAAGCTATGGTTGGGCGCTTTTTTTTTATAAAGTTCTAAATATATGTATTCAAACATTTATTTGCCTTGACTCAGGATGTTCAACATTCCTTATTTTCAGACAGTCAGTTTCATATTTGGGATAATGCATTTGAATCAATCATTTTTTCTTACCTTAAAAAATTTGACATTTTCCTTGTGGGCTGTTAGGCTCGCGGGGGCTGAAAATGCTTCATTTTATTGCGTCAATCTTGGCGCAGACTTTTTTGGCGCAAAAAATCTTTTCTGTTTCCGGCGTCATACGTGTCGCCGGAAGTTGCGTCATTTTTTGACGTTCTTTTGCGCCAAAAATGTCGGCGTTCCGGATGTGGCGTCATTTTTGGTGCCAAAAGCATTTAGGTGCCAAATAATATGGGCGTCTTATTTGGCGCTAAAAAAAATATGGGCGTCGCTTTTGTCTCCACATTATTTAACCCCTTAAGGACCAGCGACGTACCCTGTATGTCGCTGGCCTTTTTTTGGGACTTGATTGTTTTATAGCGCGGACTTGCCACCAGCATTGAGACTGCTCTATTCCACAAAGCCTGCTGGAGGGAGCGCATTAATAGCGTGTTCTTGCTAGACTTGTGCTATTATGTCCTGAAAAACCCTTTAACGACCAGTGACATACAGGGTACATTGTGGTCATTAAGGGGTTAAGTCTCATTTTTCATTGCTTCTGGTTGCTAGAAGCTTGTTCTTTGGCATTTTTTCCCATTCCTGAAACTGTCATTTAAGGAATTTGATCAATTTTGCTTTATATGTTGTTTTTTCTCTTACATATTGCAAGATGTCTCATGTTGCATCTGAGTCAGAAGATACTTCAGGAAAATCGCTGCCTGGTGCTGGAACTACCAAAGCTAAGTGTATCTGCTGTAAACTTTTGGTAGCTGTTCCTCCAGCTGTTGTTTGTATTAAATGTCATGACAAACTTGTTAATGCAGAAAATATTTCCTTTAGTAAAATACCATTACCTGTTGCAGTTCCATCAACATCTAATGTTCAGAGTGTTCCTGATAACATAAGAGATTTTGTTTCTGAATCTATTAAGAAGGCTATGTCTGTTATTCCTCCTTCTAGTAAACATAAAAAGTCTTTTAAAACTTCTCTTTATCCAGATGAATTTTTAAATGAACATCATCATTCTGATTCTAATGATTCTTCTGGTTCAGAGGATTCTGTTTCAGAGGTTGATGCTGATAAATCTTCATATTTATTTAAAATGGAATTTATTCGTTCTTTACTTAAAGAAGTCCTAATTGCATTAGAAATTGAGGATTCTGGTCCTCTTGATACTAAATCTAAATGTTTAGACAAGGTCTTTAAATCTCCTGTAGTTATTCCAGAAAATTTTCCTGTTCCTGGTGCTATTTCTGAAGTAATTTCAAGGGAATGGAATAATTTGGGTAATTCATTTACTCCTTCTAAACGTTTTAAGCAATTATATCCTGTGCCGTCTGACAGATTAGAGTTTTGGGACAAAATCCCTAAAGTTGATGGGGCTATCTCTACCCTTGCTAAACGTACTACTATTCCTACGGCAGATGGTACTTCCTTTAAGGATCCTTTAGATAGGAAAATTGAATCCTTTCTAAGAAAAGCTTATTTGTGTTCAGGTAATCTTCTTAGACCTGCTATATCTTTGGCGGATGTTGCTGCAGCTTCAACTTTTTGGTTGGAAACTTTAGCGCAACAAGTAACAGATCATGATTCTCATAACATTATTATTCTTCTTCAACATGCTAATAATTTTATCTGTGATGCCATTTTTGATATTATCAGAGTTGATGTCAGGTTAATGTCTCTAGCTATTTTAGCTAGAAGAGCTTTATGGCTTAAAACTTGGAATGCTGATATGTCTTCTAAATCGACTCTACTTTCCCTTTCTTTCCAGGGTAATAAATTATTTGGTTCTCAGTTGGATTCTATTATCTCAACTGTTACTGGTGGGAAAGGAACTTTTTTACCACAGGATAAAAAATCTAAGGGTAAAAACAGGGCTAATAATCGTTTTCGTTCCTTTCGTTTCAACAAAGAACAAAAGCCTGATCCTTCATCCTCAGGAGCAGTTTCAGTTTGGAAACCATCTCCAGTCTGGAATAAATCCAAGCCTTCTAGAAAAGCAAAGCCAGCTTCTAAGTCCACATGAAGGTGCGGCCCTCATTCCAGCTCAGCTGGTAGGGGGCAGATTACGTTTTTTTCAAAGAAATTTGGATCAATTCTGTTCACAATCTTTGGATTCAGAACATTATTTCAGAAGGGTACATAATTGGTTTCAAGATAAGACCTCCTGCAAAGAGATTCTTTCTTTCCCGTGTCCCAGTAAACCCAGCGAAAGCTCAAGCATTTCTGAAATGTGTTTCAGATCTAGAGTTGGCTGGAGTAATTATGCCAGTTCCAGTTCTGGAACAGGGGCTGGGGTTTTATTCGAATCTCTTCATTGTACCAAAGAAGGAGAATTCCTTCAGACCAGTTCTGGATCTAAAAATATTGAATCGTTATGTAAGGATACCAACATTCAAAATGGTAACTGTAAGGACTATCCTGCCTTTTGTTCAGCAAGGGCATTATATGTCTACAATAGATTTACAGGATGCATATCTGCATATTCCGATTCATCCAGCTCACTATCAGTTTCTGAGATTCTCTTTCCTAGACAAGCATTACCAGTTTGTGGCTCTGCCGTTTGGCCTAGCAACAGCTCCAAGAATTTTTACAAAGGTTCTCGGTGCCCTTCTATCTGTAATCAGAGAACAGGGTATTGTGGTATTTCCATATTTGGACGATATCTTGGTACTTGCTCAGTCTTCACATTTAGCAGAATTTCATACGAATTGACTTTTGTTGTTTCTTCAAAATCATGGTTGGAGGATCAATTCACTAAAAAGTTAATTGATTCTTCAGACAAGGGTAACCTTTTTGGGTTTCCAGATAGATTCAGTGTCCATGACTCTGTCTTTGACAGACAAGAGACATCTAAAATTGATTTCAGCTTGTCGAAACCTTCGGTCACAATCATTCCCTTCGGTAGCCTTATGCATGGAAATTCTAGGTCTTATGACTGCTGCATCGGACGCGATCCCCTTTGCTCGTTTTCACATGCGACCTCTTCAGCTCTGTATGCTGAACCAATGGTGCAGGGATTACACAAAGATATCTCAATTAATATCTTTAAAACCGATTGTACGACACTCTCTGACGTGGTGGACAGATCACCATCGTTTAGTTCAGGGGGCTTCTTTTGTTCTTCCGACCTGGACTGTAATTTCAACAGATGCAAGTCTTACAGGTTGGGGAGCTGTGTGGGGGTCTCTGACAGCACAAGGGGTTTGGGAATCTCAGGAGGTGAGATTACCAATCAATATTTTGGAACTCCGTGCAATTTTCAGAGCTCTTCAGTCTTGGCCTCTTCTGAATAGAGAATCGTTCATTTGTTTTCAGACAGACAATGTCACAACTGTGGCATACATCAATCATCAAGGAGGGACTCACAGTCCTCTGGCTATGAAAGAAGTATCTCGAATTCTGGTTTGGGCGGAATCCAGCTCCTGTCTAATCTCTGCGGTTCATATTCCAGGAATAGACAATTGGGAAGCGGATTATCTCAGTCTCCAAACGTTGCATCCGGGCGAATGGTCTCTTCACCCAGAGGTATTTCTTCAGATTGTTCAAATGTGGGAACTTCCAGAAATAGATCTGATGGCTTCTCATCTAAACAAGAAACTTCCCAGGTATTTGTCCAGATCCCGGGATCCTCAGGCGGAGGCAGTGGATGCATTATCACTTCCTTGGAAGTATCATCCTGCCTATATCTTTCCGCCTCTAGTTCTTCTTCCAAGAGTAATCTCCAAGATTCTGAAGGAATGCTCGTTTGTTCTGCTGGTAGTTCCAGCATGGCCTCACAGGTTTTGGTATGCGGATCTTGTCCGGATGGCCTCTTGCCAACCGTGGACTCTTCCGTTAAGACCAGACCTTCTGTCGCAAGGTCCTTTTTTCCATCAGGATCTCAAATCCTTAAATTTAAAGGTATGGAGATTGAACGCTTGATTCTTGGTCAAAGAGGTTTCTCTGACTCTGTGATTTATACTATGTTACAGGCTTGTAAATCTGTATCTAGAGAGATATATTATAGAGTCTGGAAGACTTATATTTCTTGGTGTCTTTCTCATCATTTTTCCTGGCATTCTTTTAGAATTCCGAGAATTTTACAGTTTCTTCAGGATGGTTTAGATAAAGGTTTGTCCGCAAGTTTCTTGAAAGGTCAAATCTCTGCTCTTTCTGTTCTTTTTCACAGAAAGATTGCTAATCTTCCTGATATTCATTGTTTTGTACATGCCTTGGTTCGTATAAAACCTGTCATTAAGTCAATTTCTCCTCCTTGGAGTTTGAATTTGGTTCTGGGGGCTCTTCAAGCTCCTCCGTTTGAACCTATGCATTCATTGGACATTAAATTACTTTCTTGGAAAGTTTTGTTCCTTTTGGCCATCTCTTCTGCCAGAAGAGTCTCTGAATTGTCTGCTCTTTCTTGTGAGTCTCCTTTTCGGATTTTTCATCAGGATAAGGCAGTGTTGCGAACTTCTTTTGAATTTTTGGGAGAGAAAGCATGCACGTTCACTTTAAAACAAACACACCAAAAAGAATGGGATTTGGCATTAAAAGAAACTTCACTAAAATTGATTGAAATTATAAAAAAATCACGTAATGAAACCTTAGAGGAAATTAATACTAAAATTACAGATCTTAAAAATCAATTAGAAAATAAGAGAGAACACCCTAACTTTAAAGAAAGGCAGAATATTCTAGTAAATAAATTGATAGAACTAAAACATGGCCTACTAGACACCAAATGGAAGAAATTAGAAAGAGATAGGAATGATTTATTGGAACAAACTAAAGAATTAAAAGACAGAATTGAAAATGCTAATAAAGTAACTACACAATCAGATGATTGGGATAAACATAAACATATTAATAGACAACATTCTAGAGGCCACATACCACCTAACATACCAAAAAAATAAAAATTTTGAGATATACGGGAATAGGAACATACAAAGTGGCCAGTTTGAGAATGCGTATGATACACAATATCCTGAACAATACCAATCCAATACCAACTGGAGAGATCATTCTAACTATGGGACACATAGATATAAGGTTCCTTTCCAACAATATCGTCACAACCCTAATTATCCCAATAGAACATACCATGGAAATTCTGAAAATTACTATGGCAATAGAATACCACAAAACTTTAGGGATACATATAGAAATGGGTACAGATCCCAATATCATGAGAACAGAAACCACAATAACCATAACTTTTGGCAAAATACAAGACAACAAAGAAATTCATACTATGACTCAAATGATGAATATTATGACAATAGGAGAAATAGATCAAGGATGGATAGTTGGCATTTAGAAACCAACAATAGATTTGCAACCTTAGATAATGAATGTGATATCGGGATAATTAATAATGAGAAAGATTTTTTAGGCAACAGCCCTCCGAGGGAGGGCACCTCAAAGAACCTTGCAGCTCTAGAAAAAAGAGAGAAATCTTACACCCCATCAAATCTAAGAAAAGGCAAAGAGAGTGAGATAAATATTGGTAACACAGGTATTTTTAACCTGAGCAATAAAGAATTGAATAATGATGAAAAAATGATATTATCATTAGGTTTATCATTTGCTCCAACTACTACTCTTAACAAATTCAATACCCATATTCATGTAAAACAATTCATCAGAAAGTTAACACTAAAACGCTATTTTCTGAAGAATCCCATAGAAAGACAGGTAAATCCATCCAAATTCCCTAAAATTGTAACAGATAATGATGATAAAAGAACCCATACTAACCTTAGACCCATATCCAAATTCTATCCTTCATACGCCAAAGGATCTAACATAGAAACCTTTGAAAAGATGGTCTTAAAAGATTTAAAAGAATTTAACCCTAAAAAATCGAGGCCCAATTTTAATTTATTAAAAAAAGATAAAGACATTATAGATAAACTACAGAAAGATAAAGACGTAATCATAAAGCCAGCAGATAAGGGTGGGGGGGTTGTTATTATGAATAAAACTAATTATATAACCGAAGCAAACAGAATATTGAGTGACCCCAAAACATACAAAATATTAGAACTTAACCCGATCAATAAGATTAAGAAAAATTTACTTTGCATTTTGGAGGAGGGAAGGGATGGGGGTACTATTAATGATAATGAATTCAATTACTTGTATCCTGAATTCCCAAGAACCCCCATCTTTTACTTCCTCCCGAAAATCCATAAGGACCTTATAAATCCTCCGGGGAGACCCATCATATCTGGAATAGGCTCTATAACATCTAATCTTTCCAGATATGTGGATATATTTCTTCAGAAATACGTTAAAAATCTCAACACCTATTTGAAAGATTCCACTCAAGTACTACAATTAGTTGAAAAAATTAAATGGGAAGAGAATTATTTCCTTGCAACTAGTGACGTTACATCCCTTTACACGATCATTGATCATGAACAGGGCTTAAGGGCCATTGAAAACACTCTGGAATCAGATAAAGATATGGATAATCATCTTAGAAAGTTCATTCTAAAAGGAATAAAATTTATATTAGAAAACAATTATTTCGAATTCAATGGTAGATATTATCTTCAATTAGAGGGTACCGCAATGGGCACAAGGTTCGCGCCAAGTTACGCTAACATATTCATGGGAGATTGGGAGGATCACTTCCTTATGTCACATGAATTTGGCGCGGACCTCGTGCTCTTCAAGAGGTATATAGACGATATACTAATAATATGGAAAGGCTCGGAAGAAAACCTGAAATTGTTCTTTCAAGCGATGAATACCAATGATAAGGGTCTTCATTTCACCTACCAATATAGTAAAACTTCCATTTCTTTTCTAGATTTAGAATTATTCGTTGATGAGGGTAGTTTAGCTTATAAAACATTCTTCAAACAAGTAGACTGTAATGGGTATGTACATAAGAAGAGTTGCCACCATGAAAGATGGAAAGGCAATATACCCATAGGTCAATACCTTAGAATTAAGAAAAATTGCTCTAAATATACAGACTTTGAGACCCAGGTGAATGTCCTCCAACAGAGATTCTACGAAAGAGGGTACAGTGAGCAAGAACTAGAAGGAGCCATGATTAGAGCCAAAACAACAGAGAGAAGTTCTCTCTTACAGTATAAAGATAAAAACACATCAGCCATCAGGGATAATAAAAATGAGTATGATGTAGCACTAATAACAAACTATAATGACGATCACCAAACATTACGTAAAATAATTACAAAACATTGGCACATAGTCAAAAAAGATCCCTTGATAGGAGATCTCCTAGCATACAAACCTAAAATCATTTTTAGAAAAGCTAGAAATCTAAAGCAAATTCTAGCTCCCAGTGTCCTAAAGAAAGACAATGTCACTATGGTAGATCAAGATCTCAGAGGGAATAATCTAAAGGGTTTTTTTCCCTGCATTTCATGTAGGGCTTGTAGGTATAGTAGCAAAATTAGCTCCATTCAGATAACAGGGACAAATATAGATTTTAAAATTAAAGATACTATAAGATGTTCTCACAAAGGCATTATATATCTTTTAAAATGTTCATGTGATTTATTTTATATTGGAGAGACCACCAGATTTTTACGTGACAGGATCAGGGAACATCTCTGTAATATTGAAAAAGGGAATCTAGACACCCACTTATATAAACATTTTAGAGAGATCCACAAAAATAATTTACAGCATTTAAAATATTGGGGAATATGTAAGGTCAGAGGAGACTGGAGAGGAGGGGACTTCGAAAGCAAATTACTCAAAAAAGAAGCCGAACTAATCTATAAATTTGATACCCTTTTCCCCCGAGGTCTCAATTCAGAGATAGACCTATCCCCTTTTTTAGGAATTAAGATATAATATATTTACAATTAATATATAGACAATATATGAAAATATCCCAAATCCTATATGAAGAACTGATAACATTTACTCTAGAATGTATAAAAGATAAATAATTCTTTAGAACTTCAGAAATTAAAAAAGAATTTTATAACATTTAGTAATCAAGAAAAGGTTTCATAGTTTGATTAATTTACTACAAGGTTATATATAACGAAAATCATGCTTTATTCTCCAGCACCATTTAATACCCAACTATGATAAGCTGATGTCCATAGAATTCTAACAAATAATTTCTTTGATCATTTCTATTTTTTATGTACTAGATGATTAAACTGTCTATCCCAATAGATATGAAACTCACTAATTCTTAATAAAATACCACCTTTGGCTTTACCACCTTAATCGAGTTTTACCACCCTAACTGAACATTCATACATATGCTATGATATCTTTAAGTTTGAGCGCGATAAAAACTTTTTATAAATATTATGTGTACCAGCTTTTATTGAATGAACGGATGACCCAATTCAAACGAAGATAATATACCACCTTAAGTATAAATAAGCTTTATCATAATTCCACCTTTAATTGGAAAAACTCACAACCAATGAACACAATCCAAGGATCATTTAAACCCTGTCCCGGGAACTAACCAGTATCTTGAAAAAGCCCTATCGGGTGAAACGCGTAGACTTACTTGTGTTGTTCCCAACAAAAGACTTTACTCTATCTTTAAATCTAGGTACCTAGTTTTACTCTGTAACCCGCGCGTGATTCACGCTAAGTGCGGGTCTGTGGACTTTCATTATCCCCTTAGAAATCCTGCAAATTCTGACATATAGAGGTTTGAAAAAACAAGCTGTCTCCAATCACGCTGACCGTGTTCAGCTGATTCAAGCTTAGGAATTTTGGAGCAAAGAAAGCAGTTTCCAATCACGCTGACCTGGTTCAGCCGACTCAAGAAAGTAAGAAAAGTTACTAACACTTTGGAGATATTGTTTACTTCTGATAATCTCCAAAAGTGTAAGCTATCAAGCCGTTATTACAATCATTTGGAAGAGTGTGAGTATAACCTGATTACAAGGTGTTCAACATGATCGCTTAACTTTTATGAAAAATCCTACTATATTAACTCCACGCTGACATTATTTGCTGAACTGTAACATTTTTTTCGATCAGTTAACACAAGAAACTATGTTGCAAAGACTGTGAAGATCTCACTCAAGAACGATATTAACATTGTAACAATCTTGCTGCATCTTTTTACAACGCTCAAACATTTTAACAAAAAATATTTCTTTTTCAATATTTTTTATATTTTTTAAGGTGGTAATCCAATTTTTAAAGGGAGACGTCCCTTCTATTTTATTTTAATGTGTAATGTTGTAATTGTATTTTAATGTGAGTAAAGGTATTCATTTCAATTTTATTTGCATTTCCCGTTATTTGACCAAGTGTGGTGAGAACTCAGCTCTTAGCGCCCTCTTTTTTCTCCTAACTTTCTTTTGAATTTTTACCTAAGGTTGTGAATTCCAACAACATTAGTAGAGAAATTGTAGTTCCTTCATTATGCCCTAATCCTAAGAATTCTAAGGAGAAATCATTGCATTCTTTGGATGTTGTTAGAGCTTTGAAATATTATGTTGAAGCTACTAAGACTTTCCGAAAGACTTCTAGTTTGTCATCTTTTCCGGTTCTAGAAAAGGCCAGAAAGCTTCTGCCATTTCTTTGGCATCTTGGTTGAAATCTTTAATTCATCATGCCTATGTTGAGTCGGGTAAAACTCCGCCTCAGAGGATTACAGCTCATTCTACTAGGTCAGTTTCTACTTCCTGGGCGTTTAGGAATGAAGCTTTGGTTGATCAGATTTGCAAAGCAGCAACTTGGTCTTCTTTGCATACTTTTACTAAATTCTACCATTTTTATGTGTTTTCTTCATCTGAAGCAGTTTTTGGTAGAAAAGTACTTCAGGCAGCTGTTTCAGTTTGAATCTTCTGCTTATGTTTTCATTTAAACTTTATTTTGGGTGTGGATTATTTTCAGCAGGAATTGGCTGTCTATATTTTATCCCTCCCTCTCTAGTGACTCTTGCGTGGAAAGATCCACATCTTGGGTAGTCATTATCCCATACGTCACTAGCTCATGGACTCTTGCTAATTACATGAAAGAAAACATAATTTATGTAAGAACTTACCTGATAAATTCATTTCTTTCATATTAGCAAGAGTCCATGAGGCCCACCCTTTTTTGTGGTGGTTATGATTTTTTTGTATAAAGCACAATTATTCCAATTCCTTATTTTTTATGCTTTCACACTTTTTTCTTATCACCCCACTTCTTGGCTATTCGTTAAACTGATTTGTGGGTGTGGTGAGGGGTGTATTTATAGGCATTTTGAGGTTTGGGAAACTTTGCCCCTCCTGGTAGGAATGTATATCCCATACGTCACTAGCTCATGGACTCTTGCTAATATGAAAGAAATGAATTTATCAGGTAAGTTCTTACATAAATTATGTTTTTGCGTGTGTCGGGTTGCGCTTGTTCAATGAAATTAAACTGTTTCTGCTTGTGCGCAAACCTGGTGAACACAAAAAGCTTAACTTTGAATATCACGTGCATGTTCACGTATTCCCTCAGTCTATGGAAAGAAAAAAGTAGGGGGAAAAAAGCGAACACTCTACTCTCAAGCAAGTCCGGTCACATATTCTCATTTGCACTAACCCGACATGAACATATGAATATTTCACATTCCAAATTTATTCACATAGATTTAATTTATCATATATCTCATATGTTCATATATCTATATATCTGATGTTTTTTTGGTGATGGATGGATGATATATAGATATATATACAGATATATATGTAGTAATATATATTTATAAATTCTTAGAACATATTCTGCTATGTGCAGGACATTGGAATGTGAAATATTTACAGTAAACACATAGTTAAATACTTTATTAAATACTAGTCCTAAAGCCCGTTCATACGGGCCATTTTTTGCAGTACAGCGGTCCCACCTCTTGCGCTCTCTCCCTCTCCCTCTCTTTTGCTCTCTCTCTCCCCCTCTCTTTTGAGCTTTCTCTCTCCCCCCTCTCTTTTGAGCTCTCTCTCCCCCCTCTCTTTTGCGCTCTCTCTCCCCCTCTCTCTTTTGTGCTCTTTCTCCCCCCTCTCTTTTGCGCTCTCTCCCCCCCTCTATTTTGAGCTCTCTCCCCATCTCTTTTGAGCTCTTTCTCTCCCCCCTACTCTTTTGCGCTCTTTCCCCTACTCTTTTGTGCTCTCTCTCTCCCCCTCTCTTTTGCGCTCTCTCTCTCCCCCTCTCTTTTGCGCTCTCTCTCTCCCACTCTCTTTTGCGCTCTCTCTCTCCCCATCTCTTTTGCTCTCTCTCTCTCCCCCATCTCTTTTGCGCTCTCCCCCCCTCTCTCTCCCCTCTCTTTTGCGCTCTCCCCCCTCTCTTTTGTGCTCTCTCTCCTCTCTTTGGCGCTCTCTCTCCCACCCTTTCTTTTGCGCTCTCTCTCCCCCTCTCTTTTGCGCTCTCTCTCCCCCTCTCTTTGGCGCCCTCTCTCCACCCTCTCTTTTGCGCTCTCTCTCCCCCCTCTCTTTTGTGCTCTTCCGCCCTCTCTTTTGCTGTCTCTCTCCCCCTCTCTCTTTTGCTGTCTCTCTCCCCCCTCTCTTTTGCTGTCTCTCTCCCCCCTCTCTTTTGCTGTCTCTCTCCCCCTCTCTCTTTTGCTGTCTCTCTCCCCCTCTCTCTGTTGCTGTCTCTCTCCCCCCTCTCTCTGTTGCTGTCTCTCTCCCCCTCTCTTTTGCGCTCTCTCTCTCCCCCCTCTCTTTTGCGCTCTCTCTCCCACCCTTTCTTTTGCGCTCTCTCTCCCCCTCTCTTTTGCGCTCTCTCTCCCCCTCTCTTTGGCGCCCTCTCTCCACCCTCTCTTTTGCGCTCTCTCTCCCCCCTCTCTTTTGTGCTCTTCCGCCCTCTCTTTTGCTGTCTCTCTCCCCCTCTCTCTTTTGCTGTCTCTCTCCCCCCTCTCTTTTGCTGTCTCTCTCCCCCCTCTCTTTTGCTGTCTCTCTCCCCCTCTCTCTTTTGCTGTCTCTCTCCCCCTCTCTCTGTTGCTGTCTCTCTCCCCCCCTCTCTCTGTTGCTGTCTCTCTCCCCCTCTCTTTTGCACTCTCTCTCTCCCCCCTCTCTTTTGCTGTCTCTCTCCCCCCTCTCTTTTGCTTCTCTCTCCCCCCTCTCTTTTGCGCTCTCTCCCCTCTCTTTTGCGCTCTTTCTCCCCCTCTCTTTTGCGCTCTCTCTCCCCCTCTCTTTTGCACTCTCTCTCCCCCTCTCTTTTGCGCTCTCTCTCCCCCCTCTCTTTTGAGCTCTCTCTCCCCCCTCTCTTTTGTGCTCTCTCTCCCCCTCTCTTTTGCGCTCTCTCACCCCTCTCTTTTGCGCTCTCTCCCCTCTCTCTTTTTGTTCTCTCTATCCCCCCTCTTTTGCTCTCTCTCTCCACCCTCTCTTTTGCGCTCTCTCCCCCCTCTCTGGTGGACAGTTCAGGTTCGGCCTCGGAAGGCCAGACGTCTACCCAGGTCCCGGACAGTATACCAACAGAACAAAGAGGGGTAACTACACGTTCAAAAAATGGGGGGGAGGCGAGACCTCACCCCAGATGCGAGGGCTACAAAGCTAAAACCTCTACGCCCCCCATGGTAACAAAGGAGGATATCGTTCCTATTCACTGTCCACTACCAAAAAGTATATTTTGAATAAGGGTTTATCCTTTTTTCCAACCCAGAGAACTGACCAGTTTGAGCTGTATGTGGACTTACAGAAATTTCAATGGAACTTGAAACTTAGGGAGTACTTCCCAAAGCAACAGGGTGGAGACAAGGCACTCAGAACGGTTTACAGATTTGACCCTACTAGCAATAACGCTAGCATAAAAACGTTCTCAAGATTGGTACATACTGATATGGAGGTTGATATCAAGAAGAATAACAACAGCACACACAATAATCTGTCCCAAACTGAAAGAATGGCTTTAAAGTAATTATCAGAACAAGCATCTATTGTGATTCGCAGAACTACGAGGATTACAAATTGGAAATTATGAGACAACTCAATGACACAAACACCTATACATGCCTGACTGCTGACCCTGTTATGAGTTTTAAGGGACAGATCGATGCATACCTTCTGGAAGTTTATGAAGGGGGATACCTTGATAAACAGACATGGGAGTACTTGAAGACAGAGTTCCCTATTACTCCTGTTTTCTACACCTTACAGAAGGTGCACAAAATTCTAGACTCCCCACCGGGCAGACCTATAGTGTCGGCTATAGGATCACTGTTAAAGCCTATTGCCACCTATCTTGACGTCATATTACAACCACTTGTAAGAAATATGAGTTCTTTTCTTCTCAACTCTCCATTACTTAGTATGATAGAGGGATTACCTTGACTGGAAGATAATGACCTACTTGTCACGTTGAACGTGACAAGTTTATATACTGTGATCCCCCATAATGAGGGATTGCAAGCCATCAGGAGACAGCTTTAAAGATACCCCTATGTGGGACCTCCACCTGAGATCTTGATCCACCTACTTGAGTGCTGCCTAACAATTAACTATTTTATGTTTGAGCACCAGTTCTACGTGCAGAGAACGGGACGGCGATGGGGTCCAATGTGGCTCCATCGTACACCAACCTCTACATGGCCGAATTTGAAACCAGTGATATAGGCCTGTTTAACGATCAACGTGTGAAATTTTTCAAATGTTATATTGATGACTTGGTGGCTGGTCTGGAATGGCAGTAGGGAATCTTTGGATGAATGGTTCATGAAATTGAACACGGCAAACCCAGCATTGAAATTTAAAATGGAGGTTGACAACATGAGTATCCACTTCTTGGACCTCTGCCTCTACAAGGAAGATGGTCGGCTGAAATCCACACTGTTCAGAAAGATAACAGATCAGAGCTCCCTTCTGTCCTATATCAGTGGGCATCCACCATCATTGAAGAGGTCATTACCTAAATCCCAGTTTAAGAGGGTGTACCATAACAATTCTGATGATGATAAAGCATCATCCCAAATTGACTAGATGTACATGAAATTCCAACAGAGAGGATATCCACCAAAGGTATTGGACCAACAAATACAAAAATTGACTGTGGCCAAAACAAGGACACCTCAAAAACAACTCATGTTCGTAACCACATTTATGAGTGATAAGAGGGATATCAGGAATTCCATGGACAAACACTGGGACATTCTGAAAATTGACCCTACTCTTCCATTTGAGCGGATGGTGCCACCACGCATTGGATACTGGAGGGCAACATCCCTGCGGGATATGTTGCTCAAAATGGACCCGAGATCCAGCTATCAGAAGAAGACCTGGCTGGACACTACGAAACCGGGCTGCTTCAGGTGCCTTGGTTGTGGGAAAAACCACAGACGATTTGAGGACCAGGATGTCCGGTCGGCCATAAGATTAGCCATACAGAAAGAGACATCAAAACAACCGGTAGCCAGGCATTTTGCCCAAAAGGGACATACAGTGGTCAAGCTGAATTATACCATTATTGACCATATCCCGCTCCTTACAGATAAGGCACAATGGCCCCCAATGGTCTTAATTCCCATCTGGACTGGCATTGCTTTTTATAGAGGGCCTTTTCTGCCATCCAGGCAGTTGTATATCAGGTCCTTATACTGCTGTACATATATAGGCTTCCATCCCTTATATGAAAATTATGAATTTTTGTAGTATATAGTATATACTGCAGGACTTACTAATAGGGTTGAGAATTTTTGTTTATGATAGGTGGGTTGTTTGATCTCTGCTACTTATGAGCAGTATTTTCCTTAGGCTATAATTTAGAATGAAGAGTTTTATCTCCCGGATTGGGGTTCTTGTAATTTATGCTATACTCTGTACATGTATAACCTGATCCCCATATTAGGATGTATTTGATGATCTGTGATAATGTAACCGCAATTCCCCCTTTTTGTATATATGTATATGTATACTATTCTTTAGTGGTGACTTATCGGCTATTTTGTGTTTAGCTTTATTTAGACCTGTGATTACTTGGTGTTTAAACAGTATCTAGATCTGTCATTTCTTTTTTATTGTATCCAATACGCAGACTAGGACTGTGATATGATTGGCTGGTTTTAGACATACCCGCTTGTTGATCCTATAATCATGTGGTGCGTTGGTATTTGTTGGTTGCTATGAGAACCCTGCTGTCAGCCGGTATGGTGTTGATGCGGCGAATCTTATCAATCATTCCGATCCTAGCCTCCTAGTTGCGGATGCTCTTCCTGATGTTTATACCTGTTAGCCGTGGTGATTAATCTCATTTTAGTTGTCTTCATGTTAAGATGTTAGTTGACACTGGGGAGTTCGGATGCCGGGTCGCCGCCTGATGACGTCAGCCGGTGGGAGTGGTGCTCCTAGCTGCAGCTCAGTTCTGGAACACTTGAGTTGATTAAAAAGTCACGGTGGTGGTAAGTAAGCAGTTGTTGTTATTTTTGATGTCTGACAAAGGAGGTAAAACCTTGAAACATTACAACTAATAAAAGTAACTTACAAAATCCTGGCGAGTGCATCCTTTATCTTTTACTAATATTCATTTCATGGAAGCACCCAGTCGATTTATATAAGAATTGTGAGTGCTGGCCTGTTACAAATCTGACAAAGGTTGATGAAAACATGAAAAAACATATTTATGCAATATTTATCCTATTATATAAATGGCCAAGTGTGTTTGTCTGAAGCTGTCATGCGCAGTAGAGACAGCACGAGGACAAACACACCTGGCCTTTGAGTCCCTGCTCCTGCTGGTGATCCGATCTGCACCGCGGTAGGAGTGGGTGTGGCCGGACGTGAGTGGGGGCGTGGCCGGGGCGTAGCCTGGCGTGAGTGGCCGTGAAGGGGGCGTGGCCTGGCATGAAGATGGGAGAGAGATAGAGAGAGGGGAGAGAGATAGAGAGGGGAGAAAAAGAGAGGGGGAGAGAGTCAGCAAAAGACAGGGGGAGAAAGAGAGGGGGAGAGACAGCAAAAGACAGGGGGGAGAGAGACAGTAAAAGAGAGGGGGGAGAGAGACAGCAAAAGAGAGAAGGGGAAAGAGACAGCAAAAGAGAGAGGGGGGAGAGACAGCAAAAGAGAGGGGAGATAGAGACAGCAAAAGAGATTGGGGGAGAGAGACAGCAAAAGAGAGGGGGAGAGAGCGCAAAAGAGAGGGGGGAAGAGCACAAAAGAGAGGGGGGGAGCGCAAAAGAGAGGGGGGAAGAGAGACAACAAAAGAGAGAGGGGGAGAAAGACAGCAAAAGAGAGAGGGGGAGAGAGACAGCAAAAGAGAGGGGGAGAGAGACAGCAAAAGAGAGAGGGGGAGAGAGACAGCAAAAGAGAGGGGGAGAGAGACAGCAAAAGAGAGAGTGGGAGAGAGAAAGCAAAAGAGAGGGGGGAGAGAGACAGCAAAAGAGAGGGGGGATAGAGACAGCAAAAGAGAGGGGGAGAGAGAGCAAAAGAGAGGGGGGAAGAGTGCAAAAGAGAGGGGGAGAGAGAGCGCAAAAGAGAAGGGGGAGAGAGACAGCAAAAGAGAGCGGGGAGAGAGACGGCAAAAGAGAGGGGGAGAGAGACGGCAAAAGAGAGGGGGAGAGAGACAGCAAAAGAGAGAGGGGGAGAGAGACAGCAAAAGAGAGAGGGGGAGAGAGACAGCAAAAGAGAGGGGGGAGAGAGACGGCAAAAGAGAGGGGGAGAGAGACGGCAAAAGAGAGGGGGAGAGAGACGGCAAAAGAGAGGGGGAGAGAGACAGCAAAAGAGAGGGGGAGAGAGAGCGCAAAAGAGAGGGGGGAGAGAGACAGCAAAAGAGAGGGGGGAGAGAGACGGCAAAAGAGAGGGGGAGAGAGACGGCAAAAGAGAGGGGGAGAGAGACAGCAAAAGAGAGAGGGGGAGAGACAGCAAAAGAGAGGGGGGATAGAGACAGCAAAAGAGATTGGGGAGAGAGACAGCAAAAGAGAGGGGGAGAGAGCGCAAAAGAGAGGGGGGAAGAGCACAAAAGAGAGGGGGGGGAGCGCAAAAGAGAGGGGGGAAGAGAGACAACAAAAGAGAGAGGGGGAGAAAGACAGCAAAAGAGAGAGGGGGAGAGAGACAGCAAAAAAGAGGGGGAGAGAGACAGCAAAAGAGAGAGGGGGAGAGAGACAGCAAAAGACAGGGGGAGATAGACAGCAAAAGAGAGAGTGGGAGAGAGAAAGCAAAAGAGAGGGGGGAGAGAGAAAGCAAAAGAGAGGGGGGAGAGAGACAGCAAAAGAGAGGGGGGATAGAGACAGCAAAAGAGAGGGGGAGAGAGAGCAAAAGAGAGGGGGGAAGAGTGCAAAAGAGAGGGGGAGAGAGAGCGCAAAAGAGAGGGGGGAGAGAGACAGCAAAAGAGAGGGGGGGAGAGAGACGGCAAAAGAGAGGGGGAGAGAGAGCAAAAGAGAGGGGGGAAGAGTGCAAAAGAGAGGGGGAGAGAGAGCGCAAAAGAGAGGGGGGAGAGAGACAGCAAAAGAGAGGGGGGGACAGAGACGGCAAAAGAGAGGGGGAGAGAGACGGCAAAAGAGAGGGGGAGAGAGACAGCAAAAGAGAGAGGGGGAGAGAGACAGCAAAAGAGAGAGGAGGAGAGAGACAGCAAAAGAGAGGGGGAGAGAGCACAAAAGAGAGGGGGGAAGAGCGCAAAAAGAGGGGGAGAGAGAGCGCAAAAGAGAGGGGGAAGAGAGAGCGCAAAAGAGGGGGGAGAGAGAGAGCGCAAAAGAAAGGGGGGAAGAGTGCAAAAGAGAAGGGGGAGAGAGCGCAAAAGAGAGGGGTGGAGAGAGCGCGCAAAAGAGAGGGGGGTGAGAAAGCGCAAAAGAGAGGTGGGTGAGAGAGCGCAAAAGATGTTAGTTGGCACTAGGGAGTTCGGATGCCAGGTCGCCGCCTGATGACGTCAGCCGGTGGGAGTGGCGCTTCTAGTTGCGGCTCGGTTCTGGAACACTTGAGTTAGTTTAAAAGGCATGGTGGTGGTAAGTAAGCAGTTGTTGTTATTTTTGATGTCTGACGAAGAGGGTAACACCCCAAAATGTTACAACTAATAAAAGTAACAAACAAAATCCTGGCATCCTTTACTTTTTACTTTTATATATATATATGTCTATATATGTGTAGATATGTATTTATGTGTTTATATGTGTATAAACTGTATGTTTATAAATACATATATACACATATAAATACATAAACACATATGTACACATATATAGACATATATGCATATACATATGTAGACATGTATATGTATATATCTCAAAGTTTAAAGCCCTGTATCTGCCTTTTTTCCAAACACCTGAGATCTCATATCTTTGAGCTTTCATAACTTTTGTGTGAAATATTTTTTGAATAAAATAAAATATTTTAGTTTTGCAAAACAGTTAACCACAGCCCTAAAGTTGCGCTAATCATTCAAGCATAAATCGCGATTGCGCTCAAGCGATTACGTTTACTTTCAATTCAAAATACCAGTGATAATTACAAAGAGTGCAAATGCCTGTAAGATACCCCATATCTCTTGTGCACACATTTTTGCCCTCCACTTGTAATCTGGCTCAAAATATGTACCCTCACATACCACATATGCATAAATAGGTACATAACAAACAATGGATAAAAAATAATATAAGCTTAAAGGGAGATGAAAAGCAGATTTATTATTTCCTAACTCAAATATAGCATACAGTCTTAACTCCTTGCGCCAATTGGATATAGGAACTATGTCACACAGTACTTTGCCCAGTGTACTGTGATGACTTAGTACCTTTGTCTAACACAGAGTCGTATGCTGTGGTCTCTGATGTCAGCTTAGACAGCGGAGACTGCAGTTCGGGGCAGAAGGCATCTGCCTTCAAATGGTAAGGGAGCACTTATCATGTCTGTCTGTGTAATTACTCTGGTTTGGTGCAGAATGAAAGTGGTGGGAGGGAAGGAGGGAGGTGGGTGGCCCAGTGGAGGAGGGGTAAGGGAGGAGCAGGGTTCCCAAAACTATGGAAAAAAATGTAAGTCATGGAGAGGGAGGGAGGGGTCCCTACACTACAAGAAATTGTTTGGAATGGGAGGGGAGTCCCTACTCTGCAGAAAAAAGTTGGTCTTGGAGGGGAGAGGTTGAGTGAGTCCCAACACTACATAACAAAGAGAAATAATTAATATTAAAAAAGTAGTAATTTGTTAGTGACGTTTGGGAGGGATTGGGGGGGGGGGGTATCAGGTGGGAATGTAATCCCTACACTAGAACAAATATTAACCTTACTAGATAACTGATTAACCCCTTCCCTGCAGAGAATTTCAGAAGTGTAGTGCCTAGCTGCAATTGGCAGCATTCTAATTGCCAAAAACAATTGCAAAGCCATGAATGTCTCCTATTTCTAAGCAAAGGGGATCCCAGAGAAGCTTTTATAACCATTTTTCGTATGACTGCAGTAGTTGTGTGTAAATAATTTTAATAAGAGACCAAAAGTTTGTGAGAAAGTTAATGATTTTTTTTATGATCGTATTTGGTGGCCAATTAGTGGCATCAAATATACCAAATTGTCCTAAATCAATACCTTGGGTTGGCTACTTTAAAAATATATATGTAGTTTTTATAGATAAATAAGAAAATACAAAGGTTCTGTTTCTGTTAAAAATGCTAAAAATTCCCTGAAAATACTGGTAGCTAAGGGGTTAAAAAAATCAATTAACGAGAAGAAAGTAGCACTCTGACAGAACTCCAGCATAAAATTGGATAAAAACCCCTTCAAACCTCACAATAACCACTTTGAACAGGGGTAAAAAAGTGGTACAACTCAGCAGGACACAGAGTCAGACAATTTAATACCGGAATTAGATATCCAGAGCTAAAACGAAGCCATCCGGTTTAGACACTTCCAGAGCTCATTCAGGAAAGACCGCGGCTGCGGCCCACATCGGAACCAGCTGTTAAGCTGTGCAAAAATACCCAAATAATTCTGTGAAACTAGCGGAGCACAATCCGAATTGTGGCACACACAAAATGGAGGTTTATTCACCTTTCAAAAGCGAAAATAGCTGGAACACACAGAGGAGACTGAACCTTCAGGGTAAGAGAGGCGGGAAAATCACCATCTTTAATTTTACACATACTAAATTTTCCAGCAGAGAATCAGCAATCCCCATATCCAATATCAGGTTCCCTAGAGAAGTAACAGAAGCTCTGCTGCAAATACCTTAAGGTTAGCCCACAAGTACGCCAGAACATAACAGTAGCCCCATGAAAATTGTCCCATCAAGGAATACAACACTACTCCCATAACCCAACAAGTGAGCTGCTGAGGCCATAAGTGGGAAGTTAAAGGAGAAAAAGCCGATTAAGGACAATTAACTCTTGGGAGTTTCACTCATTATTAAAGACGTTCAGAGAGTACATTTATCTAATTCCACAGACATAACTCTGACCATTACAAGGTTTCCTACTATGCCTTAAACAGTGATGCAGAGAGACGGCAGTGATAGTATGTAAAGTTTGATCAAAAGGTATACTTTCCATTTCGCAACTACATGATGTAATTTAATAATCCTGAGGACCCTATTAAGAAGCACCACAAGCAAATCCACCTCTCCAACATTACTATTACATCTGGGAACACTATTCCTTTAAATATGAAAAATAAATCCCAGACAGTTAAAAACTGCCTGTCCCGCTCTCAGATCAAACAGAGGACAATGGAAGCTTCCCTATCACCAGCGGGCAGCCATGCTTCGGCAACACCTAAAAAGACTGCTGAACCTGTCCCAGCAACCACTCCAAACCAATCATTACTACTGCAAATAGTTCACCACTGATCTGGAGGGGAAACTTGATGAGGTGGTGGAAGAGATTCCATATATCCATAACACAATCCAAGAACAATCTTCACATATCAAGAAATTAGAAGACCAACTGGAAGATCTGGAAAACAGATCTAGAAGGTCCAACTTACGCATTAGCAATTTACCTGAAAGCTATTCTAACTTTCCAGTTACGCTTGAGAAAATATTCCATTAGCTATTGCCTGAAACAGATGCTACTACAGGGAGTGCAGAATTATTTGGCAAGTTGTATTTTTGAGGATTAATTTTATTATTGAACAACAACCATGTTCTCAATGAACCCAAAAAACTCATTAATATAAAAGCTGAATAGTTTTGGAAGTAGTTTTTAGTTTGTTTTTAGTTATAGCTATTTTAGGGGGATATCTGTGTGTGCAGGTGACTATTACTGTGCATAATTATTAGGCAACTTAACAAAAAACAAATATATACCCATTTCAATTATTTATTTTTACCAGTGAAACCAATATAACATCTCAACATTCACAAATATACATTTCTGACATTGAAAAACAAAACAAAAACAAATCGGTGACCAATATAGCCACCTTTCTTTGCAAGGACACTCAAAAGCCTGCCATCCATGGATTCTGTCAGTGTTTTGATCTGTTCACCATCAACACTGCGTGCAGCAGCAACCACAGCCTCCCAGACACTGTTCAGAGAGGTGTACTGTTTTCCCTCCTTGTAAATCTCACATTTGATGATGGACCACAGGTTCTCAATGGGGTTCAGATCAGGTGAACAAGGAGGCCATGTCATTAGATTTTCTTCTTTTATACCCTTTCTTGCCAGCCACGCTGTGGAGTACTTGGACGCGTGTGATGGAGCATTGTCCTGCATGAAAATCATGTTTTTCTTGAAGGATGTAGACTTCTTCCTGTACCACTGCTTGAAGAAGGTGTCTTCCAGAAACTGGCAGTAGGACTGGGAGTTGATCTTGACTCCACCCTCAACCCAAAAAAGGCCCCACAAGCTCATCTTTGATGATAGCAGCCCAAACCAGTACTCCACCTCTACCTTGCTGGCGTCTGAGTTGGACTGGAGCTCTCTGCCCTTTACCAATCCAGCCACGGGCCCATCCATCTGGCCCATCAAGACTCACTCTCATTTCATCAGTCCATAAAACCTTAGAAAAATCAGTTTTGAGATATTTCTTAGCCCAGTCTTGACGTTTCAGCTTGTGTGTCTTGTTCAGTGGTGGTCGTCTTTCAGCCTTTCTTACCTTGGCCATGTCTCTGAGTATTGCACACCTTGTGTTTTTGGGCACTCCAGTGATGTTGCAGCTCTGAAATATGGCCAAACTGGTGGCAAGTGGCATCTTGGCAGCTGTACGCTTGACTTTTCTCAGTTCATGGGCAGTTATTTTGCACCTTGGTTTTTCCACACGCTTCTTGAGACCCTGTTGACTATTTTGAATGAAACGCTTGATTGTTCGATGATCACGCTTCAGAAGCTTTGCAATTTTAAGAGTGCTGCATCCCTCTGCAAGATATCTCACTATTTTTGACTTTTCTGAGCCTGTCAAGTCCTTCTTTTGACCCATTTTGCCAAAGGAAAGGAAGTTGCCTAATAATTATGCACACCTGATATAGGGTGTTGATGTCATTAGACCACACCCCTTCTCATTACAGATATGCACATCACCTAATATGCTTAATTGGTAGTAGGCTTTCGAGCCTATACAGCTTGGAGTAAGACAACATGCATAAAGAGGATGATGTGGTCGAAATACTCATTTGCCTAATAATTCTGCACTCCCTGTATGTCCTGATGGACAGAACACATAGGGCATTATCTAAACCTCCACAAGCATCTCTGGCCAGAGACGTGATAGTGCAATTGCATTATTTCCATATCAAAGATCAGATAATTAAAGCGGCAAGATCTGCATCAGCAATCTCCTTTGAAGGACATAATCTGCAAATATACTCTGATCTTTCACCTACTACCTTGCGGCGATGAAGAGAGCTGAAACCTATTTTAAATGTCCTTACAAATACGCAGATAAAATACAGATGGAACTTCCCCTTCAAACTTGTGTTTTCCTACCATAATACGAATTGATCTTGCTCGACCCTAGAGGAAAGCAACTATATTCTCCAAAAATTAAGGCTACTACCTGAGCAATCGGCTCCGACACCACAACCAAAGCCACAAAGGAAATCACTCCAGCATGACTGGACTCAAGTTGGAAGACAGAAGAAACAAAAAAGAGACATAAGAGATTCTAGAACCATGGACTGGGCAGACCAGGAACAGGAGACTCAGTCACAGGTTACCTGAACTCAGCTCAAGAGGATTGAGCTTTGAATTGATCTGAATTTCCTTTAGTTTATTGTTACTCATTGTTAGTAATAAGTGTTGTGAGATAATGTCTGTTTTGTGTAATACACAGGTGCCTTACTAACATTCCTTTTCCACCTCATGTCCTACTTGAAATGCCTAGAAGGGTCCTCCACTAATTTCCCTGTTTCCCCGCTCCTTCCCTACTGACCTCACCCCACTCCCTGTTTCCCCACTCCTTCCCTACTGACCTCATCCCATTCCTTTTCCCTCCCTATACCTTTGATTATTAAGTTAACAGTAAATGATACATTACTGCGGTTTGACTACTCAATTGTTTATGTACTTATTTGTCATTGTTATTTTGTTAATTTTTATGCTCAAGCAGAGGAAACTTGTTATTTCATCCCTAGTTCACAATAGGGAACACATAATTACAGTATACGGTACATCACTATTAATCACATATGGAAACTTGGGGAAAATGTTTATTTTAAACTCTACACATCAATACCACACTTCAGGCATGCATTTCAGCCATGCACACTTCCTAGACACAGCAGTTGGATCTAGACTAAATACCATGCATACTGACTTGAAGTCCTTCAGGCCTAAGAGTACGCCATTGGCAATACAAACCCCACACTTATCCCATGGCATCCATTAAAATAATTTCCCATAATGTACGAGGCTTACATTCTAATATTAAACACAAAAAGGCGCTCTCAGAATACAAATCTCTACGTGCACAAATTATAATTTTACAAGAGACACATTTCACTAAAAATAGTACCCCTAAATACTGGGACAAATCATATCCACAGCAATTCCATACTGTTGGTTCTAAAAAACATAAAGGTGTCTCGATTCTTCTGCATGCTTCTCTTTCTATGCACCAAATGAGAGACCATCTTCTTTCCTAACTAAAGTAAGCAATTAACTTTTTGGAAAAAATATAAAATGATTATAGCGGGATATTTCAACCTAACTCTTAACAATCAAATTTACAGAACTAAAATTGTAACACAAACCCCACAGAAAACTGAACCTTCTCAGGAAATTCTAGGCGACTTCCTCCTAGATTATAACCTCATAGATGCATGGAGGACTGTAAACAAAAATGAGAAGGACTATACATTCTACTCCCCAGTACATGGAACATATTCCAGAATAGATTACATTCTACTTAGTCAAATTCTAGTCCCACTCTTAACTAACGCTAGCATACATACCTGTACGTGGTCGGACCATGCACTAGTAACAGCAACCATTAATGGAGTCATCATTCATGACAGAACACGAAGAAAACTGGGTCCTTAACCCTAGACTATTGGGAGACCAATTAGTTGTTCAAAAAATACACACTAATATAGCCCACTTCATAGAAGACAACAAAGGGACCACCACTAACCCATTGTATCTATGGGCTGCTCTTAAAGCTACAATTAGAGGGAACCTAATAGAAGAGGCATCCAAACAGAATAAGGCACATAGAGCATGATTAGAGACACTTAAAAATGAAATTGAAGAGTTGAGACAATGTGAAATTAACCGCCCAAGTAGAAAAATAGCACAAATATTAAAACAAAAAAGTAAAGAACTAGACAGTTTACTAACAGAAGATACCACTAGAGCTATGAAATTGTTAGACACCCATTATTTTGTACACGCAAATAAGCCTGATAGAATGTTGGCAAATAAACTAAAGGAAATCACAAGGGCAACTACTGTCCCCCAATTACAAACCAAAAGAGGTATAACAACTAATAACCCGATGGAAATAGCAAACCTGTTTGCAGGTTTTTATCATGACCTCTATAATCTTCCTCACTATTCTGAAAAGAAAAACAAGATAGATGAATTAAATAAATTCCTAGGTGATAGTAAGCTCCCCTCACTAGCCCCCGAAGATATAAGTACCTTAAATTCACCAATCACTTTGGCGGAGGTATTAATGGCTATTAAAGACCTAAAACCCAATAAATCGCCAGGCCCAGACAGATACACGGGAGCATTTTTTTCAAAACCTTCAGAAATATAGTGGCCCCACAATTAGTAATAATCTTTAACTCCATTATGCAAGGAGGAGCAATTCCAGACAAAATGTTATTAGCAAGAATTTCAGTAATACCCAAACCAGACAAAAACAAACAACACTGTAAGAATTTTAGGCCCATCTCCCTAATTAATCAGGATATTAAATTATTTACAAAGATACTAGCTAATAGATTAAATGGTCCCCTTACTACACTAGTTCATTCAGATCAAGTAGGATTTATCCGGGCCAGAGAAGCACCAGATAAAATAAGAAAAGTCATTGATTTGATTAATTTTGCATCTCAGGAGAGAATGCCTTCTCTGTTCCTGTAATTAAATGCAGAGAAGGCATTCGATAGAGTGGATTGGAGCTATATGTCTGCCCTGTTGAAAGGCATAGGAATGCAAGGAGAGTTCCTCAATGCTATTAGATTCCTCTACTCTACACCAGCAGCATATATAAGACTGGCAGGCTACCAATCCAGAAATATTAACATTCAAAATGGTACAAGGCAAGGATGCCCCTTATCACCATTATTATTTGCCCTCTGTATAGAGCCACTTGCTATTAAGATTAGGGACTGCCCAGATATTGCAGGTATACCTGTAGCTGAGAAATAATATAATATGGCATTGTTTGCGGACGATGTCATCCTAACACTAACGAAACCTTTATTGTCCCTACCACCCCTATACTCCATACTACAAAAATTCAGCACGTTATCTGGAAATAAAATTAGTGAAGATAAGTGTGAAGCATTAAGTGTCAATATCCCATCAACAACAAGGACAATTCTAGAATTGAACTTTTCGTTTAAATGGGCAACAAAGACAATTAAACATCTAGGAATCTATCTTACCACCGATGTACATGCCCTCTACCAGTACAACTAAAAGCCCATGCTAACACACTTAAGACATCTTATGACTAAATGGTCAAAATATAAGTTATCACTTTTAGGGAGAATAGTAACAACAAAAATGACAATTTTACCCAAGCTCTTGTACCTGTTCAGGTCACTACCTATTTCTGTGCCTCTTCTAGAGATCAATAACCTACAGAAAGACATTCTTGTATTTATATGGAACAACAAAAGGGCCAGAATAAATAAACACATAATGACAAGACACAGAACTGGAGGGGGCTAGGCATACCACATTTGACTTCCTAATATTATGCTGCTAGAATGTCACAAACTGCTCTATGGCATCACATAACTAGTGACATACAATGGGTACATCTAGAAGCAAATATCATTGATGTGGATGATATAGCCAAATTATTGTTGACGCCTAAAATAAACAGGCCTCAAATAGGGAAAAATCTCATAGCTATTTCTCATACACTATTCATATGGGATAAATTGACACTGAAATATCCATTACTCAACAATAGATCAACAGTTGTCCCATTACTAAATCATAATACTTCAATAGATAAGATGGTACAAAGCAAATGGATAAACAGAGGTTTATATAGAATAGCGGATACCTTTATTAATGGGAAGTTTCTTACCAACCAACAATACAAAGATTTAAATTCAACAAATGGACACACATGGTTCCACTATTTTCAATTAAGAGCTACGATAATGGAAGCTCTGGGTAATTCCCCTCCACACAATCGTACTTTCTTTGAAATGATGTGTTTAGCAGAAGCAAGAATGAAGGGAGCCATTGCTAAACTATGCCTTACATTCAACATAACTAAACCTGACACTAAAAACTCTCTTATGGGGGGGCGGAGTCGACTGCCGCCATGAGCAGTCGCATGTAGCGTGAGCTCCGTGACAAATTTTAACTGGGGAATAATCATTGGCATGTAAAAACAGCTTGAAGTAGCTAAAAAGCACCCCTAACATAAGCACATCTGCTGGAGACACTATACGAGAAGCGGATCGCATCTACACACGGAAGATCGCTAGAAATAGCAGCCGCTTCAGTCCCGGTCTGGGCCTCGATCCTGGCTCCTACTCCCAGTAAGCTAAAAACCACATACACCCCCAAGGGGTGACAGGAGCAGAAAATACTCACAAGAGACAGCACCCGGAGCTCGATCGGCAAGCAGCACACCACAAAATACAGCAGATCAAGGTAAAAGGGCGCGAATAGCGCATATATTTAATAAGGGGCGGCAGACCACAAAAATCAAACAGAAAGTGAACCCGGTCACATATGCCATATCACACTTTGCCTTCACCTCCCACTAATCTAACTTTATAACTATACGAATAAAGCTACACAGGGTTAAAAGCATTATACACGCTGCACCAAGGAACAGCTTGTACGGGGAAATCCAACAGACATATCAATTTACACTCACAGGAGGGATTGAGTAATAAGGCCTTATCTACTTAAGGAAAAATAGCTGCGCATAACATAGAGGTACTGAGAGGAGCAGAGAACAAACTTAAAACAGTTCAGCATGGCTGCAAGAAAGCAAAATAAGGGAGAAAAGACAAATAAAAATGTGTCTGCTTCAGCAACTAAAATGAATACATATTTTAAAGCTCTCAGCACCTCACAAGAACAAGAGATGGATTCTGATCAAGAGGAAAATTCACCTCCTCAAAAATCCCCAATTCTTGAAACAGAAGGTGAAGCACCACTCACTAGAGCAGACCTCACTTCACTTGCTTCTAAGGAGGACTTTAATACATTATTGCTGCAGGTTGGGAAAATTCTAAAAGATGGCCTAGCAGAAGTCAAAAAAGATATTACAGAACTTAATGAAAGGTTTGAATATATTGAAGAACAAACTAATGATGTCGCTAACATAGTAGATGGGCATTCCAGATGCCTCTCAATACAAGATATTCAGATACAGCAACTCAAAAGCCAACTAGAAGATTTAGATAATAGGGGCCGACGGCAAAATCTACGAATCCGTGGTGTTCCAGAGACAGTGACAGGGGACACAATCCCGCACTATCTATCCAGCACCTAACTAATGACCCCTCTGCAACTCAATATCAATTAGACAGAGCGCATAGGGCTCTGAGGCCCAGACCAAAAGACTCTGAACCACCCAGGGATATAATCCTAAAATTTCATAAATATCAGGACAAAGAAACAATAGCCCAAGCAGCTAGAAAAACCACCCCTCTCCTGTTCGAAGGGAGACCCATCCAGATTTACGCAGACTTGAGTCCAATGACTCTATCCAACCGTCGAGAGGCAAGATTCCTAACGGAACATTTAAGAGAACACAAGATCCCATATAGGTGGGGATACCCTTTTTGCCTTAAAGTGAATAAAGACAACACGATCATAACATACAGAAGCCCTGAGGACCTAAAAGAATTTTGCAGAGCATTGCAAATACCCTCTCCTACATTGCCCCGCCTGCAGGAGAAAATGACATCAACAAAGAATTATCCATCGGATGCTCCACAACCACAACGCTCTCACTGGCAAACAGTGAACCGTAAAAGGCAAAGAAATACACCGGCTCTCCCACATCCAGCAGAGGAGAATTGAAGGACACCAGAAAATCAGAAGATTGTGCAAAGAATTAAGACTGAAAAGGGACTGGTAATATGTATAGATAAAGATGCTCTAATATCCCTTAAATTTGTTTATATATATATTAGAGATTTGCATCACTTTCTATCTAGGAATTAAAATTCAAGATTTAAACTCCTGTATAGCTACCATAGTAAATTAAAAAGGTCAAATAGAAATACAGGAAATGTTTATGTTAAAATTGTATAAAACACAGTGATGAAGGAACGATTAAAATATATTAGCTATTTCACTACAATGAAACCCCCAGTTATACTAATCAAGTACTCTAATACTTGAACTTAAGGTACCCCCGAAATATAGTGACATTTATGTCAGAAAAAAACCTGGTTAGTACCAGGTATGGTTATGTTGTTGATTGTTTGAAGTTATTTAAGTTATTTTTGTTCATGGTTGTTATTGTTTGGATTGTTGTTCTATATTTTGCAGTCGCTGATATAACGTTTAATAGCAGCATAAAGACTCATACCAACTCACTAGGTAAGTAGCCAAGCTTTTCTGTACGGGGAAAAGAAAGACCTTTTCCTAAACTCAGTTTTCTCAGCTCCCTATCTAGACAAGATGCCCGTAGTAGAAATCTAGTGGGACCAATGTGTTGCATACTAAAATGTGACGCTTTCCAACATGCAAGCACTAACAGAGATCATACATATTCTTTTTTATTTATACTAGGATGGCACTAAGTCAAATTAAATGCCTAACACAAAATTGTAAGGGCCTTAATTCACCTACAAAGAGGTCAGTGGCACTGTCACATTTCCACAAATTAAAAGGAGATATTATATTTATTCAAGAGTCGCACTTTACTAGGTTAAGTACCCCCAGATTCACATCTAGGGAATACCCCACTGGTTTCTTTAATTCACACCCAAACAGGAAGGTAGCTGGAGTTGGAATTATTTTTCATAAGAACATACACTTTAACCTTCAAAACAAATACGAGGATGAAGAGGGTAGGGTTATTATACTCGTAGCGCTACTATTTAACACGTTAGTGACCTTGGCTTGCATATATGCACCTAATTCTCAACAGAGGAAATTTTTAAGGAAAGCCAACGATAAAATATTAGAATTAGGGAAGGGGATAGTTATCATTGGAGGCGACCTTAATATTACATTTGACCCCCAAATGGATAGCTCTTCTACAAAGAAGAGGAAAACACATTCACTAGTCAAGGCCCCAACAGAAATAGATTGCTTCAGACATAACAACATGGTAGACATATGGAGAGTGCAACACCCCCGAACAAAAGATTATACCCATTATTCACACGCACAAAAATCTTTCTCTAGACTTGATTATTTTCTTATCGACCATAGTCATATACATCTTGCAACGCACACAGAGATAAGCCCAGCTGCATGGACAGACCATGCATCGGTTACAATGGATCTAGATTGGCACAATAGGCCTTTGAGATCAGCATCTTGGAGGGTAGATGAATCACTACTTCATGATCCAGAGATAACTAAAGACATAAAAACAAAAATGAGGGAATACTTTCAACTAAACACCAATTCAGTAAATAACAGTGGAACTCTATGGGAAGCCCATAAGGCGGTTATTAGGGGTTGTTGTATACAACACAAGGCAAGGAAAAACAGGGACAGGAATGCAGAGTATCGGAAGTTAACACAGCTTCTCAAGGAAGCAGAACACATACATAAACTGAACCCAAGTAGCACGGAATCTCTAGGAATTCTCACCAAAGCAAGGGCTGCACTAAACACACACCTACAAAGGGAAGCACATAAGAAAGCACTTTATCTTAAAAAGATTTATTTCCATGGGGGTAATAAAGCGGGTTCCTTACTGGCCAAAGCTTTAAAAAAGAAAACAGCTATAAATCACATATATCACGTTAATGATAGTGAAGGAAACAAGAAATATAGTAGCCCAGAAATAGCAGAGTCCTTTAAGAAATACTATGACCAGATATACAACTTATCAAAAGAGAAGGAACATCCCTCCCCTATAAATATACTCTCATACTTACCTACCCACGATCACTCCACAACAAAAGACGGCCCTAGATTCGCCAATAACGACCTTGGAAATAATAAAGGCTATCAAAGATCTGCCTTTGGGCAAGAGTCCAGGCCCAGATGGACTAACAAACAAATATTATAAAACCTTTAAAGAGGAATTGGTGGCCCCACTACTAACCCTCTATCACACGGTAGATGAAAATAACCAACTTCCAACCCCAATGAAAGAAGCACATATTACAGTTATCCCAAAGCCAGGGAAAACATTAGACTCCCCTTCAGACTATAGACCCATCTCATTATTAAATACAGACCTAAAAATTCTAGCAAAGATACTAGAAACCAGACTGAGTCCTATACTCCCCTCTTTAATTCACATGGATCAAACGGGCTTTGTGGAGGGACGGGAGGCTAGAGATAACACTATTAGAGCACTACAACTGATGGAACACTCCAAATTAAATAAGATAAACACTATCTTCCTATCTACTGATGCCGAAAAGGCTTTTGATAGGTTAAATTGGGATTACCTATTTGCTACACTCAAAAAATTTGGCTTTGGGGACATCCTTATCAACAGAATTCGGGCATTATATAATTCTCCGACGGCCAAAGTTAGACTTAATGGGATGCTCTCTGAAGGATTCCATATAGGCAATGGCACACGACAGGGTTGCCCTCTGTCCCCATTGTTGTTCGTTCTTAGTATAGAAACCTTGGCAGCCCGTATTAGACAAAATAAAGACATCAGGGGAATCTCTTTGGGAGATAATGAATACAAAGTATCACTTTACGCGGACGACATCCTCCTGTCCCTCACCACGCCACATACCTCCATAAGAGCAGTCACAGAGGAATTTAATATATTTGGGAAACTATCCTATTTCTCTATAAATTACTCTAAATCTGAATTACTAAATATTAACCTCCCTAAGTCAGACCTAAATGCTCTGATGACTTATTGCCCATACAAATTACAAAAAAACATGTTAAAATATCTCGGAATAAATCTTACCCCAAATAATAAATTACTCTTTAAATTGAATTACTCCAAACTATTCAACTCCACCCAAGCTGATTTAGACTCTTGAAAAAAAGGACCCTTTTCCTGGCTAGGTAGGATCCAAACATTGAAGATGACAACCCTTCCGAGAATTTTGTATGTCATGCAAGCTATTCCGATTAAACTCCCCACATCTTTTCTTAATAGATGGCAGGGTATACTTAATAAATACGTTTGGGGAACGATAAAACCTAGAATAAAAAGAAATACACTATATAAACCGCAAGCTGAAGGAGGATTAGGCCTCCCATGCCTAGACACATATTACAAAGCTATAGCACTCCAACGAATACTGGATTGGCATAGGAACACACTGACTAAAGCTTGGGTAACCATAGACTCTCATATTTTAAAGGCCCCAAATGTAGGAGCACTGTGTTGGATCCCTAGGACACACAGACCTGACCCTGTTATTAGATACCCACAATTTGAAAATGTATTCTCTGTATGGGATAAATTGACTACACGATACAGACGCATTTCCACTCCACGCTCGCCAATGTCTCCAATTTCACCAAACGCAGAATTCTTGGAGGGATTAGAGTATACAAAAGCTATGCCAAACAGACTTGAGATAGGTTACACAACTCAGATATGCAACCTGTTAATTAACACAAAAGTCAAACAGAGGAATGAACTAGCGGGGTACTTAAACGGAGCCTTCTCACAATGGCTCAAATACAAGCAACTGGTACATTTGATAGAGACATCTGAACACAAACAAGACTGGATGAGGCCACTGACTCCATTTGAAACACAATGTTTAGCCGAGGGAGCTCTTAGACACACACTAGCTATAGCAAAACATATAGTGCTTACAGGTATGGGCCCAGAGTTACCATCATATACACACAATTGGCACAAAGAATTGGACATTGAACTAGATAATGCCACATGGAAACGAATTTTTCAGTCAACCAAAACTACATCCACATCGGCAAAAATCATAGAACTAAATTATAAAATCTTAGCGAGATGGTATCTTACCCCATCTCGCTTGAGAAGCATATACCCTACTGCGTCTGATAGATGCTGGAGACGGTGTGGCCTAAAGGGATCAATGTCACATATTTGGTGGAGCTGTCCAAAAATTCGTACATTCTGGGATCAACTTGAATCCTTATTAAAGCATCTGTTTACCCCTACCTTTATACTGAAACCAACTATGGTCCTCTTAAATTTACCTATTCCAAAAATGTGCTGAATTCGCCAACGCCTACTCCAATTTATCCTTAACTCAGCTAAAGCAACTATAGCCCGAAATTGGAAAAACCCCACAGCCCCTACAATGAATGAATGGCTACACCATTTTGAGGAAACACTAATACTAGAAGAATACGGTTATTTTAGAACTCAAAGACTAGAGATATTCCTCGATATAAAATTCTATTGGGAGACAATTAAACAAAAACATTTCAGTAACTAGAGAAGAGAAATAAGCATTTTGACTGGGTAATGAACAGATTGACCTCTCCTTACCCTTCCCCCCCTCCCCCCTCCCCCCCCCCCACACTTATTGCCCTCCCCTCCTTTTTTCGCCCTCTACTATCCTTCAGCCCACCAGACAGAGTGGTATGATGTCGCTTCGATATGACAAAGGTAAAAGTTATTGTTAATATGATAAAGGATGAATAATAAAAGATACAGAACGGGTGTTCTTTGGTAAAAGATAAATGATGACTGAAGAATACTGCAACTGCGATTGTTGTTTTTGTTTATACATGTTTACTGTTTTTGACAATGCGTAGGTTTCTGTCACTGAATAATGCTTGAATGAAATACCTATGTCTTGTTGTAAGATTTATCTTCTGGAAAAATAAATAAAAACTATTTTACAAAAAAAAAAAAAAAACTCTCTTATGGTTAAGTGGGAAAATTATCTGGGACAAGAATGGTCGGTCCAACAATGGGCTAAAACACTCAGGCAGGGTACCTCCTTCTCAGTTAACACATTTCTGCAAGGAAATTTCATAAAATCATCATTCAGGTGGTATCTTAGCCCCTCCAGGATTCACAAGATGGGGGGAGGGGATGCTAGCTGCTGTTTAAGAGGATGTGGGGAGGAAGGCAGTTATATTCATATTTGGAAAACGGAGCCACCGGGTTTCTGCCTGATTGAACAAAAAATAGAACATATTTATAAAATGTCTGGGGCAGCCGCAGATCTACTCTCTAATACAGATCATTTTAAACCTTTAAAATATGGCAGTGCTGGAAATGGAAGACTCTATTACCACACAAGAATGTTGATGATAGTTGAGGTGATGACTTTTTCATTCCTAGAGTTTCCTCATTTGACTGTTTCAAAAGTTATAGATTGTTAGCTGGAATAATTTTCTTCTGTATGAGTCACTGAATTTTATGTTAAAATGTGTTAATATGCAACATGTTCAATTGTAATATCTAACATAGGCTAATAAAAATCAATTAACTTCTATAATCAAATTTGCTTTTTTCTCTTGGTATCCTTGGTGAAAGGTGCAGTAATGCACTACTGGGAGCTAGTTGAACAAACAGGGTGAGCCAATAACAAGAGGCATATATTTGCAGCCAACAACCAGCAGCTAACTCCCAGTGATGCATTGCTGCTCTTGAGTTTTTTAATTTGAATATTACACCTATTACAAAACAAATGATTCTGTTTATAGTGCACTGTACTTTAACTTCACTGTTATTTTTGTATGCATAGGTTTTTTCTTTCAAAGTAATTAGTGTTTTGAGTATTTTGGTAAATTACGCTGAGATTCGAGAGAAAATTTCATATACACCCATGGAACGCCCATGCACAGCCCATTTTACGCAGAAAACCACCCAACAATTACGCTTTGTATTTTTTACTTTTAAGTACGAATTTCTTGCTTTTTTTTTTGCATATCCAGTGTATTTAAGTTACAATTTATGTTGTTTATATTTAATGTAATGTATACCTGTGTAATTTACTTAAAGACTTTAATTTTTTGATAAAATACGATTTTTGAAGAACAATTTTTTATGCACCTTAACAATAAATTTTTTCCTGGGTATTTTGTGTGTATGGTTACATTAGTCGTTTTGTGTGATTTTTACATTACGATTTACATTGTGCACTTGTGTAATGTATGTATCTGCTTCCCATACGAAAATGCTGTATAGGCCCCTTAGCGAGACACACGGTTTTTAAGGTAAAAAGTGGCTTTAGATAATTCCACCAGGGAAACAGACGTACTGGCGAGAATTTTTATAGAATCTCACCGGCCCAGAGACCTTTTTAGGATAAGGCCCTGTGTGAGAAAGCCTGAAATTGAAGTGAAGAGCACAAGGAAAAGGGACGAGGAATGCAACTTTCAGCTGGATCCGACTTAGAAGGAAAGAAAAAAATAAAAACCTTTAAGTGCCTCCTTCCACTGAGGATAAAAGAAAAAAGCTAAAATCAGAAATATGGACAGGACAGCGACTGGGGAGGTAGGTACTGCGTTGTTTGACTAAGGGGAAAGAGGGGAGAGATATGTACATGGGGGTCGATCCGATAAAAAACGTTGCCCGCAAAAGCTGGCGACGCCAATATTTGCGCAGGTTTGGTATCCTATATACGGCATAACCTAGAAGTTACGCGCGTATATTTCTGCCGTAGCCCGTAGTTTTTTGGGCCATATGCAGGTATACCAAACCCGCGCAGTTTGGTATCCAATATACAGCGTAAGGACTTACGTGGCGAAAATGGAGAAATCTTACTCCATTTTCACCTCGCCACAAAAAGCAGCCGTAAGAAGCCTTACGCTGAGTATTGGAGCCCCGTAACTCTCTAAACTAGCTGCTAAATAAAACCTAACACCTAATGCATGCGCAATGTCTATCTACCTGTCAACCGCGATCCCCTGCCTCAATCCCTAATAAGGTATTTAACCCCTAAACCGCTGCCATCTACATAAACTAACCCCCTACTGTGAGCCCCTAAAACCGCCACCATCTAACTGATCTATCCCCTACTGTGAGCCCCTAAAACCGCCACCATCTAACTGATCTATCCTCTAATCTGACCCCTTACACCGCCGCCAGCTATATTAATATTATTAACCCCTAATCTAATATCCATAAAGTAATAAGCTCTATTACCAGCCCTTAAAAGGGCCTTTTGCGGGGCTTTGCCCCAAAGTTAACAGCTCTTTTGCCCTATAACCTGCCCTCCCTACACCGCCGCCACCTATATTAATGGTATTAACCCCTAATGTAAGCCCCTTACACCGCCACCATCTATATTAAAATTATTAACCCCTAATTTAATCTACCTACCCCGCCGCCAGCTATATTATCTATAATAACCCTAAGTATATTATAGTTAATATAGTTATTACATTATATATATTAACTATATTAACCCTAATTATATTAGGGTTAATATAGTTAATATAGTTACTATAGTATTTATATTAACTATATTAACTCTATCAAACCCTAACACCCCTAACTAAATTCTTATTAAATAAATCTAATTTATATTATAAACTAAAATATTCCTATTTAAATCTAAATACTTAGCTATAAAATAAACCCTAAGATAGCTACAATATAATTAATAATTACGTTGTAGCTATGTTAGGGTTTATATTTATTTTACAGGTAAATTGTTAATTATTTTATGAAAAGAGGAAAAAGGAATGCAGAGTCTTCAAGGTAGATGAAATGAGGTATTTATTAGGAGCAGGCTTATCGTCAGACACAGGTAAGCTCCTATCTTACGTGTTTCGCGCATGAGCACATGCGCTTCATCAGAGATAATGGTCTCTGCTGGTCAGGGTCTCTATAAAGGTGTAGGTACCCAATCAGGAAGGGTGTCATGTTAACCCTTAGGGTGTATGAAAACTTACACAGTTTGGTTTTCTAATGACATGGTGTACACCTGGCCTAGAGATCCCGAGCAGCAGATTATATTCTTGAACAGATAATTTGCTATACAGAAATATAAATGCATTATGCTTGAACAAACAATTTTCCAATAATCAATTTGTCAATAATTAGCTTTGATGCTGTTACAATGCTTTTAAAATGTTAAAAAGATTAGTTGAGATGATAGTTTAGTGCATTTGGGAGAGAGCTATAGGTGAAAATATGTGTATTTGTGTACAGACATTTTCCCCTTTTTTTTTTTATATATATTTTTTTGGTATTTTTAAGTTGTGAAACATATTTAGACTTTGACTGCTTGTAATAAGGTAAACCAAGATGACCACATACAGAGTGAATATATTGTATTGCTCTCTATAAGGTCCCTGCCATGTGTTGTATTCCTTTTAAAGTGTGTATTTTTTAAAGCAGTTACACAAAGGCATAGTAAACTTTATCAATTTGTGTTAAAGTGGACCTTACATGATGACTAACAAAGAGGGAGCAATATGTGGCTATCTGCAAAGCCATAGTTATGTATAACAACCATTGTTGTATTTTACTCTCTATAAAACAGCAACAATTAAAAATCATGATGATACATTAAAATAATTAATAACATTTTTAGGACATTGTGATAGTATCTAAAAATTAGCACTCTATTAGCTGGGGGGATCTGGGTGAGCCCCTGCCTGTTGTGATATTATATATAATATTCTTCACATAATTAGTTATGAAACTATAAAGAGGACTGACTAATGGTCCTAATTTACTAAGGTATTTTTAAGTCTCATCCTTGAGATAGAATACTGGGTTATATTAAGACATTAGTTCATAACTAGATGGTTTTAACAGTGCTAAGATGACAAAATAAGGCAAATGGATGGGTTATGTTAAAAACATTTTCTCATGACATAGTTTATGAAAAATTCTTTTTTAATTCTTTCTTAGAATCATTTGTTTCCTTTTTTGATTTTTTAATTTTAGGAGGGATGGGTTATGCTTAGGTTAATAAAGCATAGACAATTTTAGCAAACCTTTGGTGGGAATGAGGAAGAGAGAGGGAGAGTAGTGTACTATATTGAAATGACCTTAAGGCCTATGTGTGTACTATAGGAGCTAAAACCCTATAGTAAATATGAATATTAAGGGATTTAGTAATATTTGTATTCATGTTATTGGAGAACCTAGAGACTGATGTGGTGTATGTATATTGTATTAATATTAATCCTGTCTACAAATTTTGTATGCTATGTTGCTGGAATATATCTTGTTTACTCTATATATAGATTGACATCATATCTTTTATTCATGCCTTGTGGTGCTCTGGTTTGTAACATGAATATCCAATATACTTCTCTTTTTGACAGCATCTTGTTTCTGTCTCCCCCTAATGGATTATTAGATATATGTTCTATGGCTTTAAATGTGAAATGGCTAAGTCTGTTATCATGTGTGTGAAAATGTTTGGCTACCGGTGTCCTAGGGAGTTCCTCTTCTATTGATAAGAGGTGTTCTCTTATGCGGTCCTTCAATGGACGTGTCGTAATCCCTATATATTGTTGTTGGCAATGTGTACATGTGATTAGATATATTACATGGGTGGACGTGCAGTCCATTCTATTAGTTATAGGATATGTTTTGTGTGTCTCTGAGGAGCTAAACATTAGGCATTTTTCAGTATATTTGCAACTTTTACACGGTACATGACCACGTCTATAATTACCTTTAGAGGGACTTAGCCAATTAGTGGTTGGTAAAATTTTGTTATGAAATTTGTGTGTGATCTTGTCACGTATGGTTGGTGCTTTTTTTGCTACAAATCTTATATGTTGCTGTAATTTGTTTCTCAAAGTGATGTCACTGTTGAGTACTGGTAGATATTTCTTAATGATATTTTTGATAGTGTAAAATTGATTGCTGTATTTAGTTACAAAACAGATATTTTCTTTGGTTGTGAAATTTTCATTGTAGCTTCTACTAATTGTACCTGTTGTAGTTTTTTTGTTATTGTTGTTGAGTAGTGTGACCCTATCTGTCCTTGCTACTTGGGATTTAATTTTAAGTAGCACACTTTTTCTGTAACCTCTAGATGTGAGTCTGTTGGTGAGTTCATCTGCTTGTTTGAAATATAATTGGAGGGTACTACAGTTTCTCCGTAATCTTAAATATTGGCCCTTGGGGATGCCTTTTTGCATGTGTGGGGCATGACAAGAGTCAGCTCTAAGTATAGTATTTCTTGATAGGGGTTTTCTAAATGTGCTGGTGATGATGTTTCCTTCATCATTATGTTCTAGTGTGAGATCTAAAAAGTTGATGATCTTATCATCATTTAGATGCGTAAATGAAAGATTAAGTGTGTTCTTATTGAAGAAATCAAGGATTTCCTGAATAGTGAGTTCAGTGTTTTTCTTATAGATGAATATTAGGTCGTCTATGAATCTACCATATACCACTACTTTGTCCTCGAGGGCCAGCCCACCCCCAAAAAGGTATAAATGTTCAAAATACCCCATATATAGGTTTGCATAAGAGGGGGCAAATTTGGCTCCCATGGCCGTGCCGCATTTTTGGAGGTAGTACTGGCCCTCGAAGACAAAGTAGTTGTGTGTGAGAAGGAATCTTGTGAGTTCTTCAAGAAATGTGATGAACTCTTCAGGATAACTGGTGTGTCTCTTTAGCATGTGTGTGAGTGCTTTTAGACCTTCCTCATGGGGGATACTAGAGTACAGGGCTGATACATCTACTGATAGCCAGGTGTAGTCTTGCTGCCATGTGATGGTCTGAATTTGTTGTATGAGATGTGTGCTGTCTCTTATGTATCCAGGTAAAGACTTGACTATTGGTTGTAATATGTTGTCTAGCCAGTTTCCTATTCTTTCGCATAGTGAACCTCTGCTGGCCACAATGGGCCTACCTGGTGTATCCACTAGGGATTTATGTATCTTCGGCACTATGCGAAAAGTAGGAATGGTGGGATACTCCACTAGGCAATGGTCAGCTGTTTCTTGATTTAAAAATCCCTCTTCTACTGCTGAGTCTAATAAGTTGTAGAGTTCTTGTTTGTACTTGTTGGTAGGGTTATAGGTAAGCTTATGGTATGTCTCTCTGTCATTAAGTTGTCTGTATACTTCTCTTCTGTAGTCATGAGTATTGAGAATTACTACTGCACCACCTTTGCTGGAGTGACCACTATATCTTTATTATTACTGAGTGACTTTAATGCTTGTTGTTCGCTAATAGATAAATTATGTTTACTCATACAATTAGTGGTTGTTGTGGATGCAGTCTCTATAGTGGAGTGCAAGCTAGTGAGTTCTAACTCTACTAGGTTCTGAAACATTTCTATTGCTTCACTCCTACTGTGTACTGGGTAAAAATGTGATTTAGTATATGTGGAAGTTTTGAATTTAGGGATAGAATCATAGGTACTGACTTCTCTAAGTGTGATTGCTTGTAATGAGGTTAGTGTATTGAGATCACATAGATCAGTGAATTTTAGGCCTATAGAGTATGCCTCTCTGTTTGGTATGTCTTCTAATAATGTGTGTTTCTCTTGTGAGTCAATGGTGTTACTTATTAGTGAAAAGTGTTTATATAGGGTGATTTTTCTAACCAAAGCATTAATATCAAGTATAGTGGAAAATAGATCAAAATTGGTAGATGGTGCGAAAGATAACCCTTTGTTTAACAAGCTGATTTGGGAACTAGCGAGAGTGATACTAGACAAATTGATTACTGATCCTATTTCTTTTGTGTTGTCTTTTTTATTCTGCTTGGATAGCGTAGTGGTAGATCCTTTTTTGGTGTGCTACTAGTAATAGGTATTTGTACTAGTGTTGATAGCTTTGGTCTACCTTCTGGGATGTCATGACTAATTGTTTCTTCATTGGAGGTGTGTGCTTGTGTGTCCTCTGTAGTTAGTGATCCTTCTGTGTTGTCTGTGTCAATACTGGAAAATGTGACTCGTTTGGCATTGGGAGTGTGATTGAAGGTGCCCTTTCTTTTGTTTTTGTTTTTATTTTTAATGTTACTTTTGTGATTATTGTGTATGGAGTGACCCTTTTGTCTATTTGGTCTATCTTTTTGCCATGAGTATACGATATCTAATTCGTAATCTTTTACATCCCTTTGATACTTGCTCACTTTTCTTTCTGATAGTGTAGAATCTAATTGTTGCATGGTAGTGTCTAATTGTGTTTTGTAATCTACATATTTCTTTGTCTGTTCAAATGGTTTCAGTGACTCTACAATCTCCTCTATTTGTACTAATAAAGAGTTCCTCTCTTCTTTTTTATGTTTTAGCAGTTGTTTCATTAGGATGATGGAGCAATTAGTTCCATTCATCCATAAAATCCTGATTATTTAATGCAAAAGAGGGGTACTTTTTCATCCTTAGTCCCCTAGGAACTTTTCTTTCATTAATATAGAGTTCTAAGAACTCTATGTCCCACCAAAGGTTGCTTTCTTTGTATTTCATATTCTCTAAATCCGAAAAGATATTAGTTAAATCCCCCTCCAAAGGTTCATCTGTTCCAGTGGAGTTACCTTTAAGTGCTGTACTCATTATTAGCTTTCTTCTGTCTATGTCTACTACTCCTGTGAGAATGTTGCTTTCAGCCATAATGGTAAGCAAATGTGTCCGTATGTATTAATATACTTGTGTATAGGTATAAGTAAATGATATTGTAAGAGTAAGCCTGAGATAGTCTATCTACCTAGAAACTAAGGAGGCTAGAGATCCTGAAAAAGGGATCTTGGGATATGGTTTCTAGGTTAGAAGCTGGTTCACTATGTGTGGATCAGTTAACAAGGCAGGGTATAGGGTTAGCTGCTTGAGATGTTATGAAGCTTTTATGTTACTCAAGTTTCATATATGTAGGTGTGAGTCCTAGGTGAGTAATCTTAAATGCAGATTTACTGAGTTGTGAAATAACAAAATTTAAAAAAATTGCAAGATTACAAAATTACATCTTAATTAGTAATAACTTATGCAGTTAGAGATAAACTGTAATAACACCTATAAAGGAAACAATGGTTAAGAAACTTGTCAGATGTAATATACGGTCCTGCCTGGTGGTGATAAAACTCTTTGCTATCTGTTAGTAAGAAACAAGCATGAATAGGAAAAGTCCCAATCAGATAAGTTCTGCCAGATCGTGATCAGTTTGTTTCTTTACTTCACTTTAGTTGATTCGGCACAGTAAGTGATATTGTGCTAATGTAAAGAGTCCAATTAATAATGAGATCAGTACACACTACGAATCCGTATGCTGTGATAGCTGATTTTGTGTGGATTGCTATAGATGTTCTTATTATATGTCGAAAGTTATGAGTGGTACTCTCATTAGGAAAGTCTCTTAAGATAGTAAAAGTTCACCAGTATTGTAATGCGATATACCAAGTCAGGGGTACTCACTGATAACAGTCTCTGTCCCAGGCCGCTTGTGTGTTGCCACCAAAAGAAAAGAGTAGAACAAGGTAGAAAACAGTGAAGGGGACCCGATTATGGAGCCTTAGTTCTTAAATGTCCTTAACACTTTAGGAGAATACAGAGTGTACCTGCGATCCGGAGTAGATCCTCCTGCTGATCCCAAGGTCGTCCGTTCTCCTGTGAGTGTGTTCTTTGGCGTCTATGCGTGTCGAGTCTCGATGACCTCACTAGAAGAAAGCTCTTCTCGCGTTGGTATGCGTGAGCGTATCGTGAGCGTGTCGCTCCGGTTCTTGCGTGGCTCTACGGGTCCCTGTAAGGAAGTTGGATTGTAGTCCGTAGGATGGTGGCGGAAAAGCGGAACAGAGATTACTCCGGTGGATCTTGGTTGGAATGCAGTATTCAGCTTCAGAGTGGAAGACTCGGCTTGGCAGCGGATCCTCCTACCGCCGAATGCATATGAAAAGAGGAAAAAGGAATGCAGAGTCTTCAAGGTAGATGAAATGAGGTATTTATTAGGAGCAGGCTTATCGTCAGACACAGGTAAGCTCCTATCTTACGCGTTTCGCGCATGAGCACATGCGCTTCATCAGAGATAATGGTCTCTGCTGGTCAGGGTCTCTATAAAGGTGTAGGTAACCAATCAGGAAGGGTGTCATGTTAACCCTTAGGGTGTATGAAAACTTACACAGTTTGGTTTTCTAATGACATGGTGTACACCTGGCCTAGAGATCCCGAGCAGCAGATTATATTCTTGAACAGATAATATGCTATACAGCATATACCTATTTTAACTAGGTATAATAGCTATTAAATAGTTATGAACTATTTAATAGCTACCTAGTTAAAATAATTACCCAATTACCTGTAAAATAAATCCTAACCTAAGTTACAAATACACCTACACTATCAATAAATTAAATAAACTACAAATATCTATCTAAAAATACAATTAAATAAACTAAACTAAATTACAAAAAAAAAAAAACACTAAATTACACTACCCCCCTGAAGATCTCCCTACCTTGTCTTCACCACACCGGGCCAAACTCCTCATCCGATCCGGGCGATGTCTTTATCCAAGCGGCAGCAAACTCCTCTTCTATCCGGCAGCATCTTCCATCAAATGGCATCTTCAATCTTCATTCGTCGCTCCTCTGACGCGGAGCATCCATCCCGGCCGACGACTGAACGACGAATGAGGTACCGTTAAATGACGTCATCCAAGATGGCGTCCGTCGAATTCCGATTGGCTGATAGGATTCTATCAGCCAATCGGAATTAAGGTAGAAAAATCTCATTGGCTGATTGAATCAGCCAATCAGATTGAACTTAAATCTGATTGGCTGATTCAATCAGCCAATCAGATTTTTCTACCTTAATTCCGATTGGCTGATAGAATCCTATCAGCCAATCGGAATTCGACGGACGCCATCTTGGATGACGTCATTTAACGGTACCTTATTCGTCGTTCAGTCGTCGGCCGGGATGGATGCTCCGCGTCGGAGGAGCGACAAATGAAGATTGAAGATGCCGTTTGATGGAAGATGCTGCCGGATAGAAGAAGAGTTTGCTGCCGCTTGGATAAAGACATCGCCCGGATCGGATGAGGCGTTCGGCCCGGTGTGGTGAAGACAAGGTAGGGAGATCTTCAGGGGGGTAGTGTTAGGTTTATTTAAGGGGGGTTTGGGTTAGATTAGGGGTATGTGGGTGGTGGGTTGTAATGTTGGGGGGTGGTATTGTATTTTTTTTTTTCAGGCAAAAGAGCAGTTTTCTTTGGGGTATGCCCCCACAAAAGGCCCTTTTAAGGGCTGGTAAGGTTAAAGAGCTTTGAACTTTTTTTAATTTAGAATAGGGTAGGGAAATTTTTTTATTTTGGGGGGCTTTATTATTTTATTAGGGGGCTTAGAATAGGTGTAATTAGCTTAAAAATCTTGTAATCTTTTTTTTATTTTTTGTAATTTAGTGTTTGTTTTTTTGTAATTTAATTTAGTTTATTTAATTGTATTTTTAGATAGATATTTGTAGTTTATTTAATTTATTGATAGTGTAAGTGTATTTGTAACTTAGGTTAGGATTTATTTTACAGGTAATTGGGTAATTATTTTAACTAGGTAGCTATTAAATAGTTCATAACTATTTAATAGCTATTATACCTAGTTAAAATAATTAACAATTTACCTGTAAAATAAATATAAACCCTAACATAGCTACAATGTAATTATTAATAGGAATATTTTAATTAATAATATTAATATTAGATTTATTTTAATAAGAGTTTAGTTAGGATGTTAGAGTTAGATAGGGTTATTATACTTAATATATATATATAATATAATAACGATATTAACTATATTAACCCTAATATAATTAGGGTTAATATAGTTAATATAGCTGGCGGCGGTGTAGGGGGATTAGATTAGGGGTTAATACATTTATTATAGGTGGCCGCGGTGTAGGGGGATGTAGATTGTAGGCAAAAGAGCAGTTTACTTTGTGACAAAGCCCCGCCAGAAGCCCTTTTAAGGGCTGGCAAAAGAGCTGAATTCTTTGGGGCATGCCCCGCAAAAAGCCCTTTTAAGAGCTGGCAAAAGAGCTGTTACTTTGGGGCAATGCCACGCAAAAAGCCCTTTTCAGGGCTATTTGTAGGGTTAGACTTAGGTTTAGTGGTAGGGATAGTTTAGTATTTTAGGGGTTAAATAATTTAATATAGCTGGCGGCGGGGTAGGGGGATTAGATTAGGGGTTAATCATTTTAAAATAGATAGCGGCGGGGTAGGGGCTCACTTTAGGGGGTAGGTAAGGTAGATGGCGGCGGTGTTAGGGGCTCATTTTAGGGGGTTATAGATTTAATATAGCTGGCGGCGGTTTAGGGGTTAATAACTTTATTAGGTAGCGGCGGGCTCCAGGAGCTGCGGTTTAGGGGTTAATACATTTTTTATTGTTAGGATAGTGAGAGGGGATAGTGGATAGAGGGTTAGACGTGTCGGGCTATGTTAGGGAGGCGTGTTAGACAGTGCGGGTGATTTAGACTTTAGTCAGGTTTTGTAGGCGCCGGCAGTTTCTAATGTGCCGTAAGTCACTGGCGACGCCAGAAATTTGTACTTGCGCAGATTTCTGGACATCGCTGGTTTATCCGACTTACGGCACGTTATCATCTGACTGCGCCGTATATGGGATAGCTCGAGTTGCGAGCTGAAACTGCGGGTGACGCGGGTTCCCTCGCTTGCGCCGCAAACTACGCCGTTTATCGGATCGCGCCCCTGATATTTATTTAGTAAAAAATGTTGAAATGAATATATGTAGGTAAAGGGGAATATTAACATTTTAACAAGTAGCACATTTAGCCACCAATCAGCAAGGTGCTGAACCAAAAATGGGCAGGCTCCTTAGCATAGTTTCCTGCTTTTTCAAATAAAGATAGCAAGAAAACAAAGACAAATTGATAATAGAAATAAATTAGAAAGTTGCTTAAAAGTGCATGCTCTATCTAAATCATGAAAAATGTGGGTTTAGTGTCCCTTTAAAGAATGCTCATCAGTACTATTTCCCTGGTGGAATGATCAAAAGCCAAACAGGGTTTCTCGCTAAGGGGCATATACTGCATTTTTGTATTAAAAGTGCACAGTAAAATTCATATATTAATCATACAAATGTATTAGACAAACAGGACCAGCACTCACTTAATCCTTAATATTTCCAACAATTCAAGTTGGTGCACACCAGGGGGACTTCCCTTTCCAAAGTCCAGTAACAAGTGACATTAAAACAACACACCGGTGGCACTCAAAAGATGGCAACAGTGCCTTTATTACAGAGCAACATTTCGGGGCTCCTGCCCCTTTATCAAGCTAGATAAAGGGGCAGGAGCCCCGAAACGTTGCTCTGTAATCATACAAATGTAATCATTGAATCTTTCAGACATAAATAAGCAGGAAAAAAAATGTATTGTTAAGGTGCATCAAAATGCTTAATGAAATTGTTCACCAAAAATCATATAAAAAATGTTAAATTTGTATGTGAATTAAACAGAAAACAATAATATTAACTATGCCCAGCGTAAATTGTAATTTGAATAAACTAGATGTGCAAAAAAGCAAGAAATTTGTACTTAAAAGTGCAAAATAGAAAGCGTTGTTGTTTTTTCATAAAATTTGCTGAACATAGGCGTATATGAAATTGTCTCTCTAATCCCGGCATAATTCTGTAAAGATGTGCGCAGTACAAATCTCATTTTTTTCCCACCCAAACTAAAAGGTGGCGAGCTTTTGTCAAAACCCTAATAGACAAACACATGTAGAAGGCAGTGTAATGTGATTTATATTGGCTGCAGGATTTAATTTTTAAAGTGTGCCCGCTGCTCACCGCTAACTTCCCTCCACGGTGCAAAGTGTCCCAATCCAGTGAGCTCCATTACTTTCAATAGGAGACATCTCGCCACTCGCTGTATAAACAAGTGTGTCATAATTCTGGAAAGGTGGTAACCCTAGTTATGATATCAGTCACACCAAGTGGGTATTCACACAGCATATTGTGTGTATCACTTTCTCAGTGGAATAATGCTGACCTTTTACAAGCAACACACAGAGACTGTTCCCTGCACAATGTATGCAAACCAGACTCTTACAGGGAGACTGTATAGAATAAATCTCTTACACGCAATGCGCCTTCACCTAGGGTAGCTATGAAACCAGCCTCGAACTGTAAACATTCTCAAAAAACTTTGTAAACCAGTGACTCAATGGGAACAGTTCACGAATGATACCAGCAACCACTCAGCAAATTGTGCACATATCACTCATGGTGTGGGTGTTCCCATTATAGTGTGTATATAGCAGTCACACATAGTGATGTCCCGAACCTTAAAATTTCAGTTTGCTAACGGCGGACTCGAACTTCCGCAACTGTTCGCGAACCGCGCAAACCGCCATTTACTTCAATAGGCAGGCGAACTTTAAAACCCACAAGGACTCTTTCTGGCCACAATAGTGATGGAAAATTTGTTTCAAGGGGACTAACACCTGGACTGTGGCATGCCGGAGGGGGATCCATGGTAAAACTCCCATGGAAAATTACATAGTTGATGCAGAGTCTGGTTTTAACCCATAAAGGGCCTTAATCATCTAACATTCCTAAATTAAAAGGTTTTATTTTAAATATTTACAATACTGTTATAACAAATATGATTAGTGGCACTAGTTGGCAAGTGGGCCTGGCACACACGCTGGCAGGCAGGCAACTGCAATTCAATTGCACTAGCAGACTGATGATTCACAGTCAAAAAAGTTTTTATTTTAAATATTTACAATACTGTTATAACAAATATGATTTTTGGCACTAGTTGGCAAGTGGGCCTGGCACACACGCTGGCAGGCAGGCAACTTCAATTAGATTACACTAGCAGACTGATGTTTCACAGTCAAATTTTTTTTTTTTTAAATATTTAAACTACTGTTATAACAAATATGATTGGTGGCACTAGTTAACAAGTGGGCCTGGCACACACGCTGGGAGGAAGGCAACTGCAATTAGATTACACTAGCTGACTGATGTTTCACAGTCAAAAAAGTTTTTTTTTAAATATTTACAATACTGTTATAACAAATATGATTGGTGGCACTAGTTGGCAAGTGGGCCTGGCACACACGCTGGCAGGCAGGCAACTGCAATTCAATTGCACTAGCAGACTGATGATTCACAGCCAAAAAAGTTTTTATTGTAAATATTTACAATACTGTTATAACAAATATGATTGGTGGCACTAGTTGGCAAGTGGGCCTGGCACACGCTGGCAGGCAGGAAACTGCAATTCAATTGCACTAGCAGACTGATGATTCACAGTCAAAAAAGTTTTTATTTTAAATATTTACACTACTGTTATAACAAATATGATTTGTGGCACTAGTTGGAAAGTGGGTCTGGCACACACGCTGGCAGACAGGCAACTGCAATTAAATAACACTAGCAGACTGATGTTAAAGTTTTTTTTAAAAAAAAGTTACACTAATGTTACAACAGACAGGAGTGGTGGCACTGAGGATGGAAGTAGGCACAGTATGTGCTGGCAGCCTGACACACAGGCTGGCACTAGTGGCAGCCAGGCTGGCCTTGCAACTGATATTAAATAACACTAAAAGACTGATGTAAAAGTTATTTTTTACAAAATTTAAACTAATGTTATACCAGATAGGAGTGGTGGCACAGAGGATGGAAGTAGGCACAGTATATGCTGGCAGCCTGACACACAGGCTGGAACTAGTGGCAGCCAGGCTGGCCTGGCAACTAAAATTAAATAACACTAGAAGAGGACTGATGTAAAAGTTTTTTTTTTTTTTTAATTTAAACTAATGTTACACCAATAAGTGGTGTAAAACAGAGCTATTAATCACAGTATATGATGTGTGCCTGACACACAGGCCTGATGGAAAATGAAATTAGATTACACTAGCAAAATGATGTAAAAGTTTTTTTTTTTTTTAATTTAAAATAATGTTAACCAGATATCAGTGGTGGCACAGAAGAATTAATCACAGTATATGATGTGGGGCTGACACACAGGCCTCAGTGGTGGCACAGAGAAATTAACCACAGTATATGCTGTGAGCCTGACACACAGGCCTGATAGAAAATGAAATTAGATTACACTAGCAAAATGATGTAAAAGTTTTTTTATTTTTTATTTACACTAATGATTGTTAAGCAGATATCAGTGGTGGCACAGAGCAATTAACCACAGTATATGCTGTGAGCCTGACACACAGGCCTGATAGAAAATGAAATTAGATTACACTAGCAAAATGATGTAAAAGTTTTTTTTTTTTTAATTTTACACTTATGTTACACCGGATATCAGTGGTGGCACAGAGCAATTAATCACAGTATATGATGTGAGCCTGACACACAGGCCTGATAGAAAATTAAATTAGATTACACTAGCAAAATGATGTATAAGTTTTTTTTTTTAAATTTACACTAATGTTAAGCAGATATCAGTGGTAGCACTAATCACAGTATATGCTATGAGCCTCACACACAGGCTGACAGCCAGGCAAATGCAAATAAAATTACAAATTTAAAAAAAAAAAAAAACGATTGAAGTAGCCCTAAAAAGGGCTTTTGGGCTGAAGTTCTAGCCGTAAAAAGGGCTTTTTGGGGTGCTGCCCTTACAGCAGCGATTAGATGAGTCCTTCAGGACTGTAGTGGACACTAAATACACTAGCCTAGCTATCTATTTCCCTATAAAATCACGAGCAGCAGCACTAACCCTCCTCTCACTAAGAAAGCAGGATCGTAATGAATCTAAAATGGCTGCTGCCCAGGAGCTGGGAGGGTCTGGGAGGGAGTGTCTGCTGCTGATTGGCTCAAATGTGTCTGCAGGCTGTGAGATACAGGGTCAAAGTTTCCTCAATGATGACGAATAGGGGGCGGATCAAATATCGCATATGTTTGCCCGCCGCAGCGAACGCGAACAAGCTAAGTTCGCCGTGAACTGTTCTCCGGCGAACAGTTCGTGACATCACTAGTCACACACAGTAGGTGTTACCATTATAGTGTGTATATAGCAGTCACACACAGTAGGTGTTACCATTATAGTGTGTATATAGCAGTCACACACAGTAGGTGTTACCATTATAGTGTGTATATAGCTGTCACACTCAGTAGGTGTTCCCATTATAGTGTGTATATAGCAGTCACTCACAGTAGGTGTTACCATTATAGTGTGTATATAGCAGTCACACGCATTAGGTGTTCCCAGCATAGCGTGTCTATCTATACCAGTCACACACAGTGGGTGGTTCCTTACACAATGCCAACCTCTTGTCCAGCCCATATGCTTGTCGTGCTCAAGTTACAGTCCAATGCCTGCACTGGGCCAGCAAAACATGCAGTAGGGTAAGGAGCCCTACTCATCCGACAGCAGCAGCACACTAACTAAGGGAATGCTTTCAATTTACATAAACATGGTGGCCCTCAGAGGCGCACAACGGTTGCTGTATCACAGTAAGTCCCAAGCTTTTCTATTTCCCATATTATACAGTGTTAACCGAGCTTTGACCCTGCTATGTGCCAGCATTATATACCCACCGGGCAGATGGGCAGCATTCGCTCTGAGCCTGTCACTCACAACCTTGTACAGGCAAAGCGTGTGGTTTCCTGATGCTAATACATCTTTACGTCACGCATATTTTATGTAGTTTACAGTAGTTTACTCTCTATATGCCTTTGCTTGATATATTCACTATAGTCTCAGTGCAGTATGGATTAAAAGTGCTTCTGTACAGATGCTTCTGTTGCGAGTGTATTTGAGTAGAAACGCCGATGTCACTAGGAGTGGTAACTGCACTGTCAGTGTAGCATTATTGTATTTCTCTTGCAAAGGATGTCCCCTCTTATTTTGACTCTCAAACATGCTTTGTAAAACATGCGCCTCTCCATTTCATTTGTTCTGGAGCCGAGTCTGACTATATGGGAATTAGGTTTGCAGTAAGTTTGCTAAACTTGTCAAGTGAGCTTGTGTGTCATCAGGAGACCAGGGTCATTTTCCGTTAATACTACTAATATAGGAGTTACAAATTGCTAGAAATTTTTGTTCACAAAAAACAAAAAATCAAAAAACAATTTGCAAATTTAGAAAAATAAATTTTCATTTAAAAGAAATAGGGTCCCATTAAATTGTTTATGAGGAATTAAATGATGAGTTCAATTTCACACTAGTTTAACTATAGCCACACTTTTATAATCCTCAGGAATGGTATATTGCTGCTGCTATTAAACCTCACATAAAAATAAATACCTTTTTTATCAATTTCTGGTGGTTGCTACTTATTTACTATAGCAATGACAACCATTTACATATGTATTTATTGCATGTGAGATAGTATCTCCAAAGAAAGTTACCTAAAGACAAAATCTAATACAAACAATATCCTTTAATTGCTCTCTTTCTAATGAGGGGATCTCATGCCCCTGTGAGATGCATGTGACTGGCAAATACTTGCAGCACCAATTAGATTAGTTTTGCCTGAGAAGGAATTTCTAATGATGCCCCTGTCTCACTCTCTAGTTTGGCCAACAAGTAAAAGTGACCCCTCATTTATAAATAGAAAGATCTCTTTTTCAAAATGAGAAGTCACTTAATCCGGATGCAGGCAATAACCATTAAATATGATGACTAGGGATGGGCGAATGCGTTTATATCCGAATTCGAATGTTAGAACGAATGTTATTGTAGAAATTCAATTTACATAATAGAATGTTGATAAGAACGAATATTCTTAAAAATTTGATTTTCGAATGTTATTTACAGTTTTTGAATGTCCCATTCGAATTCGAATATTACATTTATAAAACACAATTGTAGACTAGAAACACTATTTCGAATGTCACATTCAAATCGAATATACATTTGAATCGAATGTCACATTCGAATTAGAATATTATATTTATAAAACACAGCATTAGACTAGAAATACTATTTCGAATTTGAATGTCACATTCGAATCGAATATCACATTCGCATCGAATATCACATTTAAAACACAGTATTAGACTAGAAATACTATTTCAAATTTCGAATGTGACATTCAAATTCGAATGTAGCATTCGAATTCGAATATTACATTTATTAAACACAGTTGTAGACTAGAAATAATATTTCAAATTTGAATATTACATTTCGAAATTGAATGAATACATAGCTAAACATTCTATTATTCGAACGAATATTTTCGAATTTTATTGAAAAATTCGAAATCGAAAATTCGAACATAGAATGTTAGAATGTTATATAAACATTCAAAATTCGATTGGAACGAACGAATGTATCAAAATTTGTTTTAAATTTCGCATTTTTAGAAACATTCGCCCATCCCTAATGATGACTACTTGCTCCACAGGAATCAGGATTTTTATATAGCTGTTACCTAGAACCCTATCCCCCTAAGATTTAAATAGATGTGAATGAAACCACCTATTTTAACCCTTTAAGGACACAGCTTTCAGTTTGCTCAATTGTTTTATGATGGAAAAATTCCGTCATATGTCCTTAAGAGGTTAAACAGGAAAATCCATTCAATATGGTCTCACATGCCCCTCTGGCAGGTGCCCATCATTATCAATGAGACACCGAAATAGGCACATTAGAGGTATTTTCTAAGGAAGATGGGGCTTTTTTAGTGCCCTTATCACTCCAGATAAACTAACCTCTTTCCAATTTGCCATGTGATACCTATGTCATTAGCAACTCATGGCAATAATATATATATAATGCATTTACTGTATGGAGAATATTAGCTCCAAAAGAGCACTTTTCCTTTAAGACAGAATACAACATACAGCTAAAACATCAGTAAAAATTGCATTATTATTTTTTAAATGAAAATTCTTATGCTCCCCTATGTATAATAGGGATTGTAATCATCTGTCTGTTAGATGGTTTTTCATATGCCCTTGGCTTTAAAAGGTACCATAGCATCCCCATATAAGCACTAACATTGGTAAAGTGACCCTTCTTTTGATAAAGGCGATGCCCCTCTTTCCAAATGTTAAATGATCAAATATCTTACAACACTAGTACTATTTTCGGGATTCTGGTTACTTTTAACATAGGTGTTACCATCCTCACCATAGAAATGTATCACTGGATCCATTTTGAAAAAGGGGGGGCAGAACTTTCAAATAATGAGTTTCATGTACCTATTACAATACCAAATACTTAATAATCATCTGGCATCTTTTTGATGTGTTTTGTGACTCTTTTTTGTTTCCAAAAACAGTTAATCAGAGCTCTGAGGATGCTTTAATCATTCTAGTGTAAATTGCAAATTCACTCAATTGATCACTTTTATTTTTAACTTTTTAATATGAGAGGAAAATCCAACGCATACAAACACCTGTGATAAACCCCTTTTCGTTTAAGAGTAACTGTTAGCACTCCATTTGTAGTCTGGCATTAAATGGGTAGGAAAATCCAAGTGAAACATAAAGGACTTTCCAATTTACTTCTTTTATCAAATTTATTTAGTTCTCCTGGTATCCTTTGTTGAAAATTATACCTAGGAGAATCAATGCACTACAGGTAGCAAACTGTAGATTGGTGGCTTTACACACATATGCCTCATGTCATTGGCTCACCAGATGTGTTCCTCTAGGTCCCAGTAGAGGAGCTGACTTTAACTATGCATTTAAAACCGTTGCTGCAGTCACCACACACTCATATTCAAGCAAAAGTGTAGTAATAAAATGCTCCAAGACTAGGGATGGGCAGATGTTTTGCAGCATTCGAAAAAATGAAACTAAGTTTAACACATTTGTTTGGTTATTTTGAATTTTGAATGCTTGTACAACATTCTAACTTTGCTTTAATGTAATAATATTGCTAATGCTTTCTTTAAATGTAATAGCGTTATGAAATTTTGCGGCGTTATACAAATAAATAATAATAATAATATTAATGATCTCGTTAAATGTAATATTCGAATTCTGCAATATTTGGAATATAAACAATAAAATTGATATATGTGTATCTATTATGTATCTGTGACAGATACCCCGGCTACTCCGACTGGGTAGCTCCGCCAAATGGGTCCTGCTTCCTTCCTGCCGACTGCAGCTATGTAGCGGGCAAGTGACCACAGCCTGTAGCCACCCCTGATGCCCGACAGCACCAGTACTCAGGGTCCCACCCTGTGGCAGACTCCAGCTACCCCGACTGAGTAGCTCTGCCAGAGGGTCCTTCCTTTGCCTGGAACAGGCTGCTATGTAGCCCAGGAAAGTAATTTTAGCTGGAGCCAACCCAAATAACTAGACACACTAGCATTCAGGTTAAACAGGAACTGATTTTATTGAAAACATACACTCCTTTTATACAAACAGCTCATCTTGATAAGACCCTGGACAATCCCACTATTTTCCCGCCATTCCCGCCCCTCCAGACTGACAGGCGCCTCCTGCTGTCCTGTGGCCGACCGGGAGTTCCAGGAACCTGGACAGCCTGAGAGGGGTTAGGCGGCTGTCCGTTGTGAGGCAGCCGACTGGGAGTTCCAGGAGCCCGGCCAGCCTAGGAGGGTTTTCCTGGTCATACACCAGCTCTTTTCTAAACAAGTTTGGAACACAAAACCATGCAACCAAAAGCTTCCAGAGATTGTGGTTGCTCTGAGGAGACCAAAACAGGGGTGAGGTTGTAGGGGGGTGGGGGGTAGCCTTAGCTGTCTGGTATCCGTGACAGTATCAATTTACTAAATTCCCTACCACATGAACTATTGAAATTTCGAATAGTATTTGTTAAATCGAATGTTACGTTTGAAATTTCAAATGTGGATATTCGATCTAATTATAAACATTCAAAAAGAAAATTCACATTTGAAAACCGGAAATAACATTTGATTACTGAATTGTAATGGATTTTCGCTCTTATCAACATTCAATTGTCCAAAACGAATGTGTATAGGATTATTTGTTCTACCAAGCAAATTGCACTTTCACCACATTTGCCCGTCCCTATCCAACACATAAGAGTGCACTTGAATGTCCCTTTAACATTTGAACTCTGTGTGAGACTTAACTCATTTACAATTATATCCATATATGTACACTAAAGAGATGAGGTCTGTATGTTCCCATCTGCGGGAATTCTACTTGTTGATGGTTTGATAAATGAACCCTGTATAGTATTGGGTATATATTATGAATTTATTAAGTCCCTTGTGTAATCTAACAAAATATACTTGCCCTTTATGAATGGGACTTAATAATAAATTATATATCTGACAAATCACCTCAAAGGAAATCTGCAATGTCTTATAATACCGAAAAAAACATTGGTAGCATTGTGAACAGAAATTAACATGACATTTAAACATGAAGGTTACATACAAGAAGCCACAGGGAGCAATAGAAATTTCAGTTAAAAAATGATTTGCTTAATTTGATTATATTATAAATATTTTCTTACAGACAGTAGAAAACATTTAAAAAAAATGATTTTGGTTGCCATGTCATTGTAATATGAAACATAGATTCGATGTAGTTTTTTTTTTTTTGTTTTTTTTAAATCTGCTTGATCTTAACCCCTTAAGGACAAGGCCATTTTTCAATTTCTTTCCCTTAAGGACAATTCTGCAGTGTTTGTGTTTAGCTGTAATTTTCCTCTTACTCATTTACTGTACCCACACATATTATATACCGTTTTTCTCGCCATTAAATGGAATTTTTAAAGATACCATTATTTTCATCATATCTTATAATTTACTATAAAATTTTTTATAAAATATGAGGAAAAAATTTAAAAAAACACACTTTTTCTATCTTTGACCCCCAAAATCTGTTACACATCTACAACCACCAAAAAACACCCATGCTAAATAGTTTCTAAATTTTGACCTGCATTTAGAAATACCCAATGTTTACATGATCTTTGCTTTTTTTGCAAGTTATAGGGCAATAAGTACAAGTAGCACTTTGCTATTTCCAAACCACTTTTTTTCAAAATTAGCGCTAGTTACATTGGGACACTGATATCTTTCAGGAATCCCTGAATATCCCTTGACATGTATATATATATTTTTTTTAGAAGACATCCCAAAGTATTGATCTAGACCCATTTTGGTATATTTCATGCCACCATTTCCCCGCCAAATGAGATCAAATAAAAAAAATGTTCACTTTTTCACAAATTTTTTCACAAACTTTAGGTTTCTCACTGAAATTATTTGCAAAAAACTTGTGCAATTATGGCATAAATGGTTGTAAACGCTTCTCTGGGATCCCCTTTGTTCAGAAATAGCAGACATATATGGCTTTGGCGTTGCTTTTTGGTAATTAGAAGGCCGCTAAATGCCACTGCGCACCACACGTGTATTATGCCCAGCAGTGAAGGGGTTAATTAGGGAGCATGTAGGGAGCTACTAGGGTTAATTTTAGCATTAGTGTAGTGCAGTAGACAACCCCAAGTATTGATCTAGGCCCATCTTGGTATATTTCATGCCACCATTTCACTGCCAAATGCGATCAAATGAAAAAAAAAAACGTTACATTTTTCACAATTTTAGGTTTCTCACTGAAATTATTTACAAACAGCTTGTGCACACATGGTTGTAAAAGCTTCTCTGAGATCCCCTTTGTTCAGAAATAGCAGACATATATGGCTTTGGCGTTGCTTCTTGGTAATTAGAAGGCCACTAAATGCAGCTGTGCACCACAAGTGTATTATGCCCAGCAGTGAAGGGGTTAATTAGGTAGCTTGTAGGGTTAATTTTAGCTTTAGTGTAGTGTAGTAGACAACCCAAAATATTGATATAGGCCTATTTTGGTATATTTCATGCCACTATTTCCCCGCCAAATGCGATCAAATAAAAAAAATGTTTACTTTTTCACAAACTTTTTCACAAACTTTAGGTTTCTAACTGAAATTATTTACAAACAGCTTGCGCAATTATAGCACAAATGGTTGTAAATGCTTCTCTGGGATCCCCTTTGTTCAGAAATAGCAGACATACATGGCTGTGGTGTTGCTTTTTGGTAATTAGAAGGCCGCTAAATACCACTGCGCATCACACGTGTATTATGTCTAGCAGTGAAGGGGTTAATTAGGTAGCTTGTAGGTAGATTGCAGGGTTAATTTTAGCTTTAGTGTAGAGATCAGCCTCCCACCTGACACATCACACCCCCTGATCCCTCCCAAACAGCTCTTCCCTCCCCCACCCACAATTGTCCTGCCATCTTAAGTACTGGCAGAAAGTCTGCTAGTACTAAATTAAAAGGTATCTTTTAAAAAATATATATATTTTTTAGCATATTTACATATGCTGATGTGTAGGATCCCCCCTTAACCTCCAACCTCTACTTTATTGGTAGCCATCTTGGATACTGGCAGCTGTCTGCCAGTACCCAGTTTACTAAAAAAAATACTTTTTTTAAAATTGTATTTATTTTTTCTGTAGTGTAGCTTCCCCCCCAAAGACCAACACCCCCATCCCCTCCCAGATCCCTTAGATGTTTTTTTTATTACATTTGGGACCCTACTCTATCTCACTTTTATTCAAAAAGATTTCTGTAGTGTAGCCGTTCCCACCCGCTTCCACCCCGTGCATGCGCCCGCCCCCGCGCGCCTCCACGCGCCCCCCGGCTATCCCGCCCAAGATCCCACCCCCCTCGATGTCATAGGGCCCATCGATGGCCGCCCACCCGCTTTATTACAAGTGGCACACTAACTGTTGCGCACAAGCGATATCAGGGTTCAGGTGTTTTTGTGTGCATCAGAAATAGCATGCGTATTACAAGTTAAGAGTAAACAAGATCTTAAAAGTGCAATCCCATTTTACTCTCATCGGGTTAGCACAACTGATATTAAAAAAAAATATAATAATATAATAATATAATAAATAAATATATATACATGCCTAAATACATATATATATATATATATATATATATATATATATATATATATATATATATATATATATTGTACGTATTTAACATTCCAATTTTCTTCACTTACAGGATAACATTTTGGCATATAGTTAGATAAGATGCTGTGTGATTGGCAACAAACAGCAAACTTTTCCCAACATAATTCAGCATGGGTTTCAAGTGATCGGTTGGGAGGAAGTGGCTCTCTGATGGGTCAGACGTATTTCTATATCTTTTCCTGTTCACTTTGCTTCTTCCTTGTCTCTGAGGCTTAGGAAGTAGCTTTTCTTGTGTGCTGAATTCTTCATCACCATCTTTTAGCCTTGGAAGAGAAGTTGGAGAGATGTTTAGGTTCTTGCAAAATGATTTCAGATCATCTGGCGTTCTCAAACTAAATGTTTGCTGTCCTGGCATAACTCTGAGACAAAATGGAAATCCCCATCTATAGGGAATCTTCAGGGCTTGAAGGTGCTGGGTGAGGAATCTAACATCCCTTCTTTTTGCAAGTGTCAGTGGACTGAGGTCCGCGTATATTTGTAGCTGTATGTCCTCGAAAATTATATTATTAGACTTCCTGGCAGCCAAGAAAATTTTATCTTTATCTTTGTAGTTTTGAAACTTCAGAATCACATTCTTTGGCGGTTCTGTGTCTTTAGGAGGACGCCTGAGTGCCCTGTGGGCTCTGTCCAGGGGCATTGACAAGATTGTATCAGAATTGGTTTACTGCTGAAATAGTCTCTGAACATATTCATCCAAGAGTGCTGTTGAAATTGTTTCAGGAATACCCCTGATTCGGAGGTTGTGCCTCCTTCCCCTATAATCTAGATCTTCCACATGCGATTGTAGATCATTAATTATAACAGATTGTTGGTGCAGTTGTCTGGTAATTGCTTTAAATGCTGTGTTCATGTGGTCAGTCCCTTCCTCAAGATAATCTACCCTGTTGCCTAAGTCAGTTATATCTTTTCTGACTTCCTTCAAGCCATCTTTAATCAATTGGCTAACTTGCGTTAGTAATGCAGCCAGGTCTTCTTTTGTGGGTAATGAAATAATGTTGGCTTTTGTTAGAGGTCTGGAAGTCTCAGCTGGTATCGATGAGTCTGAATCATCTGAGTCACTAGCATTGTCCTGGGTTTCAGGTGTAAAGGTCGGAGTTCGGTTTATTGGCTTAAAAAAATCCTTCATTATCAGATTAGGGTTCAGTGAGCCTCTATAATGCTTAGCCCTTTTATTAGCCTTTGTTTTTTGGAAGACATGTTGAATACTGCTGTTGTCTTACAGTAAGCTATGCAGGATATCCAATGTGCCAAATGTAATAAGCTGTTAATATTGTACCAAAAAAATTTCAGCAGGAAATCTTATGTATAGCTGTTATAATGGGTGCTGCTGTCTTACAGTAAGCTATGCAAGGTATCTAATGTGCCAAATGTAATAAGCTTTTAATATTTTCCCAATAAAATTTCAGCAGGCCATTTCATGTAAAGTTGTTATAATAGGTGCTTTAATTATGTAGCCAGCAAAGGTGCAGAGTATGCCAAAGTTGTCTAGTTTGAAATCATGCTATTTGCGCTGTGAAGCGTTGCTAGATGCCTGTTTAAAGGTCAATAGTTAAGGAGAGTGCCTCTTTTATAATATACTCAGCAGTTATGCCATATTGAGAGAGTATTCCTTATTTTATATGCCATGTGGCTGTAGGCTGATTCCGGAGCATTGTCTGTACCAATTGCGGTCAACATAAGGAGATGTCCGTAGTATTAGAGCCGGATGATATTGCAGGCGGCTATGTAAGCTTTCTACAGACCTGTGTTTGCTGCAATATGTAGTGTTGCCGGCCATTCCCAAATTCAGTAGGCCATACTGACGTTGTGTCTATTCGCCGGCCGGGTTCTCGGTCAGAGATCCCTATGTTGCACACGGCAATCAGCTGTCAGTAGAGGCTAATCGGATTGATCAGGCAGTCCCTGCTGTGCAGATGTCGCCTCTGGCTTTTAAAATGCCTCACATAGGAGCTGTATAGGCCTTGGTAACAGCGGAGCTCATTCAGATGCGTCCACCATGATGGGCCGTTAGCTCCGCCCCTCACCACACACATTTGTCTTGTTAATGGCTGACTAGATATGTTCATCTTGCTGCCAGTAGTGCAATGCTGTTCCTTCATCAAAGGATAACAAGAAAACAAAACAAATTTGATAATGGAAGTCAATTAAAAAGTTGTGTAAAAATGTATGTTCTATCCCAATCATGAAAGAAAATGCTGGGGTTTCCTGTCCCTTTAACAGGTGAAAGTGCTGGAGCTTCCTGAAGCTATCTCGTGTCTGCGGTTAAGGCCAGGTATGTTAGTCCTTGCGCAGTCTCTACTGCGCATGACTGCATTGAACAAACATACTTGGCCTTTTCTAATATAGGATATACATATATATATTCTATGGATTATTTAGAATTTTTTACAGTATGCAAAATAATTTTTTATAATTTTTATTAATATTTTATATATAATATTTCAATAACGTGCATTCAGGTTATCAATTCTTCATGTGAGCTAACCCAACACCTCGTTAGACCTAAATCACAAAACAAGAAGCACAATATGCATCTTTTACATTGCTATGTTCTTTACATAGTATTTTTTTTATTATTAAATATATATGTCTATATGTATCTGATAATTTTAATGTAAAATAGATAGCTATACCTATATATCTATAGGAATTGATATACAGGTATAGGTAAATACAGATATATATTCAGAGTTGAGTTAACGCTTGATCGATAGGTGTTAATTTATTTTAAGGTGCGCTCTCTATTGAAGTCTATGGGTAGAAAAAGTTAGCAAGGTGGCAATATCCAAATTCCTGATGTTAACACCCAATTGTTTAGCCTGAGGAAACAGCCCTTGTGGGCTGAGAAACGCATTGCTTTGTATTTAATAAATATATTCTGTTATCTGATAAACTTGCTGCATTTATTTTGGACTTATCTCTTGGATCTATACCATGTGGCTGGTGAACGGAGGCCATCTATTCCTGAGCACAGTCTGCTGGGTGACTGAGAGGTTCCAGCTTGCCTCTATTACACCTGGGGGTGCACTGCTTTCTGTAAGTCTCACCAATAATTGTGCATTTTGCATACCCAAACTGTACTAGGTTATGGATATTGTCTTATGTCACTCACATGAAAAGGATTTCTGTTTGCTGCCTGCTGTTTTTCTTCTGAGCATTCTCCTGTGAGTATTCAGTGAGCTGGACCACTGCTAATTGATCCAGTCTGCGTGATTGGCACCTTTGGGTGCTTTATGTTTGTGAGTATCATTCTACTCCATATTGTTTCTCTAGTGTATAGATGTTACTAGGCCATGTTGGCGCCTCTGTGTCTCCTTCTTTCTAGATTCATCATCACCAGGGACTGACCATCCTGCCCTCCATTGGATGTTGGATTAATAGGATTTTGTATTGTATTGTATTTCATTTAATGCTGTTTATCATACCCTTGTTGAGCTCTTGTGGTAACTCACACCAATGTGATAGGTGTTTCAATATATTGCTTTTGGGTTTTATTTCTATCAAGATTTGTTTGGAGGAAGCGTTTTTTTGTATTTCCAATTTCTTTTCCCCACCAACTTTCGCTTGTGCTCGGACAATTTACTTGTAACATTTAATACGTGCACTAACCCATGAGTGTTAAAAATGTACTTCTTGTAGTATTTGCTCATGAGCGAAAGTGCTAAATATTCACTTGTAATATGGACCTTGTTTACAAATAGTTCCTTTGCCTTCATATTCGCGTTTGAAATAGCTGATTTTGCCTGTGGTACCTATGCTGAAAGTTTCTATTCTTAACGTGAAGGTAAACTTTGGTGAATGAAAGCCCATTTTTTAAAAATACTATTAAAAACAGGGGCACTTTCATTTATCAAAGTTTAGAAGGCAGCCGTTTTGATTAAAAACTTACCTTTGATTTTTCCACAGTCAGAGCAGCATCCCCCACCTGGAGATCCTTTCTTCACACATCATCAATGACTAATCCGGCTTCCTCCAATCAAGGCATAGCCTCAGGCAATGACTACCCTGGGGGGAAAGCCGTGAATGGAGGAAGCTGGATTAGTCATTGATGACGTGTGAAAAGAGGATCTCCGGGTGGGGGAAGCTGCTCTGGCTGTGAAAAAAACAAAGGTAAGTTTTTAATTAAAACGGCTGCTTTCTAAACTTTGATGAATGAAAGTGCCCCTGTTTTTAATAGTATTTTTAAAAAACAGGCCTTCATTCATCAAAGTTTATCATCACTTTAAGTATAGGCTATTGACAAGCTATGTAAACACAGCCAGTAGAAGAAATTATGCTCAAGTGGGGAGTGGGAGAGATAATGTTCTAAAATGTTCCTTTTCCGTTGTTCTATAAGTATTGTTTTGTATAGAGAGAGATATAAGAAAGGGAAGTATTTGAGTAATAAGACAATGATTTCTGATGGCTTGAGGTTTCAAAGAGCAAACCCAGCTATTTCATTTACAAAAAGAAACATAAAGGAAATGTTCTCATACATTTTATACTCTTCAGCTCATAAAACAAGTCATTGGGAGCAAATTAAGGAGAAACTAATTTTACAGTACACTGTACCTTTAAATTAAATATGACTATGATTTTCATTTCAGAGCAGAAGAAACAACTGCAAAATATCTAATAAAAATATAAAAAGGTGCATAGACAAGACCTTATCTCCGGTATGTATCCGTAGTGCTATACAGACTACAGCACAATGAAAAGCTTTAATGTAATTGGTTTGTCTCTTTGAAAATATTTCTTTTGTTATGCAAAACTGACAGCACATGCACTAGTAGGTCTTTAGTTTCCTGCGCTTTGAAGTAACTGGCCGTCTCATTTAGCCTTTCTGCAGGTTACTGTAGGATACTGTTAAACAGTAGCTCTCCATTGTGCTGATGCTCCAAACCTTTATCATACTATGAATCACATGTGATCAGTTTACAAAAGAAAATAGACTTGGTTTCGACTTTCCTTTCAGCAGTGACAAAGGCATCAATTGCTTGTGAACAGTGATGTGTTTCAGTATCTAGAGATACCGGGATCTTAAAAATGGATATTTGGAAACTAAAGGAACATGCAGGTAATTTCTAGCATTTTATATTATTTTCTCTTTATTATTTAACATATATATATATATATATATATATATATATATATATATATATATATATATATATATATATATATATATATATATATATATATATATATAAAGTTTATGGTCTATAAATATATATATATATATATATATATATATATATTTTTATTTATTTATTTTTTACAAAAATGTAATAAATATGTTGTTTTGCTTTTTTAAGATACCATGCACATACTATTTACCTTGTATAGTGACGTACTATGTTTTTCTATTCTTTATATTAACAAACGAATCATTTTAAACAAAATAAAAAATGTCTTGGTGCTCGCAAGAAACACATAGTTCTAAATATTGTATTCTCATGTTCACACTCTAAGCATTAAATCATTTATAATGTTATATAATGTTATTTTTTACCAGTATTAGTCAAACTTTGGAAAATGTTGGCTTGTGTTTATAAAATAAAAAAAATGCTGTAAATACCACTTATAACCCTATTGCTAGATTATTATTTACAACATATTTTTTAAGTAAACAGAATAAATTATTGCAAACTCTTTCCCATGAGAGTGTATGTAAATTCAAGTCTATAAATTTACCTAAAATCATAGCTCAAATATGTAGCCAGTAAAAAATTGTAGTCATGATAATGACGCCAGTTATCAGGTAACTAAAACTGCACTGCAAAGCAATATTGTCGCAGCAGTAAAATTCATGCTGGAGAGATAGTGTCCTTGATGTTGTCATAGCGGCATTATGGTCAGATATTACTCGCACAGGTGTTTTTATATTCTTTGGGGTTTTTTGTACTAAGTACTGTATTGCATTTATATACTGGCTAAGGATTTTAAGTATGAGAAAATATTATTTAATGAACCCAATGAAAGTTAAATATATATTACCAAGGGTATTTTTTTTTAACTTTTCCTTAGTCCTGTGTTCAGGGTGGCAGGTATTTGGGTGTCAAATTTCGAATCTGCTGGTGGACTACAGCAGCAGAGGTAAAAATGCATTGCTCTAGGGTCTGAAAGGAAGCACGATTCTTTAGTGTATCCAATGTTACACTGCTGCACACTTTCTTCTGCCAGGGGTGAGATTACCCTCAGCATTTTGGAAGTGTGCAGAAGCACGTTGGAGAATCATATGCCCCTCAAACACCAGGAATCATTGGAGGTCTGACTGCAAATGGGGTAAGTGTGTTGCCTGGAAAAAATAAGTTTAAGTCTTGTCTTTCTGGTGTTAAGCAGTTGAAATATATGTACTGTATGTGAAACTCTTAATATGAGGGCTAAATATGAAGGTTACAGCTCTGCCCTGTTTGTATTACTGGCTAAAGGTGGTTAATTCCTCTTCTATGTGTATTTCTGCCAATATGGGGGTTGCATCACTGTTCAGTGTGTATTTCTGCCAATATGGGGTTACATCACTGTTCGGTGTGTATTTCTGCCAATATGGGGGTTACATCCCTGTCTGGTGTGTATTTCTACCAATATGGGGGATACATCCCTGTACGGTGTGTATTTCTGCCAATATGGGTGTTACATCCCTATTCGGTGTGTATTTCTGCCAATAAACCACTTCTGAGTATATGAACTGTCAGCAAGGTGTGTAATTCTGTATTGTGTTTGTTACTGGTAGGACTTAGGTTAAATCCCTACTCACTGTGGGTTACTTGTGAGAATGGAGTTAAATCTCAGTATATCTCTTTATATAATGCAAGTTGCATGTTTCACACTGGGGAATCAAACAAAGGAACAATGTATTAAACTAAAAGTAACAAATATGAAAGAGCCGTTATAGTGGAAAACGAAATGCTATAATTTTTTATAGCATGTAATTGTATCATTAGTGACCCGGCAAAGCTATGTGCTTAACGACTGCAAAGACCTGTGAGGGAGGCCTGTGGACAGGTTTAAAAACCACTGATCTAACACTATACTGTTGAATTATTTCTGGTAAATACTGTTGGAAACATATCAGTTCTGTGAGTTGTTCTTCCACACTTACAAGATTATGGCACACATCCTAAAAGTCACACTATGTAAACAGACAGATCAAGTCAGGTTGTCTGGTTATTGGTGCTGCAGTTATGTCTAATATGTACCAGAAAAGAAATGGCAAGGGCTGACCTGGTATTTTTACAGCCTCTCCTTGAAGAAAGGGGATAGGTCTCTAAGACAGAAGGATTTTCTCTCCCATGGCTGAAATGAAAATGTTAAAAAACTTTATGTGAATAGAATCACCCTCTCTATTAGTAGGGCTAGTATAAAATGCTGTCTATCCAAACACCAAACTTTTAAAGTAGAAGCATTATAATACATTCAACCTAAAATAGGTACCTTTAGAATAACACTCATTAATACTCAGTTATAACTCTAGAGTAAACAAACCTCAAAAGTATCAGCTGACCTGAGTTTAGTGCCTTTTATCCCATGTCCAGTGTTCTACACATTGAGAAAAAGGGTTGAAAATGGGAGTAATACTAATGTTAGGAAAAGGGCAGTATATGATAAAGTACCATATCAGTATACCTTGCATCTCTGATACTTAGGGACCGATTAAACGTGCTGCGAATACAGCTGTTTCCGCACAAGCCTTCGGGCTCGCCGGAAACTTAAGTTAAGAAGCAGCGGTCATAATGTCGCTGTTCCTTAACCCATCCGCCACCTCTGAGGTGGCGGACAGCAATCATCATGATCAGATACAATCGGCTGATTGACACCCCCTGTTAGCTGCCGATTGGCTGTGAATGTGCAGGGGGCAGCATTGCACAAGCATTTCACTAGAAATGCTTGTGCAATGTTAAATGCAAACAGTTAAATGCAAGTTCGCAAAGTCTTTTTTTCCACGCTATAATACGAATGTGAGAGCGCAAAAGTTTTACTTGTAATACATGTGAAACTGGAAAAAAATGTTGAGCATAGATAAAGCACTTGCGGGAGCGAAAATGTGTGCTCCACTTGTAATCTAGCCCTATCAGAAGCGTGCAGATTTTTAGATTGTCTGGTTCTTTATTTACATTAACACAGTCCTTATAGAAACAGTAAACACCTTGGCCTAGATTATGAGTTGTGCGTTGTGCCTTTAACGCCCTCTGGTATTACGAGTCTTGCAGGTACAGGTGTACCGCTCACTTTTTTGTCCAGACTCGGAAATACCGCAAATCCACTTACGTCAATTGCGTATCCTATATTTTCAATGGGACTTACATAGCGCCAGTATTACGAGTCTGACCATAAGTGAGCGGTAGACCCTCTCCTTTCAAGACTGGGCGCATTTTAAAGTCAGTTGTTAAGAGTTTTACACTACAACGCCATAGCATAAAACTCTTAACTAAAGTGCTAAAAAGTATACTAACGCCCATAAACTACCTATTAACCCATAAACCGAGGCCCCCCCACATCGCAAACACTAAAATAAAATTTTAAACCCCTAATCTGCTGAACCGGACATTGCAGCCACTATAATAAACATATTAACCCCTAAACCACTGCACTCCTGCATCGCAAACACTAGTTAAATATTATTAACCTTTAATCTGCTGTCCCTAATATCGCCGCCACTTACCTACATTTATTAACCCCTAATCTGCCGCCCCCAACGTCGCTGCCACTATAATAAATTTATTAACCCCTAAACCTAAGTCTAACCCTAACATCTCCTAACTTAAATATAATTAAAATAAATCTAAATAAAATTACTACAATTAACTAAATAATTCCTATTTAAAACTAAATACTTACCTATAAAATAAACCTTAAACTAGCTGCAATATAACTAATAGTTACATTGTAGCTAGCTTAGGGTTTATTTTTATTTTACATGCAACTTTGTATTTATTTTAACTAGGTACAATAGTTATTAAATAGTTATTAACTATTTAATAACTACCTAGTTAAAATAAAGAAAAATTTAACTGTAAAATAAAACCTAACCTAAGTTACAATTACACCTAACACTACACTATAATTAAATTAACTTCCTAAATTAAATACAATTAATTACAATTAAATAAAATTATCTAAAGTACGAAAAAAACAAACACTAAATTACAGAAAATAATAAACAAATTAGAAGATTTTTAAACTAATTACACCTACTCTAATCCCCCTAACAAAATAATATATTTTCTCAATGTAAATTTACAGCAACATGGTTCTTAAAGGGACAGTGTCCCTTTAATGTGTTTATAATAACTTGTTATACCAACTGCGGAGTATAAAATGTAAAGGAAATTATTCATTTATGCTTATTTTTGTATATGAAATAGCTATTTCTGCTTTTTGAAACTACAATTTGCAGGGACAACAGGTAAATATATCTTATACCCAGAGACAACAATTGAAAATTAACATTTTAGTATATATCAATCTCACCAATCAACCAATGAGCAATAGCAGGACATCCCTATCGGTCAATGGGTATTAGTAATAAGTGACTAAAGAGCATTAGAAAGAAGTACACAACTAGTATAGCTGCATTAGTTTCAGTTTAAATTGAAACTGTGTTTTCTCCTGAGCCTACATAGCTATGCTTTTCAACAAAGGATACCAATAAAATGACATAGATTTGATAATAAAAGTAGTATGATAAGTCTCTTGGAGTTTCATGCCCTATCTGAACCAAGAACATTTACATTTGACTTTCATGTCCCTTTAAATATAGATTTTGTTGACGTCATCTGACAGTGTCTCTGTGTATTCCTTGTTGTTGTCTGATTGCCAGGTCACTGCTCTTCTCAGTTAACTCCGGAAGTCTCTCTCCAGTCTCACTTTACATCCCTTGGCACAGCATTTATAGAGTCTATTCTAGTATCACTATAGAGACTTATGTATATGTGTGTATGTCATATGATGCCTGCGTATGAGGTGGCTTTATAATCTCATCATGTATTATTTACTTAAAGAAGTAATATGTATTATATACCTGAGGAAATGAGTACATACACATGTCATGCACTGTACCTTCTCATAAAATACCAACAGCATACTGTATACAGGTTGATTTAAGGTTTCATTTTGTGTGCAGCAATAGGCTATGCAGGTTAGGCTATGTGGGTTAGGGGTTTTATAAATGAATATTTTGTATTGGTTTTACAGGCAAATCAATAATAATTTCACTTAATTAAAAAAGACTTCTGGTATATTATATACAATATTATATACAAGAAACCACATATAATTTGAGATGTATTATTAATAATAATTATAATAATACAATTGGTATTATCTATAGGGTTGCCGGCCAGCCGGTATTTTACTGACATGATGGGAGCATTAACCAGTCACTTGTAATGGCTGGTTATTTAACATGCGCCAGTAAACGGGGCAAATTTGCCCCTTTACAGGCCCACTTTAAAATAGCACTCCACTTGTAATTTAGCCCATGATCGGTATTTGTAAGGTTCAGGTCAATTTTGAAAATAAACATTAAATATAGAAATAAGGACGATAAAACATAGTTTTATTTATGCAAATGTGTGCTAATGAGCTGGGCCGGTATTTTTTTCCAGAAAAAAATGGCAACCTTAATTATGTACAAACAGTTTTCTCCCCTCTACATTAGACTGAAGGCCCAGTTTTCTAAACTTCGCTGGCATGGATTAAAACATTACATCAAACCTCACTTTCCTTCCCTCAAGGATGCAATCTGACTTCCTTAGAAAATAGTGAAACTTTCTGGAATGAATAATCTCGTAGTGAAGAATTTGTTTAATAGGGAGCACCTACTGCTGATAGCAAATAGAAATCAAATCTTGGTGTTTTCAGCATACTTTAAAAGGGACATTATATACTAAGGGCCAAATTACAAGTGGAGCGCAAATGTTTGCAGCCGAGAGATAAGGGGTATATCACGAGGGTTTGTGCTCATCAGGGTTACGAGTTGATAGTAAGCACGATCTCATGAGCGCAATCCCGATTTATGCTTAAATCTTTACCGCGACTTCAGAGCTCTGGTTAAATGTTTAGCGAAACATAAAAGTTGCACAAAACACATCAATAATACATTACAAAGTACAGTTACACTATAATAACACTATCTAATAAAATGTATTGATTTTTTTTTTATAAAGGCTCAAAGATAGAAGGCAGGCAAAGTGGCTTGAACATTGAGATACATACATATACATGTCTAAAGATGGATATGTATGTTTTTATATATGTCTATATATGTGTACATATGTATTTACACGTGTATATATGTATTTTCAGACATATATACACATATAAACACATAAATACATATGTATACATATATAGACATATATAAGTGCATTGGAGCCCTTTGCGGTTAAAGGGATACTAAACCCAATTGTTTTATTTAATGTTTCAGCTAAAGCATGCAAGTTTAAGCAATTTACTAATTTACTCCTATTATCAATTTTTGTTTGTTCTCTTGCTATCTTTATATGAAAAGCAAGAATGCAAAGCTTAGGAGTCGGCCCATTTTTGGTTCATTTGGTTCAGAACATTGGAATATGAAATATTCTTATTTTCATGTTGGTTTAGCACACATGAGAATGTGCGGTCATGTTTGCGTGAGAATAAAGTGTTTTTTTCACTTTTTTTCAATTCTATGGGGGAATACGTGAACGCACAATCAATATTCTAACTTTGTATTTGTGCACAAGTTGGGTTACTGCTAGAGCAAAAACAGTTTACTTTCAACTTGTAATTTGAGCGCAACCCACAAACCCCAAAATCTTAATTCTAGTACAATTAATGCTCAAGTGGGAGTGTTAATTTGCACTCCACTCATAATCTAGCCCGTCATGTAGAAATCTAGCTTTCACTTAATTCCAGGTTAACAGGTGTTTGCCCAAGTGCCACAGATTTGCTTCAGAGACAGTACCTTCAGTGTAACCTTGGTTCCAAAATGGCGCCACCAATAATTAGAGGGAGGTGCATGAAATGATTTTATTGTTTAATGACCCTTTACCTCTATTTTTGCATACATGTTGTTTGAGACAAACATGGCTATATAGATTTATATATAGATAAACAGCAAGACCTGTAGAAGTACACTGCTTAGTGAATACAGTAATACCTGTGATATAACATCAGACCATGCTCAGCCTATTGGTCAAGGCTGTGAGAGTTATTTTACATTAGAATGTTAAAGAGTACTCTGAATTCTGTACTTTTATTATGAGCTTAACTTCATATTTTGAAATCACATTGTACATTTAAGATGATGTGATATGTGCACATTAAATACAATTATTGTATGTTATTGTATAATTAATATTTTGTTAAATTTCTCCATGCAAATTAGTAAGACTCAGTGTGCATTATTAATAGCATAGAAATAGATAGAGGAATGTGCAAAACGCAGTTTGTCAGCCTGGTCTAAACTAAAATGCTCCTTTTTCTCTTCCTGTATGCTTATTATTACCCTTGGGGTGATAGTGGGAAACCAAATGTTGACCAATGGGCCTATAGTATAGTTGTACCTCACTGAAGAGGCCCACAGTAGGCTGAAATCAGGGACGTGCAGTCATAGAAGGCAGGTGAGGCACTGCCACCCCTGCCATTTGGAGCATTTTAATTTTTTTTTTTAAAATCCATTTCCTCCCCCTCTATTTTGCGCAATAGAGTTGTATAGTCTATCAGAAGCTGCTCTGCAATGCCACCCAGTGGTGGTTTGTAGCTTCAGCACAGCTAAAAAACTAATTATAGAGGCATTTCTATTGTGGCCTCTTATTTCTGCAGGGAGCCAATGAACACCTGTCATGTCTGTACTCCTGGAAATTGATAGCACCAGGAGAACGTGACCGGAGCATGTGCACAGAGAGGACCACTGGTGGGAACAGAGAAGAGAAGTCCATTCCTGTCCTGATCAGCTCGTTGTGGCAAGAGTCCTGTCAGGCAGAGGTGGAGCCGGAGAACATCTCGATGAATCAGCTACTGCCTGAGGAACCTACAGGGAGCACTCTACTTAAAAAAAATGCAGACGTGACTGTGTGAGAAAGGTTATGACTTGAGGACGGTGATGGCAGTGGCACTAACAGTCAGTGGGGTACTACTCTATTCTGGACTCTGGAGACCCGGGAGAGACTACCGCTAAGCCTATTGAGGTGATCATGACATGATGTCATTAGCTTCAGCAACAGCAATTGCTCTCTGACATGACTCGTTGCCATGCTAATCTATGTGGTAGGTGTTAATTGTGCTTGTGCAGAGTTTTTGCAATGTTGACTGTTGTAGGTACTGACCCGCCGCGCCACCACACAGGCGGCTAATGGCTAAGTGTCAGTATGTATTGTAATTTGTAAACCCGTGGCGATGGCGTATGGTACCATGCAATCAATTATATTTGGCAGTCAGTCACATGTCTGTGTTGTTGCTGATTAAATGCTGTAGACTCAACTCATCATCAGAATATCGCCGCTGCCCCCCCCCCCCCCCCCATGGTTCTGCCACCGCAGCTTTTGATCCTGAGGTCAGAGAGGAGATCAGAGAGGAAAAGCAGAAGACAGACTGGCAGTGCAGCAGTGAATCAGAGACTACTAATGTGACACTCTCAGTCAGTGACGGTCATGGTCCGGACCGGAGGAGTTTTAGTTTAGAGTTGAGAAGTAAAGTACAGTTATGCAAGCTGCCTACTACAGTTAGGTTTGGTATTTTATTACACTACTGAATTGAACTTAACAGACAGTACCAGCAGTAGTACTACTCTCCAGTCTACAGTACTACTACTCACAATCTCAGACAATTGAATCCACTGGCTTAAGTTGGGGTCAGCCTTTTATAATATTAAATATAATATGATTTTTTTTAAAATAGCACTTTATTTAATAGATATACAAATAGACAGGACAAAACTTCAGACACTAATGCGGTGTATTAAAGATGGGTATTGTCACTTCCACCTCTACTTGAATACTACAAATTAGTTGTCACTAAACTTTAAAAACATAAGGGCAATGTGGACAGGGGGGAGGATATGGTCAGTAACTATATAGGTATAAGTATAAGTAAGTAAGGCTATCAGTATATCCTTTTAGAGAGTGCTCAGTCAAATCACATCAATATCTCAGACACACTATGCGCTCAAAGGTGACCTCCTGCCTGCGTACTGCTTTGATTGAACAAAGTCAGCCGATTTCCTACTTGTTCCCTATTTATAAGTCGCACAAATAAAGTACATTCAGCATTCACATATATACTGCTAGTGAGTTACACATTTAAACTCCTATGACCAAGGTTTAGATTCCCTTACGAAGTCACGTACGAGTGACGGAAACGCGTCGGCGGGCATGGCCAGGGGTGGTATGTTGTTTGTGGTTCAGTTTGGCAACATTAGATAGCGGTTTGATTATAACGCATCTTGATTCACAGTATCTATTCACATTTGCACTAGGAGTAATTTGGTTACTTTATAATATCACCATTACGTAAGCTGCAGCAAGCACTAATAAACAAGATTAATATCCTGTCAAATTGCAGCCTCTGAGGAGATAGATTATTGAGCAGCTTTCGTTCTGTGCAACGATATCCCTGAATAACACTACAAAATAGTGAGACATTTATGAACATTTGAACCTTTGTATGCAAGGGAGATGTTTGTAAACTCCAAAGATTGAAAGTGTGACCGTATAGATGGAAACTGAACTTTGGTCATAGGAGTTTAAATGTGTAACTCACTAGCAGTATATATGTGAATGCTGAATGTACTTTATTTATGTGACTTATAAATAGGGAACAAGTAAGACATCGGCTGACGTTGTTTAATCAAAGCAGTACGCAGGCAGGAGGTCGCCTTTGAGCGCATAGTGTGTCTGAAATCTTGATGCAATTTGACCGAGCACTCTAGAGGGATATACTGATAGCCTTACTTACTTATACCTATATAGTTACTGACCCCATCCTCCCCACTGTCCACTCCCTTATGTTTTTAAAGTTTAGTGACAACTAATTCGGAGTATTCAAGCAGAGGTGGAAGTGACAATACCCATTGTCACGGATACCAGACAGCTAAGGCTACCCCCCCCCCACCCCCCTACAACCTCACCCCTGTTGTTTCTCAGTGGTTTTGGACTCCTCAGAGCAACCAAAATCCCTGGAAGCTTTGTTGTTTGATGGTGTAGGACCAGGAAAACCCTCCTAGGCTGGCCGGGCCCCTGGAACTCCCGGTCGGCTGCCTCACCACGGACACCTGCCTAACCCCTCTCAGGCTGTCCGGGCTCCTGGAACTCCCGGTCAGCCACAGGACAGCAGGACACTAGCTAAATTTACCCCTGGTCGCTCCAGCAACCATGTGCCCCAGAGCTCCGCTCTTTTGGGGATTAGTAGCCCCTAGGGAGGACAAGAGGTGGGGGAATTACCGGAGGGGAGCTGCTTTGGGAACCGGGGGTTTTGGAAACCCCTACACCCATAACTTCAACAGGCTGTATCTTCGGTCCCCAATAACGAATCATGCTGCTTTTTGGACTGCGGCATCTGGGGACCGAGAGCTGGAAGTCCTAGAAGTGGCGCCGCTCCCCCGGGATCACCCCAAAACTGTCACCACTGTGTCCTGGGATTCTGTTGGACTATGGTTGCTATGGAGGTGCTGGGCAGTCTGGAGGGGAATGGCAGGAAAACTGTGGCATTGTCTCCCTGTCTTATCAAGATGAGATGTCTGTATAAAAGGAGTGTGTGTTTTCAATAAATTCAGTTCTTTTTTCACCTGAATGCTAGTCTGTATAGTTATTTGGGTGGGCTCCTGCTAGAATCACTTTCCTGGGCTACATAGCAGCCTGTTCCAGGGAGAGCAAGGACCCTCTGTTAGAGCTACCCAGTCTGGGAAGCTGGAGTCTGCCACAGGGTGGGACCCTGAATACTGGTGCTGTCGGGCATCAGGGGTGGCTACAGGCTGTGGTCACTTGACAGCTACATAGCTGCAGTCAGCAGGGAGGAAGCAGGACCCCTTTGGCAGAGCTACCCAGTCGGGGTAGCCGGGGTATCCGTCACATTGGCTGGCAGCAGTGGGATCTGTTTCTTCCACACGATTCCTGCTGACAGAGAAGGGCCACAGTAGCTGGTAACTATGGAAGCCAAGTTCCTAAGGAGAGTAGAGGAGGCACTGACCCAGCTGGACGGTCCTGGTTCTGAACTGGACCAGCTGAGCTGCAGGAGCATTGTCTGCCGGCAGGGAGAGACGGGTATTGATATCTCTCCCCAGCGCCCGAATCCCATCTGGGAGAGGAGAAAGTTGGTCTCTCTCCCCAGCGGCAGAACCCCGTACAGGGAGCAGAGACAGCTGGTCTCCCTCCCCAGGGGCAGCACAGTTTCCCATGGAGCGGAGGTAGCAGACCTCCCTCCCCAGTGGTAGATTTCCTTCTTGGGAGAAGAGACAGACGGTCTCTCCCCTCATTAGCTTGGCAGGGTCTCTACCCTTTTCTTGTCCCAAAGTATTTCTCACCGGGGGCAGGCGTTGCATTAGGCAAGGAGGATAAAAGCTTATACAGTTGGTGCTACATGTTTGTGCACCCGAGCTTTGTCTGCCCCACCAAGGAGCAACCTCCCCCTCCAGTCTGGAGTGGGAATACAGCTGGGAAACCGGCACTAGCTTTGTTTGTGGGTGGATCAGCCGGTACTAAACAAAGTGTCACAGAGAGAGGTAGTGTGGTCATGGAACTTAAGGACACTCTAACTTGTGGGACAGCAATTGTTTGGGAGCTGGCCTTAGCAAACTTGTTTAGGACTTTGCCTTATGTGACTATCCCTGCACCCAGGGCACAGGGTATAAATGCCAGCAGGAACCCCCCAGGATGCCCCAAGCTCAGGAGAGATGGGATAACCTCTCCCAGCAACCGAGAAGTGGAGGGCCACCGTCAGACAGCCCCAGGCCGACCCGTTAAGGGTCTAGCCAGGTCTGCCGAACTGGAGGGGGGGAGATGTCATGGATACCAGAGAGCTAAGGCTACCCCCCACCCCCCTACAACCTCACCCCTGTTGTTTCTCAGTGGTTTTGGGCACCTCAGAGCAACCACAATTCCTGGAAGCTTTGGTTTGCTTGTCTTGTGAAAAGCTGGTGTATGACCAGGAAAACCCTCCTAGGCTGGCCAGGCCCCTGGAACTCCCGGTCAGCCACCTCACCACGGACACCCGCCTAACCCCTCTCAGGCTGTCCGGCCACAGGACAGCAGGACACTCGCTAACTTTACCCCTGGTTGCTCCAGCAACCATGTGTCCCAGAGCTCCGCTCTTTTGGGGATTAGTAGCCCCTAGGGAGGACAAGAGGTGGGGTAATTACTGGAGGGGAGCTGCTTTGGGAACCGGGGGTTTTGGACACCCATACCCCCATAACTTCAACGGGCTGTATCTCTGGTCCCCAATAACGAATCACGCCAATTTTTGGACTGCAGCATCTGTGGACCGATAGCCGCTCCCCCAGGATTATCCCAAAACCGTCACCACTGTGTCCTGGGATTCTGTGGGACTATGGTTGCTATGGAGGCACCGGTCAGTCTGGAGGGGCGGGAATGGTGGGAAAACTGTGGCATTGTCTCCCTGTCTTATCAAGATGAGCTGTCTGTATAAAAGGAGTGTGTGTTTTCAATAAAATCAGTTCTTGTTTCACCTGAATGCTAGTCTGTCTAGTTATTTGGGTGGGCTCCTGCTAGAATCACCTCCCTGGGCTACATAGCAGCCTGTTCCAGGGAGAGGAAGGACCCTCAGGTAGAGCTACCCAGTCTGGGTAGCTGGATTCTGCCACAGGGTGGGACCCTGAATACTGGTGCTGTCGGGCATCAGGGGTGGCTACAGGCTGTGGTCACTTGCCAGCTACATAGCTGCAGTCAGCAGGAAGGAAGCAGGACCCCTTTGGTGGAGCTACCCAGTCGGGGTAGCCGGGGTATCCCTCACACCCATCTTTAATACACTGCATTAGTGTCTGAAGTTTTGTCCTGTCTATTTGTATATCTATTAAATAAAGTGTTATTTAAAAAAAAATCATATATTTGATAAGTTAGTGTTTAATTCAACGCTTTGGCTTAAATGCCACAAATCCCCTAATCTCCCTATATTTTTATAATATTAAAAAAGAACTTAGTAAGCAATGAGCAGAGAGGCTCTAATATGTGACTCTGCTCAGTGCTCATAGCTTGCTAATCTTGTTTAATATTATAAAAGTAATTTTCTAAAAAATATAATTTCACAAAAAAAATGTAATTGCCCCAGTCCCTCAGTCTCAGACTCTCAACATCATCAGGTATTATACAGATACAGTAATACTATGAGTTGGATCTTACATTCAAAATATGCGATCATTTAATTTTCCAGTACTCTTATCCTATTGTACATTTGTTAAAGGGACACTCAATCAAAATTAAACTCTCATTATTCAGATAGAGCATGCCATTTTAAACAACTTTCCAATTTACTTCCATTAACTAAATGTGCACAGTCTTTTTATATTTATACTTTTTGAGTCACCAGCTCCTACTAAGCATGTGCAAGAATAAGTGTGTATGCATTTGTGAATGGCTGATGGCTGTCACATGGTATGTGTATGCATTTATGATTGGCTGATAGCTGTCACATGGTACAGGGGGAGTGGAAAAATATATAACTTTTAAAATTGTCAGAAAAAAATATCTACTACTCATTTGAAGTTCAGACTAAGTGCTAATGCAAAGTCTTGTTATATTGCATTTGTTGATTTTGCAAATCTACTGTGTTGCCTGGTCCTTTAATGTCAGTGTCAGTGATGCTATATTTCAATGAATGTTTACTTTCCATTTCAATCTGAGTGAACTGTATTTGTGCCATACTTAGGTGAGAAAAACTGATGTCTGACACTCATATATATAATCATTATATAATCATATATAATCATTAAATATGAGTCAGTGTTTCTCATCTAAGTATAGAACAAATCCAGTTCACTCAGATTAAAATGTAAAGTAAACATAATTTCATTGTAATATAGCATCACTGGCATTAACACATGTACAATAACGGTTGATATGTATGCATATAATTTTAAGTAGACAGTATACTCCAAATAAATAAACTACTAAATTCCATTATGATTTCAATATGTGTATCCTTACACTGCATTCAATCTTAAAAAGCTGCACACTTAGCTAATACAATGCTAGTCTTCATATAAGGTGTTAAATGTTTTTTTTTTATGTCTTTATTTAGATTTCATATAGAACTTTTAAAACATTTTCCAGTTTACTTGTAACATCATTTTTACACAACATTGTTATTTCATGTTTCAGATATAAATATACAATATAAAACAACTTTACATTTTATTCTGTTATCTAATTTGCTTTTTTCTTTTGGTATCCTTTTAAAAGCATACCTATGTACTAGGCTAAGAAACAGCAATGTACTACTGAGAGCAGCTGGTGATTGGTGACTGCACATAAATGCCTTTTGTCATTGGCTCATTTAATGTGTTCAGTTAGCACCCAGTAGTGCATTGCTGCACATCCATCAAAAAAGAATAGTAAGAGAATGAAGCAAATTTAATTATAGCAGTAAATTGGACCTGCAACCTGCAGTAAATTTAAGTTGCTTTTGTCTGGTTTATATATGTGTTTCTTTGGCATATCATAGCCAGTGACTCACCAGCCTCTGACCTCACCGCACATCACTAGCTGAAACATATGAGATTTGGTATGTCCTTCATTCTGAGGGGGATTGGTTGGTATTTCGAGGCTGCACTCTCCTCATTAGATAATACCAGATTGATGCAATAAAGATCCTTTCTGTGAAAGACACGTTCTGGGCAAAAAGAAACTACTCCTGGGATGGTGTCTAGCCATAAAACAAGATTTTATACTTTTGTTCATTTCTTGACTGAGAGCTTCTTTCTTTTGTGTATTTTAATTATAACCCTTGTGGTCTAGTCTCCCTAAGGGTAAAGGAGGGAAACCAGATGTATTTGCCACCTATCTGCCTGGAGGGATGTGACTGCACCTCAATAGAAAGGCACACACAAGCCAGAATGTATGTCTAGGGTTTGCCATGTCTCTTCTTCACAGAGGGATTACCTGGTGTTTTGGTGCTGGACTGTAATGGTGTAGCTACATGTGTATGTCACTTTGGATTGGTTTACTGGCTGCCACCTACTGATTTGTAGCTACATGTGTATGTCACTCTGGATTGGTTTACTGGCTGCTTCCTACTGATTCACAGCTACATGTGTATGTCACTCTGGATTGGTTTACTGGCTGCTTCCTACTGATTCACAGCTACATGTGTATGTCACTCTTGATTGGTTTACTGGTTGCTACCTACTGATTTGAAGCTACATGTGTATGTCATTCTTGATTGGTTTACTGCTTGCTACCTACTGATTGCAGCTACATGTGTATGCCACTCTTGATTGGTTTACTGGCTGCTACCTACTGATTTGCAGCTACATGTGTATATCACTCTTGATTGGTTTACTGGCTGCTTCCTACTGATTTGTAGCTACATGTGTATGTCACTCTTGAATGGTTTACTGGCTGCTTCCTACTGATTGGTAGCTACATGTGTTTGTCATTCTTGATTGGTTTACTCGCTGCTTCCTACTGATTTGTAGCTATATGTGTATGTCACTCTTGATTGGTTTACTGGCTGCTTCCTGCTGATGACATGCAGAGCATGAATACTTTAGCTATGTGTTTAACCCATTTGCAGGATTAAACACATAGGGCCAGATTACAAGTGGAGTACAAAAATGCAAGCAATCGATGCCACTTGCATTTTTGCTCTGGTATTACAAGTCCCTGGTTCATATATATCGTAGGCACAGTGAAATATTGCACTAAAATATCCATGTTGAATAATGTAGGTTTCAAACAGATAATACATTTCTATGAGGACCTGTACCTAAATTCATGTTGGATAACACTTGAGCGCTACAATGAGTGGAGTTTTTCGTTATGTTGTTTGTCGTATACCTTCCATGTTTTAAATGCACAATAGCAAGTAATAACTGTTAACACCTGTTTTATTTTAAATTAAAAAAAAGCTAAATACCAAATAAAACCCGATTTTTTTTTTTCTTTCATGATTCAAATCGAGCAATTTTAAAAACTTTCCAATTTATTTCTATTATCATTTTTCTTCGTTCTGTTGGTATCTTTTGTTGAAAAGCAGGCACGTATGCTTTCTGGAGCACTATTTGGCAGCAGTTTTGCAAGAGCTTTGATGGCAGCACTATTTCCTGCCAGGTTGTACTCCGGATGCCTACCTAGGTATGTCTTCAATACAGAATATCATAGGAAAAAAGCAAATTTGATAATAAAAGTAAAATTGAAACTTTTTATTAAAATGGTTTGCTCTGTCTAAATCACAAAATATTTTTTTTGGGTTTCATATCCCTTTAACTGATGACTTGCAATGCAAGTGTAATAAGCTTCCCTTTGAAAGTATAGGGAACTCTATGTATTTATTGAGTGTGTTATGTCCTTTAAAGACGAATGAACCTTCCCATTGATAGAAAACTCTGGCCTACATTCATTGTCAGTCTCTCTAGCTTCTCCAATTTTTTCCAATACCAAGGTTATTTTATACAGCAAATTCATCAAAGATTAGAGAGATGGTTGAACTTGCTTTCAACACAGTTGACCTTTCTCTCCTCTTACAAATTGTACATTGTTTCACATCTGAAAAAACAGCCCTCTCCTGGTTCACTTCCTATCTTTCAAACAGCTCTTTTAGAGTTTCCTTTAACAGCATATTCTCAGATCCTTTGACTCCCTCAGTAGGAGTACCACAAGGCCCTGTCTAATGATACCTAAATCTTTCTTTCCTCTCCTAATTCTCTCTTAAACAATTTACCAACTGTCACTGCAAATTCCACTTGGATGTCTTCATGCTACCTACTGCTCAATCTGTTTAAAACTGAGCTGTTTCTTATTTCTCCCTCTGCCACCACACATCTGACATTTCCTTTACTGTATTCCTTTACTCTATTCTCAACACCTCATCCCAGGTCAGCTGTCTTGGTGTCACAATTGACTGAACTCACGTTCACTTTCGACATACAAATATTTATCAATTCTAACCATACACACCTATACAACATTTCCAGAATAAGCCCTTTCCTTATTCAAGTAACTACAAAAATACTAATTAATTCCCTTATTTTCTCACATATTCACTACTAAAACCTACTCCTAAAAAGCCTTCCCAAATGCTGCTTTTCCCTCTTCTAATCTATTATGAATTAATTATTCACCTAGACGTATCCACCTAAATCTAGATCAGCTGCCAGTCCCTACACTGGCTCCCCATACAATTCAAAATATAAATATCCTCTCTCATCTCTATATACTCCCTGACCCACACCTCTGACCTTCATCTCTTAAATGCTATTATTTCTACTTTCCTCTCTTGCCTTCAAGAATTCCCACGTGCAGCTCCTGCCCTCTTGAACTCTCTACCTCGTTCCATCAGACTGTCTCCAACCTGGTATAGTTTCAGCTGCTCTTTAAAAACCCACCACTTTAAAGAAGCTTACCATTTCACCTCTGTTTTTCATCCTAACCAAAAAAGAAATCTTGAATTGCTGTGTCTTGCTGCTGCAACTACAACCCACTTGACCATCTACCTCAAACCTTAAAGGGACATGAGACCCCAAAAAAATTTTTCTCTCCATGATTTAGGTAGAACATACAATTTTAAACAACTTTCCAGTTTACTTCTATTATCAAATTTGCTTCATTCTCTTTGTATCATTTGTTGAAGGAGCAGCAATGTACTACTGGCTTCTAAGTGAAAATGGGTGAGCCAATGACAATCGGTATATATATATATATATATATATATATATATATATATATATATATATATATATATATATATATATATGCAGCCACCAATCAGCAAATTAACTAATAGAAGTAAATTTGAAAGTTGTTTAAAATTGTATGCTTTGTCTAAATCTTGAATGTCTAATTATGAGTTTATGACTTTACTGTCCCTTTGAGTCTCTGCACCAACAACCAGTAGACTGTAAACTTTTAAGAGCAGGGACCTCCTTCTACTGCACTAACTTGTCATTGTTTACCCCTACTTTTGTACACAGTGCTACAGAATTTTGAGGCACTGTACAAATAAATGATTATAATAATAATATTCTAGCTCAGTGAGTGCATTTTATAAACTGATTTTACACACAAATATCTAAGGACGAAGTGTCATCCCAAGAATATTAAAATGTTTCTTAATATTTCATCTCTTTTGGATTCTAAGGATCAAAGGATTCCCACAATCCTCTCTTTGTTGTAAAGAGCTGTCAGACCTTTCGTAAACTTAAATTGTTAGAGACTTTTGCACAACTCTTTGCAGGATCAGCTTATAGAAATTTTAAGCAAAAATAATATGAATGTAACATAAAAGGTTATGAATGTTCTAGCTTTGGGCTCACTGGGATAATTCTGTTATGTACAGAGAGATAAGTGCATTTGGGGAAATTGCAGCTTTGGTCATTTCTACAGATCAGAGCAAATTTGTTTTAAAGCAAGCATCAAGCTAGCTGATTTTAAACCTATAAAGAGCGAGTACCTTAAAATACAGACACAAAAGGTCACAGCATTTTTTTTTCCTTAGTTTTGCTTGTAAGCATTCAACCTAACCATTAATTAAACAGGAACATAAACATTTGAAAAGAAAATGAACATTTAATTATTGCATTATTATTTGTATGTGAAAGTAAATTTTATATAAATTTGATATCGAAGTAAATTGAAAAGTCCCTTAAAATTGTGTCTATCTAAACCATAACAGTTTAATTTTCTCTCTTATGTCCCTTTTAGTGGAGATGTGAGACACTAGATTTGGAAGAGATTGAAATAAATTTAACTTTTTTATGGCTCCAAAGGTAGAGTCCGCACCCCCAAAACTAATGCACAGATGCCCATAGAAATATATTCTTATAACAGTCACTGTGAGGGTGTGAAGATTTCACTAGCTGGTGATGGTGACTTCGATCTAGAGCAGTGTTTCTCAACCGCAGTCCGCAAGTAATCCCAACAGGCCAGGTTTTCATTATAGCTGAACCAGTGCACAGGTGAAGTAATCAGCTGTTCAGTAACCATGGTTACTAACCTGCTCTTACCCATGAACTGATTATTTCACCTGTGCACTTTTTTAGCTATAATAAAAACCTGGCCTGTTGGGGGGAGAAACACTAGTCTAGAGCATTGGTTTTCAAACCTGCCCTCAATAATCTCTAAAAGTCGGGTGGGCGAATGTCCAGAAAGTGTAATTTGTTTGGTAGAATGAAAAGTCCTATGGACATTCGTTTTGGACATTCCAATGTTGATAAGCATGAAAATCGTTTAAAATTCAGTAATCAAATGTTATTTACGGTTTTCGAATGTTACTTTCATTTTCGAATGGTCATAATTAGATTGAATGTCCACATTTAAAATTTCAAATGTAATATACGATTTAACAAATATTATTCAGAAGTTCAATAGCTCATGTGATAAGGAATTTAGTAAATTGATACATAAAAGATACAAATATATCAATTCAATTTTTTTCTATTTCGAATATTGCATAGTTTAAATATTACATTTAAAAAGAGCATTTGAAATACTGTTACATTAAAAAAAAATTGGAATATTGTACAAACAATCGAAATTTTAAATGATCTCAATAAATGTGTTAAAATTTGTTTCATTTTTCAAATGCCCATCCCTAGCTAACAGGCCAGATTTTCAGGTTTACCTTGGGTGAGAGCAGGTAAAATAACAATGTTTAGTAATCAGCTGATTATTTCACCTGTATTCAGTTCAGATATCCTCAAAATCTGGCCTGTTAGGGAGACCTGAGAACAGGTTTGAAAACTCTTGTTGTTGAAGTGGACTAATTTTGTTCAACAATACTGGTCCTATATTTAGGTTCAATTTCTCTTTGAATAGCAACTAAAATACACACGTGGCTTGTTTAATCTAACTGTGATGTTGATCACAATTCTTTAGCAAAACATCAAATGATTTATCTACAAAAATAGCCATAGGGGCCTATTTATTAAAGGTCTTGCAGACCTGATCCGACAGTGTAGATCAGGGAGGTGTCACAAGAGGCAGGGAGGTGTCAATCAACCCTATGCTGATTGGCTGCTGTTCATTTCTTCATTTTTTTTTTTTTTTTTTTACCTGCAGCTGGCAGCAGTTGAGTATAACTTTTTACATAGAACTTACTCTGCTGAGCTGAGGAGATTGTGAGGTAAAATATCTTCCTTTTTTTTACATAAAGATGCTCAGGTGATATTTTACTGTCAGCTTTTTACAGTTATACTGCATCAGTTTCAAGTGATTTAGCATATGAATATTATGTCCCTTTAAATTAGCAAAATCGGCTATTTCAAGTATAACATAAACATGAAGAAACAATTTCCCATACATTTAATACTTTGCAGCAGGCATAAAAAATCATTTAGAACACATCAAAGGACCATTAAATTCAGTAGAATTGTATAATCAACAAATGCATAATTTGAAAGCATTATGAATTTCAAATGAGTAGTATAGTTTTCTCTGACAAATTTTAAAGGGACATTCTGGTCAAATTATAAATGCACATAGATAAATTACATCCTTAAATAAAAACACATTTGCAATATAAATGTATTAGCAAAAATGCTTCTAGTAAAAGTTACCACTGTTTTAGTGTTAACATGTTTCTCTGCACGTGCATGTGAAGCATATCTCGATATTCTTAGTATACCAGCATTTTAAATACTGCAGCTGCTCAGAATGCCAGTTCAGCTTGTATCATGTCAGCGATTAACAAATTGAGTCATTACCAGATGGTACAAGCAGCTTAGGCTCTCTGGGCAAGTGTTGTGTTTAAAATGTTGGTGCACGGTGCATAATTAAATACACTTTTGAACCAGTTATATCTTTTATCATAAACATTACAAAAATTATTTTATTGAAAACGGAAATGAATCCACGTGGATTACAATTTTGGCTGCAATGTCCCTATAAAGTTAGTTCAATTTTCCTTTGCACTGCATCATGTGACAGCCATTAGTCTTATACGTGCTTATCAGGAGTCGGTGACTCAGAAAGTGTGCATATAAAAAAAAGAGTGTCCACGTTTAGAAAATGGAAGTGAATTAAAAAAGTTGTTTACAATAGTCTGCTTTATCTGAATCAAGTGTAATTTTAAGGGAAAACAAAATTTACAGTTCAGTTTCCTTTTAACCAAATGTATATCATAAATTGTTGCTCGATACATATTCAGAGCTGCAGACAAAACAACGATAAATAGACAATGCTTCAAGCATGCTGTTCAAAATAAGCCTATGGCAGTTTTGCAGATATTGAACTTTATCTTTAAAGTAGTTCTACAAAAGTTAGTTCTATTTTTTTGTCTGTTTGATTTAATGAATTACATTATCTTACCTGTTCTTGAGAAAAAGTCTATTACAATAAGGTTTTTTTTCAAAGATGTTATTTGGTACAACCACAATTGTTATATGAATATATTTGCCCTTATCACTTTCTAATCTTTTACAAATTAACATCCTGTTTATATTGTCAGATTTACGTCTTAACAACAGCAGATGTGCCATTAAATGGCTTAATGAAGTTAGAAAATGGGAAACAGTGTAACATGTATTCATTATACGCATATCATTTCCCCTCAAACAATAAAATCAGTGATTTGTTCTAATGCACCTGATACCCCTTATAGTATTCAGATTAAAGCTGTTTTTCTAGGTGAAACTTAATGAGCAAAATTGTTTTGTTATGATAATAATTTTAGCTAATTACGTAAATGAGCAACACGCTCCGGATAAAATATGACAGGGTTCAAAATAAGAATTTTCTACTTTGCTGATGGGCAGCTTGTATGATTAAAATAAAATATGTGCACCCTCCGTCAAGTCCTTAAAAGGACTGCAAAGCTGGACTCATATCAAAGTTCAAAAGAGTTTAATGGGCCATAAATCACTATGAAATGACTATAAAGCAATTTTAATTATGTGTAATAAAACTAAGTTTGCAATAAACTTTCATTGTTTATTTTTATTTTGATTTGTAATGTAATTGGGTGCTTTCCACTTCTGGGACTTGGAAGTAGGCATGGGCAAACTTTAAGGATTTGGCACTTGTTTGCAAAACAAATGCTGAATATAGCTGCGAGCAGCGGCATTCGTTTCGTTTGGGTGCTAAATATATTAATATAAAAATGCAACTCACTGGATTTGCACAGTTATCTGTGTGTTACTCTTTCACACTGATATATCCAGCTCTAAAACAAAACAAATGCATCTATCTGCTGCTATATTCTGCATTCATTTTGCAAACGAATGCCGAATACCAAAATTTTGTAAACTTGGAAGTACACACTGTAGACTTCACACACCTAACCCTATTCTGTGCTTACAAAATATCAGTGGTTAGCCTTGTCTACTCTAGTAACAAGTTTTGATTGGCTCCTTTAAATAAAGCGGCTGGTGGGGATTTGGTCATCAAAATACAATCGCATCAAAGAATGTGTTAATATATTAAGGAAATGTTAATTTAAGACTACAGAGAAATTGTTGCTATTACAAGGTGTTATATGTTGCATTAAATGACACGTGGGGTATATATTTAATGGGAAAATGGTAGTTGAAAGGGAAAACCTGGATACTTTTATTGTAGGCTTCAGAAAGCCTCTGAGGGCCACATGACACAAATTGTAAACACCTTTTCTCACTTTCTTTTTCATATGATTTCATGATAACAATTTAGTCCATATTTTTCTTGTCTTTTTAGAAGATATATGCTTATGTCTTAGTCATTTGTCTTTGTGTATAGCATATATCAGTAATTAACCACTGCACTGCCATGATTCAGCCATATTAGGGCCCGTTTGACCTTCCTAATAATTTTGCCTAACATTGCCGTGAGTTGTAACCACCTGCCTGAACTGTGACCTTGTTTTTATCTAATCGTTTGACATTTGTCTATGTCTGATCCGATGCTGACCCTGATCGTCTCCTGATTCTCCATTCTGCCAAACCCCTTGTACAGAGGTTACTCTGTTCAGTTGTTTCATTGTTGATGTTGCATTTCTCTTTACTTAAGTAAGATGGAGGTACCGCAGCCTTTGTGGGATGGGAAGAAGTGGACCAAACACACTTTTGATGGGTATTGTAGGAAAAGCAGGCAAAATAAATAATGAAAGTATATCGCAATGTTGATTTATTTTCCTAAATTAAACATATTGGGCAAAATTACAAGTAGAGCGTGCAAGTGAAAAGGGGTTTCTCTTGAGTGTTTGCAAGTGTCAGGTTTACTGCTCAAATTACAAGTTGAAAGTAAACTTGATCTCTTGAGCACAATCGCAATTTATGCTAGAATGATAATTGTGTCCTTAGAGCTCTTGTTAACTGTTTTGTAAAAACAAAAAAGTGTCACAAAACAGATCAAAATTACATTACAAAGTACAGTTACATTCATAATAACACCATCTAATTAAAATTCTAAAAAAAAATATTGCCCAAAACGTTATAAGGGCTCAAAGATATGAGGTCTCATGTGTTAGAAAAAAAGTCTGCAAAAGACTTTAACATAGAGATACATACATATACATCTCTACATATACATCAGAGAGAGAGAGAGAGAGAGAGAGAGAGAGAGAGAGAGAGAGAGAGAGAGAGAGAGAGAGAGAGAGAGAAAGGACACATCATGATAAATGCTTCTTGTATATAGATAGGGAATTCCGCACTCTTTTAAATATAAAATGCATCAGAGTTTAATTATGTCCTTATATATTAATGCACTAAGTAGGTGGACTACCTAAAATACAAAACATGTCAGTTAAGCAGCATAAATGGGTACAGTGCAAAAACAACACATATAGTAGTAAAACCAATTCAAGTTAGGTCACGTGACTAGCAAGGGTCCATATATTATCATACATCGGCAGTAACAGACTTACAAGGGTAGAACAGATCCACCACACCCCAGCTGCACACAGAACCCCCTAGTAAATAGCCAAGGAGGACAGGCCTGGGGAGGTTCACATATAGGGATCTAGGTGGATCGTAGTAACCTTAAAGTGTGAGGCATACATAAACATGAATCGGCTGAATAATATACAATGTCAGCCAATATTAGCCAGTACAGATAGCCAGATACATGTAAGCAGGCATAAACACACATCAGACTATTAAAGCGCTACACACTGCTGATGTATGGCGGTGTTTTTGAGGCAATACATATCTTTTCACTTGATGAAGCTTTATGGCGTCCTGAATTTCACTTTGGCTCTAGATAGATAAGTGTTTGGAAACTCACTAATTTGTGGGACTGGGTTTATTCGCTGGATGTGAAACTCAACTATTTAAGTGATTTTATCTCTCGTATACCGCACTGTGGAAGGTCGGCTTATGGAAACGACTTTGTTACGTAGAGAACTTTGCTAAAGCATGAACTAACTTGCTGCTACTAACACTTCCTGCTTCTGTGTTTATGCCTGCTTACATGTATCTGGCTATCTGTACTGGCTAATATTGACTGACATTGTATATTATTCAGCCGATTCATGTTTATGTATGCCTCACACTTTAAGGTTACTACGATCCACCTAGATCCCTATATGCGAACCTGCCCAGGCCTGTCCTCCTTGGCTATTTACTAGGGGGTTCTGTGTGCAGCTGGGGTGTGGTGGATCTGTTCTACCCTTGTAAGTCTCTTATTGCAGATGTATGGACCCTTGCTAGTCATGTGACCTAACTTGAATAGTTTTTACTACTATATGTGTTGTTTTTGCACTGTACCCATTTATGCTGCTTAACTGACATGTTTTGTATATTAGGTATTCCGCCTACTTAGTGCATTAATATATAAGGACATAATTAAACTCTGATGCATTTTACATTTAAAATAGTGCTGTATTCCCTATCTATATACAAGAAGCATTTATCATGATGTGTCCTTTCTCTCTTCTTATAGTTAATTTGTTATATTTTAATTTATAGGGTCTGCACCATTTGGCATTATATATGCTTATATTTTGATATTCTCTCTATGAGCTTGCATATTTATATAAACCTAGTGTCCTCTTATTTAGTGTTTCATATATATATATATATATATATACACAACTTTAACAGGTAAGTCCAGCACCTTTCTTAATGCTATTTTTTCAGCATTTTTTCAGCAACCTTTTTTCAGATTACAGCAGTGCACGATCACTGAGTGGGGTCTGCCAGCCCACATTTAAAGATATGGAAAAAGCAAGATAGCGTCAGCACTTCTTCATATAAAATTTCACTTTATTGAGGTTTCAGACAAAGATAAAAACAGCGACGTTTCGAGTCAACACAGACCCTTAGTCACAGATACCGATACCGGAGGGGAGGACGGAAACATAAGAGCTGGAAACCCCGACCACCGGCAATCGAACAGGTTGAGGAACAAACGGTTCCCGAAGGGTCGCAAGAAATAAATGGGACTTCCGATACATTACAACAAACTGCCGGGAGTGGTAACGTATATAGTATAACATCAAATGATACGATATGTAATGGCACTAACCAGTGCGAGATGCCAGTCCCGGCAGAGACATTAGTCATTAATATTTCAAAATATGAACTCACTAAAGATGAACTAAGTGTCCTTAATAAAGGGCTATCCTTTTGTCCAACTGTACATGCTAATCAATTTACCATAGAGAAAGATCTATATCGTTTTTTTAGAAATTTAAGGTTGAAAGCATACTTTGGTAATATTGTAGACACTGATAAAGTATTTAGCAACACAGTAAATGAGAGGGACACATTTGACACTAGACCATTAGGACTGACAAATAAATCTAAATATGTACCCAGTACTTCCAACTCTGGAGTTGAAACATACATTAAGCTAGTTCAAGAGGATATCCATAAATTATATATAACACCTAAATATGGAATGAGTTCCAATGTCACTACAGCAGAACGTAAGGCCCTAAAAAACCTATCCAATAACAATCTAATTGAGATTAAAAATGCAGATAAGGGCGGTGCGGTAGTGGTCCTTGATAAGGAATATTACATACAGGAAATTTTGTCCCAACTATCAGATGGTGGAATATATCTTATATTAGACCATGACCCTTTACCAGACATCAAAAAAGAAATAACGGCAGTAATAGACAAGGCTTTGGAAAATAAAGTTATTACTAAGAATTTAGCCACATTTCTCATAAAAATAGACCCTATTACACCTGTATTTTATACCACCCCGAAAATTCATAAAAATCTTAAGGAACCACCGGGTAGACCCATAGTGGCAAGCACGGAATCAGTTTTTGCAAACATAGCAATTTTTCTAGATAAAATTTTGAACCCAATAGCGGCAGGCCAGCAATCATTTCTAAAAGATACAGGGGACTTCCTGACTAGAATAGATGAAGTAAGAATAAGTGAAAAGGATATATTATTTACACTAGATATAGTGAGTCTATACACTTCAATTCCACACGAATCAGGAGTTCAATCTGTATTGGATCTTATCAAAAAAGATAAGATATATACTAATGCTCAATGTGATTTCATAGAAGATATGTTGAATATAATATTACATCTTAACTATTTTTTGTTCCAAGACACATATTATATACAGAGGAAGGGAACCGCCATGGGCTCCAATGTGGCCCCCTCATATGCCAATATATTCGTAAGCCAATTTGAAAACAGATATGTTTATTTAAACAATGAATACCAAAGCCACTGTAAAATATGGCTACGCTACATAGATGATATATTTGGCATATGGGGGGACACATTGGAGTCCCTTGAGAACTTTGTGGAGGAATTAAACAATTGTACAACAAGTTTGCAATTCACAATCAGCCACTCACAGTTCAAAATAAGCTATCTTGATACTTTGGTATACAAAAAAGATGACTGTTTAGTAACGGATCTATACTGTAAACCAACAGATCGTAACACATTGCTTCATTTTGACAGCTACCACCCAGATAGGGTATTTAACGCCATCCCCAAGAGTCAGTTTATAAGAACAATGCATAATGTAAAAGAAAAAGATCTACAAGAAGTAAGATTAAAACAAATGGGAAAGAAATTTTTAGATAGGGGTTACCCACAAGCTGTCATAACCACTAATGAACAAACAGTTAAATTAAAAACTAGAGAACCAAATGATGTAACATCTAATAAAAGCAAATACAAAAAGCAGATTGATAAAAAACAACTTATTTTTTCTTCAACATATAATCAATTTAGTAATAATATCACAAAAATTGTTAAAAAACATTGGTATATATTGAACAAAACGAATCCACACATTGAGGAATTTAAAAAACCACCAATTAATTCCTTTAAGAGGGTCAAAAATATTAGAGACCTAGTTGTAAAATCTGATGTAGGTACCAATAAGAAAGATACCATAAACTATCTTACAACAGCTAACAAAGGATCATACCCCTGCCTTAACTGTGCCCAATGTAATTCCATGATTAAGGGGAAATACATAGCACAAATAAATGATAACAAGAAACGTGAAATTAAAGGCTTATATACATGCTATACTGATTATGTAGTGTATATTCTGAAATGTCCATGTGGGCGGGGCTATGTGGGAGAGACCATTAACCCTATCAAGGATAGGATAAGTGCCCATAAATCTTCCATCAGATGTAAGGACATGACACTACCTGTGTCATCACATTTTATCAATGCTGGACATACAGTTAGCCAGCTACGATTCCAAATAATTGACCACATACCAAAACAAAGGAGAGGGGGTAACAGAGAGTTACTGTTAAAGAAAAGAGAGGTATGGTGGATACAGCATCTAAAAACACTCAGTCCGAATGGTCTAAACAAAGACTATGATCTTCATTTGTTTTTATAAGTATTAGTGTAAAATAGTTTTGTAACTTTGTATGATATGTTTTTAAAAAATGTGGGTTGTATCACATATGTTGTAACATAGTCTTGGGTTAAAATCACCAAATATAAACCTTGCATCATAAGAAAAATTGCAATTTAGATACAAAGATTATTCACTAATCATTCTGACCTGTTAGGGGTCAAAAATTCCAAAATGGCATTTTGATTATATGTAGGCAAATCAAGTTAATTGATACACAGGTGCTATAAAAGAAGGTGTTTTTTCCCATAATCCATTGCATGACTAAGGGTCTGTGTTGACTCGAAACGTCGCTGTTTTTATCTTTGTCTGAAACCTCAATAAAGTGAAATTTTATATGAAGAAGTGCTGACGCTATCTTGCTTTTTCCATATATATATATATATATATATATATATATATATATATATATATATATATATATATATATATATATATATATACAGTATATTTATATGTTTCTATGTGTGCACATTTGTATTTATATGTGTATTTATATATTTACAGACATATATACACATATAAACACATAAATACATATGTATGTATATATATATATATATAATGTGTATATATATATATATATATATATATATATATATATATATATATACATACATACATATACATATAAATATAAGTGGATTGGAGCTCTTTGCAGTCAAGTAGAGAAAAATATGTAAAAGCATATTTATGCGATATTTATATTTAATAAAGTGTTATACTGTGTATTTACTGTGACTATATCATATTTTGTGAAGAACATTGGAATGTGAAATATTCATATTTTCATGTCGAGTTAGCGCACAAGAATATGTAATCAGCTTTGCGAGTGAGTAGGGTGTTAGTTTTATTCCACTTTTTTTATCATTTGCACGATATTCTATGTTCTGCTTTTTACAAGCGTTGGGTTAGCACTCGAGCAAAAAACATTTTACTCTTAACTTGTAATAAGGGAGCGTTAAATACTGCTCTACTTGTAATCTGGCCTATTATTGTGAGATTAAATAATTAGTTTAATGCCATTTTAAGCAGTTATTGTATCATCTCACTTGCATGTCTATGATTATTTATGGTATGGAATTTAGAAACATAAATAAATGGTTGCCCATGATTGTTTCTGGCAAAGCAATCATTGTACATTTTAGATAAATAGTTAACTTCATAGATGAATTTAATATTGTGTTTGTTAGACATTCATGGCTCCTTCAGACATTCCACTACTTATTATTCTTTGTTGCATATTGTTCCTTGTCAGGATTTCAAGAGAAGAAAGCAGATCAAAATAAAACTCAATAACTTGTCTAGTTAAAATTGCATTGAGTAATATACCTTCTGTCATATTTTTGTATTTTATTTAATTGTACTCATTGATTCCAATTTAATGGATCTAGATGGAGGTATAAACATGTGTGAATTAAAGGGACAGTCTACTCCACAATTTTTACTGTTTAAAAAGATAGTTAATCCCTTTATTACCCTTTCTCCAGTTTTGCATAACCAACATGTTAATACACTTTTTACCTCGGTAACTACCTTGTAGCTAAACCTCTGCTGACTGCCCCCTTATTTAAGTTATTTTGACAGACTTTCATTTTAGCCAATCAGTGCCCTATCATAAGTAACTCCAAGGGCGTGAGCACAATGTTATCTATATAGCACTCATGAACTTATGCCCTATAAGTGAAAAACTGTCAAATGCATTCAGATAAGATGTGGCCTTCAAATGCTTAGAAATTAACATATGAGCCTCCCTAGGTTTAGCATTCAATTAAGAAAACCAAGGGAACAAAGCAAATTTGGTGATAAAGTAATTTGGAAAGTTGTTTAAAAATTACATATTCTATTTAAATCATAAAGTTTAATTTTAACAAAAACTGTCCCTTTAATCCTCAATAGATTCATAAAATATCACTCCTTATTCACATCCCTTTGTTAGAATCAGGGGCAGAAATGCCATTGGCGCAGCAGGTTCAGGAGCACCACAGCCCATGTGTTGGGGGGCCCATAGCAGCCATTCTATACATATGCGTATGCTTATTTGGTCATTATCTGTGTATATATACTAATCATAATTTTACTGGCGCAGCATAGTCATCTGTATGTAGATACATCTTTATACAGTGCAGCATGTTCACTATTAGTGTATACAGCACAGCATATTCACCAGAGTAAACATACTCATCATATTTATACAGAGCAGTGTATTCCTCATGGTATAGTGTATAGAAATTCACATCATTATACAGCACAGTGTGCTCACTAACAGTATATAAATACTCAGTCATTATAAAGTGCAGCATGCTCATTATCAGTGTCTATGGGCTCTATGTACTAAGCAGTGGAAGCTGCTTTTGAGCCCTTTCGGAGTAGGCTTGCACATGACTATGGCACCAGACCGCTGCTTCTTACACTCTCCACCACCACCACATATATTTATGTTTGTGTGTATTTATATATATATATATATATATATATATATATATATATATATATATATATATATATATATATATATTTATAGATAGATAGATAGATAGATAGATAGATAGATAGATAGATAGATAGATAGATAGATAGATACATAGATAGATAGCTAGATAGATTTATAGATAGATAGATTTTTATATAAAAAAATCATATACAGAGAAGTACGTATATTATATTATTACTTTTCCTTATTACAGAGTTACCTTTGGGGGAGGGGGTAAAATAGTTTTTGCAGCAGGGTCCTCTGTTGAGTAGGTTTGCTATTGGTCATAATGCAAACACAGTAGGTAATAAAATTATTTGAAAACATCTTAATTTCACAACTCAAACTGGCTAAAATTTAAGTCAATATTAAGCTAAAATGAGCTACTATTTACTTATTTCAATACGTATTATACAGATTATCATTAAATACATTTATGTTAAATTATGAAATTAATGTCTACCTTGTATAGCAATTTTTTTTTATAAATTTACAAAGTATTACACTGACCACACCCGGCCAAATTTTCTGCGGAGAACACTGCTTTTGTACAACTTCATATATATTTATAAACAAATGCCTTCTCTTGTTCCTAAAATCTGTTGTTGTCTTATCAAAATTATCATTGGATCCTGTTGTGTACACATTTATAAAAAAAACCTGTGACATTTTAGATGCTAAATGAAGGCCCCATTTATTGAGATACATATATATATATATACATCATTTCAGTGTTAAAATAAAAATTCATTAAAATTATGGTGGAGCTCAAAGTCTGAAATAAAATTCTCCATGTCTCAAAAGTAAATCGATATAAATTGTTTCATAGGAAATTAGCACATCTAGGCAAGTATCCCCTCTTGCTTTTACCCAGTAACACTCCATATACACGGTTACCAATGCACAAGAGGATTCTGGGTGAGGTATGCAAATTGGATATCCAACATCTCAGATTTTTTGCTTCATACTGTGTTAACACACAGTGATTCCCTGAGAGTTCTAACAAAAACGAAACAGGCTGTCTAGTGGTGATTTCTGTATTGCTGCATTCTCCCTATTAGGGAATCACTGTGTGTTAACACAGTATAAAGCAAAAAAATTTGATTTTAACCCTGAAATGAGCTTTACCTAAGCAGCAATCTGAAATCTAGCTGCTACTGAAGAGTTCTAACAAGAACGAAACAGGCTGTCTAGTGATGATTTCTGTATTGCTGCATTCTTCCTATTAGGAAATCACGGTGTGTTAACACAGTATGAAGCAAAAAATCTGAGATGTTGGATATCTAATGTGCATATCTTACCCAGAATCATCTTGTGCATTGGTAACAGTGTATATGGAGTGTTACTGGGTAAAAACAAGCAGGGATACTTGCCTAGATGTGCTAATTTCCTATGCAACAATGTATATTGATTTACTTTTGAGACATGGAGGATATTAATCTCAGACTTTTATCTCCACCATAATTTTAATGAATATATATATATATACATAAATATAATGTATCTAGATGGTGAATGCATGCTTAAAAACTATAGTGCAAAATCTGACATATTAGTATTAGTGGATATGCCATGAGTACCCTAAAAAAAGTATTATAATTTACCAGTGACCCTAATAATTTAATATGATAAAGAACTCTTTTCCAAAGTTATGAGTTAAACACAAAAAAGACCTTTAAACATGTCTCTGAATTAAATATATGCTAATGGACACTGTTGCTTGATGTGTGTCTGCTGAGGATGTATTATGAACTAAATAGAAGAACAGTTTGAGCACTCTGGCTTATTCGGTCATCTAAGATGGCTTCCCACTGTATTGCACATTGTGATTTTCTGTATGGCACATATGCCCCTGGTGTTCTTTACAAGTGGACATCATGCAGCTATTTGATTTAAATGCCATTGGGGGCCTTTGTAATTAAAAATAATATTTGAGATAGTTACAACCAGAATAATTGAACTTCCGTACCGAACCAGGGCAGCGCCATGGTTTCGGAATTGGGTAACATGAATAGATACTATATAGGTGGTCAAACACCTACAGGCTTTTGGCTGTACAAGCTCTGATCATACATTTAAAAAAAAATGTAGTAACAGGATGAAGTAATCTGGTCGATCAGAAAATTGATTTGAACAATGTAAAAATATGAGCTTTTTATTTTATTGATTGTAACATATGCAGTATTTGAAAAATATTTTGATCAAACTTATAACCCTGGGCAGTTAATGCATTGCAATAGCAAAACATAAAGGGCTAGATTACAAGTGGAGCGCTAAATTTTCGGGCCCCTGCAAAAAAAAAAATGTGCCAGTTTACGGGCACGTGATAAATAACCAGCCATTACAAGTGGCTGGTTATTGCTATTGTGAGCTTGCGGTAGCAATTAGCGCTCAGAAATTTAACCAGAGATCAGATCTCTAAATGTCTCTCAATTGCCTCCAAAATAAAGTGGTGTGTTTTGGTTTAAACAGCAGTTATAAGGTGTTAAAAGTTGGCAGGTGTGTGATGTTAGAAAAAAAAAACGGCACTTTACTTTGCGGTCTGTGGGGACTTCTGTAAATATATATGTATATGCTTATATACATATATAATTGCGTGTCAATATGTGTTCAAATCAGCCAATAGGATTTCAGTAGCTCTCATCCTATTGGCTGATTTGAAAATTTAAGCCAAAAGGAATGCAAGGTATCCCAATATAAAAAGGGAACCTTGCATTCAATCTTCAGTGTGCGGCGGACAATCGCATGAAGAGGGCCTCCACGTCGCCGAAGGCTGCCACCCCAAAGACCACACCGCGCCTCAGAAGACCGCTCCGCACCTCAGGGAAGAAGATAGAAGATGGTCCCGCGATGAATGAAGATGGATCCGCCTGGATGAAGACTTTTCTCCGCCTGGAAGAAGATGATGTCAGGACTTCAGGAACGGTGAGTACATTTTTCGGTGTTAGTGTTAGGTTTTTCTGCAATTTTAGATTTTTTTATTTTTTGTAATATTAGATTTTTTATTTTAATTTATTCTTAGATTTTTTAAATGTAATGTTAGGATTTTAATTTTAATTTTAATTTTAACTTAGCATTTTTCTATTTTGGATTTTTTTTTTTTTTTTTTAAAGAAGATAGTCTTTTTTATTTTATGTAATGGGGCTAGCATAAGGGGTGTTATGTTAGGGGGCTTAGTGATTAGAATAATACTTTGCATTGTGGGGGGATGGTGGTTTAGGGGTTAATAGGTTAATTAGGTAGATTGCATTGTGGGGAATGGTGGTTTAGGGGTTAATAGTTTTGATAGAGAGTCTGCGTTGTGGGGTTTTTGCAATTTAGGGGTTACTAGTGTTGATAGGTACTTTGCGTTGTGGAAGATGGTGGATTAGGGGTTAATACATTTATTAGGTACTTTGTGATGTGGGGGTTGGTGGATTAGGGGTTAATAGTTTAGGTAGATTGCGTTGTGGGGGATGGAGGATTAGTGGTTAATACATTTTATTAGTAGTTGCGATTTGGGGGATGGTGGTTTAGAGGTTAATACATTTTATTAATATTATTAGTTGCGATGTGGGGGATGGCGGATGGGGTTTTGACGTGTCAGGTTCATTTTTGGGAGGTGGTTTGATTTTTACGGGCAATTTTAACTTTTTGACGTAAGTCACTGGCGACTCCAGAAATGTACATTTCCACACATTTTTGTACCTCCCCGGTTTACCCGACTTACAACAGTATCTGATTTGCCAGTGCCGTATATGTGATTCACCCGATGTGCAAGGTCAACTTACGGGAGGTATGGGTTTCAGCAGTTGTGCTGAAACCTATGCTGTATATGTAATCTCGCCATATATGTATTATATATATATATATATATATCAATATATGTATATATAAAATATGTGTGTTTTTGAATGTAGAAAACTCAGACTGTCCATTTACAATTCCATTGAAGTTATTGGATATTTAAAAAACAAAACAAAAACCTAATTTTATTATTATGTGATATGCAATTGCACACATCGTTAATACATATTTATCAATAGCGCGGTCTCACCACCAGCGGTATTTTAGCAAGCCTTCAGGAGGGAGGGGGCGTCTAATAGCACAGTCTTGCCACTCGCAGCAAGACCCCGCACTATTATAGCCAGACAAACCTTTAACGACGGCCTTAAATTAAAACTTGCATTTAAAAATGCATTAGTCAATCATCCTGATCAATTTTTAATTTAATTAATGCCGTTTTATTTTCATTTTGTATTCTTATCTTTTCCATGAAGATCTGTGAAACTCCAAACTAGTGGATGATATTTTTGCTTGAAAATGCTAATGGGTCAGTATGTGGGTGGTTATTCATTATTTATTTGATTTCCACTCTTTGTGCAGCAACTGATACCTTGTGTAGGCTGTATTTATGTGTCTTGTGCTATCCAGATCATTTTCCTCCTCTAAAACTAAAAAGAGTCTGTTTGCAATTGGCACTTAGGACAGCTGTATATAGGACATCCATATGACATATTGAAATTGTTTCTTTAAAAGGCCACTGACTTGTTCGGACCTCTTTTAAAGCGGCAATATGGCAACCCTAGCTACATAAATGTTCTTTGTACATGTAGTTCCCAGAAAACAGGTGCTGACATAATGCAGTTCTTGAGATAAGAGGAATTAAGGTAAAATGCATTATACTGTACAAATTATATAAAGATATATTAAATTGTTAATAAGAGTCTCCCTTGAGAGCAAATTATAAAGTTGGTGTTATGACAATTATCTATCTACCATCCTCAAAGTGCACCGGTTCTTGAAAACTGAAGCTTAATTATTTAATCAGTAGGATAATTTCTCAGCTCTTGATCTGATTTTGTTATGTAATGTTTATTCACATTGCCTGTAAGTAACTCAATTTGCAGTGCGGTAATTTATTCAATAAAAAAATCATTGGCAGCTTTGTCTTTATAGAAATACTGCACAAAGCTAAGGTATGTAACTAATAAAACAAATTATATTAATTATTAAAGATGACATCTTTTGACATTGACTTTCAAATGTATTTCCCAACTATTTTAGGTAGGTATGGTTAGTTAGTTTTAGTAAAATACATAGAAGAACATATTCTATTAGAATGTTACACGATTGGCTGTTAGCTATCTACATAGCAGTTATTGTAATGTCATGTGTCCTGGTAAATCTCCTAATAAGTCTCATATTAGTGAGAGATTTTTGCTGAGAGAAAACATGAAAACAGTAAATAAACTCTGTATTGAAATTTTAGTTTAAATTATTTTACTGTTACTGCTGATGCCTCTCATAGAGGAGTCTGTAGGAGAGGGGGGCTTTACCCAGCAGATGGTAAGTAGGAGAAGGGGCGGTCCTTTTGGGGGTAAGTGGTGGTTGAGCAGGAAGGCAGCGGAACCAAGGTTAGTTGGCTTGTGTTCTTACATGACCTTTCCTCCCCACCCAGGAGAAGTTATTTTGTCACAGTGGGTGTGGTGTGGTTAAAGGGACATTATACACTCATTTTTTCTTTGCATAAATGTTTTGTAGATTATCTATTTATATAGCCCATAAAGTTTTTTTTGTTTTTTTTAAATGTATAGTTTTGCTTATTTTTAAATAATATTGCTCTGATTTTCAGACTCCTAACCAAGTTTTATGAGAATACAGTCAGATACCTTCTCCAGCTTGCTCCTGTTTGTGTAAAGGGTCTTTTCATATGCAAAAGGGGGGGGGTCTTATTTTCCATTTGCAGTTGGCTTTCCAGCTATCTTTTCAACAGAGCTAAACTGAGAGCTTCTAATTCAGTTTTTAATCAGTTTTATACTGAATTTTTATATATTAGTATCTGTGCATATTATTCGTTATAGTAGTGTCTATTACATGCAGTTATATGAAAATGAGTGTATACTCTCCCTTTAACGACATACGTCGTACAGGGTACGTCTTGCATAAACTGGTCTTTAAAGACCAGCGACGTAACCTGTACGACGTTGGGGTTGAAAGCGTCTGGAAGCGATTTACGGTTATTACAGTGATGCCTCGATATCAAGGCATCACTGCAATAATATTTTTCCCCATCTGATGCAGAGAGAGCCACTCTGTGGCCCTCTCTGCACCGGACATCGATGGCCGCAATCGTTGGTGGGTGGGAGCCGACGTGGGAGGCGGGTGGGCGGCCATCGATGGATTGCTAAGTGCAGTGGTGGGCGGGATCGTGGGCAGGGTAGCTGGGGGGGGCGCGTGCACGGGGAGGGAGTGGGTGGGAACCATTACACTATGGAACAATTTGTTAACATTTAGAGGGAGAGAGGGGGAATAAAAATGTATTATACATAATCGAAGAGATCTGGGAGGGGGTGGGGGTTTAGTCTTTGGGGGGGGAGCTACACTACAGAAAAGTGGGGAAAAAAATAAAAAATATATATTTTTTCGTAAACTGGGTACTGGCAGACAGCTGCCAGTACCCAAGATGGCTCCCAATAATGTAGAGGGGGAGGGTTAGAGAGCTGTTTGGGGGGGGATCAGGGAGGTTTGGGGCTAAGGGGGATCCTACACAGCAGCATATGTAAATATGCTAAAAAATTAAATAAAAAATAATAATAGATACCTTTTATTTTAGTACTGGCAGACTTTCTGCCAGTACTTAAGATGGCGGGGACAATTGTGGGGTGGGGGAGGGAAGGTAGCTGTTTGGGAGGGATCAGGGGGTCTGATGTGTCAGGTGGGAGGCTGATCTCTACACTAAGGCTAAAATTAACCCTGCAAGCTCCATACAAGATCCCTAATTAACCCCTTCACTGCTAGACATAATACACGTGTGATGTGCAGCGGCATTTAGCAGCCTTCTAAATACCAAAAAGCATCGCCAAAGCCATATATGTCTGCTATTTCTGAACAAAGGGGATCCCAGAGAAGCATTTACAACCATGTGTGCCATAATTGCATAAGCTGTTTATAAATAATTTCTGTGAGAAACCTAAAGTTGCGAAAATTTTTAATTTTTGTTTAAATTTGATCGCATTTGGCGGTGAAATGGTGGCATTAAATATACCAAAATGGGCCTAGATCAATACTTTGGGTTGTCTACTACACTACACTAAAGCTAAAATGAACTCTACAAGCTCCCTAATTAACCCCTTCACTGCTGGGCATAAAACACGTGTGGTGCACAGTGGCTTTTAGCAGCCTTCTAATTACCAAAAAGCAACGCCAAAGCCATATAAGTCTGCTATTTCTGAACAAAGGGGATCCCAGAGAAGCATTTACAACCATTTATTCCATAATTGCATAAGTTGTTTGTAAATAATTTCTGTGAGAAACCTAAAGTTTGTGAAAAAATTTGTGAAAAAGTGAACAATTTATTTTATTTGATCGCATTTGGCGGTGAAATGGTGGCATGAAATATACCAAAATGGGCCTAGATCAATACTTTAGGATGTCTTCTAAAAAAAATATATACATGTCAAGGGATATTCAGGGATACCTGACAGATATCAGGGTTCCAATGTAACTAGCGCTCATTTTGAAAAAAAGTGGTTTTGAAATAGCAAAGTGCTACTTGTACTTATTGCCCTATAACTTGCAAAAAAAGCAAAGAACATGTAAACATTGGGTATTTCTAAACTCAGGACAAAGTTTAGAAACTATTTAGCATCAGTGTTTTTGGTGGTTGTAGATGTGTAACAGATTTTGGGGGTCAAAGTTAGAAAAAGTGTGTTTTTTTTTTAGTTTTTTCCTCATATTTTATAATATTTTTAATAGTAAATTATAAGATATGATGAAAATAATGGTATCTTTAAAAAGTCCATTTAGTGGCGAGAAAAACGATATACAATATGTGTGGATACAGTAAATGAGTAAGAGGAAAATTACAGCTAAACACAAACACTGCAAAAATGTAAAAATAGCCCTGGTCCTTAAGGGAAAGAAATTGAAAAATGGCCTTGTCCTTAAGGGGTTAATGCCTCAAATCATTGGTACTTCTTATTGCATGACCCTCACAGCCTTGGTTAAAAACGGCAGGTGAGTTCCCTCAAGGGGTATGGAAATGACAGAGTGAGTACTTAAGGCTTTTTTGCCACAAATGGCTTTGGCTGTGTGGGCCTACAGACCCATACATCTATAAAGGGTGGTTTTTGCTGCAAGTTTTCAACAAAGAATGTAATTTGGTTATGACTATTTTAAAATATGTGTAAAGTTTATACAGTTATGTTATTTAAAAGGTTTAATAGAGATGTGGGCAATCTGTACCTTAACTTGTGGTGTCTGGTTTCATGGTAAAGACATAATGGTTTAAAGGGGTTTGGGACTAAGCTGGAACAATTGCAAGGATCATCACAGTGTGTGAATGTCTTCTTAAAGTGACAGTCTACACCAGAATTTTTGTTGTTTAAAAGATAGATAATTCCTTTATTACCCATTCCCCAGTTTTGCATAATTAACACTATTATACTAATATACCTTTTACCTCTGTGATTAACTTGTATCTAAGCATCTTCTGACAGCCCCCTGATAACATGACATTTTATTTATTATCTATTGACTTTCATTTTAGCCAATTAGTGCAGTGTCTGCCACAAGCCACGGGCGTGATCACAATGTTATCTATATGGCTCACATGAACTTGCTCTCCCTGTTGTGAAAAGCAAATAAAAAAGCATGTGATAAGAGGCGGCCTTCAAGGGCTTAGAAATTATCATAAGAACCTTCCTAGGTTTACATTTCAACTAAGAATACCAAAAGAACAAAGCAAAATAGGTTATGAAAGTAAACTGGAAAGTTGTTTAAAATTACATGTCCTATCTGAATCATGAAAGTTTTTTTTGGACTTGACTGTCCCTTTAAGAGAGACAGATCACAAGCTTATGTTAATTCAAGCATGGATGGTTGTAGAACTTAAAATTGTTGGGTGCTAATAACAAATCTAAAGATCTGTCCTGGAGAGGGAAATCTCCTTGAAACTTTTCACCTCTCTTCTTGAGAAGGGAACTGTTCGGAATAGTGATATTGTCATAAAATGTTCTATATAAAATATAATCATATCCATTTGTATGGCTTTCTTTCAAAGCTAAATTGACAGAAAAATGCAAAAAGCAAAAGCTGTGTAACAGTATATATATACCTATATACAGTATGTATATATATATATATATATATATATATATATATATATATATATATATATATATATATATATCAGACTGGGTACACATCCCATGACCCTGCAAAACTCACAGCCCTGGTTGCTCACCAGCACTCCCAGTCAGCTTCACAGCTCGGGCAAATTTACAAAACATTATTAACACAACACATAGAAAGTCTGTTTATGTTGGAGAAGAGAGAACCCTCAGAAAGGGGGGAGGAAGTAATTTCTTAGCCCACAGTTCTGGACCAGGACGTGGACTCATTGTGGGTGAAGGAATCTCACAGCGACTTCGTAGCTGAGGAAGCAGAGGAAGAATCAGCAGTGGGAAGAGTAACAACAGACCAGTTAGGGAACTTGGCTTCTTGAACACAGCTGCTATGGGTTCTTGTTCTGGAAAAGGGGGGTCTGATAGGAGAGGTGGTAGTGTAGGGAGGTTGAGTGGGGGAGTTAACAAGGTGGACAGGAGCTAAGTTGATGTTACTTGGGGCATTTCTTACTCCCAGCCTCAGGGTCAGTCCAGGGACAGAGGAGGAGAGAGAGCAGGGGCAGACCTCAGGAGACACAGTGGCACATCATATTCCAGTCAACCATAGAGCCTTGTAGGCATCAAGATGCAAGGGAGTCTTCAGTGTGGGGTAGACTGGAGAGGCCTGAGGCTGCCAGAGCAGACGTTCTCCAGAACACAGGAGGAGTAGACACAGGGCACCTCCAGGAAAGAGGAGGGATGCTCGTGATGTGGAAGTGGTGGTACAAGAATATTTGAGTGTACGTGGTTCTGTGGAACAGGCTGTTGGAGGAGCAGGTGAGGGAGCTGATTTTCTTCCAGTGCCTGGAGTGAGTGGAAAGGTGGATGCTGTATGGGGTTATATGCTAAAAGGCTGCATCTTTTTATAAGGCGTGGATCTGGAGAAGCATGCGGGTAGGGGCACACATTTAGCAAAGGTGGATATGGAGGCAGCATTCAGATTCCTACTGGTTCATCCCACGTGTCACCATCTTCTGGGATGCCATTTTCAGGGAGCATACTTTGTGGATCAGTGTGTTCCAATTGCCTGTTTAATTTTGTGCTCCTACTTTTATAAGTTTAGCTGTTTTGTAGAGTGGGTGGTAAAACAGTGGTCCTGTAAGTCCTTGGTCATAAATTATTTGGATGACTTCTTTTTTGTAGGGGTGGTGGGTACAGAAGTCTGCAGGGAACTGATGGATGGTTTCTTGGCAATCACTAAGCATTTTTGTATTCTTGTTGCAGCTGAAGAGACGGAGGGCCCAACAAATGCATTGTGTTTTCTGGGTATTTGTATTGACTCTGTGAGGATGGAGTGTAGGTTGCCTGAGGAGAAGCTGATAGATCTGAATTATAGGATGTCTGTTGCGCTGGCTAGGAGAAAATTAACTCTGAGTGCCATTAGTTTGGAAGTTGAATTTCTCTTGTTGAGTGATACCAATTGGGAGGATTTCTACAGGAGACTGTCCTTGGCAATGGCAGGGGTGAAGTTGCTTCATTTTTCAAATTAGGCTTTCAAGAGAGGTAAAGGAAGACTTCAGAGTGTGAAGAACATTTTTGGCTGAGTTTAATGGTCAGGCTTTGATGCAAGAGGCTGCAGTGTCAAACAAGGAGTTGCACTTGTTTACTGACGTGTCTGGAGCAATCAGTTTATGGGCATATCTTGGGGGCAAGTAGTGTGGGGGGCATGCCCAGCAGGTTGGGTGGACTTGGATTTGACTAAGAACCTAGTTTTCTTGGAGCTGTTCCCATTGGTGGTGACGATCAGAGTGTGGGGGGCGACATGTTGAGTACCAAAAAAAGTGGTATTCCATTCAGATAATTTGGGGTGGGTTTTCGTCATTAAAACCTTAACGACCACAATGTACTATGTAAGTTGTTAGTCATTAAGCATTTCCATATTTATAATAGCGCGGGTCCCAACTCTCCCTTCTCTATTCTGGTCACCGAAAATAGATCATACAAACCCCATAGAAAGACCAAGGACATACAGGGTGCATATCTTTGAATGCTTGAGAAATAATGTGTACTTTCATGCTGTACAAGTTCCTTTTAAGGAGAATGTTGCACTTTCCCATTTTCAGTGGCAGCGTTTTCTGGAGGTGGAACCAGAGGCGGATGCAGAAGGAGTTCCTTGCTAAGATGATCTGTGGCAGCTGAGCTTCCTAGGCTGTTGATGTTGTCAAAGGGAGCCTTAGCTCCAAGTACTTGGAAGGCTTATTGGGTTGTATGACTACAGTGGATCATCAGAATTGATGTGGAAAGTGAGGGTGGAGAGCATGCAGATAATATTGGCTGTTTAATGCATTAGATTTGGTTTGTCTCATTCAGTGATTAAGAGGAGGATTGCTGCGTTGGCCTTTTTCTTCTTTTTATTAAGTTTGGAGGACCTAACCAAACATGTTGTGGTAATAATTGCGGTTAGGGGGCTTCGTAGGGGTAAGATGGGGAATGACTAGAGGAGACCTTTGGTATTTTATTTTTGCATAGGGTGATTTTGGCCCTCCCATAGATTTGTCAGTTTGAGTATTTACTTTTCCAAGCAGCTTTTGTGTTAGAACTTTTTAGGTCTTTTGGGTTTCAAAATTAGTTGAGGCAAATAGGAACGATTCAAGGGGCTTCAGGTGCAGGATGTAGTGATCAATCAGTCTGAGCTGTTGTTGATTGCGTAAATCCAAAATTGATCAAGAAGGAAGAGGGAAGAGGATCAGTTTATTCGAAATCAGTGGGGTGTGCAGTCAGATTATGGCAGTCAGTGAATTCACTTGAACTGTTCTGTTTAAAAATGTAATAGTTAAATTGTTTGGGGTGAGGGGTTTGAGATGGGATCAAGTAATTAGTCAAGTGATTGATCACACTATGCTCTTTAGGCCCCTTGATATCTTAATAGTATATCCTGGGGGCAATGACCTGGGTTTCATGTCTCAGAAAGATTTAGAGGTAAGGATTAAGTGGGACTTGAGGAGGTTGAAAGAATTGTTTCACACTTTACTAATCGGCATATCAGACATTGAGTCTCAGCTGGTGTTGAGAACTGCCTGGGATAGCAAAAGGTTGGAGGCATCTAGAAAAAAGGTCAATAGCATGTTATTTATTATTTATAAAATATTTTACCAGGAAAGATGCATTGAGATTTCTCTCATTTTCAAGTATGTCCTGGGTACACAAAACCTTGCATTGATACAATGGGTGCAATAAAATACAAAACAATAATAATACACAATATATGCACAAAAATTTAACATAGAACAGGTAGGAAATATATAATCAACAATGATAGGTGCATTCTGTTTTGAGATATGTAGAGAGGGATATCTTAAAGGATATTAGGCATGGGGAAGGTTTGAAAGTGTGCGGGAGGTCGTTCCATAATTGTGGTGCTCTGTAGGAAAAGGAGCATCGAGCTGCTTTCTTTTTGTATTGAGGCACGCTAAATAATGTGCTGGTACTGGATCGGAGGTGGGAATAACCGGTGAGAGCATACTGCTCAGGTAGGGTTCGAGCTTCCCAGAAAAGCTTTTAAACACAAGGCAGGAAAGATGGAGGGTGCGTCTGGATTCCATCGACAGTCAGTTTAGTTCTTTTAGCATGTCACAATGGTGGGTCCTGTAGTTACATTGTAGCACAAAGCAGCAGAACGAGTTATACAATGTATTAAGTTTATTAAGGTGAGTTTGCGGTGCTGGTGCATATACTACATCCCCATAATCCGCGATTGGCATCAGCATTTGCTGTACAATCTTTTCCTTTACTGTAGGGCTGAGGCAGGATTTGTTTCTGTACAGGGCACCTAGTTTTGGATAGAGTTTAGATGCCAGTTTTTCTATATGGAGGCCAAAAGATAGATTGGGGTCTAACAACATACCCAAGTATTTAAAAGAGTGGACTGCGGTCAGTGTGCAATTTGATTTTGTTTTGATGCATAGATGGGAATTTTGTAGTTTGTGTAGTTTAGGTCCTGTTCCAAAGATCATTGTGACAGTTTTGTCAGTGTTTAGGAAGAGTTTGTTTTTTGAGATCCACTTTTCTACCTCTGTGAACTGGTCTTGGAGTACTGCTTCAAGCTGCGGTGGATCGGAATTGTTTGCATAGATTACCGTGTCATCTGCATACATGTGTACAGTTGAGGATTTGCAGACATTAGGCAGATCATTTATAAACAATGTGAATAGCAGGGGGCCGAGAATGGAACCTTGGGGAACACCACACGTGACTGGGAGAGGGAGGGAGTCGCTGTCAGAAATTGAGACATATTGTGATCGATCCGATACATATGATTGAAACCAGGTTAGCGGACGTTCACCAATACCTGAGTTTTTTAGTTTGAGCAGTAGTATGTTGTGGTCTACTGTGTCAAAGGCCTTTGCAAAATCAAGGAAAATAGCTCCAGTTAGGTCTCCTTGTTCCATTCCAGTTTGGATATCGTTGCAAACTTTTAGGAGGGCAGTTGTATTGGAGTGATTTGTACGAAAACCTTATTGATCAGGGGTCAGATAGTTAGATTGTTGGTAATATTCACATAATTGCGTATGGACGCATTTTTCCAAGATTTTTGACAATACTGGGAGCAATGATATTGGGCGATAGTTAGAAACCAAGGTTATCTCCCCACTTTTATGGATAGGCACTACTCTTGCAGTCTTCCAGAGTTTGGGTATGTATCCAGACACCAAGGATTCGTTAATTAGGGTTGTGACAGGTTTAGCAATTGCTGGCGCACTAAGCTTCAACAGCATTGCTGGGATTTGATCAGGTCCAGACTGGTTTTTCATTTTTAGATTATTAAGGTGTTTCTTAATGACATTGATGGGTACAGGTCTAAAATTGAACTTCTCTATATTGGGTCTTTGCTGATTTAGTGGGGCCTGATCCACATTTGTAGCTTCAGGATGCGTGCCATTTATTAGTTTGTCAATCAGGGTGGTGGAGCATCCGACAAAATATTTGTTAAAGGCATTTGAGGGATTTGTTGTAAAATGACAGAAAAGCAGGGAATAGCAAGATTTCAACCAGTTATGTTTCCAATTTAGGGGGATTTGGAATCAGGCACATAGAATTTGAAGGGGACTCAGGAAAATGTTTTTTTCTTGAGAGATGGGGTGCATCTTAATAAGGTGAGTCTCCACCTGTTTAATTTAAATCTGAACGGAAGTAAAATAGTCCTTAACCCTGTTGGGTGGTGCTTGAAGGTAGGTTAAGCAGTGGCAGGGTGCTAGCCTAGGGTATGGATTTAATTGAGAACAAGCTGGTTTCTTCTATGAGTATGGGGGGAGAATAATTCCTATAAATAATAAATGCATAATTTGGGGTCATTTGTTTCTGTGTATTCCCCCACCCCTTGAAAAGCCTATGAAAGGTCTGATTCTAAAAATATTTTGGCCCATTTAATCTATCCCTATTTTATAGTATTTCTAATTTAACTACTGTCTATTCAAAAGAACTGTAATTAACTAAAAAAAAAAAAAACAAGGTAACAATCACTATGCTTCCAATGATTTTATGACACAGCACACTCTTATTGGTTGAATTTGGGTCCAAGGTTAGAAATAACAAAATTGATTGACAGAGTGCATTTTTATATGCTGACCATTTTGATTACCAAGAAATATTTATGAATGAATGGATTTTTTTTTGTTAGAGTGACTGACTGATTTCTTTTAAAATATACTTTTCTTTTTTGCCCTCAAATATCTTACTTTGTGAAGAATTGTAACGCTATGTCATTATTATTCATTTACTTGGGAGACTTTGATAATAAAGTTCAGTTCCATTACTTCTGAGTGATGTTGTTAAGATTAAAGTTTGAGATTTTCATTCACTTGTGAGGTTAATATATTCCAATTCACAGTTTTTCTATTCCAAGTGATAACTCATTTCTCCAAGTAATGTGAAATCAGCTATACAAAAACAGCAGAGATAATGGTAAATAAAATTATAGAAAATGCCATCTAGAGCTGAAAAGAATAAGAAAGAAAAAACAACATCAAAACTAAGTACCAAGTTTGACAAACTTTACTGTGAGTTTCCGTAACATAAAATGCCACATACAGTGAATATTAGAGATGTGGATTTGTTCAGCAACAAATGCAAAAATAACAAAAAAAATTGTTATTCTTTGAATTTGTTTATGAAGTAATTAACAAATCACCATGAACGAATAAACGAATATTTGAACAAATGTATTTATTTTGTTTATAGATTTGTTCATATTCATTCTATGAAAAATACAGGAAAGAAGCCAATCACCAGAGATCAGGAAGTATTAAATTGATTGATTGCTTAAGCAGCCTATCAGTGACAAACGTGACCATGAACTTAGAGTGATGTGTACAATTTCTTACACAATCCTGACTTCCCATTTGCCGGGCTAAAAAAACACATTTCAACCCCTGCCTGAGCTAGCTCTGATCAGAATCATTTTGAGATTCAGTATGTGAGCTTGGCTAATATATTTGGACCTAAGAGTGCAAGTGTCTCTTGTCTTCTTGACACTGGTACTTCATTAGATGTATTAGGCTGCAATCCAACACTGCTACATGTGACTTTACTTCTTTATTCGTACTTTTTGAGATGTACGGAAAAAAAATGTATTTCTTACTATGTGTATATATCTCATACAGTATTATATTTAATATTTAAGGAATTTTTTGATAAAAACTTACTTAGAAGCTTCCAGTTTAGCTCTGTTTAAAAGGTTACTGGAACACCCACTGCAAGTGGGACATAGCAGACACTCCCCCTTCCTTTGCATATGAAAAGACCCTTTGCACAAACAGAAGCAAGCTGGAATAGGTACACGTTGGTACTCTCCTAAAACTTTGAGGCTTGGTTAGGAGTCTGAAAATCAGAGCAATGTTATTTAAAAACTAGGCGATAAGCCTGCCCAGTCTGAAGAGCTCTGAAAATAGCACGGAGTTCTAAAATGTTGATTGGTAACCTCGCCTCCTGAGGTTCCCAAACCCCTTTTGCTGTCAGAGACACCCAGACAGCTCCCCAACCCAAAAGACTTGCATCTGTTGTGATCACAGTCCAGGGGTGATGGTTTAACCACCACGTCAGAGAGTGTTGAATGTTGGGATTTAAGTATATCAACTGTGATATCTGAGTATAATCCCTGCACCATTGTTGCAACATGCAAAGCTATAGAGGCTTCATATGAAAGCGAGCAAAGGGGATCGCACCCCTGATGCTGCAGTCATGAGACCTAAAACTTCCATGCATATAGCTATTGAAGGGAATAATAGAGACTAAAGGTCTAGACAAACTAAAATTAACTTCATTTGTCTCTTATCTGTCAGAGAAAGAATCATAAACACTGAATCCTATCTGGAAACCTAAAAAGGTGACCCTTGTCTAAGGAATCAAGAAACTCTTTTGTAAGTTAATCCTCTAACCATGTCTTTGAAGAAACCACACTAATTGTTTTGAGTGACATTCTGCTAACTTAAAAGATTTAAGCTAGTACCAAAGAGAATCTCAGAAAACGATAGTGGTCTGAATGAATGGAAATGTGAAGATAAACATCCTGTAAGTCTATTATGGACATGAAATGACCTTGCTGAACAAAAGGCAGAATAGTCCTTATATTCACCATCTTGAAAGTTGGGACTCTTACAAAACTATTTAAAAATTTCAGATCCAGAATTGGCCTGAACGAATCTTCTGTCTTTGGGACAATAAATAGAATTGAATAGAAACCCAAACTCCATTCCTGCAGAGGAACTGGAACAATCACCCCTGAAAACTCCTATAGATCTGAAACACATTTTTGAAAAACCTGAGCTTTCACAGGGTTTGTTGTAACATTAGAAAGAAAAAATCTTCCCATCGGAGGTCTTATTCTGAAACATATTCAATACCCCTGAGAAAACAACATTCTGAATCCACTCATTTTGAACAGAAATTGTCCAAATGTGTTGAAATAAATTAAATCTGCCCCCCCACCAGTTGAACTGGTTTAAGGGCCGCACCTTCATGCAGTCTTAGGGGCTGTATTTGGTTTTATTTATAAAGCTTGGATTTATTTAAATTCATAGAGTAGATCTCTAATTAGAGCCAGATGCCTAAGGGGAAGAAAAAAAAAAATTGGGAGCTTAAAAATTACCCTTAGATTTCTTATCTTGGGGCAGAAAAAACTCCCTTTCCCCCAGTAATAGTTGAGATAATAAAATACAATAGAAAACAAAAAAAAATACTATTCTAAAAAAATAAGATAGTAATCTAAATTTAGACACCATATCAGAGATTTAAGACACAAAACTCTTCTAGTAAAAATGGCTGAATGGCTAAAAAAACAAAGATTTAATATCAATTAAAATGACATAAAATATAGCATTACAAATAAAATTATTAGCATGTTGAAGTAAAAGAACAATGTTTAGACAATTCAAGATATGATAACTAAACTGTCCAACCAAAAAGTTCAAACAGCAGCAACATCAGCCATAGAAATGGAAGGTATAAAAATATAGCCAGTATGTAAATATGCTTCTCTAAGATAGGATACAAACTTCCTATCTAAAGGATCCTTAAAAGAAGAAATATCTTCCTTAAGATAGAATTACGTTCGGCAAGAGTAGAAATAGCCCCACCTTAGGGACTTTTACCCAAAAACTCTAAATTAGCCACAGGCAAAGGATATAGCTTTTTAAACCTAGAAGAAAGGTAAAAAGAAGCACTAAGTTAAGATTCCTTACTAAACATATGAGAGATAGCATCTAGAAAAAGAAAAAGTTCAAGAGTAACCTCAGAAGCTTTAAAAACCAGAATTCAAACATTTGCTATTTTTGTTATCAAGAGGACTAGATTCTCCAATACCAAATTTACACAAAACTTCCTTAATAAATAACGAATATATTCAATAGAAAGTTTGATTTATCAATATCAGTCTCTGAAGTAGCATCCTCTGAGTCAGATAAATCCTCATCAGCTGAAATTCTTCAGTATGCTGTCGATCAATACAAACCATTAGATTTATGAGAAGCTAGGAGAGATCTTTTACGTTAATTTGAAGGCGGAATAGCAGTCATAGAGGCCCATTTATCAAGTTCCGTATGGAGCTTGTGGCCCTTTATTTCTGGCAAGTCAGACTCGCCAGAAACAGCAGTTCTGAAGCTGCGGTATAAAGACCGCTGCTCCATAACCCTGTCCGCCTGGCAGACAGGAATTGCCACAATTCAACCCGATTGAGTATGATTGGGTTGATTGACACCTCCCTCTTGTGAGCTGCTAGTGCAATGCTGAATACGGAGAGCGTATTACTCTCCGCATTCAGCGAGGTCTTGTGGACCTGATCCGCACTGACGGATCAGGTCCGCAAGACCTTTGATAAATAGGCCTCATAGCCTTCTCAATGGCTGTAGCAATATAATCCTTATATCTACAGGAATATCATGTACATTAGACTGTGAAGGTTTAACAGTAGATGTATTTGTACTATAGAAACATTATCAGTATGAAATAATATAACATAACAAGTGCCACGTATCTGAGCTGAAGAAATAAGATCAGCTAATAAACAATATACACACTTAGCTTTGGTAGAAATTTTGTACTGGCAGTTTGGTTCCTACAGTAACATCAGAGGCAGGATCAGTTTGAGACATCTTGCCAAATGTAATAAAATAAGAAAAAATTACATTTAAACAAAATATCCAATTTCCTCAAAATAGCAGTTGCTATTGATAAAATACTTATATGAAAATAAAAGCAAAAGCAAACATAGCCCTCTGTAAACAAATGAGAGCAGAGAGCAAAAGAGGGAGAGACTTAATATACCAAATTTTTGGCGCCAACAATGACGCAAACAAAGATGACACAAATGCAGAGAAAAAAACTTTTGGTGCCAAAGTTAACAAGAAATGACACAACTCATGTCATAACAGGCACGACTTTGCGGCCAAAAAATTTGTGTCAACAAAGACGCAAGAAATTACGTGACTCACCTCACAACAAATGCAACCTCCGCACCAAAATATTCACGCCAAGAATGACGCAATAAATAGAAGCATTTTGCGTTATCGCAAGCCTAATTTGCCCAGGAAATTTTGAAAAAACAAGTCTGAAGTTACAACTAGCTGGAACCCCAGGTAAGAAAAAATTACTAAATTACTCCCAAAAACATAATTTCCATGCTGAAACTGTTAGACTGCAAAAGGAAAAAAGCATAGACCTTACTCATGGCATATATATGCAATATATATTAAAACTTTAAAATATATGGTGCCAAACATAGATGAGAGTGTCTTAAAAAATTATATATACTTACCTGAAGACACATCAAAATGAAATTAGATGGGTGCATTAATTTGGGCACCCAAACAGAAATATTGCATCAATATTTAGTAGAGCCTCCTTTAGCAGAAATAACAGCCTCTAGATGCTTCCTATAGCCTGTAATGAGTGTGGATTCTAGATGAAGGTATTTTGGACCATTCCTCCTTGCAAAACATCTCCAGTTCAGTTAGGTTTGATGGTTGCCGAGCATGGACAGCCCGTTTCAAATGACCCCATAGATTGTCAATGAAATTCAGGTCTGGGGACTGGGATGGCCATTCCAGAACATTGTACTTGTTCCTCTGCATAAATGCTAGAGTAAATTTTGAGCAGTGGTTTGGGTCGTTGTCTTGTTGAAATTTCCAGCTCCGGCGTAATTTCAACCTTGTGACTGAGTCCTCAATATTATTCTCAAGTATCTGCTGATATTGAGTGGAATCCATGCAACCCTCAACTTTAACAAGATCCCCAGTACTGGCACTGACCACACAGCCCCACAGCATGATAGAACTTTTACCAAATTTTACTGTGGCTAGCAAGTGTTTGTCTTGGAACAATGTGTTCTTTTGCCGCCATGCATAACGCCCCTTGTTATGACCTTATAACTCAATCTTTCATTCATAAGTCCACAGCACTCCAAAATAAAGCTGGCTTGTCCAAATGTGCGTTTGCATACCTCAAGTGACTCTGTTTGTGGCGTGTGTGCAGAAAAGGCTTCTTTCGCATCACTCTCCCATATGCTAAATTGTTGAACGATGCACAGTGACACCATCTGCAGCAAGATGATGTTGTAGGTCTTTAAAGGCTGTTTTTGATCGTTCTCACCATCCTTTCTCTTTGCCTCTCTGATATTTTACTTCTTGCCTTAACAAGAACTGTGCCTGTGGTTTCCATTTTCTTACTATGTTCCTCACAGTGGACACTGACAGCTTAAATCTCTGTGATAGCTTTTTGTAGCCTTCCCCATAAACCATAATGTTGAACAATCTTTGTTTTCAGGTCATTTGAGAGTTGTTTTGAGGCCCCCATGTTGCCACTCTTCAGAGAGTCAAAGAGAACAACTTTCAATTGGCCACCTTAAATACCTTTTCTCATGATTAGATGCACCTGTCTATGAAGTTCAAGGCTTAATAGGCTCACCAAGCCAATTGTGTGTCCCAATTAATCAGTGCTAGGTAGTTACAGGTATTCAAATCAACAAAATGACAAGGGTGCCCAAATTTATGCACCTGTCTAATTTCGTTTTAAAGCATATTGCACATTTTCTGTTAATCCAATAAACCTCATTTCACTACTGAAATATTACTGTGGCCTTCAGTTATTTGATAGATCAAAATGAAATTGCTGATCCAAATACCCAATTATTTATAAATGAAATCATGGAAATTGTCAGAGGTGCCTAAACTTTTGTATACAACTGTATTTGCGTTGTGGGGGTTTGGGAGTTTAGGAGTTAATAGGTTAATTAGGTTATTGCAATGTGGGGGTTTGGTGGTTTAAGGGTTAATAGGTTAAATAAGTTTATTGCGATGTGGGGGTTGACGGTTTAGGGGTTAATAGGTTAATTAGGTTTATTGCGATGTGGAGGGTTGACGGTTTAGGGGTTAATAGGTTAATTAGGTTTATTGCGATGTGGAGGGTTAGCGGTTTAGGGGTTAATAGGTTAATTAGGTTTATTGCGATGTGGGGGTTGACGGTTTAGGGGTTAATAGGTTAATTAGGTTTATTGCGATGTGGAGGGTTGACGGTTTAGGGGTTAATAGGTTAATTAGGTTTATTGCGATGTGGAGGGTTAGCGGTTTAGGGGATAATATTTTAATGATGTTATTTGCGTTGTTTAATTTGCGGATTAGGGGTTAATTACTTTATTATTTTGCAATGTGAGGGTTTGCGGTTTAGGTGTTTGTTACTACTTTGTGCGGGCAGTTAGTTTTTTTGTTATACTTCATGCGGGCGGTTAGATTATTTTATTTCATGCTGGCGGATAGGTTTTTTTTTTGTTATTTCGTGCGAGTGGTTACGTGTTTTTTTTGCTATTTTTGTGTAGGTGGATTCTTTCACCACCCTGCCATTTTCGGAATCCACATAGATGCAGCTTCGCTGCATCCAGGTGTATTCTTTTGGCTGCTCGTGCAGCCAACTTTCTTTTGGCTGCACGCAACCAACATTCCTTTGCGCATGCGTGCGCAACTGTTGGCGGCAACGGACGCGCTACAAACGCGATTATAGTATAGATAAGCAAAACTATCCATTTAAAAAATAAAAAAAACTGTATGGGCTAAATAAATGGATAATCTACAAAACATTTATGCAAAGAAAAATCTAGTGTATACTGGCCCTTTAAAGGGATCGGAAAGTCAAAATTAAACTTGCAGGATTCAGATTGAGCATATCATTTTAAAACTTTTTTAAATTAACTTCTATTTTCAAATGTGTTTCATCCTTTTGTATCCCTTGTTGAAAAATAATATGCACATATCCTACATGAGTGTGAGCTAGCTGCTGTTTGGTGCCTGCACACATTTGTCTCTTGTGATTGGCTGACTATATGTGCTCAGCTAGCTACCAGTAGTGCAATGCTGTTCCTACAGCAATAAATAACAAGAGAATTAACCCCTTAACGACACGAGTCGTACAGGGTACGTCGCACACAACCTGGTCTTTAAAGACCAGCGACGTACCCTGTACGACTTTGGGGATTAAAGCGGCTGGAAGCGATCCTGATCGCTTCCAGCCGCTTTACGGTTATTGCAGTGATGCCTCGATATCGAGGCATCCTGCAATAACCTTTTTCCCCCATCCGATGCAGAGAGAGCCACTCTGTGGCCCTCTCTGCACCGGCATCGATGGCCGCAATCGTTGGTGGGTGGGAGCTGACCGTGGGAGGCGGGTGGGCGGCCATCGGTGACAAATTGAAGAGAGAGGGGGGCGGGATCGGGGGCGGGGTTGTTGGGCGCGCGCACGGGAGCGCGCGCGTGCACGGGGGCCGGTGGGTGGGCGCGTGCACGGGGAGGGAGCGGGTGGGAACCGCTACACTACAGCAAATTAATTATATAAAACTGGCAGTAAGGGGGGATACAATCCCCAACAAAAATAAATCTAAGGGATCTGGGAGTGGGTGGGGGATTTGTCTGTGGGGGGGGAAGCTACACTACAGAAAATGGATTTTTTTAAAAAAAAAACAAAAAAAAAAACATTTGTATTTGCAAACAGGGTACTGGCAGACAGCTGCCAGTACCCAAGATGGCTCCCAGTAAGGTAGAGGTGGAGGGTTAGAGAGCTGTTGGGGTGGGGATCAGGGAGGTTGGGGGCTAAGGGGGGATCCTACACAGCTGCATATGTAAATATGCTTTACAATTTTTTTTTAAATTTTAAATATACCTTTTATTTTAGTACTGGCAGACTTTCTGCCAGTACTTAAGATGGCGGGGACAATTGTGGGATGGGGGAGGGAAGAGAGCTATTTGGGAGGGATCCTGGGGTGTGATGTGTCAGGTGGGAGGCTGATCTCTACGCTAAAGCTAAAATTAACCCTGCAAGCTCCCTACAAATGACCTAATTAACCCCTGCACTGCTGGGCATAATACACGTGTGGTGCGCAGCGGCATTTAGCGGCCTTATAATTACCAAAAAGCAACGCCAAAGCCATATATGTCTGCTATTTTTGAACAAAGGGGATCCCAGAGAAGCATTTACAATCATTTATGCCATACTTGCAAAAGTTGTTTGTAAATAATTTCAGTGAGAAACCTAAAATTGTGAAAAATTTTACGTTTTTTTTAATTTGATCGCATTTAGCGGTGAAATGGTAGCATGAAATATACCAAGATGGGCCTAGATCAATACTTGGGGTTGTCTACTACACTACACTAAAGCTAAAATTAACCCTAGATGCTCCCTACATGCTCCCTAATTAACCCCTTCACTGCTGGGCATAATACACGTGTGATGCGCAGTGGCATTTAGCGGCCTTCTAATTACCAAAAAGCAACGCCAAAGTCCTATATTTCTGCTATTTTTGAACAAAGGGGATCCCAGAGAAGCATTTACAACCATTTATGCCATAATTGCACAAGTTGTTTGTAAATAATTTCAGTGAGAAACCTAAAGTTTGTGAAAATATTTGGGAAAAAGTGAACAATTTTTTTTTATTTGATTGCATTTGGTGGTGAAATGGTGGCATGAAATATACCAAAATGGACCTAGATCAATACTTTGGGATGTCTTCTAAAAAAAAATATATACATGTCAAGGGTTAATCAGGGATTCCTGACAGATATCAGTGTCCCAATGTAACTAGCGCTAATTTTGAAAAAAAAAATGGTTTGGAAATAGCAAAGTGCTACTTGTATTTATGGCCCTATAACTTGCAAAAAAAAACAAAGAACATGTAAACATTGGGTATTTCTAAACTCAGGACAAAATTTAGAAACTATTTAGCAGGGGTGTTTTTTGGTGGTTGTAGATGTGTAACAGATTGTGGGGGTCAAAGTTAGAAAAAGTGTGTTTTTTTCCATTTTTTCCTAATATTTTATAATTTTTTTTAAAGTAAATGATAAGATATGATGAAAATAATGGTATCTTTAGAAAGTCCATTTAATGGCGAGAAAAACGGTATATAATATGTATGGGTACAGTAAATGAGTAAGAGGAAAATTACAGCTAAACACAAACACCGCAGAAATTTAAAAATAGCCCTGGTCCTTCAGGGAAAGAAATTGAAAAATGGCCGTGTCCTTAAGGGGTTAAGCAAATTTGATAAAAGAAGTAAATTTGAAAGTTGTTTAAAATTGTATGTTCTATCCAAATCATAAAAGAAAAAATTAGAGTTTCCTGTCCCTTTGACAAAGGAATATGTTAAGGAATATTTGTCTGAAACTAATGAGCAAATGAACAAATTACAGACAAAATCAATAATTGAAGATTAACCAAATTAATATTTCAGACAAACCATTTTTTTTTCATGGTGTACATGTCTAGTAAATACACTAAATATGCTAAAAGAACAGTAAAGTCAAAATGAAACATATTAATTAGATGAAACGTAATTTTAAACAATTTTCCATTTCACTTCTATTATCTAATTTGCGTTGTTCTCCAGGGGCGCGATCCGATATGCAGCGTAGTTTGCGGAGCAAGCGAGGGAACCCCCGCCGCCCGCAGTTTCAGCTCGCAACTCAAGCTATATACGGCGCCGTCAGAGGCTAAAGTGCCGTAAGTCTGAAAACCAGCAATGTCCAGAAATCTGCTTAAGTACAAATTTCTGGAGTCGCCAGAGACTTACGGCACTTTAGAAACTGCCGGCGCCTACAAAACCTGACTAAAGTTATTAAATCTCCCGTATGTCTAACACGCCTCCCAAACATAGCCCGACACGTCTAACCCTCTATCCGCTATCCCCCCTCACTATCCTAACAATAAAAAATGTATTAACCCCTAAACCGCCGCTCCCGAACCCCGCCGCCACCTAATAAAGTTATTAACCCCTAAACCGCCGCTCCCAGACCCCGCCGCTAGCTATATTAAATCTATAACCCCCTAATGTGAGCCCCTACCCCGCCGCCATCTACCTTGCCTACCCCCTAAAGTGAGCCCCTACCCCGCCGCCATCTATTTTAAAATTATTAACCCCTAATTTAATCCCCCTACCCCGCCGCCACCTATATTAAATTATTTAACCCCTAATCTAATCTCCCTACCCCGCCGCCAGCTATATTAAATTATTTAACCCCTAAAATACTAAACTATCCCTACCACTAAACCTAAGTCTAACCCTACAAATAGCCCTGAAAAGGGCTTTTTGCGTGGCATTACCCCAAAGTAAACTGCTCTATTGCAAGCCCTTACAAGGGCTTTTTGCGGGGCATGCCCCAAAGAAAACTGCTCTTTTACCAGCCCTTAAAAGGGCTTTTGGCGGGGCTTTGTCACAAAGTAAACTGCTCTTTTGCATCTAATCTAAATCCCCCTACACCGCCGCCACCTATAATAAATGTATTAACCCCTAATCTAATCCCCCTACACGGCCGCCACCTATATTAAATAGATTAACCCCTAATCTAATCCCCCTACACCGCCGCCAGCTATATTAACTATATTAACCCTAATTATATTAGGGATAATATAGTTAATATAGTTATTATATTATATATATTAACTATATTAACCCTAATTATATTAGGGTTAATTTAGTTAATATCATTATTATATTATATATATATTAAGTACAATAACCCTATCTAACTCTAACATCCCTAAATAAACTCTTATTAAAATAAATCTAATATTAATATTATTAATTAAAATATTCCTATTTAAATCTGAATACTTACCTATAAAATAAACCCTAATTAATAATTACATTGTAGCTATTTTAGGGTTTATATTTATTTTACAGGTAACTTGGTATTTATTTTAACTAGGTACAATAGCTATTAAATAGTTAATAACTATTTAACAGCTACCTAGTTAAAATAATTACCAATTTACCTGTAAAATAAATCCTAACCTAAGTTACAAATACACCTACACTATCAATAAATTAAATAAACTACAAATATCTAAACTAAAATACAATTAAATAAACTAAACTAAATTACAGAAAAAAACAAACACTAAATTACAAAAAATAAAAAAAAGATTACAAGATTTTTAAGCTAATTACACCTATTCTAAGCCCCCTAATAAAATAATAAAGCCCCCCAAAATAAAAAAATTCCCTACCCTATTCTAAATTAAAAAAGTTAGCTCTTTTACCTTACCAGCCCTTAAAAGGGCCTTTTGCGGGGCATGCCCCAAAGAACACTGCTCTTTTGCCTGAAAAGAAAAACACAATACCACCCCCCAACATTACAACCCACCATCCACATACCCCTAATCTAACTCAAACCCCCCTTAAAGAAACCTTACACTACCCCCCTGAAGATTTTCCTACCTTGTATTCAACCAGCCAGGCATGAACTCTTCATCCGATCCGGGCGATGTCTTCAATCAAGTGGCAGTGAAGTCTTCTTCCATCCGGCGATGTCTTCAAGCAAGTGGCAGAGAGTCTTCTTCCATCCGGGCGATGTCTTCAAGCAAAGCGGCATCTTCAATCTTCTTTCTTCTTTCCTCCGCCGCGGAGCATCCATCCGGCGGATTGAACTTGAATCTGATTGGCTGATTCAATCAGCCAATCAGATATTCCTACCTTAATTCCGATTGGCTGATAGAATCCTATCAGCCAATCGGAATTCGACGGACGCCATCTTGGATGACGTCATTTAAAGGAACCTCATTCGTCGGGAAGTCGTCGTGCTGGATGGATGCTCCACCGCGGAGGAGCGAAGAAAGAAGATTGAAGATGCCGCTTTGCTTGAAGACATCGTCTGGATGGAAGAAGACTCTCTGCCGCTTGCTTGAAGACATCGTCCGGATGGAAGAAGACTCTCTGCCGCTCTATTGACGACATCGCCCGGATCGGATGAAGAGTTCTGCCCGGCTGGGTGAATACAAGGTAGGGAGATCTTCAGGGGGGTAGTGTTAGGTTTATTTAAGGGGGGTTTGGGTTAGATTAGGGGTATGTGGGTGGTGGGTTGTAATGTTGGTGGGTGGTATTGTGTTTTTTTTTCAGGCAAAAGAGCAGTTTTCTTTGGGGCATGCCCGCAAAACGCCCTTTTAAGGGCTGGTAAGGTAAAAGAGCTAACTTTTTTCATTTAGAATAGGGTAGGGATTTTTTTTATTTTGGGGGGGCTTTATTATTTTATTAGGGGGCTTAGAATAGGTGTAATTAGCTTAAAAATCTTGTAATCTTTTTTTTATTTTTTGTAATTTAGTGTTTGTTTTTTTCAGTAATTTAGTTTAGTTTATTTAATTGTATTTTAGTTTAGATATTTGTAGTTTATTTAATTTATTGATAGTGTAGGTGTATTTGTAACTTAGGTTAGGATTTATTTTACAGGTAAATTGGTAATTATTTCAACTAGGTAGCTATTAAATAGTTATTAACTATTTAATAGCTATTGTACCTAGTTAAAATAAATACCAAGTTACCTGTAAAATAAATATAAACCCTAAAATAGCTACAATGTAATTATTAATTACATTGTAGCTATCTTAGGGTTTATTTTATTGGTAAGTATTTAGATTTAAATAGGAATATTTTAATTAATAATATTAATATTAGATTTATTTTAATAAGAGTTTAGTTAGGGATGTTAGAGTTAGATAGGGTTATTATACTTAATATATATATATAATATAATAACGATATTAACTATATTAACCCTAATATAATTAGGGTTAATATAGTTAATATATATAATATAATAACTATATTAACTATATTAACCCTAATATAATTAGGGTTAATATAGTTAATATAGCTGGCGGCGGTGTAGGGGGATTAGATTAGGGGTTAATGTGTTTAATATAGCTGGCGGCGGTGTAGGGGGATTAGATTAGGGGTTAATACATTTATTATAGGTGGTGGCGGTGTAGGGGGATTTAGATTAGATGCAAAAGAGCTGTTTACTTTGTGACAAAGCCCCACCAAAAGCCCTTTTAAGGGCTGGTAAAAGAGCAGTTTTCTTTGGGGCATGCCCCGCAAAAATCCCTTTTAAGGGCTGGCAATAGAGCAGTTTACTTTGGGGTAATGCCACGCAAAAAGCCCTTTTCAGGGCTATTTGTAGGGTTAGACTTAGGTTTAGTGGTAGGGATAGTTTAGTATTTTAGGGGTTAATGTGTTTAATATAGCTGGCGGCGGTATAGGGGGATTAGATTAGGGGTTAATCTATTTAATATAGCTGGCGGCGGTGTAGGGGGATTTAGATTAGATGCAAAAGAGCTGTTTACTTTGTGACAAAGCCCCACCAAAAGCCCTTTTAAGGGCTGGTAAAAGAGCAGTTTTCTTTGGGGCATGCCCCGCAAAAATCCCTTTTAAGGGCTGGCAATAGAGCAGCTTACTTTGGGGTAATGCCACGCAAAAAGCCCTTTTCAGGGCTATTTGTAGGGTTAGACTTAGGTTTAGTGGTAGGGATAGTTTAGTATTTTAGGGGTTAATGTGTTTAATATAGCTGGCGGCGGTATAGGGGGATTAGATTAGGGGTTAATCTATTTAATATAGCTGGCGGCGGTGTAGGGGGATTAGATTAGGGGTTAATACATTTATTATAGGTGGCAGCGGCGTAGGGGGATTTAGATTAGATGCAAAAAAGCAGTTTACTTTGTGACAATGCCCCGCCAAAAGCCCTTTTAAGGGCTGGTAAAAGAGCAGTTTTCTTTGGGGCATGCCCCGCAAAAAGCCCTTTTAAGGGCTGGCAATAGAGCAGTTTACTTTGGGGTAATGCCACGCAAAAAGCCCTTTTCAGGGCTATTTGTAGGGTTAGACTTAGGTTTAGTGGTAGGGATAGTTTAATATTTTAGGGGTTAAATAATTTAATATAGCTGGCGGCGGGGTAGGGGGATTAAATTAGGGGTTAATTAATTTAATATAGGTGGCGGCGGGTTAGGGGGATTAGATTAGGGGTTAAATAATTTAATATAGGTGGCGGCGGGGTAGGGGGATTAAATTAGGGGTTAATAATTTTAAAATAGATGGCGGCGGGCTAGGAGCTCACTTTAGGGGGTAGGTAAGGTAGATGGCGGCGGTGTAAGGGGCTCACTTTAGTGGGTAGGTAAGGTAGATGGCGGCGGTGTAAGGGGCTCACTTTAGGGGGTAGTTTAATACAGTTGGCGACAGTGTAGGGGAATCACATTAGGGGGTAGTTAATGTAGGTGGCGGCGGGGTCCGGGAGCGGCGGTTTAGGGGTTAAATACTTTATTAGGGATTGCGGCGGGGGATCGCAGTTGACAGGTAGATAGACATTGCGCATGCGTTAGCTGTTAGGTTTTATTTAGCAGATTGTGGTTGACAGGTAGATAGACATTGCGCATGCGTTAGGTGTTAGGTTTATTTTGTATCTAGTTTAGGGAGTTACGGGGCTCCAATAGACAGCGTAAGGCTTACTACGGCTGCTTTTTGTGGCGAGGTGAAAATGGAGTAAGATTTCTCCATTTTCGCCACGTAAGTCCTTACGCTGTATATTGGATACCAAACTGCCCTGGTTTGGTATACCTGCCTATGGCCCAAAAACCTACGGGCGACGGCATAAATATACGAGCGTAACTTCTAGGTTACGCCGTATATAGGATACCAAACCAACGCAAAATTCAGCGTCACCGGCATTTGCGGGCGACGCTGCATATCGGATCGGGCCCCTGGTTGTTAAAAAGCATAGCCAGGTAAGGAGCAGTCCACTACTTGGAGCTAGATGCTGATGCTCTGTCTGAATAATGAAAGATACATTTTGGGTTTCATGTCCCTTTAGTGTTTTGGCACGTTTGTTGAAGATAAGTTATATTGGCCTTATAAATTCCAAAATCTAAATAAATGTATAACGATCGCTGAACATTTGGCATTATTTTTTTGCACCAAAATGCAGTTTTTTCATTTATTTAACGTAACATTTGGTCTTTGGAGGAAACATTTGAATGTTTTTTCTCATAGACTTTAAAAACCTAAACAAGACATTCTAATGTTGCAAAATACTTAGCATCTTTTTTTAATGCAGCAAATAAATAGATTACTTTCAGGACATTGTTTTGTCCTTTTAAAGGATAAATAACTTTTTTTTTCAATAAGCTTGAGTTTTACAGGTGATATATGAAGAAAATGTGATTAATTCTAATTTCCTCTTGTTCCTTTGAGCTTATAAAATTAAAACAGAAAATTTGACTGCCAGTATTTCAGATATCACAGAAAAAAATAAAAATGACAGTTTGTTAGTTGGAGCTATGAATAATAAATACAAACAAGTTTCAAGATTTGTAAACACATTATTGAACACCTCTTATCTAGTCTTCAAAGAGCTATCATAGTGATACAATGAAATGCAATAATTTGTTAGAGCATTTCATTTATCATTAGCAAAGCTATGTGTTTAACTCTGACAATGTACCACACTGAACCACAGAGTACTGCTGGTACAAAATAAAAATGTCTGCAGATCCAATCAAAAGCACTAATCCACTAATAACCACAAAAGGGTTAAACAAATAGCATTGCAGCAACACTAGAGATAAAATGGCATGCTGTGACGAATTAGAAAATTTAATTTTAGCCCTATAATGGTCTTTTAATACAGAATCTTTTTTTTTTATTTCTGGAACTTACAATTTAATTTGCTTAGTTGATCATCTGTATAGGCTTTTCTACTTCCCACAAGTGTATGTATGTATGTATGTATGGTATTTATTTATTTATTTTAGCACTGGGAATCTTAAGCAGGAGTCTAGGGGGTTTTGGTTGGTGGTCTTGGGTATAGCACCGGATCCAGTGCCAAGGTCTGGGTGGTGAATGTACCTGACACAAAATATTAGTATAAACTTCTTCACACTTGATTCATATACCTGCACACATCAAAAACGAAATGCACTCTGAAAGCAATTCAAATAAGAACACAAAAGATAGAAAAAATAGATGCGGCGCTAAAGAGCTAGGTATATTGGAGGGGAGCTGTCAATACAAAATCCATTTAACACTTCCTTCTATTTGATAAGATCTGAATAACAATTGTCAATAATGAAAGTAATTCATAAGTGTCTATTAAAATATTATTTAATAAATAAATAAAGTTGATATATACATACACAATTAATAACAATTACAAAACCACCGGTGGTTAAAAAACACTCAGATCGGTAAAATAAGTAGATATAACACTATTGCAAATAACAGACGTTAAAAGACCAACTTGGTGTCGGGGCGGAGCTGGCCATCAAGGGAGTGTGCTTGGGAAGCTCCTGGCTTTATATAGTATATTGCAGCTATTAACTTTACTAGTTTTAAGCCAAACATTTTAGGATTTAGGCTTTGGAGAGGAAAACAGTAACCTAGGAGCTAATAGACTGATGGAGACACATAAATATTGTGAAGAGCTTGTTCCCATACTGGAAGACAACCACGAGGCCTTATATACAACTGCAAGGAACGTCTAACGATACCTTAGTTCTTGGGTAGAGGCAGCCTAATAGCTATGCTTTTTTGCAACTTGACACAAAAACAAAAAGCTAAATAGAATACTTCCAGGGGCAGCGCTCAGGAGATTCACTGATTCTAAGACGACTCACCCAGGTCCCAAAATGATACTACAACTCCTGTAACGCCTAGAGGATAAAATGGACTACCACTTCCTTCTCTTACATGAAGAACTCAACACTAAACAGCGCCTTACAGAAGAGGAGTTAGGACGCAGCTCCTGCGATACACAGTATATGGTGCCTGTGGTAGCCGTTTCATCTTCCTCCCCATTGCAGAGCCCTGAAACTGAATGAGACGCTGTTTACTCGTCAGGGGAAGATCACCAACCTACTCTAGCAGGAGAAATATTGTTCCTGCAGCGTGTCGACATGATGAGGAGACCGGACCCCCTCTACAGCATTGCGGAGCGTTCTGTGGTATTAGAGGAGGCAGTTGACTCTGCAGATCCCATTACCGCCGGAGATGTCTTTGAGCCCTTCCCAACCGCTAGATCCAAGACCCCAGAGATGGGTCCTCAGCATTCGGATCTTTACCCACTCTCACAGGGGTGTCCTGGGAATTGCTGCAACATAAGAAGCTGGACACTTACTTGTTGGGACAATCCTCAAGCTGATCACCTCGACGGCCTGTTTACATCTGTGCAGGACAGGCCCTACTGCCTATTGATCCCGACGCTACATTTGCTGCACCCTCTGCAGGATAGACCCCGGTTTGACGTTACCGGTGTTGGCTAAGTAGCACTCCTTCCCGGGCTCCCATTTGCCTGGCAAGTCTGTGCCCAGTACAATTAGTATAGCTAAGTTCTATATAATGTTTTATTTATTTGCTATGAGGGATAGACTGTTATCTTTTCTCAAAGTCTCTCAATCGTCATGGGAAATGAATGTCTGATACTCTGAAACACTTAGCTATAGACGGTATATATATTCTTATGCAGCATACCGGTGCAGGTTAAAGACGGCAGAGTTTGAAATCTACCTGATTTTGTAGCTGGATATTATGGGACATATTGTTTACTTAACTTGGACACTACATACCGATGGAGGTTCACTCTCATCTTGTTTTGACTATGTATCAGCATGTTAGTGTCAGCTCTATATTATTTACTTTTCTCATTATGACTTACCTGTTGCTCTAGTCTGTCCTTGGTACATGTCTTGTTTAGGGGTGCACTGTTTATGAATATATACCTAGCTATATTGATATATCTGTTTACTTGTGTTCTAAATCTTTCTTAGAAATCACACTACTGCAATGTTATGCTAGAATATGGTGCCCCCCGTCATATGCTCCTCAGATTAGCCGAAACTGTATCCTCATGATTACCGTGTGCTTGTACTTATATATATGTTTTGCGTTATTAGAAGGGGTTTATATTGACTTTGCCATATTTATCATATAAACACAGTTCCCCGACTTCATTAGAATCATACTACCTACTCTGGACTGCATGTCTTACGCTCTGGAAGGAGGGGATAGGCTAAACCCATGTAATAATGCATCTGAGACTTTGCCTAAGTTAAATTAGACTATGTGTTTATAACACACTGCTTATATTATGGTTTTAGCGTTATATATATATTTGAATATACCATGTTTTTGATTAACCAGTCTTCACTCATATAGGTGCATAGTTCAGTTTATTATTCATTTTATGTTTCATGTTATTGGCAGAAGAATAGACTCTACCGCCCCATCTCCCATGCAAGCAGAGTTTTGCAGAATAGCCTTCTATTTTATTTTATTCTCAGGTTAGTGTATAACTTCACAGCCTCTCCACTACACCCTGCACTCTTGACGGTCGCGTGGGGGTATTGCCTTTCTCTTAGAACTATCAACCACAAGATCACTTATATAATGGCAGGGCAGGTACCGGTCAGCTAGCTAGTTTCTGCCTTGGACACCTAATCCTAATATGTGACAATCAGAGTTCACTCCAGAATACCTGAGGTTGCCTCTTCTATCTACAGTTTAATGTCACGCTGTCATTGAATGCCAGTTTATTTAGTGCTATGTTAAATATTTAAAGTTATATTTATTATCTATCTATAAGCTAACTACATCATACAAGCCTCTATGTATTTACTGGGCTTGAGTCAAGTACACTTCTATTTGTATTTCATTAGCCTGTATTAACCCTGATGTGTAGTGGATGGTGCATAGTCCTGTAGGGCTTTATATTGTTCTGTCTATTATAATTCTGCAGAGAAGCTATCTTACTGTACTCCATGCCTGCTCCTAACTCATATAATATAGCTATGCCATTATATCAAGTACTACTCACTGCTATACTAAAAGGTCGCCTCCCCAAGTGAACAGAATTTGCAATCTTGGCTGTAAGGACAGGGCTAGATAAAATTTTCGTTGGCGATATGATTGCAGGGTTATCTATGGTATTTAGTTTGCACCAATTTTGTCTATGTATCTACACTATGCCTAGATGACCCTAGTAATACTCAGGAGAGCCCAATTTGAGTTAATGTTGTCACATAGCCATTTATTATCCCAGATAGTAATGTCCTAACCTGATTTGATTAGACATGATTGTCTTAAGTGCATTGTGATCTCTTCATTCTCTCTCACGTTGTACATTTTACTAACTGGAGACTTCATTACCATATGCTCTATGTTTAATTCCAAGTATTTTACAGCTGAATGATCTCAAGTGCCCTATTACTCATTTCACTTTTCTACACTATCGTATTTCACCTTTACTGAGGTCTTATCTTTTACTTGCGCTAGTATCTAGCTTATTGTCCAGCTGATAACACTAACCCTTTCCTTAATAGTAACAATACCCCTGGCTTGGTGGCTGGCTCCACCCCCTCCGCCCCCCCTCCCTACTCTATATCGAGCGGCTCTTGCCCGCTGCATCCCTTCCCCCTTTAAAAATGTAAAGCTAACTCCCTCTGGGCCCTATTACTAACTGAACAGATATGCTATTTTACCATCTATATGTCCCGGAGAGGACCATCTCTGGCCTAATATATATACAAACTGCGAAAGACCGTGATACATAACTATATTCTCATAGTCTAGGGTTTATTTACTTCCTATGTTTTATTAAACATCATTTTATTTTACCCTGTTTGCACTCTAATAAACTGTGAGAGTTACCACTTTATACTATTATGTACTGTATAGTATGCAGTCCACCATGTAGAGTTAAATGAAAAATGAGAAATACCTTTTCAGGGAAGCAACATCTCGATGAAGATTATATTAAGTTTTATGGAAATATTATTTGTATGTTCTCTCTCACCTCACTTGAACACGTTTATTGAAAATTCCTTTTTAACTTCAGGAATAACTGTTTAGTAAGGAGCCATATTGCTAAGAGTGAGACTTCACTCAAGGATCTCAGATGCATTCTTGACACTTGAATTGTTGTGATAAGTTGGACTTGCAGATTTGTTGCGTTTATTTGATGTTATTGTCATTTCTCAATAAAAAAAATTATTTAAAAAAAAAAAAAAAAGACCAACTTGGCAATAGCTAAAATAATCCTGTCAGTGCAACTTTGTCCATGAATCGCGGTATGACGGATTTAGGGCCACAGAAATGTTTGTGATCTAAGGCAGTAAGTTATTCAATATAGTTCAAGGTTATGTATATCCAGTTTAACACGGTTTATATACCGTTACCAAGTCCCAATTGATTTCACACTTCTGTCTTATTTACCTTAGGGCTGCAGACCTTGCATCCGGACAGACTTTCTTTCAAAGTCTCGACCGGGAACGAGAATCACCTGTTTAGGCGTCCGGGTCCTGCTCGCAGCAGTTTTTCCTCTTCGTCGGTAAGGGACCTTTGTCGTGTGACGTAATTGGAGCCGTTACGTGGTCTCGATCCACCAATCAGCTGAGAGGTTTCCTCACTGTCAATCCCAGTGCGGGAGATTTGAAACTAGTAAACACAGAGCGCTCTGGAGTACTGACGAGTGTCCTTAAGTTGAAAAGGATCCAAGTTCATAGATACATCTACGTGTTTCAGCCGTTCAAAGGCCTTTATCAAGATGTTTAATCCAGATCCTCTACTGCCTATTTTTAGCCCTTTCCGTTTCCTGTTAGCCTGTTATTCATTGTTATGTGATTGGTTAATTTCAATGTCCATTCAAAACATCGATAATTTCCTAAACATTTGTTCTTTTTAAGAATCATTGTATCATCATAGATTTGCCTAAATGAATATATATTAAATATGTTACAGTTTTATCAAAACTTATCAATTTTATAACATAAATAGACACTAAAATTTGCACTAAAATACTTATATACTAAAGATTCTTTTTAAAAATCTTATTCTAAAAGGCCTCATATAGTAATGTGTTCTATTAATAAACAATAAATATGCTACTTATAATAACAATAGATCCATAAAAATATAAAAACTTACATAAAAAACTTGACAACACCAGAGGGATATATTTAATGTATTCTAAAATAAATTTGAAGACATATATTAAAGGTACACTAAAAACCAATTCCATTTAAACTCCCTAAAAGTGATCAAGTGCAAAAAAGTTTCATATATAAATACCAATAAAAAATAACAACATCTTATTCTAAAAATAAATAATTGTACATACAAGCGCAAATTTGATTTTCATTCTATCACTATCTTTTAATGTAAAAATGGGTTTAAATCTAGTTCCACATTTAACCCTTCAGGTACTAATGAAATTATTTCTGCCTCCTTGTATAAAATCAGTTTTTCATAATCACCACCTCTACCATCCTTTTTAACTCTTTTTACACCCCACCAGCGAAGGTCATTAATATTACTCCCATGGCATTCCTTGAAATGTTTAGAAACATAATGACCTTCAAAGCCATTTATAATATTATTAACATGGTCTCTGATTCTGTCTCTTAATTTTCTCTGGGTTTGGCATAAATATTGTTTGTTAAAAGAACATTGAAGAAGATAAATGACCCCCTTATCACTACATCTAATTAAGTCCTTGATCATATGTATGTGGTCCCTGGTAGTGGAATTTATTTTCTTTAGTTTAGCACTGTATTTACAGGCTACACAACTATAACATGGAAAGAATCCTGTTAATTTGGACCCGGTTAGATCCACATCAGACATATTAGTACTTTTCCTATACATGCTTGCAGCCCTAAGGTAAATAAGACAGAATTGGGACTTGGTAACGGTATATAAACCGTGTTAAACTGGATGTACCTGACAGATTTTAGTTACTCCCAGGTATATGTCCTAGAAACTGTAACAGAAATGTATGGGATAGGTGGAGGGCAGAAGAAAGAATGGGTCAGAGTTTCCAATACATGAAAATGGAGCAGATTACTGGATTATTGGGAGTTCTGGGAGCTGCTCTTGTTGTGGTGGGCAAATTTATAAATATATTTATAAAGAAGCTGCAAAGCTTTATTTTACCCTAGTGTCAAGGCAACACTTGCCTTGTTTTTTGGGGAGATGAATCTGTTATGCAGGATTCAGGGATAGGCAAGGTGTCCATACACGGACACTGGTGTCCGTGACTGGCCCTTGCAGTGTCCGCCACCCGTTTTGTGGAGGGTTGGGAAGGACAGATGAATGCTGGTCCTCACTCCTCCTTGACCCAAGCGGCGCCACGCTTAGTAGTAGTAGTGAGGGAAGAAACAAGCTGCCTGCAGTCAACTAACTGTGATTCGTGACCCGTTCCAATTCCTTGATCTGTGCGGCAGCGTGGTGCTGGTGTCTGTGTGTAGAAGACTGCTGCCTATTCTGACATACCGTACGTAACCAAGTAAGTAAACAACCATGATGATCATGCAATTAACATCAAGGTGGGTGGGTTTGGTCAGGAGTTGCAGACTCTCAATACAACCAAAAAATAAAATAAAAGGTAATACCACAAGCAGTCTTTATATAAATGTTATTTTAAACTTGTTTGATTAGATGACTAATTTCTACGTGTGGAACTAGCAAGGGACATCCAACGTGCAGCCCATTTGACAGCAAAGTGTCGCTCTCCTGACTCATAGAAACATAGAATATGTTGGCAGATAGGAACCATTCGGCTTATCTAGTCTGCCCAATTTTCTGAATACTTTAATTAGTTCCTGGCCTTATCTTATATCTAGCATAACCTTATGCCTATCCCATGCATGTTAAAACTACTTCACTGTCTCTACCACTTCTGCTGGATGGATATTCCACCATGCATCCACTACCCTCTCTGTAAAGAGAGTGTTTTTTTTTATGTTTTTAATTTGAAATGTACCTTGGTGTCCTTCACTAATGTCTGAACCTTGGAAAATGTCTGCCACAGCCTTGGTTCGTGCCTATCCCTATGCAGGAGTAATACTCAGATTACAGAAACAGGCCAGAGGGTCAAAATCAGGAATAAATCCAAATAAGTCTCTTAGCAAGGGATATATTTTTAAGGAAATCCAGTAGCAGGCCCAGGTCATATACCACAAAGACAGTCCATCAGCAAAGTACAAATAGGGGTAAGGCAATACCAGAGTCCAGTGAACTAGCGAGGGTCAAACACAGCGATCAGTCTTTAATCCAAACATCATAACAAATGGGAGGAGGCAAATAAAGAATCCAGGTTCATGAATCCAAATTCAGAAAGCTAAAAAAATATACAAATGCTAGGATTTAAAGAGACAATCTCCACTCCTAATGCCTGAGGCCCTGAGGGCAAACAACATGTAGGATTTAAAGGGACAGGTTCCTGCATCAAAGAAAGGGCAGCAGGTAAAGGATGCTGACACCAAGGCTGTTGGTTGGGTGATTGCTACGTAAAATTGCAGCTCTATACAAATAACTGATGATAATAATATTAATAATAATATTAATAAAGTCTACGGATATTAATAGTACCTGGCAAAGAGGTGTTTTATAAAATTAATTAAATTTGTTTTATTGGTTATCTGGTCAATCTTAGAAATCCATTTAACAGCTTCTCCGCCACATTTAAATGCATATACGGTAAAGTCCCATATCCATTTCTAGTTAATGAAAATAAACTATTTTAACTACTTCAAAATTTAGCAAATAGATCTAGTTCCTTCATTTTGATGTAAAATAACTTTTTAGGGTTTAGGTTTTTCATTAAATGAAACCTTAGTATAGGGTCTAAATTAAATTTATCATTTTCATTCTAAAGACCAGATTTTAAATCTGATTATCTTCTGATATTTTCATGACACACAAAGACAATGCAGAGCAAGGACTAGGTGTTACCTTGAAAATTGAATGTGTTTTGTGTAAATGTCATCTGGTCACCCAGCATAAAATCAAGTCCAATTCTCTTAAAAAAAATCTGAAGCTGTTTCGCTTAGATGAATTACACATTGAATTAATAGTAAGCAATGCAGAATCAGTCAGTGTAGGAAATCACAAAATGAAGATGCACCCACTTTTTCATCTTAGTAGTCATGGTTTGTTTGTTTATTCATCTGAAAAATATTTATGTTATACACACATATGTATATCTATATAAATCATTTGAAGTAATTAAAAATAGAGAGACTTTAAAATAAGCCACTTTATTTATTAAAGATACAAACCTCATTCTTTAAATGGAAGTGAACACAATTGAGTACAGTGTATTAACAGATCTAAAAGGGAAATTAAAATAATAAAATATTTTTTGTGCATTGTTGAAGTGCATAGACATTTCCAGGAAAGATCACTGAATTTAAAGCATTTCATCTGTGCTAAAGATGGCGCAAGAGTCTTATTAAAGGGACACTGGACCAAAATGTGTTATTTCATGATGTTAGGTTCAGCACCATGGATAGCACTTGCTTATTGGAGGCTTACATTTACCCACCAATAAGCAAGCATAACCCAGGTTCTCAACGTAAAATTGGCCAGCTGCTATGCAAATTCCTGCTTTTTAAATAAAGATAGCAAGAGAATGAAGAAAATTTGATAATAGGAGTAAATTAGAAAGTTGCTTAAAATTGCATGCTCTATCTGAATATTGAAAGAAACAAAATTGGGTTTAGTGTCCCTTTAAGTAAGTGATGTCATTATATATGGGAAAACTGCTGTAGTGTTTACCAATATCAAGATTAGCATAAACTATAGAGCAGATGATTTCTATGTAAAGTTGCCCTATTTCTATTCTTCATAAAGTGATGGTAAACTAATCAAAAGTAATTTATGTAATCTTTGCCATTAAAAAAGTATATGTGTACCTTTTTTTTAAAAAAAAATATATTAGTGAAAAGGGTTAAATCCGTGCCTATAGTAATGTATCTATTATAATGTTATGCTGGCCCACTAAGATTAACTCTTTTTTTTGTGTGACTATTCCATTGAACATCCAATCAGTGTGTGTATCACATGACACTCTTGAAGTCCAGCCTTTTGAAAGCCCTTAGGAAACCTATGTAGAGAGTGGCTGGGACTGCTTTCTGTGTAACAGCCCAGTCAAAAGAGGAAATTAAACAACATACCAGGGGGTCGATCCGATATAAATCGTCGCCCGCAAAATCCGGCGACGCCAATATTTGCGCGGGTTTGGTATCACATATACGGCGTAACCTAGAAGTTACGCCCGTATATTTCTGCCGTCGCCCGTAGTTTTTTGGGCCATAGGCAGGTATACCAAACCCGCGCAGTTTGGTATCCAATATGCAGCGTAAGGACTTACGTGGCGAAAATGGAGAAAACTTACTCCATTTTCACCTCGCCACAAAAAGCAGCCGTAAGAAGCCTTACGCTGACTATTGGAGCCCCGTAACTTCCTAAACTGGCTGCTAAAATAAACCTAACACCTAACGCATGCGCAATGTCTATCTACCTGTCAACCGCGATCCCCCCCCCGAAATCCCTAATAAAGTTATTAACCCCTAAACCGCCGCTCCCGGACCCCGCCGCCATCTACATAAACTAACCCCCTACTGTGAGCCCCTAAAACCGCCGCCATCTACCTTATCTATCCCCTAATCTGACCGCTTACACCGCCGCCACCTATATAAAAATTATTAACCCCTAATCTAATCCCCCTATACCGCCGCCAGCTATATTAATATTATTAACCCCTAATGTAAGCCACTTACACCGCCGCCATCTCTATTAAAATGATTAATCCCTTATTTAATCTACCTACCCCCTAGCTATATTATCTATATTAACCCTAAGTATATTATAGTTAATATAGGTATTACATTATATATATTAACTATATTAACCCTAATTATATTAGGGTTAATATAGTTAATATAGTTACTATAGTATTTATATTAACTATATTAACTCTATCTAACCCTAACACCCCTAACTAAATTTATATTAAATTAATCTAATTCATTTATAAACTAAAATATTCCTATTTAAATCTAAATACTTACCTATAAAATAAACCCTAAGATAGCTACAATATAATTAATAATTACATTGTAGCTATGTTAGGGTTAATATTTATTTTACAGGTAAATTGTTAATTATTTTAACTAGGTATAATAGATATTAAATAGTTATTAACTATTTAATATCTACCTAGTTAAAATAATTACCCAATTACCTGTAAAATAAATCCTAACCTAAGTTACAAATACACCTACACTATCAATAAATTTAATAAACTACAAACATCTATCTAAAAATACAATTAAATTAACTAAACTAAATTACAAAAAAAAAACCACTAAATTACAAAAAATAAAAAAAAGATTACAAGATTTTTAAGCTAATTACACCTATTCTAAGCCCCCTAATAAAATAATAAACCCCCAAAATAAAAAAAATTCCCTGCCCTATTCTAAATTAAACAAATTTCAAAGCTCTTTACCTTACCAGCCCTTAAAAGGGCCTTTTGTGGGGCATGCCCCAAAGAATTCAGCTCTTTTGCATACAACAAATACAATCCCCCCCCCCATTACAACCCACCACCCACATACCCCTATTCTAAAACCACCCAAACCCCCCTTAAAAAAGCCTAACACTACCCCCCTGAAGATCTCCCTACCTTGTCTTCACCACACCGGGCCGAACTCCTGATCCGATCCGGGCGATGTCTTCCTCCAAGCGGCAAAGAAGAATTGTTCCTCCGGCGATGTCTTCCACCAAGCGGCAAAGAAGAATTCTTCCTCCGGCGACGTCTTCCTCCAAGCGGCAGCAAAGTCTTCATTCTTCCGGCGGCATCTTCAATCTTCTTTCTTAGCTCCGCCGCCGCGGAGCATCCATCCCAGCCGACTGCTGTACTACGAATGAGGTACCTTTAAATGACGTCATCCAAGATGGCGTCCGCCGAATTCCGATTGGCTGATAGGATTCTATCAGCCAATCGGAATTAAGTTAGAAAAATCTGATTGGCTGATTGAATCAGCCAATCAGATTCAAGTTCAATCCGATTGGCTGATCCGAACAGCCAATCAGATTGAGCTCGCATTCTATTGGCTGATCGGAACAGCCAATAGAATGTGAGCTCAATCTGATTGGCTGTTCGGATCAGCCAATCGGATTGAACTTGAATCTGATTGGCTGATTCAATCAGCCAATCAGATTTTTCTAACTTAATTCCGATTGGCTGATAGAATCCTATCAGCCAATCGGAATTCGGCGGACGCCATCTTGGATGACGTCAATTAAAGGTACCTCATTCGTAGTACAGCAGTCGGCCGGGATGGATGCTCCGCGGCGGCGGAGCGAAGAAAGAAGATTGAAGATGCCGCCGGAAGAATGAAGACTTTGCTGCCGCTTGGAGGAAGACGTCGCCGGAGGAAGAATTCTTCTTTGCCGCTTGGAGGAAGACATCGCCCGGATCGGATCAGGAGTTTGGCCCGGTGTGGTGAAGACAAGGTAGGGAGATCTTCAGGGGGGTAGTGTTAGGCTTTTTTAAGGGGGGTTTGGGTGGTTTTAGAATAGGGGTATGTGGGTGGTGGGTTGTAATGGGGGGGGGGATTGTATTTGTTGTATGCAAAAGAGCTGAATTCTTTGGGGCATGCCCCACAAAAGGCCCTTTTAAGGGCTGGTAAGGTAAAGAGCTTTGAAATTTGTTTAATTTAGAATAGGGCAGGGAATTTTTATTATTTTGGGGGTTTATTATTTTATTAGGGGGCTTAGAATAGGTGTAATTAGCTTAAAAATCTTGTAATCTTTTTTTTATTTTTTGTAATTTAGTGTTTGTTTTTTTTGTAATTTAGTTTAGTTAATTTAATTGTATTTTTAGATAGATGTTTGTAGTTTATTAAATTTATTGATAGTGTAGGTGTATTTGTAACTTAGGTTAGGATTTATTTTACAGGTAATTGGGTAATTATTTTAACTAGGTAGATATTAAATAGTTAATAACTATTTAATATCTATTATACCTAGTTAAAATAATTAACAATTTACCTGTAAAATAAATATTAACCCTAACATAGCTACAATGTAATTATTAATTATATTGTAGCTATCTTAGGGTTTATTTTATAGGTAAGTATTTAGATTTAAATAGGAATATTTTAGTTTATAAATGAATTAGATTAATTTAATATAAATTTAGTTAGGGGTGTTAGGGTTAGATAGAGTTAATATAGTTAATATAAATACTATAGTAACTATATTAACCCTAATATAATTAGGGTTAATATAGTTAATATATATAATGTAATACCTATATTAACTATAATATACTTAGGGTTAATATAGATAATATAGCTGGCGGCGGGGTAGGTAGATTAAATTAGGGGTTAATCATTTTAATAGAGATGGCGGCGGTGTAAGGGGCTTACATTAGGGGTTAATAATTTTAATATAGATGGCGGCGGTGTTAGGGGCTCACTTTAGGGGGTTATAGATATAATATAGCTGGCGGCGGGGTACGGGAGCGGCGGTTTAGGGGTTAATAACTTTATTAGGTTGCGGCGGGGTACGGGAGCGGCGGTTTAGGGGTTAATAGCTTTTTTATGGTTAGGCTAGTGAGGGGGGATAGCGGATAGAGGGTTAGACGTGTCGGGCTATGTTAGGGAGGCGTGTTAGACAGTGCGGGCTATGTTAGGGAGGCGTGTTAGACAGTGCGGGTGTTTTAGACTTTAGTCAGGTTTTATAGGCGCCGGCAGTTTCTAACGTGGCGCAAGTCACTGGCGACGCCAGAAATTTGTACTTACGCAGATTTCTGGACATCGCTGGTTTGTGAGACTTGCGCCACGTTAGCATCTGACGGCGACTTATATGGGATAGCTCGAATTGCGAGCTGAAACTGCGGGCGACGCCGGTTCCCTCGCTTGCGCCTCAAACTGCGATCTATATCGGATCGCGCCCCAAGAGAGATAGTGGTCTAGGGCTGTTTTTCAGGGTCTGGGCCACGCCCCTTAGTTCTAGTCAAAGGTAATTTTTTAATGCTACACAATGCTTCCAAATTTGTGGCAACAGTTGGGGAAGGCCCTTTCCTGTTCCAGCATGACTCTGTCCACATACTTTTGGCCATATAGAATTTAATAGCGTTAATGTTCCATGGGGGTGGATCAAATAAAAAATAAAAAAAGATCTCAGAGGATTGGGCAAATTACTGGAATCTAAAGTTCAGGATCACAAAGTGCATTTAGGAAAGAAAAATCCAAAGGTTAAATACAGATTCAATGACACAAAAGTGGAAGAGGGAATGGGAATTATTATTTTAAATGATTTGACATTGAATAAACAATGTAGTGTTGCAGCAAACAAGGCCAGTAGAATGCTTAGTTGTAGGAATATTTGCTGCAGAAATAGTATTTTTCTTATCAATAGTCTTCATCTTGTGTATTATATACATTTCTGGATGCCATTGTTCCAGAATGATATACACAAAATGGAATCTGTTTAAAGGAGGGCTACTAAATTGGTATTTGGTCTAAAAAAGAAATCTTACAAAGAGACTCAGTGATCTAAATGTTTATAGCTTAGAGGGGGAAGGAAAAGACGGGATATGAAATAAACTTTCAAGTATATTAAGGGACTTAAAGGGACACTGAACCCACATTTTTTCTTTCGTAATTCAGATAGAGCAGCAATTTTAAGCAACTTTCTAATTTACTCCTATTATCAAGTTTTCTTCATTCTCTTACTATCTTTATTTGAAAAAGAAGGCATCTAAGCTTTTTTTGGTTCAGAACTCTGGACAGCTCTTTTTTATTGGTGGATGAATTTATCCACCAATCAGCAAGAATTTATCCACCAATCACCAGGTTGTTCACCAAAAATGGTCCGGCATCTAAACTTAGATTCTTGCATTTAAAATAAAGATACCAAAAGAATGAAGAAAATGTGATAATAGGAGTAAATTAGAAAGTTGCTTAAAATGTTATGCTCTATCTGAATCACAAAAGAAAAAATGTGGGTTCCGTGTCCCTTTAATAAAGCTAAGGCTGTAAATATTTTTTGACAAAAACATCAAACTAATTAAACTTACACTTTATAGGAAATATGGGCAGACTTGTTGCCCCTATAGTTTTTAGCTGCCTTTAAAAAAATATGTTTCTAGACAGGGTCCCTTAAAGGGACATTAAACCCAAATTTTTATTTCATGATTTAGAAAGAGCATGCGATTTTAAACAACTTTCCAATTTACTTCTATTATCTAATTTGCTTCATTCTCTTGATATCATTTGTTGAAAATCCTATCTAAATAGGCTCAGTAGCTGCTGATTGGCGGGTGCACCTTTATGCCTTATGTGATTGTCTTACCCATATGCATTGCTACTTCTTCAGCAAAGGATATCTAAAGAATGAAGCAAATTAGATAATAGAAGTAAATTGGAATGTTGTTTATAATTGTATTCTCTATCTGAACCATGAAAGAAAAAATGTTGGGTTTCATATCTCTTTGAGATTTGAGCACACTAGTTACTGCACTAGTTTTATTTAATCCAAGTGAATTCAGTGTGTGTGTTTATGTGTGTGTGTCTGTTTGTGTTTGTTTTCAAATCAATGTAGTACAATATTCCTTTTATTCATTTCATATGATTTTTAAATTATGAATGTTTGAGAGTCATATTATAATGTAACAGCCCATACAGCAGGCAACACCCATTTGCGAAATTCACTGTTCTTGAGGAAAAAACTGCCTTAAAGAAAATTACAACTGGTGCTTTATAGTACTGGCAAGATCCCATAGAAAGTCTTAAAATCTCAGAGACCTTGAGATAATCATTCTCTTGTCTAGTGTAGATAGAGCACTAAATATTTGAATAAGGCATTGCCTTGCAAATACATTTAGGGTAGCTGGCACATTTAAGGGTTGGGGATTGCTATTGTAATCAGGGCCAGTGCTAGGATTCTTGGCCACACAGGCGAGGATACATTTTGGCGCCTCCCCCCCCCCCCCCATTACATACTATCCCATTGCTAGTTAAAGGGAAATGAAACCCACATTTTTTCTATCATGATTCAGATAGAGCATGACATTTTAAGAAACTTTTTAATTAACTCCTATTATCAATTTTTCTTTGTTCTCTTGTTATATATATTTAAAAAGCAGGAATGTAAGCTTAGGAGCTGTCCCATTTTTGCGCTTGCTGATTGGTGGCTAAATTCAAATCAAACAGTGGTAATGCAGCATAGCAAATCAGACAGTGGTTGTGCTGAATAACAAATCAGACAGTGGTTGTGCTGTATAACAAATCAGACAGTGGTAATGTTCTCCCTCAGTGCATGGCCATGTGTGTTTTGTGTGTATATGCATGTATATTATTGTGCATGCATATATATATATATATATATATATATATATATATATATATATATATATATATATATATATATATATACATATATGTGTGTGTTTGTGTGCAAAAGTGTGTGTATGTTTAAGTGTCTGCATGTTGTGTGTCTATATGCATGTGTATGAGTGTGTGTTGTGTGTGTTTGCATGTACACATGTAAATATATGTGTTATGTGTATGTACAAGGGTGTGTGTGTGGGTGATGTACATATATGTTTGTGTGTATATGCATGTGTGTGTGTGAGTGTGTACATAAAGTGTGTGTGTATGTATGAGGGTGCTGTGTGTATACATGTGCATATATGTGTGTATATGTGTATGTATATATGTGTGTGTGCATGCATGTATAAGTGTGCATGTGTGTATATGTTTGTGCAGTGTTTCTATGTATGTAGAGTGTGTGTGTGTGGTGTATGTGTACATACTTGTGCATGTGTGTATATTTGTGTTTATGTCTTTTTGTGTTTTGACAGTTTATTGTTTCACCCTTCTGATTAAGATACAAGAAAAACAATTGTAGACAGCACTCACATATCTTTTACATGGGAACACATTCCGTAGCACTAACTATCTATGAGCAATAAAAGCATTAGTTAGTTGGAACTCAGGAGACAAACTGTTACAAATAGGCATTAAAATATTTTATCCCATAAAAGTGTAGAATTAATTTCATATACAATGGTGAGGCCAAACTCCACTCCAAGTGTACTTAAAGATGCAGGCTCTAATTATCATGTTACATTCTAACATGTGCATGGAGTTGGTTTCATTTCACTGACTTACTAGCTCCTAAAAAATAATCTGCAAAAATTAAGTATGATCCAGCAGAAGTACTGATACAAGCAGTGGCGTAGCGTGGGTTGTCAGCGCCCAGGGCACGGCAAGTATTGTGCCCCCTAACCCATTAGCACTGACTGAGTCTCTTCCACCAGTAAAGTGATGCATTTGTGAGTGCGCACGGTAGCGCATAGGGTTGCTACGTTCTGCCCAGAATATTCCTGGACACTTTTTAAAAGGGGGTGGAGAGGGTGTGTCTCAGGGTGTGTCTTGGGGGCGTGGCTTCTCGCAGCCACAAATTCAATATGAAATCAAATTTTTTATATATATATATATATATATATATATATATATATATATATATATATATATTATATATGTGTATATATATATATATATTACTATATTATATATATATTACTATATATATATATATATATATATATATATATATATATATATATATATATATATATATAATATAAACAATATGTATATATATATATATATATATATATATCTATATATATAAAATATGTATGTTTATATATATATATAAATATATAATATATACTTGTATATACAGTATAATATATATATATATATATATATATATATATATATATATATATAGAGAGAGAGAGAGAGAGAGAAAAAGATATATATTATAGAGCAGGCAGGCAGGCAGGTGAGTAATTCTCAAAGCAGGTAATACAGAGGAAACTCTTTTTTTATAAAACAAATTTAAAAAAAATATTTTACCTAGAAAAAACTGCAGATCATATCATTAGGAAGAAGTTGAACAGTACCCAAACAGGAGGGTCAAGGCCTGGCCACCTCTGTCGGACTCTTCGTACTAGCAGCTCGCAGCGACACCGCACCCGCACACCAAAGAGATAACATGACTGGGTGGGACTTGGGTCTTTGGGAGGGGAGTTGAGAGGAGGACTGGTTGGACTATCGACCATGGTCCGTGACCTCATCATGATGCACTTCAGGCTGCAGTCAGGGCCTCCTCCTCACTTCCCTTGATGATAAGTGTGACTGACTCACGCACATTCTTCAACCCCCCCAAATTATTAATACCGGGGCAAGTGGCAATCCTAGTAGTGCACCTTATGAATTGGCAGGCGGCTCCCTTACAAGCAACCACCACGGCCCTGCTGCCTGCAATGTTTATAACGAATTAAATTCCTTAGGGGCACAAATTTCTTTTGAAATTTTGCGCCCCTAAGAATTTTGCGCCCGGGGCAACCGCCCCTGTGGCCCCCCCACGCTACGCCACTGGATACAAGGGTAGGTTCTAGCTAACTGGAGCAGCCTTATAGACAGACAGTGGTTGTGCTGCATAAAAAATAAGACAATGGTAGTGCATTACACCGTAATCTAATTAATTATTACTGTCTGCCACCAGTGCCAGTGAATGAGGGGGCAAAGTGTGAGTGATACAGCACAGCAGTTTGACTGAAGTAGATCATAGATAGAGCCACCGTCCCAGGACTTAGCTCGCTCTATATTGATAATGTTATGTTCTCCAATCTCCCTCAGTGCATGGCCATGTGGTTGTGCAGTTCATGATGGGGCTGCCACTGTAGCTGGGAGAAGTTCTCCAGGACCGGGCGTGGGAGCGCAGCTGGAAATCACACACCACCAGTGGGAGAGTAAGGGAGGACGGAAGGCCAGCGTTAACCTGTCTTTGCTGTAAGCCAGACTGGAACTAAGCATTGCTGATTGCTGCACAGCAGGGCCCGCCACCGGTGTCCGTTCCAGTGGGCTTTGACACACAGACTCACAGTCACACTTCAGCTGCGCAGCCAGGCTCCAGCATTGGGCTCTGCAGACTCTGCACGGACGTCACGTTACCCAAACTTTGCTACACGTGTGTGCAGCAGGCTAAATTTGTTATCACAGGCAGAGGCAGGCAGCCAACACTTTGTTCGCTGCGCTGTAGCCTGTAAAGCTGTGTCAATCATATGTGTTCTTCACCTACCACTACCCTGTAACCCACATGTAAAATAGCAAGCAATCATAGATAGATAGATAAGTTAAATCGCATTGCTAACTTCAAGATTGCTGACTGCCTGACTCCAGCGCTCCAAGATTGCACCCAATACAAATATTACAATTTTGAATAAGTTACTGATATTTTCAAAGGGTTAATGACCATTGGGCCACTGATTTTACTGTTAATATATTTAGGGTAGATCCCCCTCCATGACATGCAATTGTTTTTAGCCTGGTCAAATGGTGTTTTGGGCACATAAATGAATGCCAATCCTGGCATAGGTGCTGTAATTCTCATTTTTTAAAAAGAAACTGATATTTTCAAAGGGTTAATAAACATTGGGCCACTGATTTCACTATGGTTATACACAGGGTAGATTACTCTCCATGACATACAATTGTTTTTAGCCTGGCCCAATGGAGTTTTGGGTATATAAATTGATGCCAACATTGGCATAGGTGCTGTAATTACCATTTTTGAATTTATGTCATGGAGGGGATATTGCCTACATATATTAACAATAAAATCAGTGGCCCAATGGTCATTAACCCTTTGAAAATATCAGTTACTTATTCAATTATGGAAATGACAGCACCTATGCCAGGGTTGGCATTAATTGCTGTGCCCAAAACACCATTGGGCCAGGCTAAAACAATTGCATGTCATGGAGGGGGGTCTACACTACATATATTAGCAGTGAAATAAGTGGCCCAATGATCATTAACCCTTTGAAAATATCAGTTACTTATTCAAAAATGAGAATTACAGCACCTATGCCAGGGTTGGCATCAATTTATGTGCCTAAAACACCATTGGGCCAGGCTAAAAACTATTGCATGTCATGGAGGGGGATCTACCCTACATATATTAACAGTAAAATCAGTGGCCCCATGGTCATTAACCCTTTGAAAATATCAGTTATTTTTTCAAAATTGTAATATTTGTATTGGTGCCAACATATGCCCTTTTTTCACGTTTGTATATCCAATTGTTGTATAAAGGGAATTCACCTCTGTGTAACTACATTATATGAATCATATACGGCTAGATTATGAGTTGTGCGTTAGGGTAAAAAAGCAGCGTTAAGAGGTCCTAACGCTGCTTTTTTACGCCCACTGGTATTACGAGTCTTGAAGGTTTAGGTGTACCGCACACTTCTTTGGCCTTACCGCAAAATGACTTTCGCAAACTTTGTAAAGTCTTTTTTCTATGGGACTTCCATAGCGCCGGTATTACGAGTCTGTCCTGGGAGGCCAAAAAGTGAGCGTTTCTGAAAACTCGTAATACGAGAGCTTCATGTAAGTGAGCGGTGAGGGAAAACTGCTTGTTAGCACCGCATAGCCTCTAACGCAAAACTCGTAATCTACGTGATTGTTATTTAAATAAAACCTATATTTTTATTTTAAAGACAATTTAAAGCAGTCTGACAAAAAAATTGAATAAGAAACCAACTTCGATGAATAAAAAACAGAATATCAAGAATAAGAAACAGCTTGAATAGGAGCAGAAAATAATATTAAAATGGTGCTGTAATTTATTTATTTATTTTAAATTGTGCTGTTTATTTTTTTTATTGTGCTGCTTGTTTTTTCAAGTTATTTTCTTTTTTTAAAACTAAGTATGACATTCTGTTGCATTGACGTATATAAAATGTAAAGTGGGGTAGGTCTGATGTCATGCTGAGTATCATGCGCTATTGTGCTGTGCTGGGTTTCAGCATGATTGATGGATGGATCTCCCAGATTACCCCAGTAATGTAATACCCTATATGAATGCTAATAGATACTGACTTAATTATTACCAGGCAGAGATGTGTTTTTAATGCCATGGTAGGTTAGCTTATCTTAGTTGAACCATTTTTTTGCTGCCTTCATTTTAGCTTAAATTCAATAATTAAAAGTTTTAGTTTTAAACATTTATTTTCTTTTTTGAGTGCTATAGGAGCATTCTATTTTTTCACCTATACACTAAAGGTTTTTTTCTTGTATGTAAGTACAACAAATGCTCGCTAGCACGCTTTTGGTTGCTTACCTCCTTCATTTAACGATATACAAGGTGACCCAAAAGAAAATATATAAAGAGTTGTTTCTCTAACAGGACCTCCTTTTCTATTTTCTGATTAATGGATGGGTTCAGGTGAGATGACGAGTCACGAGAATGTTTTAGCTCTGATCGGACCCTTCAGGGGCGGGGCTTGGCTCTCTAGGAGTTACATAACCTCAGCCTTCACAGTGGAAAGCTGGAGAGCGTGCTGATGTGTGTGTGTGACAGTGGAAGGGGATATCTACTGGCATGGGCAAATTCACAGTGAGTGACAGGCAGGTAATAGTTAAACACAAATTAAATTAGTGTAGGTAAAGGGGATCCCAGGGCACATTCATAAACACCACCATAGGTCTCAGTTACAGCTTGTAATACTTTTCAGCTTGCAAACCGTAGTAACAATCCAATGGCAAAAGAGTTCACTTAGTGAGATTTACAGCCATACCACCGGTCTTCAGAAATGAGCTCATTTAATGCGGATCCTTCTCCAACTCTTCCATTGAGAATCCCTGAGCACCTAGAGACACTGCTTTATAACAAAATGAACTCAAAGTATTTAACATATTCAAGACTTGGATTATAGAATAAACAATTGTAATATAGAAACTAGACAGGAGGTGGAAACAGGCCGTTATTTTCATTAAGAACAGCCCAAGAAAGGGCTAGTTGTATACAAGACATCTCTCTTTCAGCCTTGTTTGAAGAGATGGAACTACTTCTGATTAAAGAGGATAAATTAAAATGGGATACTAGGACATAAGACAAATACCACAAATTGAAACTGATACATAGGGGACTTCCCCACATTTGTGACAGAGGATAGAGATTTTATCAAAATTTGGAAAGAGTCTCTCACAGATTATAATGTTCATTTAACTTAATCCTGCTCTTAATTGACTATAAGACAAAAAGTTTTACTGAAATTACTGACCAAATTTCTTTGGTATAGAAAAAATTGAATATATGTAGTTCAGAGCCAGATTTATTTGTATTTATTCGGATTTTGATAGTATATTATCTAAGACAGTGGCAAAGGCACTTCTGTCAGATATTAAACACACCAAGGGTCCCATGTATTAAAAGGCGGGTGGACAGCTTCTCAACTTGCAAAGCTATTCGCCCGCCTTCGCTGTATACGGGCATCGAATCTGTTGATCCGCTGGCCCGTATGTATCACTACACACTCCAATGTGTGTGTAATGCCCGTCCCTTCATTCGTGCGACCAATCGCACAAGTGAAGAGACTCTCAATTACCGAGAGTGAGCAAGCTCCTGGGGATTTCTCTCTGCCACCTCAGAGGTGGCGGAGAGTGTAAGAAGCAGCGGTCTAATGACCGCTGCTTCTTACATTACAGGAAGCAGACTCGCATATGCGAACCTGCCCCACAAGGGCTCTGGAGCAGCTCTCGCTGGTTTGTACATGGAGCCCCAAGTATATAAGGGACCAGATGGACTATGATAAAAATCAAATTTATATCTGGAAAAGGAAAAACAAGATTTAACATCAGAAAATAACAGAATAGGGCAAACCATTGTGCATGTAGTCGATCTGGTAGAAGTAGAAACAGAAGGAATAAAAGTAATAACAGGAGCATAGTCTTCAGTGAAAGTGAGGCAGAGTTGGGTGAGGATAATGCCCTATCAGTGGAAGATAATAGTACACAGATAGAAGTGCCACAGGTTGAAATAGTAAGACCCAAAGAAAAATATGAAGAATCTGAAGAAGCCAAGGATGGAAGGTTCAAGTCTAATTATACACAACATGTGATAATGTTGGGATGGGAGATATTTTTTGATCTATGGTTACAGGTACAGGGTCCTGTATGAACTGTTTTAATACGTTGGATTTACTACATGAGAAGTAAGTGAGAGGATTAAAGGGCACCTATCCAATATTAGAGTAGGAACCCTATCCAAACCCTTAGTCCAACATTTTGTGAGAAAACACCACAAAAAATTAGATACCTTCAAGCAGACCACAATAGAAATCATTTTTCCCCCATAAGAGGAGGGGATAGAGAAATAATTTTGGCTAAACAAGATTGTATTTGGATACTTAAGTTACAGACAAGGGTCCCCCATGAATTGAACTCAGAATACGACTGTATTAATTTCTGGTGATACTATCTCTTTAAATGGTTAAATGATTAAATGGTAAAATCAGATACATTGCATTCATGTACTCCTTGTATTTAAAATGTTAAGTGATTTATTTAACTAAATATATGAATGAAGTATATAATGTTCTTTCTTCATAGTTGGCAATTGTTACTATGGTAATGCGTTACCCAGGGTGCTGAACCTAAAATGGGCCTGCTCCTAAGCTTTTCATTCCTGCTTTTTAAATAAAGATAGCAAGAGATTGAAGAAAACTTGATAATAGGATAATAGTAAATAAGAAAGTTGCTTAGAATTGCATGTTCTATCTGAATCATGAAAGAAAACATTTGGGTTTAGTATCCCTTTAACATGTATAGGTAAAATGTATGATGTCATCAAAAGACCATCCAATAAAAGCATTTATTGTATTTTAAAACAGTAAGCCTTGAGTGTTTTTTATTAGGCAACTAAGATTACAACCAGAGTGCCAAAAACTTATCATAGTGCTCTGATTATGCGTCTGGTATAATACTGTATTAATATCTGAATAAAGAAGGTTTTTATTGGAACCGGTGCTCCTGTATGTAAATATGCTATGCAAGTTTAGACAGGTAATAGTTACCATACCAGGCCTACTTATTTCCCACAGCTCTTCATAAGGGTTGCTATAGGACTGACTATGAAAATATAGGGTCATCAAGCAGCCGAGGAAATATATTGCTAAGGCTCTGTTCCCATATGATTTTTTGCCACTTTATAAAACCTTGTTTTTCTGCAGTATAGTACTTTTGCAACACATGGGAAATGTCCTGCTGAAAAAGTATTCATGAATGAAATTCTGTCAGGGACTCCTTGACACAATTCCATACATGAATACTTTTTTAGTAGGAGATTTTTCCATGTGTTGCAAAAGTACTATACTGCAGAAAAACAAAGATCTATAAAATGTGAATAAATAAATAGTGACAGGAACTTTCTGCATCGGGCCCTCTGTTCATTAGATCCGCCAATGAAGCTATCTGAGGTGCTAATTGGTAAATGGTCTGCATTATTACCATACTAATCATTATCCACATGCTTGCATCACATTTTGCATTAGGTGCTGATTACATCAAAGGAATATTACACAGCAAATAAATATTAAATATTATTTTAGTTGTTTAAATATTTAATATATAAGTGTAATTTCTATAAATTACTTTAGTTTCTATTAGAGAACTATATAAACTCAGCAATTGTGTGCAAACAAGGTGTTAAAGTAACTATCTATCAGGGTTTCCACACAGCCTTGTTTGCACACTCTTTTATTGCCTGTTTTATGTCTTTCCCTAATTGTCCTAAGCATAAGAGATAGATAAGTGGAAAAGCTAGGTTTCAACACAGACGCACCAATTTCCTTTATAGAATCTCAGAGGAACTGAGAGAACCAATCATTTTCAAAGTTAAATTACAGAAAAAGGGGACAAAATAAATAATGAAAGTATATTGTAGCATTTGTTTACTACCAATAAATAAACATTTTGCAGTAAAATCTCAAACTGTTAATCATCTTTAAAATTAAAAAAAAAAAGTTTATGCACATTTTTTCAAAGTGCCTTATAATAGAGTGCAATGTAAAGCAAAGAAAAGATTTTAAACAGTATTTACCAAAAATTGTATTCTTTAGATTATATCTGAGTTATTAGTGTGTTTTTACATATATATTTACAGGTATATATATATATATATATATATATATATATATATATATATATATATATATATATATATATATATATATATATAATTTTGTTTACATTATACTGATGAAGAAAAAATCTCCCATGTTACCATGTGAGTGATTTAAATAAAAAAAAAAATGAGATTTAAAAAAAAAAAGATCCTTTAGAGTATATTTAAGTTTTCAATTGTTTCTATATAAAATGCATGCTTTTGTTTAAAGTCTCCTGACTCCCTTGTTACCATGTAAGTAGATTGGATAGCATGGTTCCAGCTATCATACATTGCGTACGTTCTCCACAGAACTCAGCTTGGCTCCGTTTCTTTTGAATGGTCTTGGCTCAGCGAAATATTATTGACCTTAATGAGGTACTCGATCTGCTTCATTTCTTAGCATCTCTCTAACCGTGAAATGCATTACCTCACAAAAAAGCAAGGGCCAAGGATCCCACTTAACCTTCTCAGTTTGCTACAAGTAAAGTGGAATGAAATGACGCCAGTCAGCGCAAGTTTGCATAAAGATTAAAATCTAAATGTGTTTTTTTTTTTCGGGTGATGTGCTGAGCTATAATATAACTCTTCTGGCAATATGTGGGCAGCATATAATCCAGGAGCAGACACATTGGTGTGTTCACCTTGACGTCATAAACATAGATTCCAAGGGCTTTAGTTACTGTAGACATGAAAGTGTGTGGTCCTCAAGTGTAAATCAACCACTGAGATATCTTAAAGAAACATTATTATGAAAACCAAAAAAATGACTTAAATTCACTTACATAAAGAGGACAAGATGTAAGAAAATATATAGCTGCCAACATCATATTTCACTTCCCTCTTTAAAGGGATAGTCTAGTCAAAATCAAACTTTCATGATTGGATAGAGAATGCAATTTTAAGCAACTTTTTAATTTACTCCTATTATCAATTTTTCTTCATTCTCTTAGTATCTTTGTATGGAAAAGCAAGAATGTAAGCATAGGAGTCGACCCATTTTTGGTTCAGCACCTGGGTAGCACTTTCTGATTGGTGTCTGAAATGTAGTCACCAATCAACAATCGCTACCCAGATGCTGAACCAAAAATGGGCCAGCTCCTAAGCTTACATTCAAATAAAGATACCAATAGAACATAGAAAAATTGATAATAGGAGTAAATTAGAAAGTTGCTTAAAAATGCATGCTCTATGTGAATCAAGAAAATTTAATTTTGACTAGACTATTCCTTTAAACTCAACAGCTAAATGGGAGATAGGCTATGTGGATAAAGTCAATGGCTGTCTTAATCCTCCAAGGCAGCACTGAGCAAGGAGATGGTAGAAATAGATCGTATAAGAGTAGTGCATAATTTTATTAAAGGGAAATCCTTTTATATACTTAATATTTTCTAATTTCTTAGACCTTGAAGACTGCCTCTAATCTGAAAGCATTTTGACAGTTTTTCACCACTAGAGGGTGTTAGTTCATGTGTTTCATATAGATAGCATTGAGCTCAGGCACGTGAAGCTCTTAGGAGTCAGCACTAATTGGCTAAAAATGCAAGTCTGTCAAAAGAACTGAAATAAGGGGCAGTTTGCAGAGGCTTAGATACAAGGTAATCACAGAGGTAAAAAGTGTATTATTATAACTGTGTTGGTTATGCAGAATTGGGGAATGGGTAATAAAGGGATTATCTACCTTTTTAAACAAAAAAAATTGGGTGTTTACTGTCCCTTTAATTCATTCTCATTGTATTATTTGCTGCAGTCGTACTGAGCATACTAAACTACCTTTCAACAAAATATATAAAGGGAATGAATTAAAATAATTTAAAAAAATGGATAAAGGAATAAATGAAATATTAAAATAGAAACACATAAAAAAATAGTCAAAAATTTAATTTTATTGAAAAATAAAAAGTCTTATTGAAATTATGCAGGAAAGAAATCTGTTTAAGGGACAAGGTAGAAAGTAAAAAACTGCACTGCACATGCAAAAATTTTTGTGAAATTCACACTTATGATACTAAAATTAAAGGGCCAGATTACAAGGGGTGCGCTATTTAAAGTTTTCATGCACACGCAAACACCGCCAGAAGTAAACTTTCAATGCGTGTGGGTTAGCATGCATATTACAACGCAAGCTAACTTGAGGACTTTGGATATCATGATCATGCTAACTTCTCCCCATAGACTTTAATAGAGAAAGCAAACTGGAAAAAACACATTGCTCGTGTGTTAACCTGGCAGGGGTTAAACATACAGCGCTATCCCGAAGGCAGTTATAAATATTTTACATTCCAATGTTCTGCACATAGAAGAAAATGTTCTATTTATTTTGAAAAGGATTTTTCTGTATGTATCTAATGTACTTTTTTGTAATCCTATACTATAAAAGTCCAAGTGTGTTTGTCCGAAGCTGTCATGCGCAGTAGAGGCAGTACAAGGACAAACACACCTGGCCTTACAGTCCCTACCTGATCTGCGGTGCGAGCAGAAGTGGGCATGGCCGGGTCGTGGTTGATCGTAAAGGGGGCGTGACCGAACATGAAGGTCCGCAAAGGGGTCGTGGCCAAGTGTGAAGGGACGTGAAGGGGGCGGGGCCGGGCGGGCCATGAAGGGGCGGGGCTGGGCGGGCCGAGAAAGGCCGTGCAGACTCAGAGCTCAAAACAGCTCAAAAGAGGGGAGAGAGGGGGTAGGGAAAACATAAGAAAGGTGAGGGAGATATCAAGAGGGGAGAGAGAGATCAAGAGGGTAGATAAAGAGAGCAAAAGAGAGGGAGAGAGACAGCAAAAGAGAGGGGGAGGGAGATCAAAAGAAAAGGGAGAGAGAGATCAAAAGAGGGGGGAAAGAAAGAGGGGTGAAAGAGAGAGAGAGGGGAAGAGAGAAAGAGGGGGAGAAAGAGAGAGGGGGAGAGAGAGGGGAGGATAGAGAGAGGGGGGGGAGAGAGAGAGAAGGGGGAGAGAGAGGGGGGAGAGAGAGAGATGGGGAGAGAGAGGGGGGAGAGAGAGAGGGGGAGAGAGAGAGAGAGAGAGAGAGAGGGGGGGAGAGAGAGAGGGGGGGAGAGAGAGAGGGGAGAGAGAGAGAGGGGAGAGAGAGAGAGGGGAGAGAGAGAGGGGGGGAGAGAGAGGGAAGAGAGAGTAAAAGAGAGGGGAGAGAGAGAGCAAAAGAGAGGGGGTAGAGAGCAAAAGAGAGGGGGAGAGAGAGAGCAAAAGAGAGGGATGGAGAGAGAGAGCAAAATAGAGGAGAGAGAGAGAGCAAAAGAGAGGGGAGAGTGAGAGCAAAAGGGAAGGGGAGAGAGAGCAAAAGAGAGGGGAGCGAAAAAGAGAGGGGGGAGAGAGGGCGCAAAAGAGAGGAGGAAGAGAGAGAGCGCAAAAGAGAGGGTGAGAGAGAGAGCGCAAAAGAGAGGGGTGAGAGAGAGCATTAAAGAGAGGGGGAGAGAGAGAGCGCAAAAGAGGGGGGGAGAGAGAGAGCGCAAAAGAGGGGGGAAAGAGCGCAAAAGAGAGGGGGGAGAGAGAGAGCTCAAAAGAGAGGGGGAGAGAAAGCGCAAAAGAGAGGGGGGAGAGAGAGAGCAAAAGAGAGGGGGAGGGAGAGAGAGCGCAAGGGGTGGGACCACTGTACCCTGCAAAAAATGGCCCGTGTGAACGGGCTTTAGGACTAGTAAAATATAAATGTATATATATATATATATATATATATATATATATATATATATATATATATATATATATATATATATATATATATATATATATATATATATATATATATATATATATATATACTGTATATATATATATTTATGTTATGGGTAAAGTCAGATATTGGGTAATCGTAGGATTACCCATGTAAAACGGACATTACCCAAGTGGCTGTGGGTAATGCCCAGTGTATAATCATAAATCCCCTCAGAGTGCGGAGTCGCAGCATCAAACATATATAGCATGCACTGTAATGCCCCCATCTTCACTAGCTTTTTTGTCTCCGTCTGGGGGTTTCAAGGGGGCGTAGAATTTTCTGGTCTAGACGTGGTCTTCCCCATCAACACTGGAAGGGGCAGCCCTCATAGAATTCAATAAAACAAATACAAATAATAAGAGCTTGCTACTAGGTAAAAGTTCCCAATTGAGGGTGAAGTACAGAACCCTTGTGTTTTTGTATGCCTAGGTTTTCCTTTCAGAATAATTAGTGTTTTGAGTATTTTGGTAAAAACTCGAAAAAACAGCAAGAACTGTAGTGTGCAATGTGTTTATAGAAATTATGCAGGGATCTGAGAGAAAATTTCATTGAGGTTCAATGTCCTGTAGGCCTCATGGTGACGTGAGATAAAATACCTACTGCTTGTCTACTTGATCATTTTGTTAGTCTAATATTTACATGCATATAAGCAGTTATACACATAGTTAGAGACAGCTCTAGAGCAGCAATGCACTACTGGGAGTTAGCTAAACACACCTGGTGAGCCAATGACAAGAGACATATCTGCATAGCTACCAATCATATCTGCATAGCTCCCAGTAGTGCATTGATTTCAACAAAGAATACAAGAACAAATCACATCTGATAATCAGGTATATTACGAGTTATGTGCGCTATAGGGAATTTAACGAGCACAACAAAAGTTGCGTTATTCAACCCTCAGTAGCGTAGCCATTACAAGTTTTGAAACTGTCGGCTTGTGCATGCAATATGGTGGCGTGGAGCTCCATACCGCTCACAATATAAGCGCTGTTTTGATGTGCTTGTGCACGTTTTTCCCATAGACATCAATGAGGAGAGCATGTTAGAAAAAACACCTGCGATCGCGGAATGAAAAGCTCCGTAACGCAGCCCCATTGATGTCTATGGGGAAAAAAAGTAACGTTTAAACCTAACACCCTAACATAAACCTCACGTCTAAACACTAATCTGCTGCCCCCCAAAATCGCCGACACCTACATAATGTCTTCAACCCCGAAATAAAACTATTAATCCCAAATCTGCCACTCCAGATATCGTAGCCACTATACTAAAGTTATTAACCCCTATTCCCCTACACCCCAACATCGCCTACACTATAATAAAGATATTAACCCCTATTCTGCCACTCCCCGACATCGCCGCCACTAAATAAATGTATTAACCGTTAAACGTCTGGCCTCCCACATCACTACCACTAAATAAACATATTAACCCCTAAACTGCCAGCCCCCCATATTGCAACAACCTAAATTAAATTATTCAACCCTAACCCTACCCTAACCCTAACACCTCCTAACTTTAACATAATTAAAATAGAGCTAAATTAAATTTACAATTATTAACTAAATAATACCTATTTAAAACTACCGTAAATACAAACATACCTGTGAAAAAAACTAATAGTTATATTGTAGCTAGCTTAGGTTTTATTTTTATTCCACATGTAAGTTTGTATTTATTTTAACTAGGTATACTAGTTAGTAAATTGTTATTAACTATTTACTAACTACCTAGTTAAAATTACAAAAAATAAAAAACACTAAAATTACAACAAATAAAAAACACTAAAATTACAAAAAATTAACAAACGAAATTATCCAAAACAATAAAAATTATTCCTATTCTAATACCCTGTAAATACCCTGTAAAAAAAAAACACCCCCAAATAAAAAAAAATAATCTATAACAAACTACCAATAGCCCTTAAAAGGGCCTTTTGTAGGGCATTGCCCCAAGTTAAACAGCTCTTTTACCTGAAAAAAAATTACACTAACATTACAAATCCCCCCCCCCAAGCCCACAAAATAATTAAAAAAAAAACTATCTAAAAAAACCTAAGCTACGCATTGCCCTGAAAAGGGCATTTGTATGAGAATTGCCCTTAAAAGGGCATTTAGCTCTTTTGGTTTGCCCTGAAAAGGGCATTTAGCCCTTTTCAAGCGGTACTTCAGTTGCTGAAGTACCGCTTGAAGGATCTTCATCCCGGCAGCTCCATCTTCATCCCGGCGGCTTCTATCTTCATCTCGGTGGCATCTTCTATCTTCATCCTGGTGGCGTGGAACGTGTCCATCCTGAAGACATCCAGCACAGAGCAGTTTCGGCATACGGTCGCTGCTGTATACCGAATCTTCAATGCAAGGTACGCGATTCAAAATAGCGTCCCTTGCATTCCTATTGGCTGATTTGATTTTGGAAATTCAAATCAGCCAATAGGATGAGAGCTACAGAAATCCTATTGGCTGTTCAAATCAGCCAATAGGATGAGAGCTAATGAAATACTATTGGCTGATTTGAATAGCCAAAAGAATTTCAGTAGCTCTCATCCTATTGGATGATTTGAATTTCCAAAATCAAATCATCCAATAGGAATGCAAGGGACGCCATTTTGAATTGCACACCTTGCATTGAAGATTCAGTGTACGGCTGCAACCGTATGAAGGGGATGCTCCGCGCCAGATGTCTTAAGGAAGGACCCGCTCCACGCCGTCGGGAGGAAGATAGAAGTCGCCGCCTGGATAAAGATGGAGCCGTCTGGATGAAGATGGAGCCGCCGGGATGAAGATTCTTCAAGCGGTACTTCAGCAACTGTAAGTGGATCTTCGGGGGTTAGTGTAAAGATTTTTTAAACTTTTTTGGGGTGTTTTTTTTTTTGTATAGGGTTTGGGATTTTCGTAAAAGAGCTATATGCCCTTTTCAGGGCAATGCAAAAGAGCTAAATGCCCTTTTAAGGGCAATGCCCATACAAATGCCCTATTCAGGGCCATGGGTAGCTTAGGTTTTAGTTAGGTTTTTTTATTTTGGGGGGTTGGTAGGATGGGGTTTTTTTCTGTTGGGGGGGTCATTGTATTTTTTTTTTAAAGGTAAAAGAGCTGTTTAACTTAGGGCAATGCTCTACAAAAGGCCCTTTTAAGGGCTTTTGTTAGTTTATTGTAATCTAGGGTGAGCGGCAGATTAAGGGTTAATATCTTTATTATAATGTTTGCAATGCAGGAAGGCCTCGGTTTAGGGGTTAATAGATAGTTTATGGGTGTTATTGTACTTTTTAACACTTTAGTTATGAATTTTATGTAACAGTTTTGTTAACTACTGGTCTCAGATGGCGTTACGGATCTTGTCGTTATAAAGTGTAACGCAAGCTTTGGAAAAACTTGTAATGGCAGCGCTATGGAAGTCCCATGAAAAAACTTAATTTTTATGAGTGCGGGACTGGCGTTACGTTACAAGCTAAAAGGCTTGCGGTACAGCTATACCGACAAGACTTGTAATGGCTGCGTTGCTGTTTTAACGCTGAAATTACCATTTTTTCAGCGTTAAAAGACAAACGCACAGACTTGTAATCTACCTGTATATCTGGTAATATCTGATAATAGAAGTAAAATGATGTATTTTCAAAATTGCTTGCGCTATCTGAACCATGAAATATTTTACTTATATGTCCCTTTAAGTATACTAGAAATTGCCAAAGTAACATAAGGTCATACAATATGCAGTAATAGCTTAGTGCACTAAGTAATACAAGTTTAATGCAATGTTGTTACGTTTTCATTAAAAGGACATGAAACACCGGAATTTACGTTCATGATTCAGATAGAGCAGGCAATTTTTAAACACATTTTTTTAATTTACTTCTATTATCAAATTGTTTCGTTCTTTTGGCATCTTTTGTTGAAAAGCAGGGACGTAAGCTTAGGAGCGTACATGTGTTGTAGCACTATATGGCAGCAGTTTTGTAAGAATGTTATCCATTTGCAAGAACACTAGAGGGCAGCACTATTTCCTGCCATGTAGTCCTTCAGATGCCTCCCTAGGTATCTCTTCAACACAGAATATCATGGGAACAAAGCCATTTTTTTTTAATAGAAGTAAAAAATAAATAAAAAAATGTACGCTCTCTCTGAATCACAAAAGAAAATGTTTGGGCTGTATATCCCTTTAATTAAATGTTTAAATTATTACATTTTGAGTTTACCATCCCTTTAATAATAAAGTTTTATTTACTCATATCAAATAATTGTATTTAGATTAATTAATTAATTAATTAATTAATTAATTAATTAATTATCCCCATTAAAGAGATTTCCACCAATTCACTTGTGATGTAGAATTCTTTTATTTTCAACAATTGATATAATATTCCTTTACAACAATTACAGCAAAGAAAAGATCAGAGTTTTTTTATTTTCTCCCATCTAATTAAGGAGAAATTTCAATGAAGTAGAATTTGATGGTGATTATATCTTGAGAGCGCTTGTTGGCATTCCTTTAGAGAAACATGCTGGGTTTTTGATTTACAGCCAAAAATGTGGTGTAGATTTAAATGGGTTGCAAAATATAGCTGTGCAGTCAAAACACGGATACCATGTACCTGCTCAGTAGGTGTGTAATATTATACCTAGAGGCAACTGTGTCAATCACAGAGCGTGATTTTATGGCGATACGTGAGTGATTCAAAACTTGCCATATTTGAAGAAACTGTGTTCTCACAAATGCATGGACATGGTTCTATGATGTGTTTGTAGTGGAAAGCATATACAAATTATTTTAATGATGATGGAAAATGTAAAGGGACATAAAATCTCAACTTTTTCTTCCATGATTCAGATAGAGCACGCAATTTTAATCGATTTTCCACTTTACTTTTATTTTCTAATTTGCTTCATTCTCTTGGTATCCTTTTTTGAAATGCGTATTGCTGCTTCTGCTTCTTCAACAAAGGATACCAAGAGAAAAGAAAGAAATTTGATAATAGAAGTAAATTGAAAAGTTGTATAAAATGGTATGCACTATCTGAATCATGAAATAATTTTTTTGGATTTCGTGCCCCTTTAATTTTCTTAGCCTTTGCCTTAGCATTTAGTATGGTCTAGATGCTGCATTTTGTAAATTTCCCCCCTTTGTTAGAACTTATAGTAACAATATACATAAAATACATTAAAACGTGTAGACATGCATTCGGAATCAGAATTAAAAAAAAGAAAAAAATTTGCTATTTTGGCTATTTGTTGCAAAAAAAAAGGTTTGTTGACTCATTCAAATCATTATTCTAACTAAAGAAAGAAATTGATATAGCTAGGAAAATGTTCAAAAAGTTTAAATTTGCACAGTTTAAGTAGGAAAGGCTAAAAAAATTCAAATGTATACTGTTTAAATAGAAATGATTCTTTGTTTTGTTTGGCCAATTTTGACTCCATAAAAATATTAAAAAAGATGGTGCTTTTTAGTTTTTTTATGCAAATAATCACCAGTGTTAATTTTAATGCCACATTTTAGTAATAGAGTTAGATTCAATAAAATTCCTTCAGGAAACTAATATCTTGTTGAAAAAAAAACTTGCAGCAACATCAAATGGAAATTCACAAGATTTAAACAGATTTGTAATCTGAAATCAATGGAGCTGCTTCTGTCTCTCAACTGTTAACTAACCTTGTACCAATTTGATGTCTGTACTACATCACTCAGTACTTTGTTCAGTCCAGCCTACTGTGTTGTCGTCGTTCAACACAGAGGTGAATGTTAAAGTCCCTATTGTCAGCTTAGATAGTGGGAGCTGCAACCAGGGGACAGAAGACATCTGCCCTCAAATGGCACTGATCATGCTCCTTTAATATATGAAGCCAGATTGCTGATCATCACAGAAAGTGACACTGTCTGTGTGACTCTCTGTAACAATCCTCCATTAGTGCCAAGTGGAAACGGTGGGAGAGAAGGAGGGAGGTGGATGGGCGGCCTAGCAGAGGTGTGGGAAGGGACGGGTGGGTTTCCTACACTATGGCGAAGTTATGAAGGGGAGAGATGGAGCCTCTATGCTATGGAACAATATCTGCTGGAGGGGGAAGGGTGGACCTACACTACAGAAAAAAAACCAGAAAAAAAAAAGAATTATAATATAAAATAAATCATAATTTGTTACTGGCAGACTTTAATTTTTCTCTGATTTCTTGCTATTTATAGGTTGCCTTTCCCACTGCTCTTGTTAAGGACTGACACTCCACTCCAGGGAAGGAATATACTTTATATATCCTCATTTTACTGAAGTAAAGTAGTTTTGCAACACATGAAAAAAATATGTATATATATATATATATGTCAATATATGTATACATTTGTATTTATGTATTTATAAGTGCATATATGTATTTACAGACATAAATACACATATAAACACATAAATACATATATATACATATATAGACATTATATATATATATATATATATATATATATATATATATATAGTAAAGCAGTTATGGATCCCACGGACGGACTCCGTGTTGCAGCAAGGACCCAAATGAAGCAGGCACACAGGTTTTTTCAAAAACACTCCGGTTTATTGGCAAAGTAGTTTACCAAACGTTTCGGCTCACACACGAGCCTTTGTCAATGGTGTACAAAACCAAATGTGAAAACTTGAACACAGACTAACCTTAAATACCCACCCAGCCCAAGTGATAGACCAATCAGAGAGTGTAACTGCGGCACACCCACTCACACAGACCTAAACAGCATTTTGCCGGGCTCAATGTGGGCGTCACGTGACATCATCACGTTACCGCCGTCCTGTGTGTAACCAAGGAAACATGCGTAACCATGGAGACAAAACATACACAAATGTACTGTGCGGGTGCGCTGGCGGTTAAGACTCTGATGGGAAACAATATATCAATTAATCAAACAGTGATCTAAATACCCCAGTGTACAAATACAATAATGGAATAGGTATCTATCTATATGCAACATTGAGACAAACCTAATATGTAGCTTATAAGGTAAATAGCTCTACCGAAACCCAAAGTATAAAAAACTAATAACACAGCCTTCTATACTCATGGTATCAAGGCATGTGGGGAGGTAGCAGGTGAGGGCGAGAAAAACAATCAAAAAAGCCCCCTATATAATCAAGCAGGTATACATTGCATCATGCCAGAGGGGTAGGTAGAAATTAAGTCCTGGATGACTCCCAATAATTCACATCTCATTTGTGATTATACCAACAACCAAAATCTATGTTGACATTCAGGCCTCGAGGGACAACTGTGTCTAATGTGAAGATCCAACGGGATTCCATTCTTAGTAGTGCCAGTCCTCTGTCACCACCACGTCTGTTATGGGGCACATGATCAATCAGCATCACTCGCAACGAGGAAACAGAGTGTCCTGCAGTTGCAAAATGTTGCACAACTGGTCGTTCTGATCGTCCTTTTTCTATTGCTTGACGAATAGCTGTTTTATGGTTAGCCAAAGTTCTTTGAACGCTGTCACTGTTTTGCCTATGTAGAATTTGGAACATGGGCAAATAATGGCATACACCACATATTCCGATGTGCAGGATAATCTATGTCTTATTTTGTATCTTTTGTTGTTATGGGGGTGTTGAAAAGATGTCCCAGCAATGAGATTATTGCAAGTCACACAATTGCCACATTTATAACATCCTGGTTTCCCTCTTGTGAGCCATGTCTGTTTTTCATAGCATTGTGTGGGATCACTGAGTACTAGTAGATCCCTGAGGTTACTTGCTCGCTTGTATACCACCCGGGGTACCGGAGCATCCACAAAAGGTAGACTAGTGTCCTTGGAGAGCATCATCCAATTCTTCCTTATCACATTCTGAAGCATCCCTGATCCCGGAGTGTAAGTGGTTACAAAGTTCATTCGTTTAGGTTGTTCCGTTACTGTCCGTTTCGGGATGGTGTCATTCTGGGTGAGTTTTGTTGCTTCACTCTTTTGTTGATCTATTAGCATTGGAGGATATTAAGTCTCTGTCCACTGACAAAGACATAGTTATAAGGCCAGCGGATAAGGGTGGGGCCACAGTGATACTCGACTATGTACAGTATAGAGGTGAGGCTTTTAAACAACTCCGTGACCATAATACCTATCGCAAACTACAATCTAATCCTACCAAAACTTTTAAAAGAGAAATTGATGAATTCTTGGGCTTGGCATACCAAGCTGGGGTAATTGATGATGATGTGTTGGGCTTTCTTTCAGTTGATCATCCAATCTGCCCAATACTATATTTACTGCCCAAAATCCATAAGTCCCTCGAAGATCCCCCTGGCAGACCTATTGTGTCTGCCAGGGGATCATTGATGCAGCCCTTAGCAGAATTCATTGATTTCTACTTACAACCAGTGGTTCAAAACACTCAGTCCCATCTCAAAGATTCCTCTGAACTTATTAAACTACTGAAAGATTTTGATAGTCTGGCCCCTACGGACACTTTAGTTACTATGGACGTAGTAAGTTTATACACGGTGATACCCCACGGGCATGGTATCAACATGGTACGCCAAATCCTGACTGACAACCCACTATATACTGGTCCACCTGTGGAATTTCTGCTGCATCTGATGGAGTTCTGCCTGGAGAAAAACTATTTTCGATTTGAAAACGAGTACTTCTTACAAGTTATGGGCACTGATGGGGTCAAATATGGCCCCATCGTATGCTAACATTTATATGGCGATGTATGAAAAATACAATATCTTCTCCAGGCAGAACCCCATCAAAATGTATCGCAGATACATTGACGATGTCTTCTTGATTTGGGGTGATACCCCTGAAAAACTTACTGAGTGGGTTGAAGGATTGAACACCCTTAACTCCACGATTAAATTTAAAATGGAACATAATAACAATCAGATTCATTTTCTTGACCTGGAAATTTTCAGGGTTATAACACCTAATGGTGATAAATTGCACACCACCTTGTTCAATAAACCCACCGATAAGAATTCCATACTTCATTACCAGAGTTTCCACCCTAGATTTCAGAGAGATGGTGTTAGCTCCTCACAACTCCTGCGGGTCGTCCGGAACAACACGGATGACTCCCGAAAAGAGAGACAACTTGAAGAAATGTCACAAAAATTCCTGAGCAGAGGATATCCTCCAATGCTAATAGATCAACAAAAGAGTGAAGCAACAAAACTCACCCAGAATGACACCATCCCGAAACGGACAGTAACGGAACAACCTAAACGAATGAACTTTGTAACCACTTACACTCCGGGATCAGGGATGCTTCAGAATGTGATAAGGAAGTATTGGATGATACAGACGTGGTGGTGACAGAGCACTGGCACTACTAAGAATGGAATCCCGTTGGATCTTCACATTAGACACAGTTGTCCCTCGAGGCCTGAATGTCAACATAGATTTTGGTTGTTGGTATAAACACAAATGAGATGTGAATTATTGGGAGTCATCCAGGACTTAATTTCTACCTACCCCTCTGGCATGATGCAATGTATACCTGCTTGATTATATAGGGGGCTTTTTTGATTGTTTTTCTCGCCCTCACCTGCTACCTCCCCACATGCCTTGATACCATGAGTATAGAAGACTGTGTTATTAGTTTTTTATACTTTGGGTTTCGGTAGCGCTATTTACCTTATAAGCTACATATTAGGTTTGTCTCAATGTTGCATATAGATAGATACCTATTCCATTATTGTATTTGTACACTGGGGTATTTAGATCACTGTTTGATAAATTGATATATTGTTTCCCATCAGAGTCTTAACCGCCAGCGCACCCGCACAGTACATTTGTGTATGTTTTGTCTCCATGGTTACGCATGTTTCCTTGGTTACACACAGGACGGCGGTAACGTGATGACGTCACGTGACGCCCACATTGAGCCCGGCAAAATGCTGTTTAGGTCTGTGTGAGTGGGTGTGCCGCGGTTACACTCTCTGATTGGTCTATCACTTGGGCTGGGTGGGTATTTAAGGTTAGTCTGTGTTCAAGTTTTCACATTTGGTTTTGTACACCATTGACAAAGGCTCGTGTGTGAGCCGAAACGTTTGGTAAACTACTTTGCCAATAAACCGGAGTGTTTTTGAAAAAACCTGTGTGCCTGCTTCATTTGGGTCCTTGCTACAACACAGAGTCCGTCCGTGGGATCCATAACTGCTTTACTGTTTGTTTCTCCCCAGTGAGAGCACCAGGTAGCTGACATACTCGTGAGTGCCGTTCACCTCTGCAACTTTATATATATATATATATATATATATATATATATATATATATATATATATATATATATATATTGCTACTTGGGGTAGGGGGCACTCAGATAATATATGGGTATTGAGTTATGTGCTGGCAATCCAAAATTCAATATAAACAAATTAAATAGAAAGAGCTCTACCAAATCTAGAGAGCTAAAGCGGATATCAGGCCGCACCATGCACAACCCTCACAATATAATTAGAAATGATATCCTAAACAGGTATGCTGGACATATACATTTTTATTAAAAACATAGCCAAAAACACATGCTGAAAAAATGGCAATAAACCAAATACAAATTGCAAGTGTAGTGCACTACTGATGTATGATTCTTGCTAGCATATTCAGGGTTAGAGCCGGCTCATGAGAAAGTCCATCTCTACTACCGGGCACTTGAGTGTTAAAAACACGCTCCGGTTATTGATAAACAGAATACCGTCCTTGATATCTCAGATGGTTATATATTTATCCGGTACCGGATTATAAACAATCATGTGAGAGTCAAAGAGAGGCAATTCACTGTTGGATACTCCAATCCCATGTGCAAGTAATACAAGAAACTTCAGGGTGCAAGGCTTGTTACTGCATGGCTTACCTTCACTATCTTCACACACTCAACGGGTATTACCTGACAGGATCTCATTCGCGGTGTGTCTCACTGTGATGTATATGGCCAATGCAGCTCTTCACTTGCCCAAACACTGGAAACCGATATTGCCAGGTTCACAGCACTTCCACCATGCTGGCGTCCTCCACACTGTGTCTTGTTCAAAGCATTACGCGTTTCGCCCCTCCCCCTTTCCGGGCTGAACTCAGGGCTTCATCAGATGTGTCTAATTAGACAACTGAACAGGCATTTAAACACTGGTGCAGATACAATGTTACAACCCCTTCAAAGATTTAAAGGGGAATTATGTTATGCATGTAAAGTTCACTGGCTACAATTTGATAACGGCATTCATTTATATACAACTAAACTATACAAAATAGGCTATTTACAATTTCCAAATTATTGGAAATTACATCAAACATGATGAAGTACAGCATTAGATTTATTATTCCACTTTTACACTGAAAGGCAATTATGTAATAATTATTACTACATATTATAATGCTAACTTTTAAAGTAGATACATCTTGTGTTATTAACAGTGCTGTGTGGATACAATAAATATTTACAGAAAACAAGAAAATTCAATTTTTTCATTCAAGCCAAGGGGAGAGAGAGTGTTAAGTCTATACATCCAACGTGACTCATGTTGGAGTAATAGTTGGTCGATATTACCTCCTCTTCTCCTTGGCTTGATATGCTCAATACCCAGTACTCTTAGGAGAGAGAAATCAGAATTATGCATTTTTTGGAAAAGTCTGGCAACTGGACTATTCGATTCCTTATCCTTAATGCTATCTCTGTGTTCTCTCACCCTTTCTTTTAGTTCTCGTGTCATTTTCCCAATGTAAAATTTGGGACACGAACAGTGTAACATATAAATCACATTTGTGGTATTGCAGACTATTCTTTCATTTATGTGGTAAGACCTTTCTGAATATTCAGTACAAAAGCTTGAGGCTTTAACTATGCACTTACAGTACACACATCTGCCACAAGGTTCACAACCCTTCCTAGTTTGTGCTTGTGTTAGCCAATTCTTAGGGGTATCTCTTTGAAACTCACTATGGACTAATCTGTCTTTGATGCTTGGTGCTCTTTTGGCTGTGAGCAATGGGTATTTTGAAATATATTTAGCAATTGAACTGTCATTAGACAAAATATGCCAATGTTTGTTAAGAATGTCACGTAATTTATTCCAATGGGAATTATATTTAGTTATGAGACGACTTTCAGTCTCTCCCTTAGACTTTTCACTTGCTTTATATAATAATTCATTTCTTGGTTTCTGCCTAGCTCTAAGCCAACCTTTTCTTACTTGATTTCTGGAGTACCCTCTCTGAAGAAACCTCTGAGCCATATCACTTGCCTGATTTTCAAAATCTGGTTCAGTGGAACAGCATCTCTTGAGCCTCAAGAACTGTCCCACTGGGATACCATTTTTTAGCGCTTCAGGATGATGGCTGGAGGCATATAACAGATTGTTAGTTGCTGTTTCCTTTTGAAACACTTTGGCTTTTAATAATCCATTTTCAATAGTCAATTTGAGATCCAAAAAAGTAGGAAAGGGGGAGGGGCGAAACGCGTAATGCTTTGAACAGGATACAGTGTGGAGGACGCCAGCATGGTGGAAGTGCTGTGAACCTGGCAATATCAGTTTCAAGTGTTTGGGCAAGTGAAGAGCTGCATTGGCCATATACATCGCAGTGAGACACACCGCGGATGAGATCCTGTCAGGTAATACCCATTGAGTGTGTGAAGATAGCGAAGGTAAGCCATGCAGTAACATGCCTTGCACCCTGAAGTTTCTTGTATTACTTGCACATGGGATTGGAGTATCCAACAGTGAATTGCCTCTCTTTGACTCTCACATGATTGTTTATAATCCGGTACCAGATAAATATATAACCATCTGAGATATCAAGGACGGTATTCTGTTTATCAATAACCGGAGCGTGTTTTTAACATTCAAGTGCCCGGTAGTAGAGACTACAGTAGTGCACTACACTTGCAATTTGTATTTAGTTTATTGCCATTTTTTCAGCATGTGTTTTTGGCTATGTTTTTAATAAAAATGTATATGTCCAGCATACCTGTTTAGGATATCATTTCTAATTATATTGTGAGGGTTGTGTATGGTGCGGCCTGATATCCGCTTTAGCTCTCTAGATTTGGTAGAGCTCTTTCTATTTAATTTGTTTATATTGAATTTTGGATTGCCAGCACATAACTCAATACCCATATATTATCTGAGTGCCCCTTACCCCAAGTAGCAAAATACGTAACATATAGGTTGCATTAGTCCTTATTTCTTTAGGTGAGCATCAGTTTCAGTTATTACACAGTAGTACTTTGAAATGATATTACATTAACGGGTTTTTCTGAGCATATATGAGCAACTGAATACTAACAAAAATGGCATTTAAATTAACTGAGGAAAAATGGGTTAGTGATATTGATGAAGCTTTTAAAACTTCTATCAATATTGATGAAAACAACATTGAAGAGAAAAGAAATGATGTATTTTCAGCATTCAAGGAATATAAGAAAAAAGCAATTAAAGAACTTAAAATTAAATGGGAGCTAGCAAGCTTGCAGAGGTATGTTAAAAAAGAATTGATCCCTAGAGGCTTGAGGATCAGACTAGACCCAGGAATTAATTTAAGAGGAGTTGAAGCAAATACTGACTTTATCCAAAAATGGAATGCAATACTAACACGATGCACTTTAGAGTTGATGCAATTAATGATAGATGAGGATGAAAAGAGATTGGAGGAAAGTAAAATTGAGACAAATAAAATTTATGAACAAGTAAACCTTTTTGCTAATGACCCTGCCTTTGATAAACTTAACAAAGAGGCTCAAAAAAGCCTAGAGAAATTGCAAAGTGAAATCAAGTTTAGAAAAAGGCGTGAAATGGTCAGGGATCAGGATGATTTTAAGAAAGGAACCATATATATATATATAGAAATAACAACAGCACCAGATATGCCTATGACTCAGGTACAGACAACTCTGAGAATGAAGTAGACAATGCCCCCCAAAATATTAGAACTGCACAACAGGGGAGGATCCCTTTAAGGGTAGGACCCGGAGAGGAGGCAGACGAAAGAGGGGAGGTGGTCCAGCTTATTCCAGCAGGCAGAGACAGAGGAGCAGAGGAGGGAGATACAGGAGCAATCCTCAGTATCGAATGACAACCAGGAATCAGAGGAAGGAGAGTCAATTCTGGGAAAATACAAACTAACAAATAATGAAGAGGAAATGTCAGTAATTAACCTCTCTACAGTTAGTTTAAGTATGGCACATATTGATCTTTTAAAGAAAGGATTATCATTCTGTCCCTCTAGTGGTTTAGATAAATTCGAATTTGTGAAAGATTTAAACCTTTACGCAAGGAAAATCTTACTTAAGAAATTGTGGGGAAATAGATCCCAGAGTAGTAGCCTTGGTGAGAGTGAGGATGCTGAAGCAGTTGCAAATCTAGTATCCTTATTAGAAGAACAGGAGGAAACTAACATAGGCACTAGTTACCCCAAAAAATCTAACTTTAAACCTACGTCTAAATTTATGCTCCAACTATCCTTATCACCCAGTGTCCATACGTTTGTAAAATGTGTGGAAAAAGATGTAGGTAATATAGGAGTATCAGGCATAGGGATCGATAATTTGAGTAAAAATGAGAGAAAAGCTCTAAAAGAATTGATGAGCAAAAAAGAAATTCAGATCAAACCATCCGATAAGGGTGGAAATATTGTTATCCTTAACCAAGCTGACTATGCAAAAGAAGTTTTGAGACAGCTTGGCGTGAGTGAACAATATGAGGTTGTCACAAGACAAACTTATGATAAATCTTGTGATGATCTATTTATCATCCTGAAGCATGCAAAAGAGTCAGGGCTAATAACGAAAAAAGAATTTGAATTTCTTGCTTCAGTACATCCGGTAGTACCTACTTTCTACTGCATCCCTAAATTGCATAAAAGCATCACTAATCCTCCGGGACGTCCCATAGTGTCGGGCATTGGGGGACCGACAGAAGGGATAAGTAGATATGCAGATTTTTTTCTGCGTCCCTTCCTCACTGAACTGTCCTCCTATGTGCAAGACACGGGGGACGTCTTGAGAAAACTGGATAAGATTAAAATGGAGCCAGACATGCTCCTGCTTACTCTTGATGTGGAGTCACTGTACTCTTCTATTCCACATAGGATAGGTTTGGAAGCAGCCGAACATTTCCTTAAACTACGTGGAGAAGAGTACAGTGACAACACTACCTTAGTACTTAAACTACTGGAATTTGTGCTAACCAAAAATATATTCATGTTTGATGGCAAATTTTACAGGCAGTTAAGAGGCACAGCCATGGGTGCGGCGTGCGCCCCCACCTATGCCTGTTTACATCTGGGCGTCTGGGAGGCAGTTGATGTTTTCCAGGAATTAGATGTATGGGTGGAGGCTTACGTCGCCCTATGGCTGCGCTATGTGGATGACATCCTGCTATTGTGGAAAGGGGATGAAGATTCGGCCAATAAATTTGTTGAGATATTGAACAAAAACAACAGGAATTTGTTCCTAACTCACCAAATAAGCAATAAGGAAGCTACTTTTTTGGATCTCAAATTGACTATTGAAAATTGATTATTAAAAACCAAAGTGTTTCGAAAGGAAACAGCAACTAACAATCTGTTATATGCCTCCAGCCATCATCCTGAAGCGCTAAAAAATGGTATCCCAGTGGGACAGTTCTTGAGGCTCAAGAGATGCTGTTCCATTGAACCAGATTTTGAAAATCAGGCAAGTGATATGGCTCAGAGGTTTCTTCAGAGAGGGTACTCCAGAAATCAAGTAAGAAAAGGTTGGCTTAGAGCTAGGCAGAAACCAAGAAATTAATTATTATATAAAGCAAGTGAAAAGTCTAAGGGAGAGACTGAAAGTCGTCTCATAACTAAATATAATTCCCATTGGAATAAATTACGTGACATTCTTAACAAACATTGGCATATTTTGTCTAATGACAGTTCAATTGCTAAATATATTTCAAAATACCCATTGCTCACAGCCAAAAGAGCACCAAGCATCAAAGACAGATTAGTCCATAGTGAGTTTCAAAGAGATACCCCTAAGAATTGGCTAACACAAGCACAAACTAGGAAGGGTTGTGAACCTTGTGGCAGATGTGTGTACTGTAAGTACATAGTTAAAGCCTCAAGCTTTTGTACTGAATATTCAGAAAGGTCTTACCACATAAATGAAAGAATAGTCTGCAATACCACAAATGTGATTTATATGTTACACTGTTCGTGTCCCAAATTTTACATTGGGAAAACGACACAAGAACTAAAAGAAAGGGTGAGAGAACACAGAGATAGCATTAAGGATAAGGAACCGGATAGTCCAGTTGGCAGACATTTCCAAAAAATGCATAATTCTGATTTCTCTCTCCTAAGAGTACTGGGTATTGAGCATATCAAGCCAAGGAGAAGAGGAGGTAATATCGACCAACTATTACTCCAACATGAGTCACGTTGGATGTATAGACTTAACACTCTCTCTCCCCTTGGCTTGAATGAAAAAATTGAATTTTCTTGTTTTCTGTAAATATTTCTTGTATCCACACAGCACTGTTAATAACACAAGATGTATGTGCTTTAAAAGTTAGCATTATAATATGTAGTAATAATTATTACATAATTGCCTTTCAGTGTAAAAGTGGAATAATAAATCTAATGCTGTATTTCATCATGTTTGATGTAATTTCCAATAATTTGGAAATTGTAAATAGCCTATTTTGTATAGTTTAGTTGTATATAAATGAATGCCGTTATCAAATTGTAGCCAGTGAACTTTACATGCATAACATAATTCACCTTTAAATCTTTGAAGGGGTTGTAACATTGTATCTGCACCAGTGTTTAAATGCCTGTTCAGTTGTCTAATCAGACACATCTGATGAAGCCCTGAGTTCAGCCCGGAAAGGGGAAGGGGCGAAACGCGTAATGCTTTGAACAAGACACAGTGTGGAGGACGCCAGCATGGTGGAAGTGCTGTGAACCTGGCAATACCGGTTTCAAGTGTTTGGGCAAGTGAAGAGCTGCATTGGCCATATACATCGCAGTGAGACACACCGCGGATGAGATCCTGTCAGGTAATACCCATTGAGTGTGTGAAGATAGTGAAGGTAAGCCATGCAGTAACAAGCCTTGCACCCTGAAGTTTCTTGTATTACTTGCACATGGGATTGGAGTATCCAACAGTGAATTGCCTCTCTTTGACTCTCACATGATTGTTTATAATCCGGTACCGGATAAATATATAACCATCTGAGATATCAAGGACGGTATTCTGTTTATCAATAACCGGAGCGTGTTTTTAACACTCAAGTGCCCGGTAGTAGAGATGGACTTTCTCATGAGCCGGCTCTAATCCTGAATATGCTAGCAAGAATCATACATCAGTAGTGCACTACACTTGCAATTTGTATTTGGTTTATTGCCATTTTTTCAGCATGTGTTTTTGGCTATGTTTTTAATAAAAATGTATATGTCCAGCATACCTGTTTAGGATATCATTTCTAATTATATTGTGAGGGTTGTGTATGGTGTGGCCTGATATCCGCTTTAGCTCTCTAGATTTGGTAGAGCTCTTTCTATTTAATTTGTTTATATATATATATGTGCATTGAAACCATTTGCAGTTAAGTAGATGAAAACATGTAAAAGCATATTTATGCAATATTCATATTTAGTAAAGTGTTATACTGTGTATTTACTGTAAATATTTCACATTCCTATGCACATAGCATAATAAGTATTTTTAAATAGATATTCCTATATATCTATATATCTATACCTATATATAATCATGTATTTATACAGGTATAAATATATATTGTATAAAAAAACAGTAGATATATAGAGAAATATGTATTTATGAATAAATAGAACATATTCTGCTATGTGTAGAACCCTGGAATGTGAAATATTCATATTTTCATTTCGGGTTAGCGCACTTGAGAATATGTAATCGGGTTTGCGCGCTATGGGGGATTAGGTTATCATGCACAAAATTCTAAGTTCGGTTTTTTATTCACGTCAGGTTGAAGTGCGAGCAATAACTTTTTACTTTCATATTATAAAATGAGTGCAACCAGATACATCCAAAAAACTTACTTCTAGTGCAGTTATCACTCGAGCTGGATCGTTAGAAAGTGCTCCACTTGTGATCTGGTCCTTAAAGGGACATAATACTCATATGCTAAATCACTTGAAAGTGATGCAGTATAACTGTAAAAAGCTGACAGGAAAATATCACCTGAGCATCTCTATGTAAAAAAGGAAGATATTTTACCTCACAATTTCCTCAGCTCAGCAGAGTAAGTTCTGTGTAAAAAGTTATACTCAGCTGCAGCCCAGCTGCAGGTTAAAAAAAAAATTAAAAAAAAATGAAGAAATGAACAGCAGCCAATCAGCATCAGCAGTGCTGAGGTAATGAACTCTTTTACTGTGATCTCATGAGATTTGACTTTACTCTCATGAGATTTCATTGTAAACTTCCTTACACTGAATAGGGAATTAACATGAGAGTGTAGGAGGCTCATCCGTTCGGCTGTCCCGGGACAGACATACTGATATGCTGCTTAAAAATCCTTTACAATGCAATGTGGCTACTGAGGAACTATTGAGGTAAAATATCTTTCTTTTTTACATATACTGTAGATGTTCAGGTGATATTTTCTAGTCAGCATTTTACAGCTATGTTGCATCACTTTCAAGTGTTTAAACATTTGGGTATTATGGCCCTTAAATGGGCACACCACCCATCTGATTTTTATGACCACCTGGCTAAAATTTAAAGAACCATTAAACCCCAAATTTTTCTTTCATGATTCAGATAGAGAATACAATTTTAAACATTCCAATTTACTTCTATTATCTAATTTGCTACATTCTTTAGCTATCCTTAGTTCAAGAAATAGCAATGCACATGTGTGAGCCAATCACAGAAGGCATCTATGTGCAGCCATCAGCAGCTACTGAGCCTATCTAGAGTTTCAGCAAAGGATATAAAGAGAATGAAGCAAATTAGATAATAGAAGTAAATTTGAAAGCTGGTTAAAATTGCATACTCTTTCTAACTCATAACAGAAAAAATGTGGGTTTCATGTCACTTTAGGCCAATATTAAGCAAACATTTGCTGCTATTACTTCAATTTTGTATTTTGCACAAATTCTCATTGAATCAATTTATGTTAAATTTTGCAATTGATATGTGCTTTGGATAGCTTAATAAACATTTATAAATAACACCCACCTGGATACTTCATAACGCCACCCAGCCGGGAAAACATTCTGTGGAGAAAACCAATCCCATCCTGACTTCTAGACTTTACACAAGCACTATCGCTGATCCTATATTTTGCCATAACACTAACACTAGCTCTATCCCATGTCCTAATCTTAAACTTAGCCATAACACAAACACTAGCTTTGTCTCTTGCACTAATCCTAAACCTAGTCCTAACTAAACATCACCCCTAAAGCTAATCCTAACTAAACATCATCCCTAAACCTAGCCTTAACTAAACATCACCCCTAAAGCTAATCCTAACTAAACATCATCCCTATACCTAGACCTAACTAAACATCATCCCTAAACCTAGCCCTAACTAAACATTATCCCTAAACCTAGTCCTAACTAAAGATCATCACTAAACCTAGCCCTAACTAAACATAATCCCTAAACCTAACCCTAACTAAACATCATCCCTAAACCTAGTCCTAACTAAACATCATCCCTAAACCTATCCCTACCTAAACATCATCCCTAAATCTAGTGCTAACTAAACATCATCCCTAAACCTAGCCCTAACTAAACATCATCCCTAAACCTAGTGCTAACTAAAGATCATTACTAAACCTTGTCCTAACTAAAGGTCATCACTAAACCTAGTCCTAACTAAAGATCATCACTAAACCTAGTGCTAACTAAACATCATCCCTAAACCTAGTCCTAACTAAAGATCATCACTAAACCTAGTCCTAACTAAAGATCATCACTAAACCTAGTGCTAACTAAACATCATCCCTAAACCTAGCCCTAACTAAACATCATCCCTAAACCTAGTGCTAACTAAATATCATCCCTAAACCTAGCCCTAACTTAACATCATCACTAAACCTAGTGCTAACTAAACATCATCCCTAAACCTAGCCCTAACTAAACATCATCCCTAAACCTAGTGCTAACTAAACATCATCCCTAAACCTAGTCCTAACTAAAGATCATCACTAAACCTAGTCCTAACTAGAGATCATCACTAAACCTAGTGCTAACTAAACATTATCCCTAAACCTAGCCCTAACTAAACATCATCCCTAAACCTAGTGCTAACTAAATATCATCCCTAAACCTAGTCCTAACTAAACATCATGCCTAAACCTAGTGCTAACTAAACATCATCCCTTAACCTAGTCCTAACTAAACATCATCCCTTAACCTAGTCCTAACTAAACATCATCCCTAAACCTAGCCCTAACTAAACATCATCCCTAAACCTAGCCCTAACTAAACATCATCCCTAAACCTAGTGCTAACTAAACATCATCCCTATACCTAGACCTAACTAAACATCATCCCTAAACCTAACCCTAACTAAACATTATCCCTAAACCTAGCCCTAACTAAAGATCATCACTAAACCTAGTCCTAACTAAAGATCATCACTAAACCTAGTCCTAACTAAAGATCATCACTAAACCTAGCACTAACTAAACATCATCCCTAAACCTAACCCTAACTAAACATCATCCCTAAACCTAGTCCTAACTAAACATCATCCCTAAACCTATCCCTACCTAAACATCATCCCTAAACCTAGTGCTAACTAAAGATCATTACTAAACCTTGTCCTAACTAAACATCATCCCTAAACCTAGTGCTAACTAAACATCATCCCTAAACCTATCCCTACCTAAACATCATCCCTAAACCTAGTGCTAACTAAACATCATCCCTAAACCTAGCCCTAACTAAACATCATCCCTAAACCTAGTGCTAACTAAAGATCATCCCTAAACCTAGTCCTAACTAAACATCATGCCTAAACCTAGTCCTAACTAAAGATCATCCCTAAACCTAGTCCTAAATATATATCATCCCTAAACCTAGTGCTAACTACAGATCATCACTAAACCTAGCCCTAGCTAAACATCATCCCTAAACCTATCCCTAACTAAACATCATCCCTAAACCTAGCCCTAACTCACCATCATCCCTTAACCTAGCCCTAACTAAACATCATCCCTAAACCTATCCCTAACTAAACATCATCCCTAAACCTAGTCCTTACTAAATATCATCCCTAAACCTAGCCCTAACTAAACATCATGCCTAAACCTAGTCCTAACTAAACATCATGTCTACACCTATACCAATCCTAAAGCTAATTCTAGCCCAAACTCTAGCCTAAAAGCTAATCTCTACTTAAACCCTAGCCATAACCCTAACTCTAGCCTTAAAGCTTGTCCTAACTAAAACCCTATCTGCAAAGTTAATCCTAACCAAAATGTTACACTGATAATCCTTACATCAACCCCTAAGACTAACCCAAACCCTAGACCTTCCCCTAGACCTGAATTTAAAGGGACACTGAACCCAATTTTTTTATTTTGTGATTTAGAGCATGCAATTTATTTATTTTTTATTATATTTTTTTAAATTTTACAATGTATAACATCCAAGATAATAAGAGTTATTGCACAAATTACATGTCAACTACTGTAGAAAGCATTAACATTTATCACTCTTTCCTTTAATAGTGTCCATAGAGAGATTAACTGCCTGTTGATCATAGTCCAATGTAGGTGCCATCCTACTCTTCTTGTTTCTTTTTAAAAGGAGGATCCGTGTTCGTGCCATCTTACTGTTCCTTCTTCCATCTCTTCTTAACCTCTCTACCTTCCCCTTCCTTTCCTTCCTCTTAACCTTCCCTTCTCTACTCCCCCTTATTTTCCAACTTAAGATACAAAATATCTCTATAACATTAGACAATTTTTAATGCTTTTTAAACAATAGCTAAACTCTTTATTATTCAACCTGAATCATATTTTGTTAATTCTAACTTAGCATAAATGTATCTGCTATTATGTTGACATATCTTTGAACACTGATTCTACTCAAGAATATAGATAGAAAACATGGGACTACAGACTTAGAGGGGTCTGGTGCCTTCACTTTCTGATCCATTCAAGAATTTTACTCTCAGACCCAAGACAGGGAGGGGGGTATATGGTGGGGGGAGAACAAAAAACATACAAAAAAAAACACAGTCATCATGCCTTGTCATGCCCAGAATTGTTAATTTAACCATTGTGAGGGCAGTACTTCTGCCACTACTAAATTCATGAAAGGTAGTGCATTTTTAAGTGACTCTATAAATTGTCTCTGTGTCAACAATGGCCATGAACAAATGTAAGTTTTCCACTTATTAAAAAAAAATTATGTTACTTTTCAGTTCTTATTTTCAGATCTTGCCGTTCAATTATCATCTGTAATTTGACATTATTAATAAGTTCACTTAAACTTGGGGCCTCTTTCTGTTTCCATTTTTTAAATAATAAATTACGATCTGCCAGGATAACCATATTTGTTAAATATCTATCTCCAGGATTTTCGCCACGTTGCAAAAAAAAATATTTGTATGGGTTATAATACAGTTTTAACATAAAGATATTTATTTAGCCAATATTGTATCTTCAGCCAGTATTGTCTCACTTTGGGACAATCCCATAAACAATGTCGCAAGTTTGCTCTGGATTCTCTGCACTTGAAGCATGTGCTCTGCTGGGTATGAGCCCATCTACTGATTCTGTCTGGTGTTAAGTAGTAGTTATTTATTAACTTAAGCTGTGATTCTCTCCAGTTAATTTGATCTGTTGGTTCATCAGCCAGTTTTATACTCTCAATAACCTCCTCACTTTGTAATGTAGTGAAGTATTTCACAAATTTCTTTCTAGCCGTATTAATTTGGATTTGTCCCGTAATTTTCATAATGTTTTGATACCAGATTGAGATTGATCTAATCCCTGCCTTGCATATTTTAAGACCTGAATCTATCTGTTGTTGTCCCCAATCAGTACCAAATGTGCTATTTGTGTTTCTATATAATGACGCACTTGTAAGTATGCGTAAAAGTTTTTAGCAGGGAGTTTAAATTCTCCTGCTAGGCCATTCTCGAAATACTTTATTGTGCACCCCAGGTAGGAAATCCACACATCCAATAATGGGGAGGTACCTTGATACCTGGAATTCCTGTCCCAGTACTCTACAATACTTTTGCCATGCCAACACTATGTTTGAAAAGGTTGATAGATTACTAATATTACCTGGCAGCTTCTTATATGGACAGTGCAGTATAGCCTGCAGGTTAAATGGATTAATCAGCTCAGACTCCATGTTATAATAAGTAACATAGTCCGCCTTAGTCAACCAATCTAAACCAAATTTTATCAATGTGACTAGATTATAATATTTAATATTAGGTAGAGAGAATCCCCCAAATTTTTTTACTTGGCATAACTTTTCTACCGATAGACGCACTTTCTTCTTCCCCCAGATAAATAATGAACATGCTCTGTTGTATCTGTCTATATCCTTTTTCAAGATAAAAATAGGTAGATTTTGTAATAAAAATAATACTTTGGGGAAAAAGATTGTTTTAATCAGCAAAACCCTTGCCGATACTGAAAGGTAATATATGTTACATTTGCTGAAGTCCGACTGTATATTATCACATAGCTCTTTATAATTTAACTGATACCAGTCTCTGGGGTTTCTTCCAATTTTAATCCCTAAGTAATCAATATATTGCACTTCTTTAAAGATATAATTCAGGCTGGACCTTGTTTTGTTAATCCATAATAACTCTGATTTACTAGGATTTATTTTGTATCCCGAAAATGAACTAAACTTGCCTATGATCTCCAAGAATACTGGGATACTTATATCTGTGTCTTGTAAGAACAATAATATATCATCAACGTTTTTTGACTGCCTATTTCAAGAGCTTGTATTTCATTTCTTATGTATATTGTGAGGGGTTCTAGTGCTATGTTAAACAGTAAGGGTGATAGCGGACACCCCTGACGTGTGCCCTTTTCTAAAATAATATATTGTGATAATTCACCATTTACTATTAATTGTGATTTGGGTTTGTTATAAATTAATTTAATCAGGTCGACCAGATTGCCAGTGAAACCAGAATTCTCAAGAGCTGTAAATAAGTGATTCCATATGATAGAGTCGAATGCCTTTTCAGCATCTACTGTAACTATTGCGGTCTCTGTCTTTGTCATATTTGGACTTCCTCCAGCCATCCCGGCTGACCTGATAAAAGTAATCCACCATAGTTAGCACCCTGCGCATGTTGCGAACTGAGTTTCTACCCGGTATGAACCCCGCCTGATCTGGGTGTATCAATTCACTGATTATTTTTTTAAGTCTCTAAGCGATAGCTGACATCAATATTTTATAGTCTTGATTTAGCAGTGAAATTGGGCGGTATGAGGATAGTTTTTCTGCATCTTTCCCTTTTTTAAATGTAATTATCGAATCTGTAAAGTAAGGCGAATTCATTTCCTTTTTAAGGTAATATTCATTATATAACTTAGTTATCGTTTCAACCACCACGTCTGATGTAATTTTATAGAATTCTGTGGAGAGGCCGTCTGGCCCTGGCGCTTTACTTGATTTAGCTTTTTTAATTACCTTTAAAATTTCGGTTTTGGTAATTGGTGCGTTAATCTGTTGTAATGCCTCCGTAGTTATTCTTGGGACTTTTATCCCTTTCCAAAATTGCTCTTTAGCTTCCTGGTTTATATTTTCTCCAGAGTATAATTTTTGATAATATTTAAGGAATGCCTCTCTGATTTCTGATGATTTAGTGTATACTTTCTCTCCCTCTTTAATTACTGATATTATATTATTTTTTTCCGAAACTTCATAATCTTGGCCAAGTGTTTTGCAGCTATTCCCTGGTAGCCCTGATACAGCTCTTGCCTTAAAATCTTCTCTAGCCCATTTTTCTTTCAAAAAGTTCTCCCTTTCTGCCCTTGTTTGTATAAATTTCCCCCATGTATCCTCATTAGGATTACCTATGTATTTTTCATATGCATTTCTCAACTGATTGGCTAGCTGTATCTCCCTGGCATTGTTTTTCCTTTTTCCTTTTGACCATATATGCCTTAACTTCACCTCTAAGGACAGCCTTACCTGCCTCCCATAAAATGTTCATTTTATTCGTATATTCTTTATTATGTGCATAGTACTCTTGCCACTTATTCTTTACCCAGTTTACAAAATGAGCAGTATTACTCATGTATCCCGGAAATCGGAATGCATTTATCTTACTCTCCTGCCTGACTGCTGAGAAGATTTTGAGAGTGATTATCGCATGATCTGATGTAGTTGTTTCTGCAATGTTTGTCTCTATGTCTAACTTTAGAAGCTGTTCATCCAGTAAGAACATATCAATTCGGGAGAAGTTCCTATGTGTCTTGGATTCGCATGTGTATGTTCGCTCATCCGGGTGTTGTAACCGCCAGATATGTTTAACTTTAAGTTTCGAAAAAAAATTTGCTTCTCTGTAATTTGCCTGTCTACGTCTGAGTTTGAATCTGTCTATATCCGGATGTAATGTAAGATTCATGTCACCCACTATGATCAGGTTCTGAATTACCAGGTATGGTAATAATTTTTGCTTTATCCTAAGCCAGAAATCTACCTCAAATCTATTCGGCCCGTATATATTGCAGAGAGTCCAGATAGAGTTATCTATTTTTATTTGGAGGATAATAAATCTCCCGAGGGATCTAGCTCCTGCTTTATAATGTTATACCCCAGATTTTTGTTGAGGAGTATAGCTACACATCTTTTACGCTTGTTGCAGGGTGTGGCAATAATCTCTGCTATCCAGTTTGTCTTTAATTTTTCTCCGGGCTTTTCAAGTGCAACTCTTGGATAAAAATAATGTCAGATTTGTGCTTTTTAAGCATTTTTAAGATATTTTTACGCTTAGTGGGCAAAGTTATCCCCCCCACATTCCAGGATATCAAATTTAATGATGTGCTCATTTTTTATCTGCTCTGTTTATGATAATAGTTAAAGGCACAGCAAAAACAAAAACAAAAAAACAACACCCCTTCTCCCCTGCCACAACCCCCCCTTCCGAAAGAGAAAAAAAAAACACATAACATTTGAAGAAATCCAACTACCCTCATATTGTGATTTAAAGTCGTTCACATCTTTATCCTCTACATCCATCCACTGTCTCAACCTAGTATATGTATGTCCTATACTTTGCCTGAAGTTTCAGACCTCAATATTATTCTCAGAACAGAAAACTTTGGCTTCCTCTACCGAATTTAGAGCAATGGTACCCTCCATACGAGCACTGTTATTTTAGCTGGTTATCTCATAGTTGCTTTTAATCCTGCTTTAATCAGCCCTGAACAGTATGGCGCCATTGCTCACCTTCTGGTCGAGGTTTCCACAGAAAAATCTTGAAACATGTATATTTGTTTTGTGTCTGTTATAAGTGGTTGTGCTTTTCTATAGTGCTGCATTATATTAATCTTGTCTTGAAAATTAAGATATTTGATTAACACCATCCGTGGGCGTACGTTTCTGTCTGCAGAGTATCTAGTGTCACCTATCCTGTGTGCTCTTTCTACTTGTAGTGCGCCATTTACTGTCTGAATCTTCAGCAAGCTAGGTAGTTTAGTGGCCCCACATTTTAATAAATCCTTGTAGTCTTTACTTTCTGGGAGTCCCACTATTCGTATATTACTATGCCGGGATCTGTCTTCCAGATCTTCAACCTTTATTGTTTTTATTATATATTCATGTTTGTTCATATTTGTATCCTGTGTGTTGGTTTTATCTTCCAGGTCTGAAACTCTATTCTCTACCTCTGTCATTCTTATTGAGAACTGTTTAACTTCGTGTGAGAGATCGATTATCTCCTTTTTGATTATCTCAAATTGTGGTAGTATTAAGTCAGCCAATTGATTTATTGTTAGCTGCGTTTCTATGTTTCTACCCGGACTTTCTGGGTTTAATTCTATGCTACTTTCCTGCAAAGGTTTTGACTTTTTATCTCTTTTTTATAGGCATGGCAGGGGATCTATTTTTCACATTTGTGATATATTTTTCCATGGGTTTTAGGGGCGCTATATTTATTATATACCTTCCAAGTTGATGGAGAGTGAGAGAAAATGAGTATATTTATGTTGTAGGTTTTGTATAGGTACTGCTAGGAAAGGGGCTGCCCTATCTCCTTTTATCGATTCCTTCAGTATTATACACTCTGTGTAAACTCGCCTTTGGATCTACAAATATCTAACTCTAATTACCTAATTTTATTCTATATCCTTATCAGTTATAAAGTACAATCCTGTAATGGTGCAGCCTTAAATATACACACGTGATCTATTTATCTACTTTCCATAATGGTAATTTATATCGGTACAGTTTACTCATACACAGATTGCATATATTAAAATACCAGTGAGCTTTCCGTTTAAATACCTTTTATACAGTGCTTACATAATAAAGCATTAACATAATTTTCTTTAATTCATCTACTAAACATTATCAACATTAACAACACTCTTATGTTCACTCGTCAGCAGAGGGGAAAAGAGAAAAAAACTGTTGCCTTCTCTTTTATAGTTGCCTGGGTTTATGCTTTTACCCCTATCTTTTAATCTAAAATACACATCTATTCCCTTTCTACTGGGCAGCTAATATCCTTTATCTCGATTAGCATTTTACCATTTCAATCCTCCTTGCTAACACATACAGAATTTCAACTTGTCATATACCTGTTTCTTTTAACACCACTCAATAGACCCTTAAAAGTCATTATAAAGTCTAGACCTGTGTACATTTTACCTTCTTTCCCCTAATTCTCTCCAACCTGTAGCTATCTGAATATGTACATATGATTTTTCTTTTCTTTCTTTTTTTTATGATTTATACAGACACTGTTCCACTCTTTCTCCTTGCACTCTCTGATTATATTTAAGTGCAGTATTCTGAAAGAGTGATCTTATAATTTTCTTCTAGTAAAGAGTGAGCCCTAGATGTGATAGTCTTTGGCCTGCAGCAACCTGTTGTTTGGCACTAGATTCCAACCAGTTGACTGTGTGCCGCAGTTTATTAATACTTCCATAACCTCTTTCTGTGCTGTTTGATATTTCAAGTGAATTGGGGCTCTAAAAAAGGGAGACTGGGAGAGCGCTCTTATTTTAAAATTGTGCGCCGTCAAAGCTTCTGTAAGTGTCTTTTATAGCCAGCCTGTGGGTAATATACACGGTGTAACAAGGCTTCTTTCTTTTCCTTTCTTTTTCCTTTTTTTGACTACTCCCAGTACGCTTCTTTGCATGAGAAACGCTTTAAGTCTTTTATATAAAAAACGCTTTCTTTCTGAACAATTTGTCTCAGGCTATAATACTTCCTTATTGCCACAAGAACGTTATATACAGGAAAAAAAATAGTCCCACACAGACACACGGACTTCCCCAACCAATTTGTATCCAGCACACTCTTAGGAAGTTTTATTCATTGTACTATACAATACTTGCGGTTTCCTAATGCTTCGGCTTCTTTTCGACCGCTTCTCAATTGTCTTCTACAGCCCAGCTCCATTCGTGACACCTCACGTCTGTTGCTGGACTCCGTTTCCGGGAGGAAGGTAGACTTTATTCTTCGGTCCTTTATCTCTGACACCTCTGTGTTCCCTTCTGCCGACAGTCTAGCCGGTCTTGCTGTCTTAGCCTGAAGCGTCTTTATACTGCACTGTTTCCGAAGGTGTCTCCTTGCTGCTTTACGTTTTGGTTGCTCCGTGTGTCTGCGGCCAGTGCTATGCAGCCTCTGTGTAGCAGCTAAGACTTCAGTTGAACGCACTTCATACGGTCTCTCCCCAGGCAAGGCTCACTTCTCCCCGCCAACAGGAGTCAGCGTTTCAGGCTCGTTGTTTCACTTTGCCTCTCACAAAAGCTGTGGAGTGCGCGTTCTTCCCTCACTCTCCTCCTACCGGAAGCCTAGAGCATGCAATTTTAAGCAACTTTCTAATTTACTCCTATTATCATATTTTCTTAATTCTCTTTGTATCTTTATTTGAAAAGCAAGAATGTAAGTTTAGATGCCGGCCGATTTTTGGTGAACAACCTGAATTGTTCTTGCTGATTGGTGGATAAATTCACCCACCAATAAACAAGTGCTGTCCAGGGTCTGAACCAAAACTTGTCTGGCTCCTTAGCTTAGATGTCTTCTTTTTCAAATAAAGATAGCAAGAGAACAAAGAAAAATTGATAATAGGAGTAAATTAGAAAGTTGTTTAAAATTGCATGCTCTATCTGAATCATGAAAGAAAAAATTTGGGTTCAGTGTCCCTTTAATCACAAACCAATCCCTAGACATTACCCTAACCCTAGTGCTAAAGATAATCCTAACCCAACACATATCCCACAAACTATTCCTAATCTAAACCCTACGTCTGATCCTTGCCCTAAAGCTAATTCTAACCCGAACCCTACACATAACCCTAGCCCTAAAGCTAGTGGGCATTTTTTGTGTTAAAGGACCAGTCAACACATTTGATTTGCATAATCAACAAATGCAAGATAACAAGACAATGCAATAGCACTTAGTCTGAACTTCAAATGAGTAGTAGATTTTTTTATAACAAATTTCAAAGTTATGTATATTTCCACTCCCCTTGTACCATGTGATAGCAATCAACCAATCACAAATGCATATACGTTTAGCCTGTGAATTCTTGCACATGCTCAGTAGGATCTGGTGACTCAAAAATTGTAAATATAAAAGACTGTGCACATTTTTTTTTAATGGAAGTAAATTGGAAAGTTGTTTAAAATTACATGCTGTATCTGAATCATGTAAATTTAATTTAACCTGAGTGTCCCTTTAAGGCTATGCTTTACCTAGCCTGACTTTTATTTTTATTTTTATACTTATGGGTAAAATGAAGTGCACTAAACCCCTTTTCTATTTCTTTTCCTGAATATATTTTAAGGGGTGGTATTAACAGACATTCGAACCTGACCTCTACTTCATATTAACACTGTGCCAGTTTAACACCACCCTTTTTTAATGCCATTAGCCAATCACAACATGCATATACTTATATAACATGAACTCTTGCACATGCTCAGTAGAGCTGGTGCCTTTAGAATCACATTTTTATAATGATGGTAAAGCCTAAAGTTTCTTTCTTTCTTTTTTATCTCATGCTCTATCTAAATTATAAAAGTTTAAATTTGACTTAAGCCTCCCTTAAAAAAAACAAAAAAAAACTGTACACAGCACAGCGTTAATAAGCAGTATTGCATTTTAAATTTGAACTAATTATCTAGACTAGGCTACAATAACATTTTCAATCATCACACCTTGTTACTTAGATGTATCCTGAAATATAAATGCCACACAATCCAGTGGGATCAGGAAAATTAAAAATAAATATACGTGGATTGTGCTATTGTGCTGGTTCCAATTAGAGAGAACTGAGCATATTTATGAACTCTTGGAAACTATGAACTAATCGGGAAGTTTGGCCCGGGTCTTTGATGACCCAAAGCGATTCTGTTTGCAGGTCATTTAAACATTACATAACAAAAATTCCATTCAAATAACAGGGCTGATGTATTGCTGCTGGCAGTTGGGAGTGGCTATCCTGAGTATATTGTCAGTGATAATTGTCTATGCGTTTGATCTTTCCTGGCTAGCGCATGAAAATTATGCATAGAATGGATTTAGAGATCAGCCCCTGCAAACATAGCTTACACAATTGCTTCCTTTTATCGCTTGTGTTAAGGAAGGTATTAAGAATTTAGAAATGTGCTGAATTTTTATACATTTTTATCTCAATATGTTCAAAATCAGTGTAGTAGAACTGATGAGAAAAGAGGGATTGCTGGACACATGAAAGCAATACATTCCACATGGCCGCCAGGAACATAGAAACAGACGGCTAGATTACAAGTGTTGCGGTACAGCTTTTAACGCTGAAGAAATGCCAATTCTAACGTAATGGCCAGGAACGCATTTTACGAGTCGTGTCGGTATAGCTGTAACGCAAGCATTTTAGCCTATAGCACAACGAACATTCCGCACTCAAAAAAATTACGTTTTTGAGTGGGATTTTCATAACGCCAGGTATTACAGGTTGTGCGGTCCAGCTAAAATGCTTGTGTTACAGCGTATATACCGACACGATCCATACCGCGATCTGAGACCAGTAGTTATGGATTTTGCAAAACAAAAATGTTTCACAAAACTCATAACTAAACTGTTACAAAGTACACTAACACCCATAAACTACCTATTAACCCCTAAACTGCCGCCCTCGCGCATTGCAAACACTACAGTAAAGCTATTAACCCCTAATCCGCCGCTCCCCAACATCACAGACACTATAATAAAGCTATTAACCCCTAAACCTCCGGCCTCCCACATCGCAGCTACTAAATAAACCTATTAACCTCTAAACCACCAGCCCCCCCCCCCCACATCGCAAAACAATAAATTAAACTATTAACCCCTAAACCTAACACCCCCAACTTAAAATTAAAATTACAATTTAACTCTCTTAAAATAAAAAAAAAACTACCTGTGAAATTCAAATAAACCTATTATTAAACTATAAATTAACCTAACATAACTATTATAATAAAATAATAGATTTTTTATTTTTTTACCTAGTGTTAAATTTGTAATTTAGATTTTTTTATTGGTAGTATTTGTTTATTTTATTAGAATAGTAATGTTAGGTTAATTTATAGTTTAATGTTAGGTTTATTTTTATTTTACAGGTAAGTTTTTTATTTATTTTAAGAGTTATATTTTAATTTTAATTTTAAGTTAGGGGGGTGTTAGGTTTAGGGGTTAATAGTTTAATTTAGTGTTTTGCGATGTGGGGAGCTGGCGGTTTGTAACAGTTTAGTTATGAGTTTTTTTAAACATTTTTGTTTCGCAAAATCCATAACTAATGGTCTCAGATGGGGGGCTGGCAGTTTAGGGTTTAATAGCTTTATTTAGTAGCGGCAATGTGGGGGGCCAGAGGTTTAGGGGTTAATAGGTTTATTTAGTGGCGGCAATGTCGTGGAGCGGCGGAATAGGGGTTAATAACTTTATTTAGGTGTCGGCTATGTCGGGAGCGGTGGAATAGGGGTTTATAACGTGTATTAGTGATGACGGGGACGGCAGACTAGGGGTGCTTAGACTTGGGGTTTATGTTAGGGTGTTAGGTTTAAATATAACTTTTTTTCCCCATAGACATCAATGGGGTTGTTTTACGGAGATTTTTCATTCCGCACTTCAGGTTTTTTTCTAACACTCTCTCCCCAAAGATATCTAAGGGGGAAGTGTGCACGAGCACGTCAAATCAGCCATTGGATTTTGTGCAGTATGGAGCTTAACGCCACCATATCGCACACACAAGGAGGCTTTTCAGTAACTCGTAATGGCAGTGCTATAGAGAGTGAAATAACGCAACTTTTATGGCAGATAAAGGCCATTATATCATCTAAAAATGTAAGGCTCAATTAAAGGGACATTGTAGTGAAAAAATCAACGGGATTAAAAACACAAATAAAGTCCACCTTGAGAGTCAAATATAACTGCCGACCCGTTAGCCATTCGGCAGTGGCAGTTGCCCAACCCACCATTAAACATACTTTATTTATGTGTTTAACTATCATGCATTTGAGTGGTACAAAATGTCATGCTTCTAACTAGTTAGAACATGTAATTTTTCCACTACATGTAATTTTTCCCTTTAAATTCTCAGATTATTCATTCTAAAGAGACATTCGAATCTAGTGTAATTTAAAAAAATATATATCTTCTTTTACTATGTGTTTAACTCCTTCAAAAAAATCATAGTTGCACTCCTGGAACATCTCTAATCTGCTCCTGATTGTTATTATTTATTTGTAGAGTGGCAACAGATTTCTCAGATCTTATGAAGATTCAGCCAGTGATTGGTGCATATACACGTATGCCTGCTCCTTATTTGCTTATCAGCTGTATCCTCAGGACCAGGCCTGGGGTCATCTACCTTGGGTGTGTAATGGGCCCAAGGGCATTGAAGCTGGGCTCCGTTTTGTGCCAGCATGTCTGGGCCACTGACCATCTAGGCATAGGATAGTAATATTAGGGCCTGAGTGCCAACACATGAGTTAATAATATTGTTTACAAAAGTTATGTCTGATGTTTGTGTTGATTTAATAAATGTAATCCAGGTGCTTTTCCTTCCCAAGATTGTGTCTGTGATTATTTAGTAATAGGTGAGAAAAGAAAGGGAATACGTTTGAGGTAGTAGGTTCATCCAGCAAATAAATAGGTCATTTTAGCCCTTAAACATTATAAATTTCAAACCCAAATCACAATGATTCCATTTCCCACTAACATGCCTTCCCATCACTCTAAGGCCCACCCCCAAATAACATCTCTAAGGCTAATTATCCTAACATATAAGGTAAGACCCTAAAAACCAGGGCAAGGACACACCTCAGCTGTGGGCAGGAACCTCTTGTCTTGCTCTAGTTGAATAAGAGCTCTGCACTTCTATTCAAGGGATTATAAAGCCCTCTTCCTCTACCCAACTCCTTGCCATCACCCATCTGATTCCCTCCAGGTGGAGCCATTTAATCCCTTATTCCATTCCTGTCATCCAGGCTTTTCCTTTCTCTTTGGTATAAGTTAGGTTTTTGAAATGATTCCTAGCCTGCTGGCAAACTCTTCTTGTTTCGCTGATATTCTACTAACTTCTGATGAGAGGGTTATATCACCCTATGCTTTACTGGTTCCCAGTTTAGACTATTTAGGGCTTGATTAAAAGTGGAGCAGTATTTTTTAGCTTCTGCTATAGCGATAACGCCGCTAGAATTACGATTTTTGCACTAGCCAGGTTGCACTCATATTACAAGTTGAAAGTAAACAGTTTTTGCTCTAGTGGTAACTCGACTAGCACAAAAATCCGAATTTAGAATATTGCGTGCGCGTTCACGTATTCCCCCATTGAAGTCAACGGAGTAAAAAAAGTGGAAACACACTCTCGCGCAAACACTATCACATATTCTCATTAGCACAAACCCAACATGAAAATATGAATTTTTCTTTAAATAAAATAATTTATTTATTCATAAATATTTCTACATATATCTGATGGTTTTGTAAAAATATATATATATTGATACCTATATATATATATATATATATAGATATATATATATATATATATATATATATATATATATATATATATATATATATATATATATATATATATATATATATAGATATTTATATATAGGTATAAATATTTACAAATATATATATATATATATATATATATATATATATATATATATATATATATAAAGTATATATATATATACACAAATATGTATTTATTTTTTAATAGGAATATCTATTTAAAAATACAAACATAGTCTGCTATGTACAGAACATGTCAAATATTTACAGTAAATACATAGTTAAAACTGGTATTAAAAATTAATATTGCATAAATATGTTTTTTACATGTTTTCATCTACTTTACACCAAAAAGTTCTAATGCACTTATATATATATGTCTGTATATGTGTACATATATATTTATTTGTTTATACGTGTATATATGTCTGTAAATATATATATATATATACATAGAAACATATGTGCACATAAATAGACATATATATATACATACACAAACATCATTAGACATGTATATGTATGTATCTCTATGTTAAAGCCCTTTGGTGGCGGCTTTTTTTTTTTTTTTTCAAACACCCAAGATCTTATATCTTTGAGCCCTTAACTTTTTTGTGCAATATTTTTTATTAGACAATGTTAATTTGAGTGTAATGTACGGTATTTTTGAAATGTTTTGTGCAACTTTTTATTTTCTTCAAACAGGTAACCACAGCTCTTAAATTGTGGTAATGATTCTAGCGTAAATCACGATTGCGCTCACGCGATCGCGTTAACTTTCAGCTTGCAATGCAAGTGCTAAGCCCAATGAGCGCAAGCCCTTGAAATATACCCCTTATCGCTATGTTGCAAACAATTGCGCTCCACTTGTAATCTAGCCCTTAATGGAAAAATTTACGAAGTATATTCATTATATATTTTGCTCATTTGTCCTGAAATTGAACTCTTAAAATTGTGATTTTTTTTATTCCACTGCCCTCTGATAGGCTGAAGTGCATCCTCCAGAACTCAGAGCATTGATCTTGCCACATGCTTGATCAGTGCCGGAACTCATTAATATCCCTAATTTATCATAGCCAATCAAACCAGATAAACAATAATCAAGATGCCTTTAAATGACTATGTTCCAAAACAACAAAACAATGTATATTGTATATGCTTTTAAAACATAAAGCATGAAGATCTTTTGTCATGAAATTATATAATATATGTATATAAATTATTTTAATGAGGGTTTAATGTTTCTAAGCCCTTATTTAATCCTGATCAGCTTCCCTTGTCTTTGCCTGCTCTGATATACAGTATCTCTCTATGCCTGCCCTGCACGCAGCATCCTGTTTGCTCTGCAGACTATATCCCCTTTTGCTCTGCTGGCTGCCTTCCTATAGCTAGCTGCTCTCCATCTCTCCAACTCTGCATGCTATTTCACAAATAAACTCTCATTTGACCCAGCATCTCCAGAAGAGAAACATTTGGATTGTGTACAAACTCTGGTAGCAATTATAAAGTATTTTACACTGTATCAGCGCAAATTTATTTCACAACCATTTTGACCTGAAGAGCTAATAATTTACATTCCTAATCAATTTTGGAAAAACTTAAAGGGACACTGAACCCAATTTTTTTCTTTTGTAATTCAGAAAGAGCATGCAATTTTAAGCAACTTTCTAATGTACTCCTATTATCAATTTTTCTTTGTTCTCTTGCTATCTTTATTTGAAAAAGAAGGCATCTAATCTTTTTTTTGGTTTCAGTACTCTGGACAGCACTTTTTTATAGGTGGATGAATTTATCCACCATTCAGCAAGGACAACCCAGGTTGTTCACCAAAAATGGGCCGGCATCTAAACTTACATTCTTGCATTTCAAATAAAGATACCAAGAGAATGAAGAAAATTTGATAATAGGAGTATATTAGAAAGTTGCTTAAAATTTCATGCTCAATCTGAATCACGAAAGAATTTTTTTGGGTACAGTGTCCCTTTAACCCCTTAAGGACCACAGCACTTTTCCATTTTCTGTCCGTTTGGGACCAAGGCTATTTTTACATTTCTGCAGCGTTTGTGTTTAGCTGTAATTTTCCTCTTACTCATTTACTGTACCCACACATATTATATACTGTTTTTCTCGCCATTAAATGGACTTTCTAAAGATACCATTATTTTCATCATATCTTATAATTTACTATAAAAAAAATGATAAAATATGAGGAAAAAATGGAAAAAAACACACTTTTTCTAACTTTGACCCCCAAAATCTGTTACACATCTACAACCACCAAAAAACACCCATGCTAAATAGTTTCTAAATTTTGTCCTGAGTTTAGAAATACCCAATGTTTACGTGTGCTTTGCTTTTTTTGCAAGTTATAGGGCCATAAATACAAGTAGCACTTTACTATTTCCAAACCACTTTTTTTCAAAATTAGCGCTAGTTACATTGGGACACTGATATTTTTCAGGAATCCCTAAATATCCCTTGACATGCATATATTTTTTTTTTAGAAGACATCCCAAAGTATTGATCTAGGCCCATTTTGGTATATTTCATGCCACCATTTCACTACCAAATGCGATCAAATAAAAAAAATTGTTCACTTTTTCACAAATTGTTTCACAAACTTTAGGTTTCTCACTGAAATTATTTACAAACAACTTGTGCAATTATGGCACAAATGGTTGTAAATGCTTCTCTGGGATCCCCTTTGTTCAGAAATTGCAGACATATATGGCTTTGGCATTGCTTTTTGGTATTTAGAAGGCCGCAAAATGCCACTGCGCACCACACATGTATTATGCCCAGCATTGAAGGGGTTAATTAGGAAGCTTGTAGGGAGCTTTTAGGGTTAATTTTAGCTTTAGTATAATGTAGTAGACAACCCAAAGTATTGATCTAGGCCCATTTTGGTATATTTCATGCCACCATTTCACCGCCAAATGCTAACAAATAAAAATAAAGCGTTAAATTTTTCACAATTTTAGGTTTCTCACTGAAATTATTTACAAACAGCTTGTGCAATTATGGCATAAATGGTTGTAAAAGCTTCTCTGGGATCCCCTTTGTTCAGAAATAGCAGACATATATGGCTTTGGCTTTGCTTTTTGATAATTAGAAGGCAGCTAAATGCCGTTGCGCACCACACGTGTATAATGCCCAGCATTGAAGGGGTTAATTAGGGAGCTTGTAGGGAGCTTGCAGGGTTAATTTTAGCTTTAGTGTAGGTATCAACCTCCCACATGACACATCACACCCCCTGATCCCTCCCAAACAGCTCTCTTCCCTCCCCCACCCCACAATTGTCCCCGCCATCTTAAGTACTGGCAGTAAGTCTGCCAGTACTAAAATAAGAGTTTTTTGGGGATTTAAAAAAAAAATGATAATTCTGCTCTGTAGGATCCCCCCTTAGCCCCCAACCTCCCTGATCCCCCCCAAACAGCTCTCTAACCCCCCTCTCGGCCTTATTATGCGCCATATTGGGTACTGGCAGCTGTCTGCCAGTACCCAGTTTGAAATCAAATATGTTTTTTCTGTATTTTCTGTATTTTCTGTACACTGTATTTTCTGTAGTGTAGCTGCCCCCCTCAACCCCCAACCTCCCACCCTCCCAGATCGTTAAATTACAAGTTAATTTGTAATGTTCCCACCCTCTCTCCCACCGTGTACCACTTCACATTTGTTCCATAGTGTAGGGTTCCCACCCGCCCGCGCGCGCACCCGCTCCCGTGCACGCACGCGCACGCTCCCGTGCACGCACACGCGCACCCGCGTGCACTCGATCTCGCCCCCCTTCCCCACCGATGGCCGCCCACCCGCCTCCCTGGATCAGCTCCCACCCACCAACGAACATGGCCATTGATGGCCGATGCAGAGAAGGCCACAGGGTGGCTCTCTCTTCATCGGTGGGCTAAAAAATGTTATAGCAGGATGCCTCAATATCAAGGCATCACTGCTATAACATGAAAGCAGTTGGAAGTGATCAGGATCGCTTCCACTGCTTTCAAAGACCAACGACGTACGGGGTACGTCCTTGGTCATTAACTGCATTTTTTTGCAGGACGTACCCCATACGTCATTGGTCGTTAAGGGGTTAAATGAAGTACTCAGAATTGAGTATAAAATGAGTACTCAGAATTGGGCTAAAAAATGCTATGACTACGGCACAGGTAGCCGAAACGCGTCAGCAGCACTAGTGGCCACCATCCTGTATCTATGCACTCTGCTGGAGTGTGTTCGTTGTATGTTTACATTGGAAGTTGCTGTTTTAAACGGAATAAAGAAAAGTTTTGTGAAGCACCAAGTTGTATCGGATCTCCTCTGTACCTTTGATGTTTGTTGCCTAGTTTATTCTTTATTTGTAAGATTAATCCTAGATTGAATTATAAATTTCAAGCAAATATTAGCCTGAGGATAATATGTGGAAATATATTTTTTAAATTAAAATAAAGGACCAGTAAATACAGCAGATGTGCATAATCAACAAATGCATGATAACAAGACAATGCAATAAAACTTAGGGGTAGATTTATCAAACCCCGGGCGGACATGATAAGCTATAACGAATCAGGTCCGCCCTGCATGGCTAAATGCCAACAGCATACGCTTGTGAAATTGTAAAATTCTTATGCAATGCCGCCCCCTGCACATTTGTTCAACCCAATCGTATCTCAGAGGTGGCGCTGCTTGATAAATCTCCCCATGCCTGAACTTCAAAAGAGTAGTTTCTGACAAATTTCCAAGTTTTTTCTATTTCCACTCCTCCTGTATCATGTGACAGCCATCAGCCAATCACAAATGCATATATGTATATTCTGTGAATTCTTGCACATGCTCAGTAGGAGCTGGTGACTCAAAAACTGTAAATATAAAAAAGACTGTTAACATTTTGTTAATTAAAGTAAATTGGAAAGTTGTTTAAAATTGCATGCTCTCTTTGAATCATTAAAGTTTAATTTTGACTTGAGTGTCCCTTTAAAGGGACATGAAACTAAACTTGTTCATCCTGATTCAGATAGAAAATACAAATTACTTCTATTATTAAATTTGCTTCATTCTCTTGGTATCGGTTATGAAGGAGCAGCAATACACTACTGAGAGCTAGCTGAACACAAGGCCTATATGTGTAGCCACCAATCAGCAGCTAGCTTCCAGTAGTGCATTGATGCTACTGAGCTTACTTAGGTATGTTTTTCAACTAAGGACACTCAGAAATGTTATTAAAGTTGATTTTTTTTTACCTACTGTCCCTTTATGGAAAACCATTTAAAAATTTGTTGACAGAGATTCCATATTCAAATTCTGAATCATTTCATTCACAGCTATATCATATTCTATGTAGGCAGTAATTATAATTATGTTCATGCAACTGTTGCTCAAGATTTTAAGTATTATGTCATCTGGCAATAAAACTCAAAGCCAAATAAAGATCTTAAAATGCACTTCTGATTTTCTTTGCCATCATAAGCTTCAGTTATTTATAGCAACATCCTTTGAATACAATATCCTAAAAAGCCATTCTATTGCTTTGCTTTAGGAAATAATTGCCATCTTACTTCCATTCTTCAGAGTCCACCATAAAAAAATTTGGTTTCAAAGTATGGTTTAACTCAAACAGTATCTGGAATACATGAATAATATATATAGTATGTTGACTCTTTTATCTTATAAAGGAATGTCTGTCCTGTCGGCAAGTGCATATATACAATCTGACAAGGGAATACATAAACAACTCGTACCCATCATTATAGAAGAGCTGCACTCATAGCAGAAATACCGTAACGAGGATCAGATATTGACATTAAGGGTTTATTATCAGTTATTATTGTGAACTTCTATCCAAAATGATAAATATGAAATTTCTCAAATAATCAAACTATTAACAGAGATCGTTAGTCTTTCTTGCATAATGGGTGATTGATAGCTCAGAAGTTCTGGGATGCAAATTACTTTCGATCAATCCTGCATTGTATCTAACCACACCACAAGGCAAATAATTAAATTTAAAGTGACTAAATCAAAAGATCCTGATAACATACATGTAATGGACCACTGTAAATTCACTATTTGATAAATTTACTTCCAGTCTTCAATGAATAACATTAGAATTCATTAATTGTTCATCATGGGAGTTACCCATATTGTCCATGAAAAATTACACCAAGGTATACCAGCTAAAACCTACTCTGTGTTCTTAACCAAATGATGGCATTAGTTAAAGTGATGGTCAATTTTACACTATTGCTCATTACAATTCGAATCCACATGTATTTTTAATCAAAATCGCATATATTAACTGTACCTAATGTTATTTCAAAATATATATATACTTATTTTATGTGCTTACTCGTTACGATCATTGCTCCTCCCCATGACTAATTTCCTTGAATTTGCTTCCTCCCGGCGACAGATCTACCCGCCCCTCCCCACGTCACTGCCCTGGCATTACAGCCTTCATTACGCTGTACACGCATGCGTTAGAAATCTGTATTCAATACATTGACAGAGGTTAGGATGCGATTCCAGAGCTAGGGCATGCGCAGAATTGAATAAGCGTGTATTGACTTAGAGCTGATTCCCCGAGTGGCCTGTACTGTCATTGGAGAATACAAACACGTGACCGCTGAAAAAACAATGGCGGACGATCGACGGGAGGAGGATGGATATTAGTAAGGTAGGAAAATAATATAAGATATCGCACAAAGTATAATGAATATTGCGAAATGATGAATGAAAGTCACATTATTTTTGTAGTTCTATTAGGATCGCACAATGTAGTTAGTCATACTTGACCATCACTTTAAATAAATATTACAGCCGATGATAAAAAGGAGAGAAGAAGAGAACTCATGCAAAATCTTTGGGATTTTTTAAAGCTTATGTTGTACACAACCAAAACACCAAATAGTGAGATAAGCACTTCAGTTATCAAGCTGAAATTTGCCTTTCGAAATTTAATTGAGGGTCTTCGTAGTACTGACGAGACTTCTTAAAGGGACACTAAACCCACATTTTTTCTTTCATGATTCAGATAGAGTTTGCAATTTTAAACAACTTTCTAATTAAGTCCTATTATCAAATTTTCTTTTTTCACTTGCTATCTTTATTTAAAAAGCAGGAATATGATGCATAAGAGCCGACCCATTTTTGGTTGAGAACCTGGGTTATGCATGCTTATTGGTGGCTAAATTTAAGCAACCAATAAGCAAGCACTATCCATCCAATTGATAATAGGAGTAAATTAGAAAGTTCCTTAAAACTTCATGCTCTATCTGAATCATGAAAGAAAAAATGTGGGATTAGTATCCCTTTAATTAATAAAATGCTTTAGAGAATCTGGCCCTTAGTGAGTATTGATAAAAAATGTTGTTAATCAGTATATGCAACCTACTGAAGATATGCATTCTAAAGGTCAATTTTATTTAGTCTTTTGCCTTTTGCTAAAAAAAATGTAATTAATAAAAGTTTTTTTCCAGTCCAATGCAGTTGCATTATTTTTCTGCAAAGGAATAATAAACAAAACCCATATGCTACTATGTACTGTGGTAATAACTGCCATAATCTCAAAACCAACAGTTCTGCCTTACAAAATATATATGTTGCTACACCCTTAAATTCCGCGTAACAGGTGTAATTTGTAACCTCCTCTATCCCACTCACCTCTAAAAACAATGGAGTAATTTTATTTTTTAATCTTTTATAAATATATATATGTGTGTGTGAGTGAGTGTGTGTGCATGTGAGTGTGTGTCCTTACGTGCGTGTATTTGTGTGCTCTTGTGTGTGTATGTGTGCGTGTGCACACACACATGCATACACACACACATATGGATTGTGATTAGGGATGGGCGAATGTTTCTAAAAATTCGAAATTTAAAACGAATTTTGATACATTCGTTCGTTCGAATCGAATTTCGAATGTTTATATAGCATTCTAACATTCTATTTTTGAATTTTCGTTTTAGAATTTTTCAATAAAATTCGAAAATATTTGTTCGAATAATAGAATGTTTAGCTATGTATTCATTCAATTTCAAAATGTAATAGTCGAATTCGAATGTGACATTCGAATTCGAATGTGACATTCAAATTTGAAATAGTATTTCTAGTCTACAACTGTGTTTAATAAATGTCCCATTCGAATTTGAAATAGTATTTCTAGTCTAATACTGTGATTTAAATGTGATATTCGATTCGAATGTGATATTCGATTCGAATGTGACATTTGAATTCAAAATAGTATTTCTAGTCTAATACTGTGTTTTATAAATGTAATATTCGAATTTGAATGTAACATTCGATTCAAATGTGATATTCGATTCGAATGTGACATTCGAAATAGTGTTTCTAGTCTACAATTATGTTTTATTAATGTAATATTCTAATGTAACATTCGAATTCGAATGTGACATTCGAATTCAAATTTGACATTCAAAAACTGTAAATAACGTTCGAAAATCGAATTTTTAAGAATATTCGTTCTTATCAACATTCTATTACGTAAATCGAATTTCTACAATAACATTCGTTCTAACATTCAAATTCGGATATAAACACATTCGCCCATCCCTGATTGTGATATGAATTTATTCTAGCCTGAACACTTTACTACAGATCTCTAAGCATGCTTTTTTTTCAGAGCTAGCATGTGTTGTGCTCGAGAGCAACATATAACTCACCACTTGTAATATGAGCAATACAGGGAGTGCAGAATTATTAGGCAAGTTGTATTTTTGAGGATTAATTTTATTATTGAACAACAACCATGTTCTCAATGAACCCAAAAAACTCATTAATATCAAAGCTGAATAGTTTTGGAAGTAGTTTTTAGTTTGTTTTTAGTTATAGCTATTTTAGGGGGATATCTGTGTGTGCAGGTGACTATTACTGTGCATAATTATTAGGCAACTTAACAAAAAACAAATATATACCCATTTCAATTATTTATTTTTCCAGTGAAACCAATATAACATCTCAACATTCACAAATATACATTTCTGACATTCAAAAACAAAACAAAAACAAATCAGTGACCAATATAGCCACCTTTCTTTGCAAGGACACTCAAAAGCCTGCCATCCATGGATTCTGTCAGTGTTTTGATCTGTTCACCATCAACATTGCGTGCAGCAGCAACCAAAGCCTCCCAGACACTGTTCAGAGAGGTGTACTGTTTTCCCTCCTTGTAAATCTCACATTTGATGATGGACCACAGGTTCTCAATGGGGTTCAGATCAGGTGAACAAGGAGGCCATGTCATTAGATTTTCTTCTTTTATACCCTTTCTTGCCAGCCACGCTGTGGAGTACTTGGATGCGTGTGATGGAGCATTGTCCTGCATGAAAATCATGTTTTTCTTGAAGGATGCAGACTTCTTCCTGTACCACTGCTTGAAGAAGGTGTCTTCCAGAAACTGGCAGTAGGACTGGGAGTTGAGCTTGACTCCATCCTCAACCCGAAAAGGCCCCACAAGCTCATCTTTGATGATACCAGCCCAAACCAGTACTCCACCTCCACCTTGCTGGCGTCTGAGTCGGACTGGAGCTCTCTGCCCTTTACCAATCCAGCCACGGGCCCATCCATCTGGCCCATCAAGACTCACTCTCATTTCTTCAGTCCATAAAACCTTAGAAAAATCAGTCTTGAGATATTTCTTGGCCCAGTCTTGACGTTTCAGCTTGTGTGTCTTGTTCAGTGGTGGTCGTCTTTCAGCCTTTCTTACCTTGGCCATGTCTCTGAGTATTGCACACCTTGTGCTTTTGGGCACTCCAGTGATGTTGCAGCTCTGAAATATGGCCAAACTGGTGGCAAGTGGCATCTTGGCAGCTGCACGCTTGACTTTTCTCAGTTCATAGGCAGTTATTTTGCGCCTTGGTTTTTCCAAACGCTTCTTGCGACCCTGTTGACTATTTTGAATTAAACGCTTGATTGTTCGATGATCACGCTTCAGAAGCTTTGCAATTTTAAGAGTGCTGCATCCCTCTGCAAGATATCTCACTATTTTTGACTTTTCTGAGCCTGTCAAGTCCTTCTTTTGACCCATTTTGCCAAAGGAAAGGAAGTTGCCTAATAATTATGCACACCTGATATAGGGTGTTGATGTCATTAGACCACACCCCTTCTCATTATAGAGATGCACATCACCTAATATGCTTAATTGGTAGTAGGCTTTCGAGCCTATACAGCTTGGAGTAAGACAACATGCATAAAGAGGATGATGTGGTCAAAATACTCATTTGCCTAATAATTCTGCACTCCCTGTAATATCGCACAAGTGAAGTAAAGGACGCTTTAATAAATGTTGGCCACATTGACATTCTCTGGTAAATCTCTTTTACCAGATTGTGAGCTATTCTTAGTGCAGAGTTGCAAAATAGAATGTGCTCCCCTTGTAAACTAGGCCTATATCCATTAAAGTAGCCAGTTAAAAAAGGGAATATATATATATATATATATATATATATATATATATATATATATATATATATATATATATATATATATATATATATACATACGGTATATTTTGTTACATTCAGTTGTACTATTGTATCTTTTGTAATTAACATGTGCTTTAATTTTTTGGGGCTCAGCACTTTATACAATAAGATAATTTCACTGATCTTTTTATATATTATTTAAAGGACTTTACTGGGTTTGTAAATTGGCATTTGTTTTATTTTGCATGTTTTACCATGAACATATGTTCAATTCCCTTAACTGTAATTTGATGTTTGTAATTTAAAGTTGAGCATCTTTTAACCACCTTTTATGTTAAGATTGTCAATTAAGCGTGTAGTAATACATAGAAGAGAATAAAAAAAAGATTTTTTATAGAAAATTCAAATTTAAAGGGCTTATATTTGTTCTTATTTTAATAGCACAATCTTATTTTTACTTGTTTTTCAAATTATATTTATTTCTTTAAAAAGAGAAGGAATAAAAAAAGCTTTCAAATGAAACGGGCTAAATCATGAATTTATTATGAAAATAGCAAATCTAAAATTGTAATACATTTTTGAAAGAATGCAAAATAATACAAATTTACAATTCTTATTAAAATAAGGAGAGAAATTTAAAATTAAATATGTTTTGACATTTTTTTTTCTACCTAACAGAAATAAGCATTCATCTTCCCTATTATATAATTACAAAATATATAGTAACTCTCACTACAGCATGGGATTTTGGATAACAATTAATGTATTTTTTTTCACAGCAACAAAGTAAATAGAAAAAAGACATTTATATGTTATAATGATTAGAGCCAGATTGTGGCTTTAAAGTAGTCTGTTTATTCTTAGTGATGTGGAGACACTTCTAAGCTCAGTGAAGACTGTCAGGGGGGTAAAACTGAGTGACAGGCCTCCTCCGCAGGGCTTCTCATGTGTCTTTTCACTTGAGTGCAGAAGTACTCTCGCGTCTTGTGTGGAATGCTGCCCACTGTGTGTCTACTACTACTACTTCATAAACAGAAATTAGTACAGACTCATGCTGTGAACATGTCATATGTGCGCTTGTGTGGTCAAAGAGGCATTTTCCTCTCTTCAGCTTTGATTTCCATGAGCGCTCATGAATAATTGCCATGTGTTATAGTCACTTTGGGTAAAACGTGATCTTTCATTAACACCTTACTGCCATTTCTTTTGAGTAATTACAACGGCAAGTTGATTTTGGCTGATAACTAGCGCTTAAAATATAATGTTTCCATTTACATTCATATAATATGTATGGTTAGGTGAATATATTTTAGTAGGTTTTGTAAAGCAAAATAGTATTTGTTTAGGTAAATTGTATTTACTAGATTTTGTGTATAGAGCTTGTATTTCAGGGCTGGGCTGTGCTTTTGGATCAGGTCAGATTTTTCAGCTGCATTGAATTAACATTGAATTAAAAGAAAGAGCACACTGACTTGGCTTATAAAAGTTACTTTTGCTCAGCTGCTTGCCTCGTCTTGAGCCTATAGGCTCCAGTTATCAAGCTGCAAAATCTTTTTTTGAACCTATGCAGGGTAGGTTAATTGTTGCAAGCTACGTTAAGAAGTAGTGGACACATTGCAACCACTTAATAACCTCTCCACAACCTCAGTGACAGCTAAAACATCCAAACTCATTTTTTTCATCGTAATTGACAGACCCTGCTCTTGCTCAATAAGTAGAATGAGAGCAGTGACCAGCACTGCACAAGGATTTCCTTGTGCAGTGTTAAATGAGTGCAGCGCACGGCTTTATTGGGGACCAATATCTGGAGACTAGTCCTGGGTATAGGCAGCAAAAGGGCCCTAAATGTAGCCCCTGTGCCACTTTGGGGGACATGTGGTCCCTCATTGGAATGAAGGGTCAGTTAACCATGTGTTTCTACTAACATGTCTGTAACTAGATTTAGAATAATTGATGAGTAAAGACTTCAAAACCTTGTCTGTAAACATGTCTCTGCCAACAATTAATCTATTTTCAACTGATTATATAGCAGGATTAGAGTATTAATAGAATGAAGATGAAACTGTATCCTTCTTGGCAAAATAATAAATGTAGACACCTATGAAACCCCTAATGTGAAAGACAAAATGTTACTCTTTTAAATGAGAGGTGAAATACCTTGTAGAACTCATAGGGTTCAGAAATAATGATAAATTCATTTAAAAAAGTTTAAAGAAATGAAATGTATTGATCAAGAAAAGTGCACAAACATCTACCAGAAATAAACAATCAACAGCTGAATCCTCTGAATTCTCTTTATGTAAATATATATAAATGCTATATTTTTTGTGTCTGAGGAAGCGGCTAAAACCCGAAACGTTACACTATTAAATTGGTGACGATTTACAAAAATCCTGGTGAGTTCATTCTTTCACTATTTGCAGATGTTTGTTACTTGGAAACACCCTGGGTACTGATTGGAGTGCTGGCCCTCTTGGAACTATTATATATATATATATATATATATATATATATATATATATATATATATATATATATATATATATATATATATATATATATATATATATATATATATATATATATATATATATGACTAGATACTTGCTTTAGAGTTAAACAAAGTGAGGGTAGCAATAAAAGTATATATTGTATTTGGTGTCAGCTCTTCACTGATATTATTGTGTTCAGAATACTTTTTTTTGGTCCCCCCCTGAAGCCTCTTTGCAAATTCCGATATATGTGCTGTTATGCCTAAAATAATAATAATAATTATCATAATAATAAGTATTATCATTCTTAGTTGTGCACTATATAGACATACTGCTAGGGTGTATATCATGTCTCCAGAATGTTCCCCAGTGTCTTGAAATCTATTTTGCTTAGTTAAAGGCATTTGAAAAACAGGTGTTTTCGCATTTTACAGTTTTATCAGGTGGATACTGCACTAGCCCAGGAGTTTTACATGTGATTTATATGCTCTTTGTGCAAATTGATGTTTGGGTAGATGCGTTCTATATAGCAAGGGGACTCACCTAAGAGGATGCATTCTGCCAAATTTTAAGCTCACTTGATGCAGCAACATAAAATACTGTTTATCAGTAGAGAAGTCTTTAATCCCTTGTCATATATGCAGGGAACATCTGTGTTATATAATGATCAGCTAGGAAAAAGGGTATACTGCCTTTGCCTTCTTAGTATAAAGTGCTATAGAAGTGACTGCAGAGAACTGCTCATGTGTAGCAGAACTACAGTCTGACAGGCATGAAAAATAACTGGGCTGATCTGCACTTGTTTTTTGTGGAACTGAAGCCTTTTAAAGTAGTTTGGAGGCAAAGATTTGGCACCAGAGCATGTCATACTGATTTGCTAAGTGTTGAAGGAAGAATTTACGCAAGTAAGCAGTAGATCAGAATGTTGAAAGTTCATTTTGGCCAAAAAAAGTATTTTTTTCTCTATCAATCATTATTTATTTTTTCAAAAGTGGAGTTCAAAGATTTCAATGGGAATCATTAATCAAATCTATTATCTATTGTTACATTAAAATATTAGATTGCCCCATTCGACATTTAATAGCAGAATTAATGTAGAGGGAAACATTAGTTCCATCATTCAATGTGAAACTACAGACCATCCATATCAATTACAATCAGTCTCCTGATGTTCAGCTTACTTGAGAACCTATCTAGTTTACCAGGATCCGCCCCCCTCTTGACTTTCTTGCACATATGGGCTTGCTGCCTCTGTTATCTTGCTATTATCTCATTTGCTACTGAGAACTAATCATATCCACCATATAATTCTCTGTAAAGCTGTCTGTCTGAGGAAATGATCCCTTCATATTTTTTAGTTGAGCACTTATTGGGTTTAAACACATAGGGGTATATATTTTTTTACCGCTCTTGAACGTAAACCGCGCTCAAGTTAAATCATACGCGCTCCAATGCACTGGTATGAAAAGTTGAAAGTAAAAACTTAGCTCAAGAGTGAAAGACTCAGACGCACTAACATCTGTAGCTTGGACATTTCCACTGTACTTACTCCCTTTCCCCATAGACTTCTATGGAACGTGCTAAAAAGGGCTTTTCTTTTTATCACTCATGCACTAACCCAAGATGAGCTAGAACATATGCGCTAAAGCTGAAGGTGTGTTAGGGAAACGTCAAATACCAATGTTCTTCACTTAGAAGAAAATGTTCTTTTTTTTAAAATATTTATTTAGATATATTTGTAAAATATATCTATACCTATATATCTATACAGATAGATAGATAGATATTGTATACAAAGGTATACCTTGCTCGTACAGTGGGATAGGGACTGGAGCGTCGCTGTAAAGTGAAAACCGCCATAAAGTGAAACAAGGCAGTTTTAGCTTTCTTTTCACTTGCCAGTGTGTTTAAAAACTTGAAAACATGTTTGAACTAACAAATATTAGGTATGCAATCGAGCTAAGTTTAGTTTAACACTAGCATAGTACAGTACAGTATTCAATTAGTATTTATTAAAAACTGTACATCTCTTGTAAAATAGTAGTAACATTTGTTAGACTACAACACTGGGATACAGAGTGCACTGCAATACTGTAAACAGACCGAACGGTGCATAACAAAATGGTGCCAGTCGCCTTTTTCGCATTCTCAAGATGAGTACAGTACTGTCAATTTCCTTGGAGGTTAAACTTTAGCTCCATATTAGTGCTGTATTAGTAAAGCACTGTAAAGGGAGGTATACCTGTACAGATATATAAAAATGTATATATATTTTTAAAAATATTAATTAAATGCTCAGTTCGGGATAAACATTCCCTAAATCATCAACCAAACTGTATTACCCCCATGCTATTATTGGTCGCATTTATTAATGGTAATAAAACCAATTATTGCAAAATTGATTAAACTTTTCAATTATAACCTGGAGGCAATCGAGTCCTTGAATTTACCTCAAACATAAGAGGTCATGGCCCACATTTCAGGAACTGTTATGGAGACCTCACCAGTTGGATACGCCCTAAGCATTGTTTAGGGCAATAAAGGAACCCTCCTGACCTTCATACACATGGGGAGGAGAACCGGAGGCTGGCACCTATGGTGTGTTGCACCTCCCATCAGCCTGACTAGCACTGCGCCCAAAGGTTGTTAAATATACAGGGCCGAGACCTCCTGCTGCTAGAGAGTACAAAGGTACTCCAACCCATAAGGGGCCTCAAAACTGTTGGCACAAACCAACAAGAGTCAAGGGGAGACCAACATTTAAGTGCACAGTCTTACAAAAAGCTAGCTTAAATAACCCTACCCCAGACGTGACTTCTACAGGAACCTTCAGGAAGCCGTTTCACTCAAGCTGCCAAGAAATAACAAATAAGGGTGAGATGATGTACAACCGGAAAAGCCTTTAGCAGGAAGAGAAAGAGAAGCTTCCTGCATCCCCTTTTAACACAGCAGGTAAGTCACTCCCCTTCACCTGAAACAATATGGCCAAGGGGAGACCAACATTTAAGTGCATGGTCTTACAAAAGGCTAGCTTAAATAACCCTAGCCCAGATGGGACTTCTATAGGAACCTTCAGGAAGCCATTTCACTCAAGCTGCCAAGAAATAACAAATAAGGGTGAGATGATGTACAACTGGAAAAGCCTTTAGCAGGAAGAGAAAGAGAAGCTTCCTGCATCCCCTTTTAACACAGCAGGTAAATCACTCCCCTTCACCTGCAACAATATGGCCAGAACCTTCACACAGTTCTTCTCTGTGAAACTCACAGTTGGGCAAAAAGAGGCTGCTCCTAGGTGGTAACTCACCATAGAACAAGCCACTGAGCTGTTCTTCGTTCCTGGTAGAGCGTTTCTCTTTCTGTATACATTTGAATTACATTATACATTATATTATACATTTGAAGTCTCACTTAGGGTGATGGAGGAAACCTGACATGGACTCCTTGTCCAATGTGCTTAGAGGAATATGGCTGTACCTCAATGACAAGGTCCGTAGAAGACTGGAACGATTCTCTGGGGTTGCCATGTTCCTTGTTCAGAGGTGAGTTGCCTGGTATTTTGGCCTGGACTGACCTTACTAGGAGAGATCAAACTGATGTACTTCAGAAAATTTATCCTCTGTAAAAAACTAAATTGGGCTAAAAGAGGATACTCTTAGGTGGTAACTCGCCATAGAACAAGCCGATGAGCTGTTGTTGGTTCCTGTTAGAGCACTTCTATTTCTGTATGCAGTTAAGCACCTTGTCATATGCCATATCCCTTAAAAACCCTCTGCTTTTTCTTTGTGGACTGAAGCAGATTACCAAGTCAGGAACCTTGTCCTATTGCGGCATAATACATGTGGCCATTTCTGGTGATTTTTTTGCAACTTTTTTGCCACCATAATTGAAATAGACATTAGTTTAATTTCCATAGAACAAGTTTCACGTAGTGGCATTCAGGAATCCATTCTGTGCTAGTGAGACCTGTCCTTTGCTGTACTCTTCAGTCCAGCTATGCTTGAAAGCTGCCCAGAGTATCAATGCAATGGCATGAGGGAGTCTATGTTTACAACAGATTCTTGAAGCGCAAAAGTTGGGATTAATTTGCAAATCCTTTCCTCAGCTCCAGTACAAAAACTGGTAGTTGAGGTTTTCTTTGTAAACAATGATTATAAGTGCATGTTTTAGCTTACATAATGTTTAGCTTACATAAGTACTGTCCGCATTTATCATTGCACAATCATTTCTGGTGAAATGCTTGTGCAATGCCACCCTCTGTTCACTGGGGATTTAGAGAAGATCTTTCGTGAAGTACATCAGTCTGATCCACCCTAGTAGGGTCAGTCAAGATGATTTCAATCCGCAACCTAAAAGGTGGCGGACAGGCTAAGGAGCAGCAGTCTTATGGCGAGCCTGAAATTGGGCCTCCGAAGCAGCATTTGCTGCTTTGTAAATGGAGCCCTTATTGTCTATAAAACAATGAAAGCTACCATGTTGTAACTCTGGTTACCTTCACTGTTGTGGCCAATTAGGGACAGTTATAAATAGGTCACTAGAGTGTGCAGCCAATGTCTGTGTGGAATATAACAGTTTTCTGCACTTCCATTTCCAACAGGAACTGAAAAGCTCACAATTTCAGAATGGAATTACAGGGGAAAGGGACAAAATAAATAATGAAAGTAAAATGCTTTCCGCTCCCACTATGTGTTTATTCGGCAGAATTTCACAAGAGGCTACGAGTATCACAATAGCCTGTACCGGAAAAACTTTGGTGGACAGAATGGTATTTGTGTTGACAGACACAAAAAATAAGTGGTTGAGGGTCAGCATACTGGGGTGCATTAGAGGAGGAACAAGAACACATCTCACCATTTTCCAGCAACAAGTTTTTTCAGTAAGGTATTAGTTAGTGCACTATATAGTTCTATAAAAGGTTTGTCCAGGATTTTGTTTTTCTCTTATATCTGCATTAATAAATGCATGTTGCTTAAAAATGGAATAATGGTAATATAAAATCAATCCTTGCTGGTTCAGTCAACTTAAATAGTTAAGATTAAAGGATACTATATAAAACAAAATTAAATGTATAACAATTGAGCTTTAGGTTGAGCAAGCTTAGTGTATGTTCCCCACCATCTTGCATTTTATAGTATATTCCCAGTGTTATTTTAAAAACAACTAAAAATATGTCCAGAAACACATGGCCACATCAAGAAAACCACCTAGTCACATCTTTAGAAAGCAATGACCTCCTCATAATCCTCCCAAACTAAACCCATAACAATGTTAGGCCCCACCCCTAGGGCACCTAGATTACATTACAATGTCAAATTTATCCAATTTGGAGAGCTTCATCCTTATTTTTTTCACCTAGATTACATTGTCAGCCTTCTGGTCATGGATATTGAACCAAAAATGTTGGGTCGGTGTGCTGTTATATGGCTATACAGAAATAAAGTATATTAAACGATTAATTGTATTTACATTATCCATAACTTCTGATAGCCCTGTTATTCACAGGTACAACTCATTTTTATGGTCTTGTTTTAGCCCCTAGGGGATAAATTTATCATGGTGCGGACAGAAATGATCGGCTATAGCAGATCATGTCTGCGGCACATTGATAAATGCTGACAGCATACGCTGTCTGCATTTATCATTGCACCAGCAGTTCTTGTGAACTGCTGGTGCAATACCACCCCCTGCAGATTTGCGGCCCCATAGCAGGGGGTTTCAATCAACCCGATCATATTCGATCGGACTGATTGCTCTCCGCCACCTCAGAGGTGGCGGACGAGTTAAGGAGCAGCGGTCTTAGGAAGCAGCATCTTTCATCACATCTGCTGCCTGTGTTGAAACACTTGAAAGTGATGCAGCAAAGCTGTAAAAAGTTGACTAGAAAATATCCCCTGAATATCTCTATGTAAAAAAGAAAGACTTCAAATATTACTCAGTAGCCACATCCCATTGTAAAGGACTTCTAAGCAGCAAATCAGTATGCCTGTCCCGGGACAGCTAAGGGAGTGAGCTTACATGCACACTCATCTTATTTCCCTATTCAGTTTAAGGATGTTTACTATGAAATCTCATGAGAGTGAAGTCAAATCTCATGAGATCACAGTAAAAGAGTTCATGACCTCAGCACTGCTGATGCTGATTGGCTGCTGTTAATGTCTTCATTTTTTTTTTTTTTTACCTGCAGCTGGACAACAGCTGAGTATAACTCTTTACACAGAACTTACTCTGTTGATCTGAGAAAGTTGAGAGGTAAAATATCTTCCTTTTTTACATAGAGCTGCTCATGTGATATTTTCCTGTCAGCTTTTTACAGTTATACTGCATCAGTTTCAAGTGATTTAGCATATGAGTATTATGTCCCTTTAAGGACCAGATCACAAGTGGAGCACTTTCTAACGATCCAGCTCAAGTGATTTAATTCTAATAGATTCTGCATTGATCATCAGGCTGCATTTAAATTCTATTTTTCAAAAGGAATTTGTATATTTATGGAACTCATTAAAGTAATCTAGATCATCCTACAACTTGTTATTTCACTCATGGGTGACGCAGATGCTTAATGAACAAAATGTCTCTGGATTTTTTCTACATGTTGGCGATTGTGCTAATCTTCTAAAATTACTGTAAATCTGTATATCAGAAAAACATTACACTTATTTTCCACTGTCGAAAGTCTTTACGTATTGTAGAAAAACGCAAAATGATTGTGTGTTATTCCCTATGAGCTAGATTTTAATGCATTTTCACAGTTGTTACTTGGATATCAAGGTCTTTTCTTGTATCTGGATATCAAAAACATTCATCTTCATACTCGTCATATTTCCTTATACTTTGTAGCAAAAAAGCAAATGCTAGCTAATAATATGCATTCTGCAGTGGTCATAAAAGTCGTTCCATTTCTAGTTACCAAATATAATTGCTGATAAATGTCAAAGCCATTTAATAAAGGGTACAAGTGATTTTCTTTCTTTTAACTATTTCATTGCTGATTATTTCTAGCAAACCACACGATGGTGAATATAACTCAAGCTCATTTCATCAATAAGTATATCACTCGTGTGTCATTTCTGAAGATGTACAGAATTTTCAGAAATTATTATTGTGGTTCGATTGAACTAAAAAGAACAGTAAAGGGCCATTAAAGTCAAAATGAAAGGTACATGATTCAGATAGATCATATAATTTAAAAACATGTTTGAATATATTTCCATTGTCAAAACGTCCACATTCTTTTTATTTGCACAGCTCTTTTTCTAAATCTCTAGTTCCTACTGAGCATGTGCAAAAGTGCACAGTATTTATGCATATTCATTTTGTGATAGGCTGATGGATGTCACATGATACAGGAGGAGGGAAATTTGGATTAACTTTGAAATTTGCCAGAAATGTATTGTGCATTTGTCAATTAATAAATTAATAAATTCTCCTGTATTTAGTAGTTCTTTAAAGTTATTTTTTTTTTATATATATGCATCAGAAAGAAGTCACTATATTGCAAAAGATATGCATACAAAACTTTATGCACATATTAACACACACACACACACACATATATATATATATATATATATATATATATATATATATATATATATATATATATATATATATATATATATATATATATAGGCATATCCGTATATACTTACTGGGAACACACAGTTCCCATAGACTGCAATGTAAAGGCACTTTTCAGTGCTGTTTTCACCTGCCACTTTTAGCCCCTAAAAACTGCTTTGTGCAACACTATTCATAATTTTGGGCCCAATTGGGGGACATTTATAAAATTAACCAGAGATCTAATCTCTAGTTCATTTTATGACACAATCACCAAACACTTGTAATGGATGATTATTTATCGTGCGCCCGCAAACTGGCTAATTTCCCCGTTAGCGGACACAAGATAAATTAGCGATCCACATGCAATTTGGCCCATTGTGTGCACAATTTAGCAAATCATAGCCATGCTTTAGCTGAATTGGACACACAATTTAGAAAAGCGTGTGCACAAGTAAATAGATGTAAAATCAGGGTTCCGAAAAATACAGGCCAAGTTTAAATCACATTCTCACACTGTAAAATGCTGCGTCCTTTTCCAGTTTTCCTCAGAGATGTGCCAGCTTCCTTTTAAAGGGACAGTCAACACCAGAATTTTTGTTGTTTTAAAAGATAGATAATCCCTTAAAGGGATATAAAACCCAAATTGTTTCTTTCATGATTCAGAAAGAACATGTGATTTTAACCCCTTAATTACCGGACCATTTTTCAATTTTCTTACCCTTAATGACAATGGCTATTTTTACATTTCTGCGGTGTTTGTGTTTAGCTGTAATTTCCCTCTTACTCATTTACTGTACCCACACATATTATATACCGTTTTTCTCGCCATTAAATGGACTTTCTAAAGATACCATTATTTTCATCATGTCTTATAATTTACTACAAAAAAAATAATAAAATATGAGGAAAAAATGGAAAAAAACACACTTTTTCTAACTTTGACCCCCAAAATCTGTTACACATCTACAATCACTAAAAAACACCCATGCTAAATAGTTTCTAAATTTTGTCCTGAGTTTAGAAATACCCAATGTTTACATGTTCTTAGCTTTTTTTGCAAGTTATAGGGCCATAAATACAAGTAGCACTTCGCTATTTCCAAACCACTTTTTTCAAAATTAGCGCTAGTTACATTGGAACCCTGATATCTGTCAGGAATACCTGAATATCCCTTGACATGTATATATTTTTTGTTAGAAGACAACCCAAAGTATTGATCTAGGCACATTTTGGTATATTTTATGCCACCATTTCACCGCCAAATGCGAGCAAATAAAAAAAAAACTTTACATTTTTCACAATTTTAGGTTTCTCACTGAAATTATTTACAAACAGCTTGTGCTATTATGGCACAAATTGTTGTAAAAGCTTCTTTGGGATCCCCTTTGTTCAGAAATAGCAGACTTATATGGCTTTGGCATTGCTTTTGGTAATTAGAAGGCCGCTAAATGCTGCTGCGCACCACACGTAAATTATGCCCAGCAGTGAAGGGGTTAATTAGGTAGGTTGTAGGGAGCTTTCAGGGTTAATTTTAGCTTTAGGGTAGAGATCAGCCTCCCACCTGACACATCCCACCCCCTGATCCCTCCCAAACAGCTCTCTTCCCTCCCCCACCCCACAAATGTCCCCGCCATCTTAAGTACTGGCAGAAAGTCTGCCAGTACTAAATAAAAGGAGTTTTTTTTTTTTTTTTTAATAAAAAAAATAAAATATTTTAGCTGTGATGGACTCCTGCCTTAGCCCCAACCTCCATGATCCCCCCCCCAGCTCTCTAACCCTCTCCCCTATCTAATTGCGGCCATCTTGGGTACTGGCAGCTGTCTGCCAGTACCCAATTTTCCCCAAAAACAAAAGTATTTTTTCCTCTTTTGGAATTTTTTATGTTTTCTGTAGTGTAGCAGCCCCCTACAATACCCCTATCCCCCTCCCAGATCCTTTTATATTATTATTTTTTTAAAATTTCCCCCCCCCCCCTCTTCCCTCCTCATTGGTGTCAGTGGCCAGCTAATGCACGCGCCCCCTGCACGCTCCCGGCACCCGGCGTGCACATTGCACTTCTAGGAACCGGATGCCGGGTAGCGATGGGCCGCCCACCCGCCTCCCTGTTACGCTCCCACCCACCAACGAACCGGCACCATCGCTACCGGTGCAGAGAGGGCCACAGAGTGGCTCTCTCTGCATCGGAGTCTTCTAAAAAGGTATTGCAGGATGCCTCCATATGGAGGCATCACTGCAATACCCTGAGAGCTGCTGGAAGCGATTGCGATCGCTTCCAGCACTCTGTTAGACAACTGACGTACCAGGTACGTCCATTGTCATTAACTGCTTGTTAATGCATGACGTACCTGGTACGTCCGTTGTCATTAAGGGGTTAAACAACTTTCTAATTTGCTTCATTCTCTTGATATCCTTTGCTGAAAAGCATATCTAGATAGCATCAGTAGTTGCTGATTGATTGCTGCACATAGATGCTTTGTGTGATTGGCTCACCCATGTGCATTACTATATCTTCAACAAAGGATATCTAAAGAATAAAGCAAATTAGATAATAGAAGTAAATTGGAATGTTGTTTAAAATTGTATTCTCTACCTGAATCATGACATAAATATTTTGGGTTTAGTGTCCCTTTAATTACCAATTCCCCAGTTTTGCATAACCAACACAGTTATAATTATACAAGTTTTACCTCTGTAATTACCTTGTATCTAAGCCTTAGCAGACTGCCCCCTTATTTCAGTTCTTTTGACAGACTTGAATTTTAGCCAATCAGTGCTTACTCCATGGTAAATTCACGTGCATGAGCTCAATGTTATCTATATGAAACACGTGAACTAATGCCCTCTAGTAGTGAAAAACAATCAAAATGCATTTAGAGGCAGTCTTAAAGGTCTAAGAAATTAGCATATGAACCTCCTAGGTTTAGCTCTCAACTAAGAATACCAAGAGAATAAAGCAAAATTGGTGATAAAAGTAAATTGGAAAGTTGTTTAACATTACATGCCCTATGTGAATCATGAAAGTTTTTTTGGGACTTGACTGACCCTTCTAGATTTTTACGCACATATACTGAGACTTAGGCCTCTATTTAACAAGCTCCATAAGGAGCTTGATGGCCCCGGTTTATGGCGAGTCGCCAGAAACAGCAGTTATTGAAGCAGCGGTCACAAAGACCGCTGCTCCATAACCTGTGCGCCTGCTCTGAGACATCGAGTACGATCGGGTTGATTGACACCCCCCTGCTGGCGGCCTATTGTCCACGAGTCTGCAGGGGGCGGCGTTGCACCAGCAGCTCTTGTGAGCTCCTGGTGCAATGCTGAATACGGCAAGCGTATTGCTCGCCGTATTCAGCGAGGTCTGTCCGACAGACCTTGATAACTTGGGGTCTTAATCTGCTGCATTGTGCATTTTACGAATGGCTGTCAGGATGTTTAATAAAAGTGTTAATCTGGTGCACATTTTGGATAAATCATACAGTGATTTGCTAAAGTCACGGGCATGTTTTGCTAAATTGTACTCGTGTTTAGTGAATCGTGTGCATAATTTATTTAAAAAAAATAAAGTGGCACCAACGGGGTCCATAGTTTTTGAACTACTTTCATGCAAAAAAAAATATATATAATACATTTACACAGCACACTGACATATGCACAGACATTTTAAAGTTTTAATGCCCCTTTAAGTTGTTCTTCTTTTTCTGGTCAGCTTCTATGATTACACCATTTAAGCATAATAATCACCCAGCAACAGGAAGCGAGAATAGCAAATTAGTTATGGAGGAGTTATCATGATTATGCACAGCCTGATAAACACCTATTGTGATTCTTGCATGAATTGACAGATCCATTATAGCTAATTTCAGCATTATTATCAGTCGATCATAGACTATTGTCTTCTTTATTGCTTGTTCCAGTTAAAAGCAGATCTACTTGTTAGATGTGATGGGAAGATAGCGTGAGTAATAAGGCCGAGACAAATACTGCTATAATATTACACTAGAATGGCATTCATTAGTGCAGGCTAAGAGTAATTATTATTTCTTTTGTTTACAGATGTGAGTCTCAGTGGAACAAACCACTGATTTCAGTTCTGGTTGCATTTGATGTTGATCAATACATTAGTTGAAAAAAAAACCCTGATGCCCCTGTTTCCGCTCCTTAGCTGGTCTGCCTGCTCTGAAGCTGTGGACATCAATCCACCTGTATGATCGGGCTGAATTTGACACCCCCTGCTAGCGGCGATGGGCTGCGAATCTGCAGGGGGCGGCATTGCACAAGCAGTTCACTAGAACTGTTTGTGCAATTATAAATGCTGACAGCATATGCTGTTGGCATTCATCAATGTCTGTCGAACATGATCCGCTGAGCGGATCATGTCGGACAGACCGATGATAAATCGGCCCCTATTTCTTCATTATTTATAGGGACAGTAAACACTTTAAAATTGTAATATTAAATGTTTACTTATATGCATATATTGTGAACCCTTGCACATGCTCAGTTGGTCAGAGTTGGTGCCTCAGAAAGTGCGCTTTTAAAAAAATGGTTGCGCACTTTTAGTTAGTGTAGGGCCTCCTAGCCCAGAGCGCACCTAAGGATTAGGGCCCTTAGGATCTGAGTGTGTCTGTGTGAGTGGTTGCAACTTGTTGCAGTTAATGATGTGGGGCTTTTCTCTTACATTTTTAGGTGTAAAATGGAGATTCTTCCTCCTCTTTTTTTCCCTGTAGGTTTCTGAAGCTTGCTCTCCCTCACTCCTTTTAAGAAGGTCTAAGGCTGGAGGAGGGTTAGTCAACCTATCTCTGTAAGTTCGAGGACTGTAGTATCTGGCTGCCCAGGTTTCAGCATGCAGTATGACTCGCTGACCTTGGACCTACGGGTTTGTAGTTTTGTTTGGGCAATTGGTCTTTGCCCTGGCTGCAGACAGAGTAGGTGAGTGATAGCCATTGCACGAGAGGGGAAGTCACCAGGTACAAGCCTGACGGTACCCCTCCTGGGTTTGTCGCAGGACAAAGAGCTCTTTTAGGCATGCCTCTGTCAGTAGCATGGTAGCTGGGCAATGCTTAATGTCAGTGAACTGGTCCTACAACTATATTTGCAAGGGTTAGCTATTTAGGACCTGATTGCGCCAACTTGTTTTGTGTACATTTACTGAGCAAATCAGGAGAGGGATACACAATCACTGGCTGCATACTTCTCAGGACCCGCTCAGGAGTGTGCCTGGTGCGTACACATGTCTTTATTGTATTTATGCTCCTTTAATGTCACTGACCCGGGCTTGTGTCTATCTTTGCAGGGATAAGCTATTTATGATCCAATTGCGCCATCTTGGTTTGTTTACATTTGATAAAATGGTAATCCTGATGGTTTGTGTGTGACAGTAAGTACGACCCATGGGTCTTTAACCTCCCATATTTGTTTTATGTTGTTATTTGCTCTGATTATTTGGTTTTGGGTAGTTAGTTTATCACAGCTCAGGATGATAGGGTGTTTTATCTATTATGAAGTGAATTGGAAAGTTGTTTATGATTGGTTGCGCTATATGAATAATAAAAGTTTAACTTAAATATAACTTTATTTATTTATTTTGCACACTTTTCTTATAATTCAAATTTAAAAAGTTTAGGTTTTACAGTTTTGAGATTTGCAGACTTCACAAGCTGATGTCTGTCACATATCTGTCCCTAATTGGTCTCACTAAAGGTTAAAACAAAATAAAAGTGGCTAGCAGTTTCTGCACTAGTTACTAGTCTAGAGTGGCTCAAATAAGGGTGATGGGTGGAGTTTGGCTTTTAAAAAACAAATGCAGCAAACAAGGTGTTAATGGATTCAAACTAAATGATGTGCTGGTACTGGATCGGAGGTTATAGAAGGTGGGAACAGCTGGGGAGAGCATTCTGCTCAGGTAGTGTGGGAGCTTCCCAGAAAAGCTCTTAAACACAAGGCTGGAAAGATGGAGGGTGCGTCTGGATTCCAGCAACAGCCAGTTTAGTTATTTTAGTATGTCACAATGGTGGGTCCTGTAGTTACATTGTAGCACAAAGCGGCAGAACGAGTTATACAATGTATTAAGTTTATTTAGGTGAGTTTGCGGTGCAGGTGCATATACTACGTCCCCATAATCCATGATAGGCATCAGCATTTGCTGTACAATCTTTTCCTTTACTGTAGGGCTGAGGCAGGATTTGTTTCTGTACAGGGCACCTAGTTTTTGATTGAGCTTAGATGAACGTTTTTCTATGTGGAGGTCAAAAGATAGATTGGGGTCTAACAACATACCCAAGCATTTGAAAGAGTAGTGTGCAATTTGATTTTGTTTTGATGCGTAGATGGGAATTTTGTAGTTTGTGTATAATTAAGGTAACATTCCAAAGATCATTGTGACAGTTTTGTCAGTGTTTAGAAAGAGTTTGGTTTTTGAGATCCACTTTTCTAACTCTGTGAACTGGCCTTGGAGCACTGCCTCAAGCTGCGGCAAATCGGATTTGTTTGCATAGATTTGCAAACATTTGGCAGATCATTTATAAATAATGGGGCCGAGAATGGAATCTTCGGGAACACCACACGTGACTGGGAGAGAGAGGGAGTCACTGTCAGAAATGGAGACACACTGTGATCGATCTGATACATATGATCGAAACCAGGTTAGTTTTAGTTTGAGCAGTAGTATGTCGTGGTCTACTGTGTCAAAGGCCTTTGCAAAATCAAGGAAAATAGCTCCAGTTAGGTCTCCTTGTTCCATGCCAGTTTGGATGTTGTTGCAAACTTTTAGGAGAGCAGTTGTAGTGGAGTGATTCGGGCTAAAACCTGATTGAACAGTGTTCAGATCGTTAGATTGTTGGTAATACTCACATAGTTGCGTATAAACGCATTTTCTTTCATGTAATTAGCAAGAGTCCATGAGCTAGTGACGTATGGGATATACATTCCTACCAGGAGGGGCAAAGTTTCCCAAACCTCAAAATGCCTATAAATACACCCCTCACCACACCCACAAATCAGTTTTACAAACTTTGCCTCCTATGAAGGTGGTGAAGTAAGTTTGTGCTAGATACTACGTTGATATGCGCTCCGCAGCAGGTTGGAGCCCGGTTTTCCTCTCAGCGTGCAGTGAATGTCAGAGGGATGTGAGGAGAGTATTGCCTATTTGAATTCAATGATCTCCTTCTACGGGGTCTATTTCATAGGTTCTCTGTTATCGGTCGTAGAGATTCATCTCTTACCTCCCTTTTCAGATCGACGATATACTCTTATATATACCATTGCCTCTACTGATTCTCGTTTCAGTACTGGTTTGGCTTTCTACTACATGTAGATGAGTGTCCTGGGGTAAGTCTTATTTTCTGTGACACTCTAAGCTATGGTTGGGCACTTTTATATAAAGTTCTAAATATATGTATTCAAACATTTATTTGCCTTGACTCAGGATGTTCAAACATTCCTTATTTCAGACAGTCAGTTTCATATTTGGGATAATGCATATGAATACATTTTTTTCTGTTTCCGGCGTCATACGTGTCGCCGGAAGTTGCGTCATTTTTGACGTTTTTTTGCGCCAAAAGTGTCGGCGTTCCGGATGTGGCGTCATTTTTGGCGCCAAAAGCATTTAGGCGCCAAATAATGTGGGCGTCTTTTTTGGCGCTAAAAAATATGGGCGTCACTTTTGTCTCCACATTATTTAAGTCTCATTATTTATTGCTTCTGGTTGCTAGAAGCTTGTTCACTGGCATTTTTTCCCATTCCTGAAACTGTCATTTAAGGAATTTGATCAATTTTGCTTTATATGTTGTTTTTTCTATTGCAAGATGTCCCAGATTGACACTGAGTCAGAAGATACTTCTAGAAAAACGCTGCCTGGTGCTGGATCGACCAAAGTTAAGTGTATCTGCTGTAAACTTGTGGTATCTGTTCCTCCAGCTGTTGTTTGTAATGAATGTCATGACAAACTTGTTAATGCAGATAATATTTCCTTTAGTAATGTTACATTACCTGTTGCTGTTCCGTCAACATCTAATACTCAGAGTGTTCCTGTTAACATAAGAGATTTTGTTTCTAAATCCATTAAGAAGGCCATGTCTGATATTCCTCCTTCTAGTAAACGTAAAAGGTCTTTTAAAACTTCTCATTTTTCAGATTAATTTTTAAATGAACATCATCATTCTGATTCTGATAATGGTTCCTCTGGTTCAGAGGATTCTGTCTCAGAGGTTGATGCTGATAAATCTTCATATTTATTCAAAATGGAATTTATTCATTCTTTACTTAAAGAAGTCTTAATTGCATTAGAAATAGAGGATTCTGGTCCTCTTGATACTAAATCTAAACGTTTAAATAAGGTTTTTAAATCTCCTGTAGTTATTCCAGAAGTTTTTCCTGTCCCTGATGCTATTTCTGAAGTAATCTCCAGGGAATGGAATCATTTGGGTAATTCATTTACTCCTTCTAAACGTTTTAAGCAATTATATCATGTGCCATCTGACAGATTAGAGTTTTGGGACAAAATCCCTAAAATTGATGGGGCTATCTCTACTCTTGCTAAACGTACTACTATTCCTACGGCAGATAGTACTTCCTTTAAGGATCCTTTAGATAGGAAGATTGAATCCTTTCTAAGAAAAGCTTACTTATGTTCAGGTAATCTTCTTAGACCTGCTATATCTTTAGCGGATGTTGCTGCAGCTTCAACTTTTTGGTTAGAAGTTTTAGCGCAACAAGTAACAGATCATAATTCTCATAGCATTGTTAATCTTCTTCAACATGCTAATAACTTTATTTGTGATGCCATCTTTGATATCATTAGAGTTGATGTCAGGTATATGTCTCTAGCTATTTTAGCTAGAAGAGCTTTATGGCTTAAAACTTGGAATGCTGATATGTCTTCTAAGTCAACTGTGCTTTCCCTTTCTTTCCAGGGTAATAAATTATTTGGTTCTCAGTTGGATTCTATTATCTCAACTGTTACTGGAGGGAAAGGAACTTTTTTACCACAGGATAAAAAATCTAAAGGTAAATTTAGGTCTAATAATCGTTTTCATTCCTTTCGTCACAATAAGGAACAAAAGCCTGATCCTTCACCCACAGGAGCGGTATCAGTTTGGAAACGATCTCCAGTCTGGAATAAATCCAAGCCTTTTAGAAAACCAAAGCCAGTTCCCAAGTCCACATGAAGGTGCGGCCCTCATTCCAGCCCAGCTGGTAGGGGGCAGATTACGTTTTTTCAAAGAAATTTGGATCAATTCAATTCACAATCTTTGGATTCAGAACATTGTTTCAGAAGGGTACAAAATTGGCTTCAAGATAAGGCCTCCTGCAAAGAGATTTTTTCTTTCCCGTGTCCCAGTAAATCCAGCGAAAGCTCAAGCATTTCTGAAATGTGTTTCAGATCTAGAGTTGGCTGGAGTAATTATGCCAGTTCCAGTTCTGGAACAGGGGCTGGGGTTTTATTCAAATCTCTTCATTGTACCAAAGAAGTAGAATTCCTTCAGACCAGTTCTGGATCTAAAAATATTGAATTGTTATGTAAGAATACCAACATTCAAAATGATAACTATAAGGACTATCCTGCCTTTTGTTCAGCAAGGGCATTATATGTCCACAATAGATTTACAGGATGCATATCTGCATATTCCGATTCTTCCAGATCACTATCAGTTTCTGAGATTCTCTTTCCTAGACAAGCATTACCAGTTTGTGGCTCTGCCGTTTGGCCTAGCAACAGCTCCAAGAATTTTTACAAAGGTTCTCGGTGCCCTTCTGTCTGTAATCAGAGAACAGGGTATTGTGGTATTTCCATATTTGGACGATATCTTGGTACTTGCTCAGTCTTCACATTTAGCAGAATCTCATACGAATCGACTTGTGTTGTTTCTTCAAGATCATGGTTGGAGGATCAATTTACCAAAAAGTTCATTGATTCCTCAGACAAGGGTAACCTTTTTAGGTTTCCAGATAGATTGTGTCCATGACTCTGTCTCTGACAGACAAGAGACATCTAAAATTGATCTCAGCTTGTCGAAACCTTCAATCACAATCATTCCCTTCGGTAGCCTTATGCATGGAAATTCTAGGTCTTATGACTGCTGCATCGGACACGATCCCCTTTGCTCATTTTCACATGCGACCTCTTCAGCTCTGTATGCTGAACCAGTGAACCACATGAACCAGATTCTTCCTCCTCTTTTTCCCCTGTAGGTTTCTGAAGCTTGCTCTCCCTCACTCCTTTTAAGAAGGTCTAAGGCTGGAGGAGGGTTAGTCAACCTATCTCTGTAAGTTCGAGGACTGTAGTATCTGGCTGCCCAGGTTTCAGCATGCAGTATGACTCGCTGACCTTGGACCTACGGGTTTGTAGTTTTGTTTGGGCAATTGGTCTTTGCCTTGGCTGCAGACAGAGTAGGTGAGTGATAGCCATTGCACGAGAGGTGAAGTCACCAGGTACAAGCCTGACGGTACCCCTCCTGGGTTTGTCGCAGGACAAAGAGCTCTTTTAGGCATGCCTCTGTCAGTAGCATGGTAGCTGGGCAATGCTTAATGTCAGTGAACTGGTCCTACAACTATATTTGCAAGGGTTAGCTATTTAGGACCTGATTGCGCCAACTTGTTTTGTGTACATTTACTGAGCAAATCAGGAGAGGGATACACAATCACTGGCTGCATACTTCTCAGGACCCGCTAAGGAGTGTGCCTGGTGCGTACACATGTCTTTATTGTATTTATGCTCCTTTAATGTCACTGACCCGGGCTTGTGTCTATCTTTGCAGGGATAAGCTATTTATGATCCAATTGCGCCATCTTGGTTTGTTTACATTTGATAAAATGTTAATCCTGATGGTTTGTGTGTGACAGTAAGTACGACCCATGGGTCTTTAACCTCCCATATTTGTTTTATGTTGTTATTTGCTCTGATTATTTGGTTTTGGGTAGTTAGTTTATCACAGCTCAGGATGATAGGGTGTTTAATCTATTATGAAGTGAATTGGAAAGTTGTTTATGATTGGTTGCGCTATATGAATAATAAAAGTTTAACTTAAATATAACTTTATTTATTAATTTTGCACACTTTTCTTATAATTCAAATTTAAAATGTTTAGGTTTTACAGTTTTGAGATTTGCAGACTTCACAAGCTGATGTCTGTCACATATCTGTCCCTAATTGGTCTCACTAAAGGTTAAAGCAAAATAAAAGTGGCTAGCAGTTTCTGCACTAGTTACTAGTCTAGAGTGGCTCAAATAAGGGTGATGGGTGGAGTTTGGCTTTTAAAAAACAAATGCAGCAAACAAGGTGTTAATGGATTCAAACTAAATAATGTGCTGGTACTGGATCGGAGGTTATAGAAGGTGGGAACAGCTGGGGAGAGCATTCTGCTCAGGTAGTGTGGGAGCTTCCCAGAAAGCTCTTAAACACAAGGCTGGAAAGATGGAGGGTGCATCTGGATTCCAGCAACAGCCAGTTTAGTTATTTTAGCATGTCACAATGGTGGGTCCTGTAGTTACATTGTAGCACAAAGCGGCAGAACGAGTTATACAATGTATTAAGTTTATTTAGGTGAGTTAGCGGTGCAGGTGCATATACTACGTCCCCATAATCCATGATAGGCATCAGCATTTGCTGTACAATCTTTTCCTTTACTGTAGGGCTGAGGCAGGATTTGTTTCTGTACAGGGCACCTAGTTTTTGATTGAGCTTAGATGAACGTTTTTCTATGTGGAGGTCAAAAGATAGATTGGGGTCTAACAACATACCCAAGCATTTGAAAGAGTAGTGTGCAATTTGATTTTGTTTTGATGCGTAGATGGGAATTTTGTAGTTTGTGTATAATTAAGGTAACATTCCAAAGATCATTGTGACAGTTTTGTCAGTGTTTAGAAAGAGTTTGGTTTTTGAGATCCACTTTTCTAACTCTGTGAACTGGCCTTGGAGCACTGCCTCAAGCTGCGTCAAATCGGATTTGTTTGCATAGATTTGCAAACATTTGGCAGATCATTTATAAATAATGGGGCCGAGAATGGAATATTCAGGAACACCACACGTGACTGGGAGAGAGAGGGAGTCACTGTCAGAAATGGAGACACACTGTGATCGATCTGATACATATGATCGAAACCAGGTTAGATTTAGTTTGAGCAGTAGTATGTCGTGGTCTACTGTGTCAAAGGCCTTTGCAAAATCAAGGAAAATAGCTCCAGTTAGGTCTCCTTGTTCCATGCCAGTTTGGATGTTGTTGCAAACTTTTAGGAGAGCAGTTGTAGTGGAGTGATTCGGGCTAAAACCTGATTGAACAGTGTTCAGATCGTTAGATTGTTGGTATACTCACATAGTTGCGTATAAACACATTTTCTTTCATGTAATTAGCAAGAGTCCATGAGCTAGTGACGTATGGGATATACATTCCTACCAGGAGGGGCAAAGTTTCCCAAACCTCAAAATGCCTATAAATACACCCCTCGCCACACCCAAAATCAGTTTCACAAACTTTGCCTCCTATGGAGGTGGTGAAGTAAGTTTGTGCTAGATTCTACATTGATATGCACTCCGCAGCAGGTTGGAGCCCGGTTTTCCTCTCAGCGTGCAGTGAATGTCAGAGGGATGTGAGGAGAGTATTGCCTATTTGAATTCAATGATCTCCTTCTACGGGGTCTATTTCATAGGTTCTCTGTTATCGGTCGTAGAGATTCATCTCTTACCTCCCTTTTCAGATCGACGATATACTCTTATATATACCATTGCCTCTACTGATTCTCGTTTCAGTACTGGTTTGGCTTTCTACTACATGTAGATGAGTGTCCTGGGGTAAGTCTTATTTTCTGTGACACTCTAAGCTATGGTTGGGCACTTTTATATAAAGTTCTAAATATATGTATTCAAACATTTATTTGCCTTGACTCAGGATGTTCAAACATTCCTTATTTCAGACAGTCAGTTTCATATTTGGGATAATGCATATGAATAATTTTTTTTCTGTTTCCGGCGTCATACGTGTCGCCGGAAGTTGCGTCATTTTTGACGTTTTTTTGCGCCAAAAGTGTCGGCGTTCCGGATGTGGCGTAATTTTTGGCGCCAAAAGCATTTAGGCGCCAAATAATGTGGGCGTCTTTTTTGGCGCTAAAAAATATGGGCGTCACTTTTGTCTCCACATTATTTAAGTCTCATTATTTATTGCTTCTGGTTGCTAGAAGCTTGTTCACTGGCATTTTTTTCCCATTCCTGAAACTGTCATTTAAGGAATTTGATCAATTTTGCTTTATATGTTGTTTTTTCTATTGCAAGATGTCCCAGATTGACACTGAGTCAGAAGATACTTCTGGAAAAACGCTGCCTGGTGCTGGATCGACCAAAGTTAAGTGTATCTGCTGTAAACTTGTGGTATCTGTTCCTCCAGCTGTTGTTTGTAATGAATGTCATGACAAACTTGTTAATGCAGATAATATTTCCTTTAGTAATGTTACATTACCTGTTGCTGTTCCGTCAACATCTAATACTCAGAGTGTTCCTGTTAACATAAGAGATTTTGTTTCTAAATCCATTAAGAAGGCCATGTCTGTTATTCCTCCTTCTAGTAAACGTAAAAGGTCTTTTAAAACTTCTCATTTTTCAGATTAATTTTTAAATGAACATCATCATTCTGATTCTGATAATGGTTCCTCTGGTTCAGAGGATTCTGTCTCAGAGGTTGATGCTGATAAATCTTCATATTTATTCAAAATGGAATTTATTCGTTCTTTACTTAAAGAAGTCTTAATTGCATTAGAAATAGAGGATTCTGGTCCTCTTGATACTAAATCTAAACGTTTAAATAAGGTTTTTAAATCTCCTGTAGTTATTCCAGAAGTTTTTCCTGTCCCTGATGCTATTTCTGAAGTAATCTCCAGGGAATGGAATCATTTGGGTAATTCATTTACTCCTTCTAAACGTTTTAAGCAATTATATCATGTGCCATCTGACAGATTAGAGTTTTGGGACAAAATCCCTAAAGTTGATGGGGCTATCTCTACTCTTGCTAAACGTACTACTATTCCTACGGCAGATAGTACTTCCTTTAAGGATCCTTTAGATAGGAAGATTGAATCCTTTCTAAGAAAAGCTTACTTATGTTCAGGTAATCTTCTTAGACCTGCTATATCTTTAACGGATGTTGCTGCAGCTTCAACTTTTTGGTTAAAAGTTTTAGCGCAACAAGTAACAGATCATAATTCTCATAGCATTGTTAATCTTCTTCAACATGCTAATAACTTTATTTGTGATGCCATCTTTGATATCATTAGAGTTGATGTCAGGTATATGTCTCTAGCTATTTTAGCTAGAAGAGCTTTATGGCTTAAAACTTGGAATGCTGATATGTCTTCTAAGTCAACTTTGCTTTCCCTTTCTTTCCAGGGTAATAAATTATTTGGTTCTCAGTTGGATTCTATTATCTCAACTGTTACTGGAGGGAAAGGAACTTTTTTATCACAGGATAAAAAATCTAAAGGTAAATTTAGGTCTAATAATCGTTTTCGTTCCTTTCGTCACAATAAGGAACAAAAGCCTGATCCTTCACCCACAGGAGCGGTATCAGTTTGGAAACCATCTCCAGTCTGGAATGAATCCAAGCCTTTTAGAAAACCAAAGCCAGCTCCCAAGTCCACATGAAGGTGCGGCCCTCATTCCAGCCCAGCTGGTAGGGGGCAGATTACGTTTTTTCAAAGAAATTTGGATCAATTCAATTCACAATCTTTGGATTCAGAACATTGTTTCAGAAGGGTACAAAATTGGCTTCAAGATAAGGCCTCCTGCAAAGAGATTTTTTCTTTCCCGTGTCCCAGTAAATCCAGCGAAAGCTCAAGCATTTCTGAAATGTGTTTCAGATCTAGAGTTGGCTGGAGTAATTATGCCAGTTCCAGTTCTGGAACAGGGGCTGGGGTTTTATTCAAATCTCTTCATTGTACCAAAGAAGGAGAATTCCTTCAGACCAGTTCTGGATCTAAAAATATTGAATCGTTATGTAAGAATACCAACATTCAAAATGGTAACTATAAGGACTATCCTGCCTTTTGTTCAGCAAGGGCATTATATGTCCACAATAGATTTACAGGATGCATATCTGCATATTCCGATTCATCCAGATCACTATCAGTTTCTGAGATTCTCTTTCCTAGACAAGCATTACCAGTTTGAGGCTCTGCCGTTTGGCCTAGCAACAGCTCCAAGAATTTTTACAAAGGTTCTCGGTGCCCTTCTGTCTGTAATCAGAGAACAGGGTATTGTGGTATTTCCATATTTGGACGATATCTTGGTACTTGCTCAGTCTTCACATTTAGCAGAATCTCATACGAATCGACTTGTGTTGTTTCTTCAAGATCATGGTTGGAGGATCAATTTACCAAAAAGTTCATTGATTCCTCAGACAAGGGTAACCTTTTTAGGTTTCCAGATGGATTCAGTGTCCATGACTCTGTCTCTGACAGACAAGAGACGTCTAAAATTGATCTCAGCTTGTCGAAACCTTCAATCACAATCATTCCCTTCGGTAGCCTTATGCATGGAAATTCTAGGTCTTATGACTGCTGCATCGGACGCGATCCTCTTTGCTCGTTTTCACATGCGACCTCTTCAGCTCTGTATGCTGAACCAGTGGTGCAGGGATTACACAAAGATATCTCAATTAATATCTTTAAAACCGATTGTACGACACTCTCTGACGTGGTGGACAGATCACCATCGTTTAGTTCAGGGGGCTTCTTTTGTTCTTCCGACCTGGACTGTAATTTCAACAGATGCAAGTCTGACAGGTTGGGGAGCTGTTTGGGGGTCTCTGACAGCACAAGGGGTTTGGGAATCTCAGGAGGTGAGATTACCAATCAATATTTTGGAACTCCGTGAAATTTTCAGAGCTCTTCAGTCATGGCCTCTTCTAAAGAGAGAATCGTTCATTTGTTTTCAGACAGACAATGTCACAACTGTGGCATACATCAATCATCAAGGAGGGACTCACAGTCCTCTGGCTATGAAAGAAGTATCTTGAATACTGGTATGGGCGGAATCCAGCTCCTGTCTAGTTTCTGCGGTTCATATCCCAGGTATAGACAATTGGGAAGCTGATTATCTCAGTCGTCAAACGTTACATCCGGGCGAATGGTCTCTTCACCCAGAGGTATTTCTTCAGATTGTTCAAATGTGGGGACTTCCAGAAATAGATCTGATGGCTTCTCATCTAAACAAGAAACTTCCCAGGTATCTGTCCAGATCCAGGGATCCTCAGGCGGAAGCAGTGGATGCATTGTCACTTCCTTCGAAGTATCATCCTGCCTATCTCTTTCCGCCTCTAGTTCTTCTTCCAAGAGTAATCTCCAAGATTCTGAAGGAATGCTCGTTTGTTCTGCTGGTGGCTCCAGCATGGCCTCACAGGTTTTGGTATGTGGATCTTGTCCGGATGGCCTCTTGCCAACCGTGGACTCTCCCGTTAAGACCAGACCTTCTGTCGCAAGGTCCTTTTTTCCATCAGGATCTCAAATCCTTAAATTTAAAGGTATGGAGATTGAACGCTTGATTTTTAGTCAAAGAGGTTTCTCTGACTCTGTGATTAATACTATGTTACAGGCTCGTAAATCTGTATCTATAAAGATATATTATAGAGTCTGGAAGACTTACATTTCTTGGTGTCTTTCTCATCATTTTTCCTGGCATTCTTTTAAAATTCCGAGAATTTTACAGTTTCTTCAGGATGGTTTGGATAAAGGTTTGTCTGCAAGTTCCTTGAAAGGACAAATCTCTGCTCTTTCTGTTCTTTTTCACAGAAAGATTGCTAATCTTCCTGATATTCATTGTTTTGTACAAGCTTTGGTTCATATAAAACCTGTCATTAAGTCAATCTCTCCTCCTTGGAGTTTGAATTTGAATTTGGTTCTGGGGGCTCTTCAAGCTCCTCCGTTTGAACCTATGCATTCGCTGGATATTAAATTACTTTCTTGGAAAGTTTTGTTTCTTTTGGCCATCTCTTCTGCTAGAAGAGTTTCTGAATTATCTGCTCTTTCTTGTGAGTCTCCTTTTCTGATTTTTCATCAGGATAAGGCGGTGTTGCGAACTTCTTTTAAATTTTTACCTAAGGTTGTGAATTCTAACAACATTAGTAGAGAAATTGTGGTTCCTTCATTGTGTCCTAATCCTAAGCATTCTAAGGAGAGATCATTGTATTCTTTGGATGTAGTTAGAGCTTTGAAATATTATGTTGAAGCTACTAAGAATTTCCGAAAGACTTCTAGTCTTTTTGTTATCTTTTCCGGTTCTAGGAAAGGTCAGAAGGCCTCTGCCATTTCTTTGGCATCTTGGTTAAAATCTTTAATTCATCTTGCGTATGTCGAGTCGGGTAAAACTCCGCCTCAAAGGATTACAGCTCATTCTACTAGGTCAGTTTCTACTTCCTGGGCGTTTAGGAATGAAGCTTCGGTTGATCAGATTTGCAAAGCAGCAACTTGGTCTTCTTTGCATACTTTTACTAAATTCTACCATTTTGATGTGTTTTCTTCTTCTGAAGCAGTTTTTGGTAGAAAAGTACTTCAGGCAGCTATTTCAGTTTGATTCTTCTGCTTATATTTTCAAGTTTTTTTCATTATAAGATTTAAACTTTATTTTGGGTGTGGATTATTTTCAGCGGAATTGGCTGTCTTTATTTTATCCCTCCCTCTCTAGTGACTCTTGCGTGGAAGATCCACATCTTGGGTAGTCATTATCCCATACGTCACTAGCTCATGGACTCTTGCTAATTACATGAAAGAAAACATAATTTATGTAAGAACTTACCTGATAAATTCATTTCTTTCATATTAGCAAGAGTCCATGAGGCCCACCCTTTTTGTGGTGGTTATGATTTTTTTGTATCAAGCACAATTATTCCAATTCCTTATTTTTTATGCTTTCGCACTTTTTTCTTATCACCCCACTTCTTGGCTATGCGTTAAACTGATTTGTGGGTGTGGTGAGGGGTGTATTTATAGGCATTTTGAGGTTTGGGAAACTTTGCCCCTCCTGTTAGGAATGTATATCCCATACGTCACTAGCTCATGGACTCTTGCTAATATGAAAGAAATGAATTTATCAGGTAAGTTCTTACATAAATTATGTTTTTCTAAGATTTTTGACAATACTGGGGGCAATGATATTGGGCGATAGTTAGCAACCAAGGTTAACTCAACACTTTTATGGATAGGCACTACTCTTGCAGTCTTCCAAAGTTTGGGTATGTAGCCAGACACCAAGGATTCATTAATTAGGGTTGTGACAGGTTTAGCAATTGCTGGCGCACTGAACTTCAATAGCATTGCTGGGACTCAATACATTAATTTATTGCAAGACTAAAGAGCATTCTTGTAACTTATAGAGTGATTCATTGTCCCTTTTACATGTGTGTTTATTTTAAGTTTCATTATTTTTTTAAAAGGACATTCTAATACAATAATAAAAAAAAATCTCTTATTCATAGCAGTATTTTATTATTACACAAATTCTGCTTGATAACTATGTGTTTAACCTACCAAAGGTGTTAAGTATTAAGCTTGGAAGCTGTATTGTTGGCACTTGAGCAGGACACAACTTTTGAGCCAATCAGGAGAGACTGGCTGCATTCTTCTCAGGACTTGCTTATTAGGGTGCCTGGTGCACACACATGTTATTCTTGTATTTATTTTCCTTTAAAGGGACAGTATACTTGATAATATTTATTGTTTAAAAAGATAGATAATACCTTTATTAACTACTTCCAGTTTTGCATAACCAACCCTGTTATATTAATACACTTTTTACTACTGTGATTACCTTGTATTTAAGCCTCTGCAGACTGCCCCCTTATTTTAGTTCTTTTGACAGAATTGCATTTTAGCCAGTCAGTGCTGACTCATAAATAACTCTATGGGAGTTTGCACAACGTTGTCTATATGGACACATGAACTAGCACTGTCTAGCTGTGAAATACTGTCAAAATGCATTGAGATAAGAGGCAACCTTTAAGTGCTTAGAAATTAGCATATGAGCCTTCCTAGGTTTAGCTTTCAACAAAGAATACCAAGAGAACAAAGCAAATTTGATGATAAAAGTCAATTGGAAAGTTGTTTAAAATTGCATGCCCTATCTGAATCATGAAAGGTTAATATTGACTAGACTTTCTTTAAATACCATGTTCTGCATTGCTTAGATTTGAGTCTTAGACTCTTGGAAGCTACAGATTTTGAAATCACCAAATGATTGTTTTGTTTCTAAGCTAACAATATTTAGGATTTAGTCCACCGTCTCCTCATCCCAACAGAGATATAGGGGCCGACATATCAATGTGCGGGCAGACATCGATAAATGCAGACAGCATACGCTGTCGGCATTTATCATTGCATAAGCATTCCTTCTAATCGGCCGCTAGCAGGGGGTGTCAATCGGTTTGTTTTGTTTTGGCTTTTTAATTGCTTATCTCTATAGGAAAAGAAATGCAGTGAATTATTCTCCATTTCAGTTTTTTATTCATAGAATTATAAAACAAAAGTTTAGAATAAAAAGCCCTGGCATTATTTTTTTAAAATTTTTACTAAAATCTGAATAAAAATGCACCCTTTTTTTTTTTACATTTTTTTTTTTACCATTCTGGCACATCACAACATATACATATACACATAGAATATATGAAACATCCTATTTAGCTGCTGAAAAAATAAAATTTTGTGGCTTATAATGGGTTTCATTGTGAGTGTCAACCAATAACTCAAAACTAACAGCATAGTGGTGTGAAATAGCTCAGTCAGTACTGATCACTTTTTTTTTATTTATCTACTATTTGAAAGAAAAAAAACTTTTCTACATCTATGGGCTAGATTATGAGTGGAGCGTTAGGTAGTTTTTTGCACTCAGAGAGTTTTGCGCTCTTATTACGAGTTTAAAGTAAAAAGTTTGTGCTCTTGCGTTCCTAGAGCGACATTTCATATGTGGCGACGGGCGCAAAACTCGGCGTCGCCAATTTTTTGTCAGATCGAGCGATCACATATACGGTGCAGCACACAAGTTACACGTGTATATATTTTATCCTTCGTCCGCAGTTTTTACTCCCATAAACTAACAAAGAACCGGCATTGCCAGTCGGTATCACATATTCAGCAGAAGGACGTGCACAGAATGGAGACATTTTACTCAATTTTCACCTCGCCACATATAGGCATGCGCAGCAAGTCTTGCGCTGAGTATAAAAGTACCGTAACTCCCTGGAAGTCTTAACAAACAGCTAACGCATGCACAATATCAACTCCTAAACCGCCATTCCCCACATCCCAATAGCTAATAAACATATTAACCCATAATCCGTCATCCCCCACAACGCAAACCACTTTATAAACCAATTAACCCCTAAACCACCAAACCCCACAACGCAAAGTATTAACCTAATAACTAAGCCCCCTAACCTTACACCCCCTAACTTGACCCCAATTAAAATACACTTACATGAATAAACAAGTACTAACTACATTAAAAAAAAAAAAAAAAATACAACAAATAAAAAAACCCATAAAAAACCCATAACAAATAAAAATAAAAAAAAACTAATATTACATTTAAAAAAAAACTAAGATTGCAAAAATAAAAACCTAACATTACAGAAAATAACAAACAAAATTTTCCAAAATAAAAAAAATGTATTCCAAATCTAATACACACTTAAAAAAAAAACACTCCAAAATAAAAAAACCTAATGTATAAATAAATGACCAATAGCCCTAACAGGTCTTTTCCCCTTAACATTCAGCTTTTTTACAGCCCATAAAAAGCCCTAATCGGAAAAAACAAAACAAAAAAAACTCCACATAAACCCTATTATTAGTGTAACTGTACATTTAAATGTATCTTTGATGTGTTTTGTGACACGTTTTTGACTTGTGTAACAGTTAACCAGAGCTCTGAGGTCACGCATTCATATTTACTTTCAACTTGTAATACGAGCGGAATTTAACATGCGTGCAAACGGCCTCGAAAACCAGATATCACTTGCGTGCAAACAATAGCAACCCACTCATAATCTTTCCCTATGATGGATAAGAAAGGATTTTGTATAGTGTTATTTTTTGGTTGATGTCATTTATTATGAAATTTGTCATGTACTTTGGCACTCGGTTATGACTGTTTGGTTCATCTTCACCCGACCAGCAGGCAGAAACTTAAAGGGACATGAAACCCCAAAAAATGTTTACCTATATAAACATTTCAGCAAAGGATAACAAGAGAAGGAAGCAAATTAAATAATAGAAGTAAATTGGAAAGTTGTTTAAAATTGTATGTTATACCTAAATCATGAAATAAACATTTTGGGTTTTATGTCCCTTTAAATCTGCCAAGCCCATAGTAAGGAATGTTAAGAGAAGGACCAGGGCAGCAGGGCTGGAACTAAAAGCCTGATTTGACTGCACTGATTGGAGTGTTTTTGAAGCAGCAGTCACTGATCGGATAAACTCACTGATGCTTTAAAAATCCTAAATCAGTTTCTGCGAGGAAATGTGTGTTCATACCATGACTTATTTAACCCCTTAAGGACCAGTGCTGTACCCTGTATGACACTGATCATTATGCCCTTAAGGACCAGCGCGTACCCTGTACGTCGCTGCCGTCCTGGGCTTCTCTCTGCCGCGATCTCGCAAAAAATAGCAAGATCGCACTATTTCTGCATGCCCCATGAGTGGGGTACTGAAGAAATGGATTTGCAGAGTTACCAATGCATCGGACAGCGGTGGTGCCGATCGTTGGTGGGTGGGAGCCATAACAGGTAGGCGGGTGGGCGGCCCATCGCTGGAGCCGCTCCGGCCAGCTGGGATCTGAGTTCCGTGGGACCGTGCAAGCCCGCTTCAGATCACAGTAAAGTGTTCAAGTGTGAGGGAAGGTGGGAGAGGTAGGGGGTAATAAATGTTGGGAAAGGGATCTGGGAGGGGGAGGGTATTGAGGGGGGCTACCTAAATGATGGGGTTACCTAAAAAAGGATGGGGTAAAAAAAAAACACCCCTTTTTTTTCCAAAGTAGGTACTGGCAGACAGCTGCCAGTACCCAAGATGTCAGAAATTAGGTAGAGGGGGGAGGTAAGAGAGCTGTTTGGGGGGGATCAGGGAGGTTGAGGGCTAAAGGGGGATCCAACACTACAGAATAATATATATATTAAAAAAAAAAAGCCTTTTATTTTAGTACTGGCAAACTCTCTGCTAGTACTTAAGATGGCGGTGACAATTGTGAGGTGGGGGAGGGAATTGACCTGTTTAAGGGGGGTCAGGGAGGGATCAGGGGGTGGGATGTGTCAGGTGGGAGGCTGATCTCTACACTAAAGCTAAAATGAAGCCTACAAGCTACCTAATTAACCCCTTAACTTCTGGGCATAATACAAGTGTGGTGCGCAACGGCAATTAGCGGCCTTCTAATTACCGAAAATCAATGCCAAAGTTACAATGTAACTATCGCTAATTTTGAAGAAAAAAAAATGTTTGAAAATAGCAAATTGCTACTTGTACTTATCGCCCTATAACTTGTAAAAAAAAAAGCAAAGAACATGTAAATATTGGGTATTTCTAAACTCAGGACAAAATTTAGAAACTATTTAGCATGGGTGTTTTTTGGTGTTTGTAGATGTGTAACAGATTTTGGGGATCAAATTTAGAAAAAGAGTGTTTTTTTTAGTTTTTTCATATTTTTTATTATATATATATATATATATATATATATATATATATATATATATATATATTTAGTAAATTATAACATATGATAAAAATAATGATATCTTTAGAAAGTCCATTTAATGGCGAAAAAAAAACGGTATGTAATATGTGTGGGTACAGTAAATGAGTAAGAAGAAAATTATAGCTAAACACAAACACCGCAGAAAAGTAAAAATAGCCCTGGTCCTTAACGGTAAGAAAATTTTAAAATGGTCTGGTCACTAACTTACAACAATGACAAACCATGGTTTACAGCAAAACTCAGACAGTTTTGTCTGGCCAAAGAGGATGATTAAAAAAGTAGGGACTATGTCTTGTATAATCAGGCAAAAAACAACTGACAACAGTTATAAGAGTAGCTAAAAAAAGCTACTCTGAAAAGCTGAAAAAAAATGTTTTCTTCCAAAGGCCTGAAAGACATCACCTACTACAAGACATAATCCCCTCAATCTGTTGGGAATCAATAACTGGTTGGCAATCTAAATTAGATCTATTGTAGATTTGGAAAGGACAGTCTCATACCCCACACATTGACATTCTCCCAATACAGCCATATGCAACTCCTGAAACCCCACTCTCCCCCTCCTGCACTCAGCATCTGTGAAGATCAGATAAAAACTGGGCCCAGACAATGTCTCACTTGCCTGTCTGAAAGTCTGTGCTGACCAGCTATCCCTCCCTGATTCAAACGCTCTACCATCATCCCCATTGCAAAGAAACTCAAGATCACAGGACTGAATGACTACAAATCTGTTGCTTTAATGTCTGTGGTCATAAATTCATATGAGAAACTGGTGTTGGCCCACCTGAAGGATATAAGAAAAGTGTCAAGAGCACCAGATGTAGGTGTAAAAAAGGGTATTTAATACAAAGTAACTAAGAACCTATATACGTATAACAATATACTACAGGTGGATAAAAACAATGATGTAAGCAATGCAGGGGCGTATTTAGGTTTTGTGCTGCCCTAGGCACTCAAAATTCTGCTGCCCCCACCCCCCACCCCACCCCAGGTTTAAGGCCTTTTTTTAGACATAATATTTTTGGGGCAGGGTGTAAAAAAAATAAAAAAATAATGTATTTTTAAGTAGATGTTCACCAGGGCTTGCATTCACTCACACACACACACACACACACACACAAACATATATATATATATATATATATATATATATATATATATATATATATATATATATATATTTATTAAGACATTATTTTGCAAGTCAGATGATTAAAGTGTTTATATCAGAAAAAAATATCATTCACTGTATGGTAGTTTGTCAGTAGGTAGTTGTTTAACCTTAAACATCTTCTTTGGTGATTGACAGTTATTTAAGCAAAAATATCTGTTTGGATAAATATGTAATGAATATACAAACTGGCCTTTAAAAGTACTTAAACAATACAACAGTAGTTATGATAGGATTAGGAATTGTATCCTAGGGGATAAAGTCACATGATACAATCATAATAAAGTATATACTTGTATTGTTTCTGAATGTATTAAATGCATACAACATATTTTCAGTTGTGTTTTAAGTCACATAGTTGTATAGATTCAGCAATAAATACTTATTCTTTGCATGTATGACAGATAGACAAACAGTAAATGTACAAGTATTTAGTGACTAATCCGTTTAAGTATTTTAATGCCTAATGAAGATGTATTGAAGGGAGAAAGGCATATGCTGTTTCACAGTGGTCACGGTGTAGTGCACACTGCAATGTGTAGTCTGTGTGAGTCTCAATCACGCGGTGGAGCCAGGAAGAATACCGCATTCCCTCTCAGTCCAGGCCAGGCTGCGCAAGTGAGCTCCGCCTCCACTGTCACCACGTCATGCTCACCCACATACAATTCCATAGGATAGCAATAGCCGGGCCAGCAATTTAAGTCATTAGTAATTGGTTGATTTAGCCACCCGGCCCTGAGTTCAGTAGAGTGGCCCTAGGGACTCAAAATTCTGCTGCCCCTTAAAAATCTGCTGCCCTAGGCACCGGCCTTGTTGGCCTATGCCTTAATACACCCCTGAAGCAATGTACAATAAAATCAACAATGTACCATAAAATTAGCACCATCCATATGTAAATAAAAACCAAAGAATAAAATCAAAAATTATATCAGTGATTGTCTAAGGTGCACCTTTAGAGAAAATGTTCAAAGCAAGTCCAGTTAAACCGATGGAGTCACAAGTGAATAGTCACAAACCATATGTCTCAAATGTTGACGTGTTCCAAATAGTGATGTATCCAATAAGTGATGATGATAACAGGTGATAGTGAATTTCCAAAAAAATCAAAAAAATATCCAAAATTGTGAAAAAAATTTAAATAAAAAGTGTAATCCAAAAACAGAAAAAATAGAAAAAGGAAAGCTAAAAAAAGATTAAAATTCAAAAATATACACTAGACAAAAGTTAGGTGTCCAAGTAGAAAAATGTGTGTGTGAGATCCAAAAATAAAAATAGAAATAAAAATAAAAATAAAACCCTCTCTGAAAAAAGAAGAAATCTTCTTAGGTGATGATTCGTGTTATAGTGTCTGTAACCTGTAAAACATATAACACAGATGGTGCAATATAGCTAAAACAATGTAAAGCAAATAAGAATAAGGCTTACCAAACTGTTGACGCGTTTTGGTCCTTGGTATTGGGCCTTTATCAAGACTAAAGTATTGGTAATGCCATATAGCCTTATATATATATACTGTGTATACTAATGTGTAGAAGCTTAACTTCCTGTCCTGTTTTGGCGCCAAAAATCATTCAACTTCTTGTGTACCACAGAAACCTTTCCCTGTGTATCAACTTTCATTACATACCGGAAGTGATATCATCCAACATTATCACTTCCGTGTTAACATAACATATAGAAAACCTATCAGTTTTAATATCCTTTTGTTAGTATAGCTCCTATTGATTTTATGCATACAACGATCCTTTAGAAGATCTATTCCCTATTACATTCCATTTTTGTTAATACAATTCAGATCATTAAGTTACGTGTTGATATCGTAATGTACTGGAAGTGACATCATCCAACATTATCACTTCCGTGTTAGCATAGCATATACAGAAGCTGTCAATTTGAGTATTCCTTTTATTTGTGTAGCTCGTATTGATTGTATGCATGCATCAATCATTAAGAAAATCTATTCCCAATACATTCCGTCTTTGTTGATGCCATTCAAATCATTATGTTGCGTGTTGATGTCAGAGTATACCGGAAGTGGCATATACTTTACTGTCACTTCTGGTTGAATGGCTATAATGTTACTATGGAGACGTCTAGTTGTCAAAACACAGGCAATGGAAATGACGTAGTGCACAGCATCACTCCTCAGAATTATACTAACGATGTACTAAAAACAAATGTGTATCGTTAGTACATCGTTAGTCTGAGGTTTTCTATATGTTATGTTAACGCGTTAGTGATAATGTTGGATGATATCACTTCCGGTATGTAACGTAAGTTGATATACAGGGAAAGGTTTCTGTGGTACACAGGAAGTTGAATGATTTTTGGTGCCAAAACAGGACAGGAAGTTAAGCTTCTACACAGTATATAAGGCTATATGGCATTACCAATACTTTAGTCTTGATAAAAGCCCAATACCAAGGGTCGAAACGCGTCGACAGTTTGGTAAGCCTTATTCTTATTTGATTTACATTGTTTTAGCTATATTGCACCATGTTATATGTTTTACAGGTTACAGACACCATAACACAAATCATCACCTAAGAAGATTTCTTCTTTTTTCAGAGAGGGTTTTATTTTTATTTTTATTTTTGGATCTCACACACACATTTTTCCACTTGGACACATAACTTTTGTCTAGTGTATATTTTTGAATTTTAATTTTTTTGTAGCTTTCCATTTTCTATTTTTTCTGTTTTTGGATTACACTTTTTATTTTAATTTTTTTTCACAATTTTGGATAGTTTTGATTTTTTGGAAATTCACTATCACCTGTTATCATCATCACTTATTGGATACATCACTATTTGGAGCATGTCAACATTTGAGACATATGGTTTGTGACTATTTACTTGTGACTCCATCGGTTTAACTGGACTTGCTTTGAACATTTGCTCCAAAGGTGCACCTTAGACAATCACTGATATAATTTTTGATTTTATTCTTTGGTTTTTATTTACATATGGATGGTGCTAATTTTATGGTACATTGTTGATTTTATTATACATTCCTTACATTGTTGTTTTTATCCACCTGTAGTATATTGTTATACTTATATAGGTTCTTAGTTACTTTGTATTAAATACCCTTTTTTACACCTACATCTGGCGCTCTTGACAATTTTCTTATATATGCCATTTTCTAGATGAGCCTAGACACCTATTTTTTAGAGCGACTGTAGTACTGTCCAAAAGTGCTGTCTCTCACTACACTTCCCACCTAAAGGATATCACTGGACCCCTGTTAGACCCCCTTCAGTTTGCTTATCAAGCAAACAGGTCAGTGGATGATGCTGTTGTGCATTCAACATGGGACTGCATTTTATCCTGCAACATTTTGACAGACCAGAGACTTATATAATCATTCTGTTTGTGGACTTCAGTTTGGCTTTCAATACCATCATCCCAGATCTCCTCCTGTCCAAGCTAACTCAGCTCTCTGTGCCTAACTCCATCTGTATGTGGATAACCAACTTCCTGACAGAAAGGAAGCAGCTAGTGCGGATGATAAAATTCATATCCAGCACCAGCACAATTAGCACTGGTGCTCCTCAGAGATGCGTGCTCTCCCCACTACTCTTCTCCCTCTGCACAAATGACTGCATATCTTCAGACCCCTCTTTTAAGCTCCTCAGGTTTGCATATAGAAGTGAGGTTGATCAACTGTCTGTCTGGTGCAGTCATAATAACCAGGAGCTGAACATGCTAAAAACAGTGATAGTGGACTTCAGGAGCAACACCCCAGCACTAACCACCCCTTCAGTAACTCAGTAGTTTGATTCATCTGCCAAATCGGACATCAGAAGACTAAAATGGGCAGCCGGACTGCTGAAAAGATTATTGGTGCTCTGCTGCCCTTCCTACAGGACCTGTGCTCTTCCAGAATGAGGAAAAGGGCAGGAAAAATGATTACGGGCACCACAAATCCTGGCCACAACCTCTTTGATCTGCTGCCCACTGCTCAGCGCTTCAAAGCACTGATCCCCAGAACATCTAGGCACATGAACAGTTTTTTCCCACAGGCCATCTCCCTCATGAACAATTAAACTTACAAGGCCTGTGTAAGTGTAATACTCTCACTGTTTAGTGCAATATTCCCACTGTGTAAAATATAATCTCACGTTTTATGTAAATTCATTTATATTTATTCATATTACCTGTACCCATCGTTCCTCTTCAGCACATTGCATTACCCCTTGCAAATAGGTGTACATAGCATATCTGTAAATAGGATACACAAAAGAAAAAAACGAGGAACCGGGAACTTGATGCCAAGTGGTTTTATTGAATACACAAGGTGAGTAGCACTATCACAGGTGTGCAAGGGGTGCTAGAACTGACGCGTTTCGCGCATGCTCACATGCGCTTCATCAGATCAGATCAGACATCAGATCTGTAAATATGTTTATTATGTCTTAGCCTAATTGTGTCTTTATACATTTTTATATTTAGTCTTTATTTTGATCCTTATGTGTCTTGCGGTTGTATGTGTTTGTGTGTACAGGAAACTCAATTTTGTGGCAATAAAACTCCTGAAATATATATATCAGTTTGAGGAAGGGGTGTTTAAAGTGATTGTAAATCCTAGCATTTTTGAAATGCTAGGATTTACCATTGTAGTCCCTTTATTTGTCTGAAGCGTTCGCCGCACTGAGATGCTCAAGCAGCCCGCGGCAGAAAGCTATTTTGCTGAGAGGTGACGTTTCCGCCTCTTAGCAAATACCTGTGAGCTCTACTTTTTTCTTCAAAAGTAAAAAAAAAAAAAAAAATCTTAAAAGGACATAAAACCCATTATTTTCTTTCTGATTCAGATAGAGATTTAAATTTTCTTTGTTTTGTTATCTTTTGCTGTATAACAATGTTATACATTAGCAAAAGATAGCAAAAGCTAGATAGCAATAGCACAAGATGGCCGCACTATTTCCTGCCATGTAGTGCTCCAGATATGTGCACGCTACATATCTAGATATTTTTTCAACTAAGAATAACAAGAGAATAAAGCAAATTTGATAATAGAAGTACATTGGAAACCTTTTTAAATTGTACTCTCTATCTGAATCATGAAAGAAAAAAAATGGAGTTTCATGTCCCTTTAAGCTTAATAAATTCAATGTATTGCCTTTAGCTCATATTTTAGTATTATTTGAAACATCATTCCATCACTAAAAAAAAAGCCTACATTCCAATTACAACGTGTAATATATTTATGTGTTTGCATTTCTTTTCTAATGCGTTACAACCAATCAATCTCTATTTTATACCCTCGCGCAAATCACTACTGAATTGCTACTGTATAAACGTGGTTTGATAACTAAGTGGCTTAATTAGGAAAATTCAGCTTTTCACCCAGAGGAAATAATTTCCTCAGGAGTCAAATATTGGTGGTCTTTTTCAGACATCACATAAGACTCTGTACAATTTGCTATGATTAATGGTCTCTGCTAAAAGAATTATGAGGTGTTTTATGAGGGAAAATGAACCAATTTCACACAATGTTAATAGACTGATTGAATAGTGAATAGCCTCGTATTTAACACACACACTTACACATAATGAGGTGGGCAATACATTTAAATAATACATATTAAGCCTGTGGCTTAGATACTTATTATCAATATTATTATGTGTAGGATTTTGCAGATAAAGTTTGTAATATTTGTGTGCAATCTCATTTAACCCGTAAGAATAAATCTGCCTCTGAAAAGAGCTGAATGCCATGAACACACACCTTTTCTGCATTCGGATCTTAGTAAAGGATCCAAATGTATATATCTAGTACTGCATGTATATATATATATAAGTATCAACAAGTAGGGACTGCACTCGCTGGATTTAGTTCAAATAATAACTTATTTATTCAATGGTGACGTTTCGGGGTACGCAGACCCCTTCCTCAGACCAAAAACTGTTTTTGGTCTGAGGAAGGGGTCTGCGTACCCCGAAACGTCACCATTGAATAAATAAGTTATTATTTGAACTAAATCCAGCGAGTGCAGTCCCTATTTGTTGATACTTATTGGAATTTTGATTGAGCACCCTGGTTGCTGACTATCTTTGAATTGTGAGTGCAGATACACAGTGGAAATATATATATATATATATATATATATATATATATATATATATATATATATATAAAAGACCAAAATGGAAATTCTGGACCGAAACCAAATCAAAAAATCCAGGAGGCTCTTAGCCGAAAACCGAAACCGAAAATGTATTTTTCTTTCCAAATTTAAAATATATTTTTTTAAATTTTTTTTTGCATAATTAGACTATTTTATGAATGAATCAGAATTGAAAACCTGCAAGCCAATAAAATAAAATAACCATACTTTTATTGAAAGTAACACACTAAAATTGGACAAAAATATCTTAAAACAATAATATGCTACACAATAATTTTACCAAGAAAAAAAAACAGGCAAAAAAAACTATTATGCCATTTTCGGCCAAAATGTTTCTGCGACCAAATTTCGGTGCATCTCTACTTAAAACAATATTAAATATCAATATACTGTATTATTCTGTATTTAGTTATGTGTAACAGAATCAGATTTAACAGTATTTTTTTTATCCAAATAAAGTATAGTCCTAGAAAACTATTATAATATGCAAAACAGTAAGTCAAAAAATGAACTCAAACAGCAGCTCTAGGCTAGCATCAAATTTGAAATATGCTACACAATAATTTTACCGAAAATAACAGGAAAAAAAAAACGAAACCGGACAAAATTTTGGTGCTTCCCTAATATATATATATATATATATATATATATATATATATATATATATATATATATATATATATATATATATATATATATTTTTTTTTTTAAATAAAATAAAAAAAATGTCTAGATGTGAGTAGAATGTAGTCTGTATGTGCTGTTAAACTGTTATTTTATCAGGAAATGTCACTGTTATTAGAAGAATAAAAGATATATACTTTCAGATTTCTCATAATTTCAGTATATCCTATTTACCAGATAGATGGGTTTATTGTCTGAGTAGATAAACTTTTGATTTAAATATTTTCTGAATATTTGACAATGAGAAAAAAAATCAGCTTTTCACCCAGAGGAAATCTGTATTTGCTGTCTGTATAAATTTCCGATTCTGTGATGCCTCGTAATTGCCTTTTTTAGAATAATTTTACCCCTTCTTTTGGTCTGCAGGCAATGATCTGTTATTTAAAAGATGTAAATGTTTTAAACCTGTATTTATTAAAATAAATATATCAAAACTATTCCAAGAAGTACCAAAATGATTTAACCTTATACAGTTGTAATCATAATTATTCAAACCCCATTGCAAATCAGGTTTATTGTCAAAATTTACAGACTTTCAGCTTTTTGCAATGAACACATCAAACAAAAGCAATTGAAATAGCTCAACTCAACAAATGATTCAATTGGTTTCCCCAAATTCAACTGAAAATGCAACTTTGAATGAATTCTGCAGTCTTAAAATTATTCAACCCCTTCATGGCAAACATTTTTAGCACTTAGTAGAGCACCCTTTTACTGTTACGACCTGCTGCAAATGAGATGCATAGCCAGACACCAGCTTCTGGCAGTGAAAAAGCTTAGCCCATCTCTCATGACCAATGGCTTCCAGTTCAGTAATATTCTTGGGTTTGTGTGCTGCAAACACCAGAGATTTTCTATGGAGTTCAAGTCAAGTGACTGTGATGGCCATTGTAGAATATTCCAGGACTTCTTCTGCAACAAAGTCTTGGTGGAATTTGAGGTATGCTTGGGATCATTGTCCTGTTGGAAGGTTCATTGACGCTCAAGCTTCAGCTTCCACTCAGACGGCATGATGCTTTCTCCTAGGATTTATTGATACTTCAATTAATCCACCTTGCCTTCAACACACTGCAGGTTTCCAGTGCCAGAAGATGCAAAGAAGCCCTAGAGCATCACAAGCCAACCCCATGCTTAACTGTAGGCAGAGTGTTCTTTTCAGTGTATGCTTCATTCTTCTTCCTAAAGACATACCGCTGATCAGTTGGGCTGAAAATGTCCTGTTTTGTTTAATCGCTCCACAAAACAGAATACTAAAACTTCTGTGGCTTATTTATATGATTTTGAGCATATTGGAGCCAATCTTGTGCTTTTGGGTCAGTAGTGGTGTACGTCTTGGAGTTCTGGCATGGAAACCTTCTGCGTTTAGTACACGCCTTACTGTGCAAACTGAAACCTTAGTTCCTGTTGCCACCAAGTCATGCTGCAGGTCTTTTGCTGTCATTCGAGGGTTTTTCTCAACCTGCCTTCTCAGATATTTGGTTGCAAGCGTTAATAGCTTCCTTTTTCTGACCTGTCCAGGTAGTGTAACCTCTGTTACTTTAACTTTGAACTTGCGAACCATGCTTCCAACGGTGTCTCCAGGAACATTCAGTGCCTTTGCTATCTTTTTGTATCCTGTTCCTTGATTGCGAAGGCCGATGATCCCTTCTCTTAACTTTTTTGACCATTCTTTTGACTTAGCCGTATTACTAACATGCAGTCAAACATGACACCCAACAAATCCCTAACCAGCTAGCTCAAGCACACCTGGTGCAACTAATGAAGCCCTTGTCCTTGAGACAACACCTGTTTTGCATATTTGTGCTGTTGTGAGGGATTCTATTCAATAATTTTGAGACTGCAGAATTCATTTAAAGTTGCATTTTCAGTTGACTTTGGGGAAACCATTGAAGCATTCGTTGTGTTGAGCTATTTCAATTGTTTTTGTTTGATTTGTTCATTGCAAACAGCTGAAAGTCTGTGCATTTTGTAAATAAACTTGATTTGCAATGGAGGTTGAAAAATGTTGATTACAACTATATATACAGTATATATATATATATATATACATACACAGGCATACCTCAGAAATATTGTGTATTTGGATCCAGACCACCGCAATAAAGCGAATATAGCAATAAAGGGAATCACACAAATTTTTTTTGTTTCCCAGTGCTTATTAAAGTTATGTTTACACTATACTGTAGTCAATTAAGTGCACAAAAGCATTATGTCTAAAAAAACACATACCTTAATGAAAAAATACTTTATTGCTAAAAATGCTGACCGTCATCTGCGCCTTCAGTGAGTCATAATCTTTTTGCTGGTGGTGTGTATATAGGTGTGTATATATGTGTATTCATGTGTATTTATGTGTTTATATGTGTATAAATGTTGGAAAAGTGGCACAGATACACTTTCTTCACACAGGGTTCCACAAACCTTCAATTTGTAAAAAGAGCAATATCTGTGAAGCGCAATAAAACGAGGTATGCCTGTATATGTATATAGAAACTACGTACTCCAAAGCTCTTAGAAATGAGCAACGAAGCAGTAACGTAATGGACCTTAAAGGGACACTAAACCCAAAATTTTTCTTTCATGATTCAGGTAGAGAATAACATTTTAAAGAACATTCCAATTTACTTCTATTAGCTAATTTGCTTCATCCTTTAGATATCCTTTGTTGAATAAATGGTGATGTACATGGGGGAGCCAATCACACGAGGCATCTATGTGCAGCCACCAATCAGCAGCTACTAAGCCTATCTAGATATGCTTTTCAGCAAAGGATATCAAGAGAATGAAGCAAATTAGCTAATAGAAGTAAATTAGAAAGTTGTTTAAAATGTCATGCTCTTTCTAAATCATGAAAGAAAAAAATTGGGTTTCATGTCCCTTTAAATACTTTGAGAGCTGAAAATGTGACGTTATATTATTTAAAGTAAAACAACTTTGCAAAATACTTTCCTTATTTATTTTGACACATTTAACTGCAATTTAATTTGGAATCTTATGAATTTTCCTTTTTCTGGTAAAAGTCCAGACTCCAGACTTAAAGGGACAGTCACCAGAATTTTTGTTGTTTAAAAAGAAATATAATCCCTTTATTACACATTCCCCAGTTTTGCATATCCAATACAGTTATAATAATACACGTTTTACCTCTGTAATTACCTTGTATCTAAGTCTCTGCTGACTGCCCCCTTATTTCAATTCTTTTGACAGACTTGCATTTTAGCCAATCAGTGTTCACTCCTAGGTCACTTCACGTGCATGAGCTCAATGTTATCTATATGAAACACATGAACTAATGCCCTCTAGTGCCTCATTCAGATTAGAGGCAGTCTTAAAGGTCTAAGAAATGTGCACGCAAACCTCCTAGGTTTAGCTTTCATCTAAGAATACCAAGAGAACAAAGCAAAATTGGGGATAAAAGTAAATTGGGAAGTTGTTTAAAATTCCATGCCCTATTTAAATCGTGAAAGTTTTTTTTGGCTTGACTGTCCCTTTAATACTACTATATTTCACACCATCTTTAGTTACACACTCTAGTGACCCATGTATAAATATTGCAGACCTATTTGAGTATTTAATCTGTTTGTCTTTACCCATGAACAAATAATAAGTACCTTTATGAATTGCTTAAAATAAATTAAATAAATATCGGCTAGATTTAGAGTTTGGCGGTAGCCGTCAAAACCAGCGTTAGATGCTCCTAACGCTGGTTTTGGGCTACTGCTGGTATTTGGAGTCAGTCTGGAAAGGGTCTAACGCTCACTTTGCAGCCGCAAATTTTCCATACCGCACATCCCCCTACGCCATTTGCGTATCCTATCTTTTCAATGGGATCTTTCTAACGCCGGTATTTAGAGTCGTGGCTGAAGTGAGCGTTAGAAATCTAACGACAAAACTCCAGCCGCAGAAAAAAGTCAGTAGTTAAGAGCTTTCTGGGCTAACGCCGGTTCATAAAGCTCTTAACTACTGTGCTCTAAAGTACACTAACACCCATAAACTACCTATGTACCCCTAAACCGAGGTCCCCCCACATCGCCGCCTCTCTATTAAAATTTTTTAACCCCTAATCTGCCGCTCCATACAGCGCCGCCACCTACGTTATCCCTATGTACCCCTAATCTGCTGCCCCTAACACCGCCGACCCCTATATTATATTTATTAACCCCTAATCTGTCGCCCCCGCTATCGCTGACCCCTGCATATTATTATTAACCCCTAATCTGCCGCTCCGTACACCGCCGCAACCTACGTTATCCCTATGTACCCCTAATCTGCTGCCCCTAATACCGCCGACCCCTATATTATATTTATTAACCCCTAATCTGTCGCCCCCAACGTCGCCTCCACCTACCTACAATAATTAACCCCTAATCTGCCGACCGGATCTCAACGCTACTCTAATAAATGTATTAACCCTAAAGCTAAGTCTAACCCAAACACTAACACCCCCCTAAGTTAAATATAATTTAAATCTAACGAAATAAATTAACTCTTATTAAATAAATTATTCCTATTTAAAGCTAAATACTTACCTGTAAAATAAACCCTAATATAGCTACAATATAAATTATAATTATATTGTAGCTATTTTAGTGTTAGGTTTATTTAAGGGGGGTTTGGGTTAGATTATGGGTATGTGGGTGGTGGCTTGTAATGTTGGGGGGGGGGTATTGTATGTTTTTTTTTACAGGCAAAAGAGCTGAATTCTTTGGGGCATGCCCGCAAAGGGCCCTTTTCAGGGCTGGTAAGGTAAAAGAGCTTTTCTATTTTAATTTTAGAATAGGGTAGGGCATTTTTTTTTTGGGGGTCTTTGTTATTTTATTAGGGGGCTTAGAGTAGGTGTAATTAGTTTAAAATTGTTGTAATATTTTTCTAATGTTTGTAAATATTTTTTTATTTTTTGTAACTTAGTTCTTTTTTATTTTTTGTACTTTAGTTAGTTTATTTCATTGTATTTATTTGTAGGTATTGTATTTAATTAATTTATTGATAGTGTAGTGTTAGGTTTAATTGTAGATAATTGTAGGTAGTTTATTTAATTTATTTATTGATAGTGTAGTGTTAGGTTTAATTGTAGATAATTGTAGGTAGTTTATTTAATTTATTTATTGATAGTGTAGTGTTAGGTTTAATTGTAACTTAGGTTAGGATTTATTTTACAGGTAATTTTGTAATTATTTTAACTAGGTAGCTATTAAATAGTTATTAACTATTTAATAGCTATTGTACCTGGTTAAAATAATTACAAAGTTGCCTGTAAAATAAATATTAATCCTAAAATAGCTACAATATAATTATAATTTATATTGTAGCTATATTAGGGTTTATTTTACAGGTAAGTATTTAGCTTTAAATAGGAATAATTTATTTAATAAGAGTTAATTTATTTCGTTAGATTTAAATTATATTTAATTTAGGGGGTGTTAGTGTTAGGGTTAGAATTAGCTTTAGGGGTTAATACATTTATTAGAGTAGCGGTGAGATCCGGTCAGCAGATTAGGGGTTAATAAGTGTAGGTAGGTGGAGGCGACGTTGTGGGGGGCAGATTAGGGGTTAATAAATATAATATAGGGGTTGGCGGTGTTAGGGGCAGCAGATTAGGGGTGCATAGGTATAATGTAGGTTGCGGCGGTGTACGGAGCGGCAGATTAGGGGTTAATAATAATATGCAGGGGTCAGCTTCATGATGGGGGCGTGGCCGGGAATCACAAGGGGCATGGCCGGGCGCGGTGAGGAGCGTGGCCGTGCGGGTGTCGCTGTGATGGGGCGTGGCCGGGTGGGGTGCCGCAATGGGGGCATGGCCAGAGAGGCAAAGGCTTTCAATTAAGACAGAGCCAGAGAGGGAGCAGGAGAGAGGGGGAGAGAGCCAAAGGGGGGGGGGGAGCCATAGGGGGGGGAGAGAGCCAAAGGAAGGGGGAGAGAGACAAAGGGGGGGGGGGGAGAGAGAGCCAAAGGGGGGGGGAGAGCCAAAGGGGGGGGAGAGAGCCAAAGAGGAGAGAGAGCCAAAGAGGGGAGAGAGCCAAAGAGGGGGGAGAGAGAGCCAAAGAGGGGGGGAGCCAAAGGGGGGGAGAGCCAAAGGGGGGGAGCCAAAGGGGGGGAGAGCCAAAGAGGGGGGAGAGCCAAAGAGGGGGGAGAGAGAGAGCCAAAGAGTAAAGAGAGCCAAAGAGTAGAGAGAGCCAAATATGAGAGAGAGCAAAAGAGGGGAGAGAGCAAAAGAGGGGAGAGAGCCAAAGAGGGGGGAGAGAGAGCCAAAGAGGGGGGAGAGAGAGCCAAGGGAGAGCCAAAGGGGGGGGGAGAGCCAAAGAGGGGGGAGAGAGAGAGCCAAAGAGGAAAGAGAGCCAAAGAGAGGAGAGAGCAAAAGAGGGGAGAGAGCCAAAGAGGGGGGAGAGAGAGCCAAAGGAATACCCTAAGAGAGATCCTGGCCAAAAATTGGAAAATCCTTGTGAGTGACGTGGGAGTGTCTAAAGAGGTTGGGGAATACCCCAACATTACAGTTAGACGAGCACCCAACTTAAAGAATAAACTTGTAAGAAGCCAGTATGTGTCTGAACAAAATCAAACGGATTGGCTTACGAAACATACGTCATCTGGCAACCACCCTTGTGGTAGGTGTGTGGCATGCAAGTATATGGTCAAAACGAAAGATTTTGGCACTCATACAGGAAAAAGATACAAGTTGAAACATTATATCAACTGCAATACAGAAGGGGTAATTTATTTACTTTCCGGCAGTTGCCCATGTTTTTACGTGGGAAAAACGAGGAGAGCCATTAAAGACCGAATCACAGAACATTGTGACGATGTAAAAAACAAAAATCAGAAGAGTAATGTTGCCAAACATTACGAGCTGGTTCATGACTGCAATCCTGATTCTCTTAAATTTATTGGTATAGATAGAGGAATCATAAATGGTAGAGGAGGCGATAATGACAACATCCTCCTGCAAAAAGAATGCAGGTGGATTTCTATTCTGGGGACTCAGTTACCAGAAGCTCTAAATGACAAATTAGACATGGGCATTGGCTCAGCCGACCGGTCTACGTGTTGCATGCTACTAACACAGCCTTCCGGCTGCTTGTATGGCGATACTTGCGGTTACAACAGAAGCACAGCAAATCTAACTTGGAGTTAAGCAAGTCAAGAGGACGCATCTTGCCACGGTTATATGATTGAACGGAAAAAACAAGGTCGTATGTGTTTTATCATAGTGCACTAACACGGACTGTAAAATGGTCACAAACCATCTTTGATACTATTGCCTTACTTTGCCAGTGACTGTGAGAGATTATACTGATATGTGTCTTCAAAAGCATATTCACAAGAAACGCTGAGTTTGGGCACATCCTAATGATTTAATTGCGCTGAGGATATGAACACTGCTGCTTAAATGTTATGCTGGCTATGTGATGACAACACTCTTACCTGATTTTTCACAACCATGCTTGCTAATACCTCCTCTGCATGCAGCTCTACATGTTAGCATTTCAGGAGGATCTCAGAGACACTGAGGAAACGCTACTATATGTGCTCAAAGCTTATACTCTTACTGCCAATCTTTCCTGTCGCAGGCTTTGCATGTGTGGCTTAACTAAACAGTGCTAATATGACACATACTGTCTGATATTAAGTGCAAATGAAATGTGATTGTATACATAGCTATTACATATGTTTACTGTGTACATCCAGGGAGCCTAACTTACAGACCACTTAGATCCCGGTGACCATACTTACTTTCTGTACTGCCCAGTATTATACTCTCCTTGTTTGGACTACTGTGAGCAGTTGGGTGTAGTGAGTCTAAGTTTGAGGCTTCCCTTTGCAAATTCACAAGTATCATCTTATATATACTGTTTTGTGACTGTTGATTATAGCTGTGTAATGCTTCTGTTTGTAGTACCCCTATAGGCCTCTTAGATCCCATAAATGTATACCTGCCCAGGATACACTTCTCATGTAGGGGTTCTGTGTGCAGCAGGGTGTAGAGGTTCTTTATAGGTACTCATCACAACAACTTATTGGCTGTTTTCATGCTATAGCATCCAAGTGTACCCCTGACTGGTCAGGTTTAGAATACTAACTCTAGTGTGTATATAGAGAACTAAAAGTTTCTTTATTAATATTTTACTACGAATGTGATACAGTGTGCTGTATCTTATCTTCTGGGTAGTGGTGTTCACTCAACTGGGAGAACTTCCCGTCCACAATTGAATAAATTCTACTTTTTGAAAAAATATTTTGGTCTTATGAACTTGATTTCCTAAAAGAGTGCTGAAATTCCCTGTCTTTTGACAACTAGGATTAGATTCCTGGCTATCTCTTTCTTCTTAAATCATACAATATTTTTTATAAGGGTCTGCACCACATTGATTTTTGTATCCTGACATAACGATGAGTGTTGTGTTATTGTCGGTTAGTAACTCTATATAAAAGCTTCATAAATAGTAGCTGCGTCCCCTCTGTTTGTTTTTTGTTAAAAAAAATATATATATATATATATATATATATATATATATATATATATATATATATATATATATGTGTGTGTTTTGGGCCCTTTTGGCTTAGTGAACTTTCAAGTTAGTTCTCGAGCAATAGCCAGGATCTGAGTTTTTCAGTGTGCCTCATAGAAGTCTACTATGTGGGGGATTTAGAGAAGCCACAAAATCTTATCCCCAGATGTTAACATCTGTAGGCTTTGGCTTTAGTGCTATCATTTTACTCTGCACTTTTAATATGGAATTAAAAATGAAACGACTATGGATTGCTCTCTAGGGATGTTAACGCACCATAGTGCTATCATTTTAAGCTCAATTTTTAATGTAGGCCAGTTAGTTTTATGCCAAATAATTTTGCTTAATTCGTTCAATTAATTAAAAACAGCAACATATTTAAAATACCCTTTTTGTAAATGTGCCAAAGAAGAAAATTGACTGCGCATAGATTTTGCATAACATTTTCTTGTGAAAAATATACAGTATGTGAACAAGGTTAACTATGGTTGACAGGTGTCCAGTATTCAACCGAACAGTCCAGTATTTTAGTAGGCTGTCAAACGGAAAAGGAGTTAGATAAAAAAAAATTGTGGTGGATCCACACAATGAAAACTTATGGAAAGTGGGGACTAAATAAAGACATTAACATTGCTGCTTGTATATGATTTAGAACTTTAATATAGCATCTTTATAATATAAGAAAACAAATATTGTTGTTCTTACACATTTGTTGTTGTAGCTTATTATAAACTTTCACTAAATCATTTGTAAGCACTTTAATAGCATGTTGTTCTGTGAAAAATTGGCAATATCTATTAGCACTTTAAAAGGTATCAGTTTATAATGTATCATCAATTAAACTACTAGATAGAAAAGGTATTTGCAAAATTGTAAAAAATTCTTACATATAGATATGGCTATTAAAATATTTTGTTTTGGAATTCATATATCATGAGTGAGAATTCCTTGTTTTTATTAAATGTTTAAAATTGGTAATGTTTTATTTTTCTAATCACTTTGCCTTTTATAAGTAGGGAGCTTTGTGATTGGCTGTTTATTTTGCAATATCTAAATGGACCTGAATGAGAACCATACACTTTAAAATTACCTGAAACAGAACTGAAAGTTAGATGTTTTTCAAGGACATTGATTGGATATTTTGAGTCACGTGATCCCTAGACCATAAAACTGACTTATTTGAGAACTGACAAAACGGAGTACTTGAGAACTTACGGCTAGATTTAGAGTTTGGCGTTAGCCGTCAAAACCAGCGTTAGAGGCTCCTAACGCTGGTTTTGGGCTACCGCTGGTATTTAGAGTCAGTCAGGAAAGGGTCTAACGCTCACTTTGCAGCCGCTACTTTTCCATACCAGAGACCCCTTTTGTCAATTACGTATCCTATCTTTTCAATGGGATCTTTCTAACGCTGGTATTTAGAGTCTTGACTGAAGTGAGCGTTAGAACTCGAACGACCAAACTCCAGCCGCAGAAAAAAGTCAGTAATTAAGAGCTTTTTGGGCTAACGCCGGTTTATAAAGCTCTTAACTACTGTGCTCTAAAGTACACTAACACCCATAAACTACCTATGTACCCCTAAACCGAGGCCCCCCCACATCGCCGCCACTCTATTAAAAAATTTTAACCCCTAATCTGCCGACCGCACACCGCCGCCACCAACGTTATCCCTATGTACCCCTAATCTGCTGCCCCTAATACCGGCGACACCTACATAATATTTATTAACCCCTAATCTGCCGCCCCCGCTATCGCTGACAACTGCATATTTTTTTTAACCCCTAATCTGCTGCTCCGTACACCGCCGCAACCTACATTATACCTATGTACCCCTAATCTGCTGCCCCTAACACAGCCGACCCCTATATTATATTTATTAACCCCTAATCTGCCGCCCCCAACGTCGCCTCCACCTACCTACAATTATTAACTCCTAATCTGCCATCCGGACCACACTGCTACTCTAATAAATGTATTAACCCCTAAAGCTAAGTCTAACCCTAACACTAACACCCCCCTAACTTAAATATAATTTAAATCTAACGAAATAAATTAACTCTTATTAAATAAATTATTCCTATTTAAAGCTAAATACTTACCTGTAAAATAAACCCTAATATAGCTACAATATAAATTATAATTATATTGTAGCTATTTTAGGATTAATATTTATTTTACAGGCAACTTTGTATTTATTTTAACCAGGTACAATAGCTATTAAATAGTTATTAACTATTTAATAGTTACCTAGTTAAAATAATTACAAAATTACTTGTAAAATAAATCCTAACCTAAGTTACAATTAAACCTAACACTACACTATCAATAAATTAATTAAATACAATACCTACAATTATCTACAATTAAACCTAACACTACACTATCAATAAATTAATTAAATACAATACCTACAAATAAATACAATGAAATAAACTAACTAAAGTACAAAAAATAAAAAATAACTAAGTTACAAAAAATAAAAAAATATTTACAAACATTAGAAATATATTACAACAATTTTAAACTAATTACACCTACTCTAAGCCCCCTAATAAAATACCAAAGCCCCCCAAAATAAAAAAATGCCCTACCCTTTTCTAAATTAAAAAAGTTCAAAGCTCTTTTACCTTACCAGCCCTGAAAAAGGCCATTTGCGGGGCATGCCCCAAAGAATTCAGCTCTTTTGCCTGTAAAAAAACCCCACATACAATACCCCCCCAACATTACAACCCACCACCCACATACCCCTAATCTAACCCAAACCCCCCTTAAATAAACCTAACACTAAGCCCCTGAAGATCTCCCTACCTTGTATTCACCACGCCGGGTTCACCGATCGGTCCAGAAGAGCCTCCGATGTCTTCATCCAAGCCCAAGCGGGGGCTAAAGAGTGACGTCCATCCTCCGGCTGTAGTCTTGATCCAAGCGGCAAATGAAGAAGTCCATCTTCGGGAAGAAATCTTCATCCTATCCGGGCAGAAGAGGACATCCAGACCGGCAAACATCTTCATCCAAGCCGCATCTTCTATGTTGTTCCATCCAATGACGAGCGGCTGATCTTGAAGACCTCCGGCGCGGATCCATCCTCTTCGTTCGTCCAACTGAAGAATGAAGGTTCCTTTAAGGGACGTCATCCAAGATGGCGTCCCTTGAATTCCGATTGGCTGATACGATTCTATCAGCCAATCGGAATTAAGGTAGGAAAATTCTGATTGGCTGATGGAATCATCCAATCAGATTCAAGTTCAATCCGATTGGCTGATCCAATCAGCCAATCAGATTGAGCTTGCATTCTATTGGCTGTTCCGATCAGCCAATAGAATGCAAGCTCAATCTGATTGGCTGATCCAATCAGCCAATCGGATTGAACTTGAATCAGAATTTTCCTACCTTAATTCCGATTGGCTGATCCTATCAGCCAATCGGAATTCGAGGGACGCCATCTTGGATGACGTCCCTTAAAGGAACCTTCATTCTTCAGTTGGACGTCGAACGAAGAGGATGGATCGCGCTGGAGGTCTTCAAGATCAGCCGTTCGTCATCGGATGGAACAACATAGAAGATGCGGCTTGGATGAAGATGTTTGCCGGTCCGGATGTCTTCTTCTGCCCGGATAGGATGAAGATTTCTTCCCAAAGATGGACTTCTTCATTTGCCGCTTGGATCAAGACTTCAGCCGGAGGATGGACGTCACTCTTCAGCCCCCGCTTGGGCTTGGATGAAGACATCGGAGGCTCTTCTGGACCGATCGGTGAACCCGGTGTGGTCAATACAAGGTAGGGAGATCTTCAGGGGCTTAGTGTTAGGTTTATTTAAGGGGGGTTTGGGTTAGATTAGGGGTATGTGGGTGGTGGGTTGTAATGTTGCGGGGGTATTGTATGTGGTTTTTTTACAGGCAAAAGAGCTGAATTCTTTGGGGCATGCCCCGCAAATGGCCCTTTTCAGGGCTGGTAAGGTAAAAGAGCTTTGAACTTTTTAAATTTAGAATAGGGTAGGGCATTTTTTTATTTTGGGGGGCTTTGTTATTTTATTAGGGGGCTTAGAGTAGGTGTAATTAGTTTAAAATTGTTGTAATATTTTTCTAATGTTTGTAAATATTTTTTTATTTTTAGTAACTTAGTTCTTTTTTATTTTTTGTACTTTAGTTAGCTTATTTCATTGTATTTATTTGTAGGTATTGTATTTAATTAATTTATTGATAGTGTAGTGTTAGGTTTAATTGTAGATAATTGTAGGTACTTTATTTAATTTATTTATTGATAGTGTAGTGTTAGGTTTAATTGTAACTTAGGTTAGGATTTATTTTACAGGTAATTTTGTAATTATTTTAACTAGGTAGCTATTAAATAGTTATTAACTATTTAATAGCTATTGTACCTGGTTAAAATAAATACAAAGTTGCCTGTAAAATAAATATTAATCCTAAAATAGCTACAATATAATTATAATTTATATTGTAGCTATATTAGGATTTATTTTACAGGTAAGTATTTAGCTTTAAATAGGAATAATTTATTTAATAAGAGTTAATTTATTTCGTTAGAATTAAATTATATTTAATTTAGGGGGGGTGTTAGTGTTAGGGTTAGACTTAGCTTTAGGGGTTTATACATTTTTTAGAGTAGCGGTGCGGTCCGGTCGGCAGATTAGGGGTTAATTATTGTAGGTAGGTGGAGGCGACGTTGGGGGCGGCAGATTAGGGGTTAATAAATATAATATAGGGGTCGGCGGTGTTAGGGGCAGCAGATTAGGGGTACATAGGGATAACGTAGGTTGCGGCGGTGTACGGAGCGGCAGATTAGGGGTTAATAATAATATGCAGGGGTCAGCGATAGCGGGGGCGGCAGATTAGGGGTTAATAAATATAATATAGGGGTCGGCGGTGTTAGGGGCAGCAGATTAGGGGTACATAGGGATAATGTAGGTTGCGGCGGTGTACGGAGCGGCAGATTAGGGGTTAATAATAATATGCAGGGGTCAGCGATAGCGGGTTCGGCAGATTAGGGGTTAATAAGTGTAAGGCTAGGGGTGTTTAGCCTCGGGGTTCATGTTAGGGTGTTAGGTGCAGACTTAGGAAGTGTTTCCCCATAGGAAACAATGGGGCTGCGTTAGGAGCCAAACGCTGCTTTTTTGCAGGGTTTTTTTTCAGCTCAAACAGCCCCATTGTTTCCTATGGGGGAATCGTGCACGAGCACGTTTTTGAAGCAGGCCGCGTCCGTAAGCACCGCTGGTATCGAGAGTTGCAGTGGCTTTAAATATGCTCTATGCTCCCTTTTTTGGAGCCTAACGCAGCCCTTCTGTGAACTCTAAATACCAGCGGTATTTAAAAGGTGCGGGGGAAAAAAAGCATGCGTAGCTAACGCACCCCTTTGGCCGTAGAACTCTAAATCTAGCCGTTAATGTTTTTTTAAAATTGAATTGGTTAGTTCTCTCTGAAATCCAGATTGGTTATTTTTGAATGTTTTTCTTCCAAAATAATGGTTAAAACATTTTTAAATGGTTTTATGAAAAAGTAATTTTATAAAAGTATAGATTTCATATTTTAGGAAGAATTTTTTTATTTAATTTGGTTTATACTTGTTGCATTACATGTTGTGTATTGTAAATCCTCTTTCCAGCAATAGATTGAATGCTGGAGAGGGGATGGTGCCAATTATTTAGATTTAATCCTCCATGGTGGCAGAAGTGAGTGTAGCTCTTTGAGGTGAATTTAAAAGCTCTTAAAGAAGGTGGCATAGACTGCAGAAATGCGTTAAGCACAATAACATTTGCATTGTTATACTTTTACATAAAGAATCTGTTATCCTGTGTCTTTAATAAACTGCTGATCATTGACACTGTGAGTTCTTTCCTTTTTTTTGTATCTCTTTTGGTTGGCATAATACACTTTAAGGAATTTCTCCATGGTGTTGGTGAGAAGCCGTATACTCTGTAGGAAAGTGATGACAATAACCTAAGGTGTTACAGCATCCTCCAGACCCCCTTTTGACCAGCGCCTCCTCTATCAAACACATCTGTTAGCTAAATATAAAGGGCCTCCTATGCCTCAAAGCATTACAAATATGGAACAGAAAAAAGTGAGGGGCAGTCAAGGGGATCAAATGACTAATCTTTACATGTATTACTAGCAATCAAAAAGGTAAAATATTTGTTTTGGATGTGACTGGTGGCCAAGGGCTACAATGACTGCTCAGTTGGGAAAAATATGCATAGTGTGTCAGCCCTGTGACCAGAGGTGATCCTGGAACCTCCAGTCTTTGGCTATTTGCCTTCCCTCTTGAGCTACTGGATAGCTCTGACTCTGCGTAAGATTCCTTTTGCCAGCACTGGCTGGCTCTCTGGCTCCACCTGTCTGCCAGCTGCAGGTAGTTACCTAATCAGCTGCAGGCAGTTACCTAATCAGCAGCCTATAAAAACTTCCTGGTTCCTTTGTTTGTCTGTGTAAAGGTTTGTCTAGTACCACCTGAGTGCACTTCCTCCTGAGAGTAATTTCCTGTTTTGATCTCTGTGACCTGTCTTTTAGATAATCCCTCTGAACTTTTTCTTGTTATCCTGTGGCTGACTTTGACTTGGACATTGAACTGTTTTTTCTTATTTTTCTGCCTCCTTTATCCCTAGCAAGTATAGACTGTCTCCTTCTCATCATCTGGGTCCTTGTGCTATTTCCTGGGCAGCAGAGGGTCCTACCTGCCACTCTACCTGATGCTGGGATAAGAAGACTACCAGACAGGAAATTGGAGTGGGAGGTGGGATTCTCTTGCATGCTTTATATAGTGGGATCAAGAGTGTAGGCTTTTGCAGGGGTATTGTGTGACCCCACCCTTACACTGTGACCAAACAGATTGTCCAGTATTTTTGTGGAAGACAGTTGGCAACCAGGGGCGGACCTATTGGCGGTGCAAACGGTGCCCAATTTGGGGGAGGGGCCCACACAGACACCTAAAAAAAAAATTTAAAGGTGTGTTTTATTTTTTTAAAACTACTGTTACCGGACCGTGCCAACTTCCTGTCACATGACATGTATGAGCGAGGGCAAATCAAGCAGTCTCCGCTATGAATGTTTGTGAAACTGCAGCTGCACCTGTGCACACACACTAAGCAAAAACCCTGTCACTGGGAAGATACCGTGTCCCGGCTATTAGACCTTCCAGCTCTCTCTGTGATGCTAGTAGATGCAGGAGACTGTCACATTCTCCAATACAGGTCTCCTGGCTCTCGTATTATGCTCCCTCCTGGCCCTCAATCTCCTGTACAGCCTTCACCAAGATAGCACACACAGCTGAGTACACAGCTTAGAAAGGAAGTAACAGCTGCCCAGGTGCTGCGGTGCGCTGAACTGGTGGAGTGGCAGCGTATAACATTTGTTTTATTTATTTCTCATTTTCAGTTTTCTGCCAATTATGCAGATCCACCCTATCCTCTCCTTAAAAGCCAGCGTGCAGTAGAGTACAGTGCGCGCCATAGTGCGCAGGCTTTTGCAAAGAAGATAGGGAGGATGTGTAGGAAGCAGTGTTGTAGTGAAGCTGCTGAACTGAAGGGCAGGAGTTAGGAGAGGAGTCACAGTGAGTACACCTTTTTCTCTTGCTCCTGTATAATACAGATCTCTGTAAAAAGAAAATCCATGTGCTCATAATAAAATTTGGTCACACAAGCAAAAGCCATCAGCATTATCTAGCAGCTTGCTAAATATCGGATAGGTCTGTCTGCACTTTAGTAAATCGGCCCCATACACTGACTCTCTCTGTTATTGCACAATAACAAACATTTTTTTTTCACTGAAAGGTATAGTGGTATAGTGGTATATATAGTGGTATAGTATAGTGATTGCATAGCCTGGTATATGAGAGACATGTAGTGGAATCGAAAAAGAGAAAACCTAGGCGTCAAAGGCTGAAGAAAACAGGAGGTAGAAAAACTATACTCCAGTTACTTGCTGCATATACTGTATATAATTATATTCCATACCAGTCTATAACCCAACAAATCTGTAGAATATGTTATATATACTGTATATACTGTGTGTGTATATATATATATATATATATATATATATATATATATATATATATATATATATATATATATATATATATATATAGATATAGATATATATATATATACACACTGTATATATATGTTTTTTTTCTAGGCATTGAAAACTTTTCCATATAATTACTAAACTTTAGCAAGCTATATGTGTTTTAAATTTGCAAAAAGTATACAGTTATATGAACTTTGAGAAACTGACCCAACAGAAATTGTTTCAGAGGAGCATATTACACTTTACAAAAGGTAGTTAATTAGGGGAAAGTTCTATTTCATAGAGCAAAATGAACATAATTTGACAACATGTTCTAATTTAATACAGTAATTTGATTGAATGTGTATTATAATGCCCCTACAGCAATAGTTAGGCCACTATAATTACAATACATTTTGTCAGCTTTTTATCTATTGGGGAGTTATTGGCTCATCTGTCAGTCTGTCATTACTTTGGTTTTTTTTGGAGTGGGGGGCCCCCAAAAAAAATCTTGCACCAGGGCCCTCTGTTCATTAGGTCGGCCACTGATGGCAACCCTAGGATTAACAGATATGAATTAATGAAGGGAGGAGGGAATTAACTTATGTTTTATGTTAACAATAGTAGTAGTAGTTTCATATGTGTGATTGTATTTTTCATCATGTCCTTTTGGCATCAGCAACTATCAAAACTACCAGTACTAACAGCTGCAATGTAATCGATAGGATAATTCACTATACAAATAAAGGGGGAATAACATAAATGTAGAATATTTTGTTTCACTTCACTGTACTTTTGCACTTCCAACCAGAGATATGACAAATGCTTTTAGATGTGACTGTATTTTTTTGTTATCTGTAAAATGTAGAATAAATTCACATATGCAAATAGAAGCAATATTTTTAATTAATTTGAATGTGGGTGAATAAGGCAGCTGAATTGTAGATAATTTAATAACCTTTCTCAGTTCCTCAGGGAATCTGCAAAGTTGATACAGAATTATATTTGAGTTATTGAATCATTTTATTCATATTTTCATCTATAGTTGTGCACTTTTGAAAGAAATGTGTGTGTTGTTTGTGTGTATATATATATATATATATATATAGCGCTGCAGAATTCCGATTATCCTAGCTTAGTGAAGGAATAATCTAGATTTTATTAACCCCTTAACGACTGAGGACGTGCGATCCTGATCACTTCCAGCTGTTTTCCGGTTATTGCAGGATGCCTCGATATTGAGGCATCCTGCAATAACATTTTTTACCCCTCCGGTGCAGAGAGAGCCACTCTGTGGCCCTCTCTGCACCGGACATCGATGGCCGCATTCGTTGGTGGGTGGGAGCTGAAGTGGGAGGTGGGTGGGCGGCCATCAATGGCTTCTTGGTCAGAGAGGGGGGCGGGATCGGGGGCGGTATCGCCGGGGGCGCGCACGGGCGGTATCGCCGGGGGCGCGCACGGGCGCGCGCGCGTGCACGGGGGGTGGTGGGCGGGCGCGTGCACGGGGAGGGAGCGGGTGGGAACCACTTACACTACAGAAACGTTTTTTTTATTATGGGGAGAAAGGAGGGATAAAATCCCTGATTAAAGTCATCTAAGGGATCTGGGAGGGGGTGGGGGATTAGTTTTGGGGGGGGGGAAGCTACACTGCAGAAAAACCAAAAATAAAAAAAAAAATAAAAACATTCTTACATGCAAACTGGGTACTGGCAGACAGCTGCCAGTACCCAAGATGGCCCCCAATAAGGCAGAGGGGGAGGGTTAGAGAGCTGTTTTGGGGGGGATCAGGGAGGTTGGGGCTAAGGGGGGGAATCTTACACAGCAGCATATGTAAATATGCTATATATAAAAAAAGGATACCTTTTATTTTAGTACTGGCAGACTTTCTGCCAGTACTTAAGATGGCGGGGACAATTTTTGGGGTGGGGGAGGAAAGAGAGCTCTTTGGGAGGGATCAGGGGGTCTGATGTGTCAGGTGGGAAGCTGATCTCTACACAAAAGCTAAAATTAACCCTGCAAACTCCATACAAGCTACCTAATTAACCCCTTCATTGCTGGGCATAATTCACGTGTTGTGCGCAGTGGCATTTAGCGGCCTTCTAATTACCAAAAATCAACACCAAATCCATATATGTCTGCTATTTTTGAACAAAGGAGACCCCAGAGAAGCATTTACAACCATTTGTGCCATAATTGCACAAAATGTTTGTAAATGATTTCAGTGAGAAATCTAAAATTTTGGGCGTAGATCAATACTTTGGGTTGTCTACTACACTACACTAAAGCTAAAATTACCCCAAAAAGCTCCCTACATGCTCCCTTATTAACCCCTTCCCTGCTGTGCATAATACACGCATGGTGCGCAGTGGCATTTAGCGGCCTTCTAATTACCAAAAAGCAACGTCAAAGCCATATATGTCTGCTATTTCTGAACAAAGGGGATTCCAGAGAAAAATTTACAACCATTTATGCCATAATTGAACAAGCTGTTTGTAAATAATTTCAGTGAGAATCCTAAAGTTTGTGAAAAAATTTGTGAAAAAGTGAACAATTTTTTTTATTTGATCGCATTTGGTGGTGAAATGGTGGCATGAAATATACCAAAATGGGCCTAGATCAATACTTTGGGATGTCTTCTAAAAAAATATATATACATGTCAAGGGATATTCAGGTATTCCTGACAGATATCAGGGTTCCAATGTAACTAGCGCTCATTTTGAAAAAAAGTGGTTTGGAAATAGCAAAGTGCTACTTATATTTATTGCCCTATAACTTGCAAAAAAAAGCAAAGAACATGTAAACATTGGGTATTTCTAAACTCTGGACAAAATTTAGAAATTATTTAGCATGGGTGTTTTTTGGTGGTTGTAGATGTGTAACAGATTTTGGGGGACAAAGTTAGAAAAAGTGTGTTTTTTTCCATTTTTTCCTCATATTTTATATTTTTTTTATAGTAAATGATAAGATATGATGAAAATAATGGTATCTTTAGAAAGTCCATTTAATGGCGAGAAAAACGGTATATAATATGTGTGGGTACAGTAAAAGAGTAAGAGGAAAATTACAGCTAAACACAAACACTGCAAAAATGTAAAAATAGCCTTGGTCCCAAATGGACAGAAAATGGAAAAGTGCTGTGGTCATTAAGGGGTTAAAGACACAGAGACGAATATTTGCTTTACTTTCCTTTACTACTAGTGTGCAGCATTTTAAAGTACAATAAAACACATTACATAAATAAAGAGAAAAAAGAGACAAGGTAATTAGCCCATGAAAAGGCTACAGTAGATAACAGTGTAATAATGGACCAATCAGAAGACCCATACTGTCCATAAACCAACCAATGAGCTCCCCATCTTCCTCTTTCTTGTTTAAAGCTCATGAAAAAGAAGTTCCCAAAAAAGCATAAAACACAAAAAAGTCCAACAATTAATAATAAGATGAACAGGAACCAAAAAACTGCACGTCTTAATTAGAGATATTTGAGAAGTTGGTAGCTAAAATAAATATAAAAATATTAATATCATATAACAAAAATTGGGTGGGAAAGACAGTATAGAAGAGGAGGGAAATATTTGTCTCTGTGTCTTTAATAAAATCTAGATTATTCCTTCACTAAGCTAGGATAATCATAATTTTATTACAAGACCAGAGACTTCATATTTGCTAGTTTAAAGCAATTATTTAAAAAGATTTTGAGAGGCGTGTTGAATGGGTTTAAAATAAAAATGTTTAAAAGTAGAATCAGAAGACCAATCTGCCGCCTTTAAAATCTCCTGAAGAGGAGCAGATTTTAAAAAGGCTTTGGAAGCGGCAAATCCCCTTACTGAATGAGCTGAGAAAGAACAATTAATTCCAGCTTCAGACATAACCAATTTAATCCACCTCGCAATAGAAGTAGGAGTTACAGGAGCATGAGGAGGAACAAAAGATAAAAGAAGTTGATTTTTTGAAGAATCTCTAAATAAAACAGTTTTAGATTCATAAGATTTTAAACATGAAACCACACATAAGGAAGGTTCAGAAGGAAAATAAGGATAAAAAATAGAGGAGGATAGAGTTTTAGTTCTACGAGAGATTAGAAAAGTAACACCTTCAGGAGAAAAAGATTTAGAATTAAAATCAAGAGCCCAAACGTTAGAGACCCTGCGAAAAGAAATAAGACATAATAAAGTGGCAAGTTTAGCTGAAATCTGTTTCAAAGATAAAGAATCATTAGAAGGCCAAGATCTAAAAAGAGAGAAAATCAAATCTACATCCCAAAAGGAATTATATTTAGGTGAAGGAGGATTTTTTAATCTAATAGATTTCAAAAGGCGACAAACTAACGGATGTTTACCAATGGGGGAATTATTTATAAAATCATGTCTAGCCGAAATAGCAGATCGAGAAAGATTAAAAGTTCTATAAGCAAGACCATTATCAAAAAGATGAGAAAGAAAATTTAAAACTTGAGTAAAAGGAGCTGAAAAGGGATCCAAGTTCCTAGACAAGCACCAGCTAGACCATCTGGACCATGCGGAAAAATAGGATTTATGGGTTCCCGGAGCCCATGATTCCCGCATTAGAGATTTAGCTGATTCCGAAAGTTCGTGGAGCTCTCTGATTTCCCCGTAATTGACAAAGCTATCAGTTTGAGAGATTGGTTTAGAATGAGATTGTGAGGATTTCCTACAGGATCTAGAAGAAGTTCTGGGAACAGGGGAAGAAGTATTGGAAATTTGAACGACATCTCCAGAAGGGAAGGAAAACAAGCCTGGGTTGGCCAAAGAGGAGTTATCAGAAGAAGAGATTAAAGATTCCTGCAAACTATTGAAATTGTCCGAGCAATCAAAGAAAAGGGGGGAAACGTGTAAACTCCGAGGAGAGGCCAAGGTTGAAGAAAAGCATCTATAGCTAGAGCATCCGGATCCGGACGCCAACTGAAATATTGAGGAAGTTGATGATTGAGTCGAGATGCAAAAATATCTAGAGAAAAAGGACCGCGAAGGGATTGAATTGAAAGAAAAATTTCCCTGTTTAACATCCAATCGCTGGAATCTTTCAAGAAACGAGAACCCCAATCTGCAGCTGAATTTGATAGACCGGGAATATATTCTGCTTTGATGGAAATATTCCTGTCCAGACACCCATGGATAAAGTCTTTGGTAATGTTGGAAAGATTTCTTGATTTGGTACCGCCTAAACGATTGAGATATCTGACTGCAGAAATATAGAAGCTGGAGCAAAAGATTTTACAAAACTTTTTACAGCAAAAGATCCGGCCAAAAGTTCCAAACAATTTATATGAAGATTCTTCTCTTCTAAGGACCATTTGCCTCCTGTTATAGACTGACCGCAACGAGCTCCCCAAAAAAGGGAAAGAAAAATATATATAGCAAAAAACAATAAATGCAACAAAGAAAGAAAAAATTAATAGTACCCAGAAAAAGAGATAAGATAAAATAAACTATTTAAGTGAAATATTAAAATAAAAGCAATAAGATTTAAATAATAATATATATTTTTATGAGAGACAAAAATATAGCACACTTATCTTTTGAATGAGCAGCAAAAGAAAGAGGAAGATGGGGAGCTCATTGGTCAGTTTATGGACAGTATGGGTCTTCTGATTGGTCCATTAGTACACTGTTATCTACTGTAGCCTTTTCATGGGCTAATTACCTTGTCTCTTTTTTCTCTTTATTTATGTAATGTGTTTTATTGTACTTTAAAATGCTGCACACTAGTAGTAAAGAAAAGTAAAGCAAATATGAAGTCTCTGGTCTTGTAATAAAATCTGTAATAGCGTTGCAGAATCTGTTGGTGCTCTACAAATACCTGATAATAATAATAAATAATATATATATATATATATATATATATATATATATATATATATATATATATATACACACACATATTTTGTAGCTCTTAAATGGCCATAATAGTAAATAAAATTGCACGCTTTAATGTGTTATAGCATGTAATTTTAAGGCTATTGACCCTACACTATTGTGGGCAGAATGGAGTGGAGCGCAAATTTTTGTGCCCAAGTTAAGCAGTTTATCGCAGGTGTTTGTGCTCGTTGGGCTTACCGCTGGTATTGCGAGTTGAAAGTAAACACGATTGGTTGAGCGCAATCATGATTTACGCTAGAATGATTATCGTGACTTCAGAACTCTGGTTATGTTTCAGAAACCTAAAAGTGTCACAAAACACAGCACAAGAGTAAGGTGTTTTTCCCACTTTTTCTTCTCCTATGACTTCCATGGGGGAATACGTGAAAGCGTATGCGATATTGTATGTTTGACTTTTTGCGCTCATCATGTTATTGTGCTAGCAAAAACAGTTTCTTTTCAACTCGTAATATGAGCACAAAGCGATGAGCATTAAAAGCTTACTTCTAACGCAATTAATGCTTGAGCGGGAGCACACAAAGGGGTTAAACACACAGTAGAAACTCCACTCGCGCACCACACAATCTTAAAATTATTCAAATCTAATGGCTGCGCTGAGCGCTCTAATTATTATGATTACATTCTAATAATGTATTATATCATGTAGTTTTTCGAAAATAGTGTCCCTTTAACACCTTAACGACCGATATACTCTGTATGTCAGCAGACGTTCAGATGCCTGAAATAGGCAAGGCCGCGCTATATCTGCATGCCGCTGGAAGTAAGGCAGGGAATACAAGCACAGTTGTTGGGAAAGCTGTTCAATGTGGACATACAGAGTACGTTGGACATTAAGGGGATAAACTGTTAATAACTTAGCTAAGAATTTATTTTAAACATAATAAATAGAAAAATAAATGTGCCAAATGATTATAAATATGGTGGCTATCAGTATTTAAATGCTATGTTGTGTATGTGACATAAAATATGCATAGTCACCATAGTAATTAAAAATTAAGGTGTTTGGACATAACCAATGTCTAAATTTAATGATAATTATGTATAAACATCAAAATGGAAGAAAAAAAACATGACAAAATGCTGCAGTTAATTTTAGATAAACATATAAACACAATAAATGGCTGGGTTAAAAAAAGAGACACAATGAAAGTCAAATTGTTATGTTTAAGACAGAATGACATTTTACTTCTATTATCAGACTTATTTTGTTCTCTTGGTATTCTTTCATGGTAAGCATAACTAGGTATGGAGCAACAGTGCATTATTTGGAACTATCTGGTGACTGGTGGTTATGCACATATGCCTCTTATTATTGTCTCACTAGATGTATTCAGGTCCCAGTAGTGCATTGTTGTTCTGAAGCTTACTTTAACTATGTGTTTAACACATTTCTCTTTCCAGGGGTTGAAAACATAGTGGTCAATCAAATTCTTTCATATATTTGTGGCTGATAATGATATTTGAATATTGACTTATATCCTCATCATGGTTTTCAAGTAATCACAATCCCAAATAGCTTTGGTCATTAAAACTCATCTGCAAAGACGTTTTCTTATGATAACCACACAGAAAGTATTTTCTGTTGTTAAGTTTACTTTACAGGTGTAGATATTATGTTACAGGTGGTTTGATTGATCTGTTCATACAGTGAGAAATATTAAAGGACCATTTAACACAGTAGAATTACATAATCAATAAAAGCATTATAAAAAGACTAAAGAAAAACAATAAGGGGACGATTTAACAAGGAATGAATGGCCCCTAATCGCCCTGTTTCCGCGTGAACCTTCAGGCTCGCCGGAAACAGGAGTTAAGAAGCAACGGCCTTAAGACCGCTTCCTCTTAGCTCATACACCCCCTCTGAGGCTGCGGGCTGCAATCCGCCCAACCGTGTACCATTGGATTGATTGACACCCCCTGCTAAATCTGCAGGGGGCAGCATTGCACAAGCAGTTCACCAGAACTGCTTGTGCAATGTTAAATGCCCACAGTGTATGCTGTCGGCATTCAGCAATGTCTGGCAGTCATGATCTGCTACATTATTCACTGATATCTGTTTTTTTAATTTAAATCAGATTTGTTTATTTAAATAGGATTTTTGTTAAACAAAATGCTTTTTGAGTAAAAATCGATCTAAAGATAGTTACTATTTAAGATACATTATAATCCAAAGGTTATTCACCCTGAAACATAGATTAGTTTTTTAGCAAGATGCTGTATTTTCATGGCTGTAATGTGTATGTTTTTTTGGTAAATTAATTCAAATAATCCATTTAGAATGTCATGCTCTTCCATATTATTGGTTTTGTAGTTCTCAAAACTGTGAATTTGTGTCGGCAGAAATAACATTACCCTTCTTTACAGCAAAATAAACGTCACATACAGAGTTGATAAATAGACACTAAAAGGACATAATCATGAAAGATAATGTCTGGGTTTCAGATAGGGCATACAATTTTGAGATTTACTTTATTATAAGATTTGCTTCATTCTCTTGGAATCCTTTGTTGGGGCCTAGCTGACTACTTTGGGTGAGACAGTGACAAGCAGCTAGCTCACAGTAGTGCATTGCTTCTGATCCTACCTATTCATTCTTTTCAACAATGAATACAAAGAGACAAAGCAAATTATATAAGAGAAGTCAAATGGAATCTTTTTTTAAATTGCATGTTCTTTCTGGATCATGAAAGTTTCATTTTGACTTTACTATTCCTTTAATTCCATTGCTCCCCTGCAAATCTATGTACATAGGATAATTTTTCATGATTCAGATAGGGCATGCAATTTTAAACAACTTTCTAATTTACTTTTATCATCAAATTTGCTTTGTTCTCTTAGTATTCTTAGTTGAAAACTAAACCTATGTAGGCTCATATGCTAATTTCTAAGCACTTGAAGGCTGCCTCTGAATGCATTTGACAGTTTTTCACAGCTAGATGGCATTAGTTCATGTGTTTCATATACGTAAATAACATTGTGCTCATGCACATGGAGTTATTTAAAGGGACACTGAGCCCAAATTTTTCCTTTCATGATTCAGATAGAGCATGCAATATTAAGCAACTTTCTAATTTACTCCTATTATACATTTTTCTTCGTTCTCTTGCTATCTTTATTTGAAAAAGAAGGCATCTAAGCTTTTTTCTTTGTTCAGACCTCTGGACAGCACTTTTTTATTGGTGGATGAATTTATCCACCAATCAGCAAGGACAACCAAGGTTGTTCACCAAAAATGGGCCGGCATCTAAACTTACATTCTTGCATTTCAAATAAAGATAACAAGAGAATGAAGACAATTTGATAATAGGAGTAAATTAGAATGTTGCTTAAAATGTCATGCTCTATCTGAATCACGAAAGAAAAAAATTGGGTTCAGTGTCCCTTTAAGAGTCAGCACTAATTGCCTGAACTATGTGTAGGAAAAACAAGAAAACAGCGCATCCACGATTCACAGTAGAGTTTATTCAGGAGACACACCTACATATATACAATTGCACTTACAAGATAATGATGATAAAATTGCCTGTAGCTCAAAATTAGCTTGATGGTTATACTCCTGAGCAGTCCATACAGAAGTTTCCTCTTTATGCCGACCAGCAGCTTCCAATTCGACCTCCCTGCTCAGGCTTAAATACAGCAACTTTTTCAAATACAAAAATTTAAAACACAATATTCCTCATATCATGGGAATATTGAACACCCAACGCGTTTCCTCTGCTCACAGGCAGACTTTCTCAAGGGACATGTATTGTATGACTGATTCTATTCTCAGACCAAACTTAAACTTTCAAATTTTCCCGCACTCACTACCTGTTTGTGGGAGGGTAACTAGTATACCATATTACCCTTAATACATAGGCACTAGTACCACAAACAGTCACAGAGATGTGCATTCAATGTCTTCACCTATTTCCTAACATAAAGAAAAGAGAGAATCACCAGTATGTAAAATATTTTAAAATTATAAAACCTATTACGAAACCTATTAAAAGTTCTTTTTTTAAAAAACTAACTTAATCTCACTTATGGTATTTGACCCCCATTTCATATTGCACTTAATTCATACATTTATGCTTCATGAAAATATAAACTTAATAGTAGTAACAGATAGTAAAAAATAATAATGGTAAAATTGATGTAAGATAAAAGAACCTAATAAAAGTTTATACACACTTCCGTATACTTCTCTATTATTGCTCCTATTTATGAACATTTGAGAAGTATTTATTTAATTCATGATGCCCTAATTCATAAATGCCTGCAAATCAATATCAATATTCAGGCCTTTTGGTTCCAGGCAATCCAGGCGATGTATCCATTTTGTCTCACATTTTCTAAGTAATAGTAACCTCCTATTTGGACATGGTCCTGGTTTTATCTGCTCTAATACTCTTATAGACAAGTCTTTGTGATTACTATTATGCACATTATTAAAGTGACTGGATACACTATGCTTGTCAAATCCTGCCTTTATATTTTCAATATGTTCGTACCATCTTCTTTTTATGGTTCTTTTCGTACGCCCTACATATATTTTCCCACATTTACATAGGAGTTGATAAACAGCATACGTGGATTGGCATGTCGTTCTACAATTAATGTTGAACTTTTTACTATTATCATAGTTGTTAACTTCTGTTCCTTTAATAATATTGTCACACATACTGCAATTTTTTCTGCCACATCTATATGTGCCTGCTTTCAATTGCAACCAATTAGATAGAGTTGTGGGCCCATTTGTATTTATATTCCTTCCTTTTATATTTTTCAATTTTGAAGGAGCTATCAGGCTTTTTAGATTTCTATTCTTTTTGAATATTACTTGTGGATTGTTCCCTATATGATTTCTTAGAATAGGGTCACCTGTTAGTATTCCCCAATGCTTTTTTAGTATATTCTTAGCCATTTTTGATCCTTCGTTATATGTTGTAATAAACTTCACTTGTGTATTAATATCTTCTTTCTGTTTATGAACTGAGCTTATGACACCCTGTTCCCTTGGAATTACTAAACATTTTTCTTTTCCTCTTTCTACCAGTTCTTTATTATAACCTTTTTGGATTAGTTTATCCTCTAAAATTTTGGCTTCTTTTAAATAGTCCTCGTCATATGTACAGTTACGTCTTATACGTCTGAACTGTCCATATGGAATATTATCCTTCCAGCTTTTGAGATGCCCGCTTTTGGCGTTTAGGAAGCCATTTCTATCTGTCAGTTTTCTGAAATTTTTTGTCGCTACTTTATTATCTTTAATGAAAAAAGTGACATCTAAAAAATCAATAGATTCCTTGTTACTGTTGTTTGTAAAATTCAGATTACATTGGTTATTATTCATAAATTTTAAGAACTCTATTGATTCCTCACTGGTTCCTTGCCATATCATGATTATATCATCTATATATCTATAGAAACGGTAAATGTTCTTTTTAAAGGGATTATTATTCCAGATATATAGGTGTTCATAGTGTGCCATATATATATTTGCATATGAGGGGGCCATGGTAGTACCCATGGCCGTACCCCGAATTTGTTTATAAAAATTTCCCTCAAATTGGAAATAGTTGTACTGTAATACAAATCTCATGGCCTCTGTTAAAAATTCCATATGGATATCAGGGATGTTCCAACCCTCACACATGTGTCTGAAGGCCGATATCCCTAAATCATGTGGGATGTTTGTGTAGAGGGCAGAAACATCACATGATATCCATATGTAGTCAGACCTCCATTCCATTCCTTCTAATTTCTGAATTATGTCAGATGTGTCTTTGATATATGATTTGATCGTTTTGACTATTGGCTGTAAATACCAGTCTATATATACTGACAAATTACTACTTATAGAGTCTATTCCAGATATTATAGGCCTCCCTGGGGGCCTATTTCGATCTTTGTGGATTTTTGGTATATGGTAGAAGGTTGGGATCTTTGGGCAGCAATTATAAATAAATCCAAATTCATCACTATTTATTATTTCATTTTCTTTGGCCTTTATCAATTTGTTCCTCAGTACTGGTTGATACATGCAATGAAATGCAGATAGCAATTGATAAAGATTCAGATAGACAAATAAGCAATAGGGAAACCTCCTACGATGATATAGATAAGAACGTAACATCCCAAACTGAAACATTAAATTACAGAGTAAGGTCACATGACCTATTAGGAGAGATAGAAACTACCCAACATAGTATAGAAGACGCTACATCACTATTGAGAACTCTGGAAAAATTGCTGATTAGTGACGTAAAAGAGTGGCAGGACTTAACCCTTTTGGATAACTACGTACTTCATAACATCAAGGATATCATGTGATGTTTCTGCCCTCTACACAAACATCCCACATGATTTAGGGATATCGGCCTTCAGACACATGTGTGAGGGTTGGAACATCCCTGATATCCATATGGAATTTTTAACAGAGGCCATGAGATTTGTATTACAGTACAACTATTTCCAATTTGAGGGAAATTTTTATAAACAAATTCGGGGTACGGCCATGGGTACTACCATGGCCCCCTCATATGCAAATATATATATGGCACACTATGAACACCTATATATCTGGAATAATAATCCCTTTAAAAAGAACATTTACCGTTTCTATAGATATATAGATGATATAATCATGATATGGCAAGGAACCAGTGAGGAATCAATAGAGTTCTTAAAATTTATGAATAATAACCAATGTAATCTGAATTTTACAAACAACAGTAACAAAGAATCTATTGATTTTTTAGATGTCACTTTTTTCATTAAAGATAATAAAGTAGCGACAAAAAATTTCAGAAAACTGACAGATAGAAATGGCTTCCTAAACGCCAAAAGCGGGCATCTCAAAAGCTGGAAGGATAATATTCCATATGGACAGTTCAGACGTATAAGACGTAACTGTACATATGACGAGGACTATTTAAAAGAAGCCAAAATTTTAGAGGATAAACTAATCCAAAAAGGTTATAATAAAGAACTGGTAGAAAGAGGAAAAGAAAAATGTTTAGTAATTCCAAGGGAACAGGGTGTCATAAGCTCAGTTCATAAACAGAAAGAAGATATTAATACACAAGTGAAGTTTATTACAACATATAACGAAGGATCAAAAATGGCTAAGAATATACTAAAAAAGCATTGGGGAATACTAACAGGTGACCCTATTCTAAGAAATCATATAGGGAACAATCCACAAGTAATATTCAAAAAGAATAGAAATCTAAAAAGCCTGATAGCTCCTTCAAAATTGAAAAATATAAAAGGAAGGAATATAAATACAAATGGGCCCACAACTCTATCTAATTGGTTGCAATTGAAAGCAGGCACATATAGATGTGGCAGAAAAAATTGCAGTATGTGTGACAATATTATTAAAGGAACAGAAGTTAACAACTATGATAATAGTAAAAAGTTCAACATTAATTGTAGAACAACATGCCAATCCACGTATGCTGTTTATCAACTCCTATGTAAATGTGGGAAAATATATGTAGGGCGTACGAAAAGAACCATAAAAAGAAGATGGTACGAACATATTGAAAATATAAAGGCAGGATTTGACAAGCATAGTGTATCCAGTCACTTTAATAATGTGCATAATAGTAATCACAAAGACTTGTCTATAAGAGTATTAGAGCAGATAAAACCAGGACCATGTCCAAATAGGAGGTTACTATTACTTAGAAAATGTGAGACAAAATGGATACATCGCCTGGATTGCCTGGAACCAAAAGGCCTGAATATTGATATTGATTTGCAGGCATTTATGAATTAGGGCATCATGAATTAAATAAATACTTCTCAAATGTTCATAAATAGGAGCAATAATAGAGAAGTATACGGAAGTGTGTATAAACTTTTATTAGGTTCTTTTATCTTACATCAATTTTACCATTATTATTTTTTACTATCTGTTACTACTATTAAGTTTATATTTTCATGAAGCATAAATGTATGAATTAAGTGCAATATGAAATGGGGGTCAAATACCATAAGTGAGATTAAGTTAGTTTTTTAAAAAAAGAACTTTTAATAGGTTTCGTAATAGGTTTTATAATTTTAAAATATTTTACATACTGGTGATTCTCTCTTTTCTTTATGTTAGGAAATAGGTGAAGACATTGAATGCACATCTCTGTGACTGTTTGTGGTACTAGTGCCTATGTATTAAGGGTAATATGGTATACTAGTTACCCTCCCACAAACAGGTAGTGAGTGCGGGAAAATTTGAAAGTTTAAGTTTGGTCTGAGAATAGAATCAGTCATACAATACATGTCCCTTGAGAAAGTCTGCCTGTGAGCAGAGGAAACGCGTTGGGTGTTCAATATTCCCATGATATGAGGAATATTGTGTTTTAAATTTTTGTATTTGAAAAAGTTGCTGTATTTAAGCCTGAGCAGGGAGGTCGAATTGGAAGCTGCTGGTCGGCATAAAGAGGAAACTTCTGTATGGACTGCTCAGGAGTATAACCATCAAGCTAATTTTGAGCTACAGGCAATTTTATCATCATTATCTTGTAAGTGCAATTGTATATATGTAGGTGTGTCTCCTGAATAAACTCTACTGTGAATCGTGGATGCGCTGTTTTCTTGTTTTTCCTACACATAGTTTCTGCCTCTACGGGACGCACACAGTGGAAGCCCCGTGATACACCAGCTGCACCTGATCAGATTCAAGCAAGATCTGTGGAGTTTCTGTAAGGAGACACCCGCTCCTTCCTTGTACTCGCTGTGGACATCGGCAAAACAGCTTCAACCTGAACTGAACCAAGTGCGGTCTGTAATCATTTTTTTTTTTTTTTTGTATCTTGTTTGCCTTGGGAACCACTGCCAAAAAACTATAAAAGAACAATTGTGGTACTAATACCGAGCGGTAAAGGACTAATTGTAACTTTGTTTTGTGGCTACACGCTTATATTAGGAGACGTGTATGACATTTTAACAGCATTTTTTATTTCCATGTTTTCTATTAATTTGTCTGACGATAATTGCTGTGTATAATATTTTCTCTTGGTATTTGCATTTATACTAACCCTATTGCAAATTAATACTTGAAAATATCTTAAATTACTCTATCTGGATAATACCCAGGGTCACTATAGACGTGTGCCTCCAATTGCAAACAGTAGCGCTGTTAGTATTTTCTCAAATTTTGTTTACTAATTGCCTGAAATGCAAGTCTGTCAAAACACACTAAGATCAGTGTTTCAAAAGGATCTGAATGTCACGAGGGGCCACCAGTGCCTTATTGGCCCACCGGGATATTTCCTGTTGGGCTGCCAATGTCTCAGGGCCACATCCTGGGCAGAGAGGCAGAGGGAGCCTCCCAGCCACGACACGGAGCAAGGCTTGTGCGCAGTGTAGCGTATATATATTCAAGGTCGCTCCACTCTTGGAATCCGGAAGTTAACGGGCTGGGGGGGCTGGGCAGATGCTAGGGCTGGGCCAGTCTTCAGAAATATCCAGGGCTGGTCTGATTTCCCAATCTGGCCATAGCAGCCGCCTTTGTCCGTATTCAGATCCTCATAAATGATCCGAATGCACATGCCTAATTTCTACATGTCCAGCAATGTCACCATTAAATTGTAAAGTTCCTGCTGTGACAGAAAAATCCCAAATTAAAGAGATGTGAGGAGACACCCTAAACCCCGTAATTGTAGAATATAATCTTTATTATATAGAGACAAGAGTACATATATAACTCAGTATATGGAAATCAATTACTGACTTTTTAAAACCTAAGAATAATAAGGCAAACACACAAGCAGGCTAGAGTTCCTTCAGTGCAAATTTTAAACTAATGCTGGGCAAAATAGCAGTTGTTACAAACAGCATCCAGGTAAGGTACATAGGAAGCAGGGTAGGAGAATAAAGAGAGTAGGTATGCAGAGTCCAGGTAAGGTACAAAACTGTCATGGAAAGAGCACTAGCATTTCCAGGTCAGGGTTAAAATCAGAGACAGGTCCACCCTAAGCATCTGCAGCAGGTTCCTGTGAAATACAAATTTGTGAAAACCTGTAGACGAGAAAAAGAAGCTTGCAATGGGTGTTCTAGAGGAGAAGTCTAGGTTTCCCACCTAGGAATTCATAAAACTGAGACTACCACTGTGATCTAACCCATCTTGTGGTTATGTCTTGCTCTTTTAGGGCATACAATGTTGTCTTGTTTTTTTATTTTGCTTTAACTATTATTTTTCAGGTCTTCTTTTATGCATGTTTTAGAGTGGATTGTTTCATAGATGATATATTTATTTATTTGTATTAATTTGTTAAGCAACTTTTTGAAGGCACTTCTTGACTTTGGAACTCATTCTATGCATCGAGAAATTAATAGTTACAAGATAGATGCAGATCCTTTGATTACAATTGAGTTAATTGTGCAAATTGTGATGAGGGACTGGTCCAATTCAGTGGCTGTTCCAGAAATCCTATTATGGGGTGGGGGCAAACACTCCATGGTTTAGTTGTAGGTTCTCCACAGTTGGGACAGGGTGGGTGGATGAGTATAGGTGTGCTATGGTCAGAGCAGGGGGAGGTGGAATTGCCAGTGTTCAAGGGCAGAGCTAGGAGTTCTGGTATGTGATTAGGTATTTATAGGACATGGCCAACCTAAAATGACAGGAGCATGCAGTAGTCACTTTTTACCCTCCTCCTCAGCCCAGTGGGGTGCAAAACAGAAGAATGGGGGTGCACCCCTTGCCCCCCCCCCAACCACCACTGACTCAAATAATGAGGTGGTTTTTTTTTCAGCAAGATATTAGTATCAGTAAAGCTACAAATCTACAATTGAAATTCACCTGGTAATGTGAGATCCATCACATACAAAAAAAGATCTAACGATACATAGCATTTTATTGTTACACTAGAATGTTCCTTTAAATTTTTTGTTACTCCAATTTACCTCTTCTTGTTCACGGAGAGATACGTTTGCTAATTTATGGATGGTTTATACTTTGGGGGTGTTGAGAATAAAGATTAGGGGTGCTTTACTTATATATAAGGAAACCCTATTTATTTTTACCTACAAAATTGTTTATTTGGTACATGAGTAATTCATTATCTGTGTATTGCCACACTTAGTGAAGGATGTTACCACAACCAGGATTGATAAGTTCATAAGATAATTGCTACCTTTGGCAGCATTGCTATGCTACTAAAATGCACTCAAGTAATTTAGTTGGATAAAGTGGTAATATAAGATGCGTTTAATCAGATGAAGGTATTGTTAGCTGTTTGAAGCTTAGCAAACAATAACCTCAAATATCTGGCATAAAGCAGACAGACCTAATGAAAACAATGACTGAAATGTCAAAAATTTATTGTGGAATTGTTTTTTCTCAGTTGCAAAGTAAAATACAGTGGCTTACATCCTATGCTGCAAATTCATATTGAGCCATTGTGAAAAGATCTAATGTCACCAGATTTTTCCTTAATGGTTCAATTTAAAGTGACAGTAAACAACTTGCAATTGCAAGACATTTCTGTTGTGTTGCTACAGAAAAACATATCAGACAAGTCTTAACAGTTTTAAAACAAATTAAAGGGACAGTGTGCTGTAAAACTGGGTTTCCGTTAAAGGGATACTAAACCCACATTTTTTCTTTAATGATTCAGATAGAGAGTGCAATTTTAAGCAACTTTCTAAGTAACTCCTATTATCAAATTTTCTTCGTTCTCTTGCTATCTTTATTTAAAAAGCAGGATTTTTTTTTTTTTTTTAAATATTTTTATTGGGTATAGCCATTACAAACAAGACCAAGACGAGATAACATAATCTCTACAGTATTACTGTCACGCAGGAGAGACATAAAAAAAAATTGCCACCAAAATCTTCTCCCCAAAAACAAAAGAAAAGAACCTAACAAGAGAGAAGGGGAGAGCGAAAAACTAAAAAAAAATTTAGACTACATTTTGTCTTTATAAGTTTTACCCATATCTGTTAATATTGTAATGGCTAATATTTATCACATTTACATAAAATAAAAAACAAAAGAAAGACAAAAACAAACCAAAACAAACCAGGCAACACTAACCACAACCCAAAAAAAAAAAAAAAAAAAGGAATAGAAACGCCCCCCTACCGCAATCGAATATAGCAATGCCTATTGATCAGCCAAATTTAAAATTACCCTTCCTAGTCTATATCACCCGCCTTCCTTAACCATGTATCCGGGAACACTTGTAGTATAACCAACCCCGCAAAGCTTACCGAGGCCAAGAAGGGCAGTAAGATCTGCTTCTGGAGGCAGGAAGTATAAGACTTAATAACCGGGGCCCAACCTTCCAAAAATGTTCTCATTTTGCTTTCCGTGAATGTGAAGCTTAGCAGCCGGCCCATTTTAGGTTCAACACCCTGGATAGCGCTTGCTTATTGGTGGCTATATTTTGTTTCTAACACCAGCTAATTTGAACTTCTAAAAACTGCTTAGTGCATGTTTTTTTTATTTAAAAAAATGCTACATTTTTTTAAAATAAAAAACAAAAATACTTTATTTTAGGACCACTTTTAGAAAATTAACCAGAGTTCTGATCTCTGGTTAATTTTTGTAACGTTAATTGCTACCGGAAGCAATTTTGCCCATTTACTGGTGCATGATAAATTAGAGTTACACTTGTAATCTACACATTGTCAAGACCGCTCTTGCACTAGTTAAACCTTAAATAACAACGGATGTACAGGGTACGTTGGTAGTTATTGGGTTAAAGGGACATAAAACCCATAAGTTTTCTTTCATTATTCAGATAGAGCATACATTTTTAAACAACCTACCAATTGACTTCTGTTATCTAATTTGCTTTGTTCTCTTGGTATCCTTTGTTAAAGGAGCAGCGATGCACTACTGGGAGCTAGCTGAATGCATTGGGTGAGCCAATAACATAAGTCATATATGTGCAGCCACCAATCAGCAGCTCCTGAGCCTACCTAGGTATCTTTTTCAACAAGGAATAACAAGAGAACAAAACAAATTAGAAAATAGAAGTAAAATGAAAAGTGGTTTAAAATCACATGCTCTATCATGAAATATGTGTTTTATGTGAAATATGTGTTTTTAAATCAATAATTTGAAGAATAGATGGAATAGCCATTTCACTGTGCACAGATTTGGAAGGCTGGGGAAATGACTAGATATGATTGGCCAGCTTCTACTATTGCATGCTGGTAGATGTAATGCTGTCCTGTTTTATTATCTAGAGCTGCGGAATTCTGCTGCCCATGGAAGGGAAATAAGAGGTGTCTTTTTAAGGTGGTATTTGAAGGATGCATGATTCCATTTAGAAAAGCACAAACATTTAAAAAAATGCACTACCTAAACAAAAAATGAATCTGAATAATTAAAAGGCTGAAAAATAAAATAATAGTCATAATAATAATAATAATTGGACATTAGGGGACATTTGTTCTCAATGCCCTGGCATTATTCTGGGCCAGGGGCCGGGGTGACAAACCTTTTATAAAGTGTGTGCCCAAGCCAGCAATAATCTTACAAAAAATGTGCCCATGGTTCTGATGCTTCTTCAAATGTGCTGCCCTAGGCCTTGTTAGTTTGTACCTGAATGAGAGCCATGAGTAATCCGTATAAGTCATTATCTTGATGAGCAAACCATAAATGGTTACACCTGATCTATCTAATTTATGCAATTTTCAAGTGAGAGCTTAATATTTAAAGGGACAGTCTCACCAAGTTGTTATGGTTTAAAAAAAAGATAACGCCTTTAAGACCCATTCCCCAGCTTTGCACAACCAATATTGTTATATTAATATACTTTATAACATTTAAACCTCTAAATTTCTGCCTGTTTCTAAGCTACTACAGACAGCCTCTTATCACATGCTTTTTAATTTGCTTTTCCACAACAGAAGACTGCTAGTTCATGTGGTCCATATAGATAACATTGTGCTCTCTCCCGTAGAGTTGTGCATGACACTGCACTAATTGGCTAAAGTCAATAGATAATAAATAGCCATGTGATAAGGGGCTATCATAAGAGGTTTAGGTACAAGGTAATCAAAGAGGTAAAAAGTGTATTAATATAACCATGTTCGCTGTGCAAAACTGGGGAATGGGTAATAAAGGGCATTATCTTACTTTTTAAACAATACAAATTTTGTTGTAGACTGTCCCTTTAATAAAGCTGTTTTCCACATATATCAGCACCTTGGGTTATCAGCATAATGTTGTCTATGGTCTTACAGCACTAATTTGTAGCACAACCACTAAATAGTTTTAAAATACATCATAATCACATGATTTTGCATAAAAATGTTTGTAACTCATACATTATGCTGGTCTCAATATATTTTGTAGCTTTTCCCTATAAGGGCTTAATTGGACAAATGATTTTAGAGGTAAAGTTTTATAAATCCCATACAACATATACACAGTACAATACCTCCCAATATTTTCCAGATAGTATTCAGCACTGGGTAAGTGACTCTGCTTATGATTTCAAGAAAATAAAAAAATATTTCAAGGAAATATTACTTCACAGAAAGGGTAGTTCATTTATGGAATATTCTTCCATTAGAGGTGGTAATGTCAAACACTCGGGAACTGCATGAATGTACTAATTAAAGAGAAATTAAACACCTTAAATATATTAATATAAATAGCTTAATTACATATAGTAAAACATTTTTGCAATATACTTTTATTATTTATTTTGTTCTCCTTTCCTGTAATATAAGTCTGAATATTGTGAGCTTTCCAATTCATGTTTAACATAGAAGTGCAGACACAGCTCTATTCCTCACAGTCATTGGCTGCAGACTCTAGTAAGCCATGTATAACTATTCCTAATTGGCCTGAGTAGAAAAGGTAACCTTAGTTACAATATGGCGGCACCCATTGCTTTATGGACATTAACTTTATCCATATTTTTTTCAATATTTAAACAACAAATAAAAATTTTAAAATACATGTACACATGATTTTCAGGCTACACTTTGTTCTGAATACATGCGGGCAGACTTGTTGGGCCTATGGTTCTTATCTGCCATCAAAATCTATATTTCTGTGAAAATTAAAGGGACATGAAACCCAATTTTTTTGTTTTACAATTCAGAAAGATCATACATTTTTAAACAACTTTCCAATTTACTTCTATTATCAAATTTGTTTCATTCTTTTTATATCCTTTGCTAAAGAAGGAACATTGCACTACTGGGACCGAGCTGAACACATTAGTAAGCCAATGACAATGGGCATACATGTGCATCCACTAATCAGCAGCTAGCTCCAAGCTCATGAGCCTTACCTAGGTATGCTTTTCAACAAAGGATACCAAAAGAACTAAGCAAATTAGATCATAGAAGTACAATAGAAAGTTGTTTAAAAGGGTATCCTCAATCTGAATCATGTACCTTTAACTACAATAATTATAGAAATATTTTAAAGTGCATTTAAACAAAAGTATTATAGTATGAATCTGCTAGCAAGTATGGTTTTCCATTGTGTACAGTATAAGGGGAAATGTGGTTAAACAAATCTAAATCAGTAATACAGTAAACAGCAGCCTAATGTAGCCATTCACCTGACAGATGAAATTTAATCACAAACTGCTCAGCCCCTGTGGCCCCATGTTAATGTCACAGTGACCTGAAAAGTTCATTCTATCAGGTGACAAGCATTTTAGCCACATATTTGCTCAAAGCCTTCAAGCTTTAGAATCAACAAAACTGAAAGTGTCATTAAAGCAATAGGCTGGGATTTGTCAAAATAAAAATACAGGCTACAAATAGGGATTAGTAAATATTATAATTTAGAAATAAATATAGATTGAATTAACAATTTGAATAATTTTATAGAATGAATGTTATTTATATAATATTGCATTTGAATATACTTATGTTTGAGTCTTTAGAACCAGCATTTGAATTTTACCATTCCTATGTTCAAAAATTAATTTCAATAAAAATAAAATATATTTTTTATGCTAAAACAAATGCTGAAATACTTTAAAATTTGTTTAGAAAAACAAAAAACAAAACAAAATGGCACCAATATTTTTTAATGAAATTTTCAGTGGCTAAAATATGGTGCTCAGTAGTTTTTATGTTTTTATCCTCTTTGTGTCTGAGCCGTTTAGCTATTTTGCAGCATATTTACGGGGACTGTACGTGGTTACAGTAAATCAGTTTGCTGGGATCCAATTGACTGTTCTGCCTTTCACCATTTGTAATATGAAGGGCTAGCTTAATAGATACTCATTATACGTCTGTGAGGTTTCATTGTTCCGATGGTATCATGTTCATTTCATCTATCTTTTCTAGCCAATCATCAGTGGATATTCCTGCCGTTAGCATCTACAGTTGTGTTAAATGGACCAGTGCAATATCTTACTCAACAAACGTAAAGAACTAGAAAGGTGAAATAACAATGAATACAACCACAACACTTTTTTTGCAACATATTTGCAAAGCTGGATCTGTAAATGTGTGTGAATTTGAATTTGTCTGTGTTGCCTTGCTGGATAGAACACTATTTGATTTTGCAATCTTTGGTGTGAATTCTTGAGGCGTGGTCAAAAATTTTCACCTTAACTGTCAATCATCATGCAGGACTTAGCGCTTGATCTAAAGGTCTCTAGCCAGGCGTGATTATTAAAGAATGCTCTCCAGTACTCCTATTTCCCCAGTGGAATTATCTAAAGACCCTTTTTACTCTTAAAAACAGGGTGTCTCGCTAAGGGGCTTATACTACATTTTCGTATGGGGAGGAGATGTGGACATTACAAAAGTGCACATATTTTAAAAATCTTACAAAATGAATAATTTAACTATTTTAAATTGTACTGTTAAGGTGGATCAAAAATCTTAACAAGATTGAATTTTATGAAAAATGCAAAATTTGTATGTAAATATGCACAGCGTAAATTACGGGTTGTGCAAAAATCATTTAGAAATTCATACTTATAAGTATAAAATACAAAGCGTAATTGTTGTTTTTTTTTTATTAAATGAGCTGAACATGGGCATATATTAAATTGTCTAATCACATCGTAATTCGGTAAAGGTTTTCGCACTCACATTTTTTCCTCGCAAACTAATGTGGCAAGTTTTTCTCAAAACACTCAAAATACTTCTAACCCTAATAGACAATCACATGCATACGAAAATATAGGTAATTGTAAGATGCTATACGCAGAAGGCATTGTAATGTGATTTATATTGGCTGCAGGATTTAATTTTTAAAGCTGTTCACTGCTAACTCCCCTCCACAAAACAAAGTGTCCATTTCAAGAACGCTCCATTACTTGCTCAAGGATACATCTCACCATTCGCATTACAATAATTCCACCAGAGCGGCCCCTGCGAGCAACGGCGTGAAAAACCACAGCTGAGCTTTTAAGGTTTAGAACATCAGGCAATTAGGCAGATGTGATTGACTGTGTGAATTATCGTGTCTCATGTGATATCTCAAAGCTGGCAAGGGTATCTTTCTGCTGTTGTGGTCTGGTGTGTTCATTTTATTTGTGCTTATGTTATGATCTGTTTTATAGAGAATGTTATTATTTATTTTAATTCATTTGCTTTGCATTTTTTTGTTTGTTTTTGGATGAGGCGCCGTGCTGTAGGAAAATTACAGTTGCAAAATAGAAGCAGCTCTATTGATTTTAAATATAGGTAAAAAAAAAGATACACAGAGGGCAATCAAAATGCCACACTGGTATATATAAAAAAAATTATAAAATTATAAAAATGTAATATATTGGTATAAAGATATATATAAAGAAGGATTGATCTAATATATATATAAAGGAATAACAAAGTGACAGGTTAATAAACCTTAGTGGAATATACAGTGGGTCTGATAGACCAGAATATATAGTGATCTCTAATGTTATTTAGAAAGCAAAAAACCAAATCAATAGCATATAACAATCATGGGAACATATATATAAAAAGTCCAAAGATTAAATGAGGAGTGGAGTCCTGATAAAGAATTTATCCAATACCAAGGCCGGGTCCATGACTTTTGACAGCTCCTCTAGTGACGCCACGATACAGGGTAAGAAGGTCTAAAATACAAAAGATAGTGGGCGCCACATAGTGCAAATCAGTCTGAAGAACCAAATAGTAAGGTACAGATAAGATGCTAATCACGTGATGACAAGCACAAATGTGCGGTACAGGCAGGCCGGAACCAATGAGTCGTCTAGCAGACTCATAGGCAAACCTAGAACAGATGGTATCCTCGTCCGACCAGAGGGAGTCCAGAGATACTCCTGATAGACACAGTAGATGTTAGGCCACGATCAGCAATAGACAAGCGCTCAAAAAGGCAAGATGGTAACATCCAATAAAATCCAATAAAAGGGTGAGATCCAAAAGAAGGTGCATTAGCGAGATAACAATAAAAATTGTTTTATTAAAAGGGTTAAAACAACAGCAACGTGTTTCTCAGTGACACAGCACTGTTTCCTCAGGCTATACAAACAATCTCACAGCTGCTACACTTATACCTAATGACATCCAATCAGCAATCGGACTAAATACAGACCCACAGGATGAAGAGGCTGTCATGTGAAAAAATTAAACACAAGAGAATAGGTTTCTTTAATACAAATCAAGGACAAATCCCAATAGATTCAGTGTCCATGTAATCTTCAAGATAACAGAATAATATTTATCAAAATAATATTAAAAACATCTATATTTCATAGAGGGCATAGTCAGCATCATCAGAATCATCATCTATAGTAAATATCAATAGGCTAAACGAGGCGTTGTCAGAATCATCAGAAAAGTCATACCATTGGTGGAAAACTATTAGATATCCATACTGGAGATCATGGGTATAACATCGAAACACCCAGATATTGTAATATAATGCCACCCCTAACAAACATAACAAGGAAGAAAAAAATAATATTATAAAACTCTAATGAATAATCGTGCAGGGAGCAGTGTACAGTGGGGCAAAAAAGTATTTAGTCAGCCACCAATTGTGCAAGTTCTCCCACTTAAGAAGATGAGAGAGGCCTGTAATTTTCATCATAGGTATACCTCAACTATGAGATACAAAATGTGGAAACAAATCCAGACAATCACATTGTCTGATTTGGAAAGAATTTATTTGCAAATTATGGTGGAAAGTAAGTATTTAGTCAATATCAAAAGTTAATCTCAATACTTTGTTATATATCCTTTGTTGGCAAAGACAGAGGTCAAACATTTTCTGTAAGTCTTCACAAGGTTGTCACACACTGTTGCTGGTATGTTGGCCCATTCCTGCCTGCAGATCTCCTCTAGAGCAGTGATGTTTTGGGGCTGTCGCTGGACAACACGGACTTTCAACTCCCTCCAAAGGTTTTCTATGGGGTTGAGATCTGGAGACTGACTAGGCCACTCCAGGACCTTGACATGCTTCTTACGAAGCCACTCCTTCGTTGCCCGGGAGGTGTGTTTGGGATCATTGTCATGCTGAAAGACCCAGCCATGTTTCATCTTCAATGCCCTTGCTGATAGAAGGAGATGTGCACTCAAAATCTCACGATACATGGCCCCATTCATTCTTTCATGTACACGGATCAGTTGTCCTGTTCCCTTTGCAGAGAAACAGCCCCAAAGCATGATGTTGCCACCCCCATGCTTCACAGTAGGTATGGTGTTCTTTGGTTGCAACTCAGCATTCTCTCTCCTCCAAACATGACGAGTTGTGTTTCTACCAAACAGTTCTACTTTGGTTTCATCTGACCATATGACATTCTCTCAATCTGCTTCTGGATCATCCAAATGCTCTCTAGCATACTTCAGACAGGCCCGGACATGTACTGGCTTAAGCAGGGGGACACGTCTGGCACTGCAGGATCTGAGTCCCTGGTGGCATAGTGTGTTACTGATGGTAGCCTTTGTTACGTTGGTCCCAGCTCTCTGCAGGTCATTCACTAGGCCCCCCGTGTGGTTCTATGATCATTTTGACCCCACAGGGTGAGATCTTGCGTGGAGCCCCAGATCGAGGGAGATTATCAATGTTCTTGTATGTCTTCCATTTTCTAATTATTGCTCCCACAGTTGATTTATTCACACCAAGCTGCTTGCCTATTGCAGATTCAGTCTACAATTTTGTTTCTGGTGTCCTTCGACAGCTCTTTGGTCTTCACCATAGTGGAGTTTGGAGTGTGACTGTTTGAGGTTGTGGACAGGTGTTTTTTATACTGATAACAAGTTCAAACAGGTGCCATTAATACAGGTAATGAGTGGAGGACAGAGGAGCCTCTTAAAGAAGAAGATACAGGACTGTGAGACCCAGAAATCTTACTTGTTTGTAGGTGACCAAATACTTTTTTTCCACCATAATATGCAAATAAATTCTTTCCAAATCAGACAATGTGATTGTCTGGATTTGTTTCCACATTTTGTCTCTCATAGTTGAGGTATACATATGATGAAAATTACAGGCCTCTCTCATCTTCTTAAGTGGGAGAACTTGCACAATTGGTGGCTGACTAAATACTTTTTTGCCCCACGGTATACATTAGATCATGTATAAGAAATATCTCATAAAGGGCGTGATGGTGACAGGGGCAGGGGCGTGGTTAGTGACGTCATCCTCCAAAGGATGCAACGTGAATCCATGAGAATATATAACTTAATATAGTAGGGGAGAAATAATAATAATGAACTACAAAAAGTGAACAATAAGTAACTACAAGAACTAGCTAATAAATGATGGTTAATGTGACATAAGCGAAAGGACTAAAATATGATCTATTGATTTTGATTGATATCTCCATTGGTCGATCAAACATGGGGAAGGTATTGATCTCTTTGAATTTCACCATTTTTGAGCGTTTTTTATGGTGAGCAAAACGTTTTTTTTTTCTGGATCTAGGCCTTAGGGTGCTCCTCCATATAACTTAGCTCTGCAAATGTCTCTTTCATGTCCGTTGTTCTGACTATGGAGTGTAAATATTATTTTTAATATTTTAAGAGTGTCTGTAAAAATTAAATAAAAAATCCTTCCTCTATGTGAAAAAACAAATCCACTAATCTGTATTTAGAAAGTTTTTGGACATTCTACAATATCTTAAAAAAATACAATATTTCTGTGATGAACATTAAAGGACAATTCAACTCAAAATTTAATTACCAACAACAATTTTAAATATAAATGATAAAAAAAGTAAAACGTGTACTTTACTTATTTATTTTGTTCATTTTTTAACACAGAACCTTAAAGGTACTATTACTACATCTGTAAGAGCAGCAGTTAAAAAAAATTTTTTTTGTTTGTTTGTTTAGAAAAATGTGCTGATAAAGTTGTTTAAAATTAATCTGAAACTAATATAGTAGTAGATGTTGTGTACTTCCTACTAACAAACTGACTTATTGGTACTAAAGTTACAAGTAGCCGTGAATTCATCTTTGGATGAATAAGTATTCATCCGAATTTTGGCCCGTACCTCCAATCGTCAGCATAACGAGTATATAAATGGAAATGGGACCAAAATGACTTAGTAATAAAATTGTCCATGTTTATTAGTTGCATTATTTTTTATTTATTTTTTCAGCATTTTCAGCGCCAAAAAGAGGGGCAGAGAATATAGGAAAGGTGGAAGGAGCTGAGATTGTTTGACAAATCAGCTCATTTGTTTGCAGTGATGTACAGGGGATCTCACCATTCATGTGCACAACTTCCCCTATCCAATCCTTACAGAGCATTACTAAATGATTGATGTGAGACCTAGCAAGTTAGGCATTAAATACCAAACAGGCTTGCCCAATCCACTTTTAACCTAGCATAGGGAGGTGGGAGTCTTGCTGTGCTGTTTTTTTGTTGTTGGAAAATTGTGCAGAATCAGTTTTTTTTCTTCTAGTGCAGTTTAACTGCTCATACTGCATTGTTTTTTTCCTTTATGGGGAGCAGAGATTTTTAAATTTGTTTTACTCATTTGGTGTTAAAGAGTTTTAGCTTAATATTGCAGTAAGGGCATAGTTGGTACTGGTAGGTAGGTCTACTGCCTTAGTTGGGGGGGAGTGCACATTGCTGCATATTTTTTTTTATATATATATATATATATAATATATACAGTATATATTATACTATAATAAGTGCCTGGTTAATGTGACCACAAGCTTGCGGTTTTACTTTGCATTTAGTGCAATTAACCAGAGGTCAGATCACTGGTAAAAAACAAAAAATACCCCAATTGCCCCCAATACAGTACAATACCATTTTTTTTTTTTTTTAAATACTGCTTGAAGCAGTTATAAGGGTTTAAAGTGTTGGCATGAAAACGAGGCTCCCATTGATGCCTATTGAATCGCGCTCTCATGAGCACTTGGCTTTCAGCAAAACGAACGCAAGGTCTCGTTCAGATTGCGCCGCACTTGTACTACCAGCGCAGATTTACGTGTACTAGTATTACTGAGTGGAGTGCAAATATTACACTCATAATCTAGCCTATAATAGCGACATTATATGAATATTACTAGTACCCCTCATCTAATATTTTTTTTAGACATGCGCAGCCATGAAAAATTTGTTTCGGAATATATTTTGCAGCAGTATGTGGTACTGGTTTTGTAAATACTGAATAATTATAGCACATTTTCATTAGTTTTTGTTATTCGAATGAAAGTTCACCTGTAGCTTTATACTTACCTATAGAGCAATGGAGAGCCACGCTAACCCGGTGGAAGTTCCCAGGGCCTGCACTAAAGGAACTTTTTTTGTGCAGGCCTTGGGAGCCGCTGTGCTAAGCTTCCTCTCTGTGATCCATCGCTATAAAAGTAGTATTTAACTATTTAAAAGAAACGAGTGAATACTAACAAATTTTATTTGTTTTCTTTAAATATCGCGGTGCATTTGTTCGGATATTGATTTTGTGAAAATGAAACGAATATCCCTGTTTCTGCAAAATGTTGCATTTTTGACGAAACCGAATGCACATATATAATTTTTTGTAATTGGCAGTCTGCTAACGGCTGTCTACAGCTGTCCAGTAGTTATGTAGCATACTTTTTTTAATTTGGGTGTAAAATATATAACAACAACAATATTTAATAATAGATATTCTCAGTGGCCGTCTGTATTGCAAAAGTCTGTTGACTATACTGCTACTAGTATACTATCAATTTTACATATATCATAGTACAGTGTACCCCTCACCTAATTTGAACCATATTTGTTATTGCAGTGGGGCAATGTAGGTACCTGGGATTTTTCTACATGCTCTCTACAGAACCATAGTAGCATACCTTTTCCTTTGGGTGTAACATATATAACAACAAATATCATTTTATATATATATATATATATATATATATATATATATATATATATATATATATATATATATTTATGTCATAAGATTGTTAGGTGGTCAGAGTGTACTATGTTCCCGGCTGCTTTCACCACCACCATCCCCAGTAGTTCAACTACCACCAGAATGATCAATGATCACGACCAGTGGAAAGTCCACTAAGAGGACAATGAAGGGAACTGAAGTAAAGACAATGTGGGGAAATAAAGGTTTAGGCGCTGAATTTACATTGTCTGAGGTTACCAAGTAGTCTCGATGTACACATCAACTCTTTAGTCTACTCCTAAAACCACCTTTACCAGTGTTCTACTACTGCCAGTTCCAGGACTCTCCCGATTTCCTCCATATTTTATATCAGCACCCAGGTGGGTTTATCAGCATCAGAAGAAAAGGGAATTGTTGAGCAGAATTCCCCAGTCTCTGATTTGGCCAAGGAGGATATATTTTTCTGATCTTTAGTATATAATTATCTTCAGAGCAATTTCACTATATATACGCTACACGGATAAGAGCTGAAGCTCCAATCGCCATTTTCATCAATTGATTGGCAGATGACTCATCTGCAATCAACTAATCATTGTTTCCCCCCTGGGGCATTCAGCCCCTTTGCACAAATGTCACCGCCGGGAGGTAAACAATGATTAGTTGATTGCAGATGAGTCTGTCAATCAATTGATGAAAATGGCGACCGGAGCTTCAGCTCTTATCCGTGTAGCGTTTATAGTGAAATAGTTCTGAAGATAAGTATATCCTAAAGATTTAATGAATGAAACTCCCATTCATTTTTTAACTTCTATCGTTACACTTTAGGTAAATGATTTAACTTTACATTCACTTTAAGTGATGGATAATTTCTTCAACAGAAATTCACATAATCCTTGCTGAATTGAGCATGCTTAACAGGTGGCTAGTAGTTGTTCTTGTGTTATTGCAGTGAGAGCGCTTGTAAGAAGTAAAACAACCTCTACATCATCCTCCAGTTGGACATCAATTGATAGAAAGGCAAGCAAGATAGGCAGCTGTCAAATTTGTATTTCCTGGCCTGTATGTAAAAGAGAGTAGTCTAGCTGACCATCTAGCAATGCAGTTTCCTGCTTGACCCGTCTGTTTGTAGTTAGTTAGTAAAGTTTATCTTTTATGATTATATTTATGATATGCATTTATTTGTTATAAGCTCTAAATCTTCCAAATAGTATTTTCTTCTTGAGTGACAACTAAATACAGCTCTGCCTGAAAAAAATATACACACTTTTACAGGAAAAGGTTTTCAATGTATATACTACACATGCGATCTTACATCTTCTTCAACTGTTCCAGCTTCCTGACAAATGCTGCTAGTATGCTGCCAGGAACTAATTCACGATTTGTGAAGAACGTACCCATCTTGCTGAACAAGGGTTTGACTTGACCAGGACTGACAATGTTTTTGCATAAATTCACAGTGATATACCTAAAATAATTTAGGACTGCCACTAACTGACCATGCATGGTGATCTAATCTCTGCCCAAAGGACACACAGTTAGGAAAAAGAAATGGACAAGACAGTGGTCACTGCAGTAGTGATACACATTCTACACCATTGTAGATGTCTCTGAAGTTCCCTCCCTTCACCAAAGCATCATTTTTAAAGAAGATCTTTCTGTTCTGTTTAAGTAAGAGAGATACTGCTCTTGCTTAGGTTAAAAGAATTTCACAAGGACTTTGTAACAGATCTTTGAATTGAGTCTATTTTGCCCAAGGGTCTCTAAGCATGTCCTTGTCCTCCTCCCTTGAAAGTGTATTTTTGTGGGTTGTGTACTGGAGGCCTACCTCGTTCAGCAACTGTGCTGCCTGCTGCTTCTTCTCTTGCTCCTGCCCTTCCTACCCTGTGGTCATCATCAGTTAAGGTAAAACATTGTTAGAAACTGTTGGTCTCTGTGTCCAAATGACTCTAGGAATGTCCTCGTCATCCTCCCTTGGAGGTGTATTTTTGGGGTTTTTGTACAAGAGACCTATCTACTACAGTAACTCTGCTTCCTGCTGCTGCCTATCCTGCTCCTGCCCTTCCTGCTCTGTGGTAGTCATCATCTGTCAATGCCAATTCCTCAGGGAACTGCTGGCTACTGTGTTCAAGGCACATTTGTCCTCCTCCCTTAGTGGTGTATTTTTGAGGTTTATGTACTGTGAGGCCAACATAGCTCAGTAACGTTGATACTTCTCCTGCCACTACTGTTCCTACTCTTCCTGCTCGGTGGTGGTCATGATCCATCAATGCCAAATCTTCAGGGAACTGCTAGCTGCTGTATCCAAGGGGCTCCAGGTACTTCTTTTTCTTGCCAAACATTTTAGATAACCTGAATGTGTTGCCCATGCACATGTCTAGTTACAAGCACCCAAGAAATGGAGTTAAACATTGAACAATCCGGAACAACAAACAATACTGTTATAAGATATGAATAAACACTAATACATATACAAATCTTCTCCTGCGCCTTTATATGCTTTGATGTGTCAGCTAAAGTAATTGGAGATAGTCTTTCTGTTCATGTAAACAGCACACCACTTAATAAAATATTTAAGATAGTGCATGCGGAAAGTGAGGGGTTCACTTAGAATACCAAAAATTTGCTACGGCTCAATATTATATTTTAGCTCTACATTACCATGATTTTGTGGCAGATAGCACATCCCCACGCATTAAGTGGAGTAGGTACTTTTGGGAAATTTTTGTTCTGATTCAGCTCCCGTATAATATGTGTCACCCTTTCTGAGCTACCTGGGGGTTCGTTGCCTCTTAAGTGGGTGTAGACCTGTTACAACTAGGGACAATCCAATTGCAATTCATGTATTTCTTAGTATATAGCTAACTGCAGAAGTTTTTATTAATATTGTTACAGGGTTCCACATATATCCTCATGAGCAAGCAATAGGTTTAAAGCTGCCAAAGTGTAGAATTCTAATAGCGGGAGTAACCTAGAGACTAGTTCATAACAGGTGGATCTATATCTTGTATTTAAAGGTTCCCTTTTCATAACCGCATAATTATTGTTTAATTTACTGAACATTTACTTTTTGCAGCTTATTTCTAGGTGCATCTGACAGTACATTAGCATAACCATTGTACGGTGTAAGGAGTACTGATCTCAGCACCATGCTACTATCTATTTGTTGCTATACTATTATTATTAATTTAGTCCTTTGTATTTATCATATCTAAACGCCAAGTCATATAGTGCTAGCTCTGAAACCTTGTTTAGACTTTGCTTCTCCCTTTCCTGCTATCCATTAAGAGAGACATACATCTCAGAACTTACACCATTATGTATACTATATGACATTACCTAACTCCTAGTGCTATAACACTTTACCAGATTTGAAAGCCCTGTCCCTCCACTCACCTCACTATGAATGACTATTATACAGTAATCCCCCCGCCTCATTTCATTTTATATTCTAGCCCAATAACTTATACTTTAAGCGGTGCTTACCCGCTGATTGTTATTGGCTATTCCCAAGCCCAAATGCAGCTGCCAATCTGGGTACCATATGCTTCTTTATCAGTTTCCTATAACAAAAAGACCCACATGGGGCCATCTAACTACCCAGCCAATTAAGCTATTATACCCAGAAAATAGAGGTTTGAGAAGCCTATATGTGTGATATCCCTTTAAATCTAAAACCTGCATTAGCACTTCCTTCCTATTTAAGGAAGTGCTTACCCATTAATCAGGGCCTGAAAATTGAAGCTGTTTTTCACTTCTCCTTGCTCCTCTGTGGAGCTACTACCACATTGTGCATTTGTTGCTTAACCTTCAGGTCTTTTACTTCGCCTTCGATACCCGCTGGGTATCTACTTTTGCCTCTATCCTGACCGGGACCATCTTCCGGATTCATCCGCCAAACGGAACTTCTTTCACCACGCCGAAGTCGCGCTCACACCAAACAGACGCTGAACCTAAGAGCTGCAACTTACCTCTCAGCCTTTATATCCAAAAGGCATTACCGCTCCCCACGCTTCTTACCACCGCTACTGTTAAGATAAGTACCGCTCTCCACGCTACAATTTATTCATTCATAAAGGTTAAACCTTAAACACCATTGTTTGTTATTGGAGATACCTATAACCTTTATTGTGATTCTCATCTGACTCAGTAGATTGCGGTTTGGGATTCAAGCTAGTATGTCTGGACTGTGTATATATTTTATTGCGTGAAAGTGTGAGTGCGTGAAGAAATTACCTTTACTTTATCAAGCAGTCTTATCCTTTGCTTTGCTTTATCTGCTTTAATCAGCATTTACTGTTGCATAATATTGTAACACATATGACTTTCTCTGAACTTAAATCTCAGTTACTCATAATCTTTCCTGAATATTTATATATTCATACCTTAGTGAAGTTCCATAATATTCAATCAATTACAAAATTAATGACTCACCTTAAATAAGTAAGTTTAATAAATCATTTTCTCTTGCTTATTTTAAGAAAAGAGCAACAAAACCTTTATTTTTCCATATTTAAATCATCACACTATTAGATAACTTTTGGTTATCACAGAATTTTCAGGCCTATAAGGTTATAACCTGTAAAATATAGGATGGATCCTAGTGAAATAAAAAATGAATTCACCAACATCCATCAAAAATTAGAATATCTAGCCAGGGCCTTAACTGAGGTACAATCAGAAAATAAAGCACTTAAAACTCTAGTAAAAGAATGTTTACCAGCCAAGAGCTCAGAAGTCCCTGAACCTCACATTAACTATCCTCAACCCTTTTCTGGTAAACGAAGTGAATATAGAGACTTTAAAAATGCTTGCAAATTACTTTTTTCATTAAGGCCTAAAACTTATCACTCTGAGAGAATCAAGGTTTGTACTACCATCTCCTTCCTCCAGGGGGAGCCTCGCTCATGGGCTAATAGATATTTTGAGAATAACCATCCAATCTTAGATTCCTTGGAAGAATTTTTTTTAGCCATGACATCCTTATATGAGGACTCTCATTCACAGATGACGGCAGAAACGAAATTGAGATCCCTAAAACAGGGTAAGAGGAATATAGAAGATTATATTACTGAATTCCAAATGTGGATAGATGATTCTAAATGGAATGAAATTAGTTTGAAGAACCAGTTCAGACTGGGCCTTTCAGAATTGTTAAAAGATGAGTTGTCCCGTTTGGAGATGCCCGAAACCCTGAATGGACTGATGAAATTAAGTACTACCCTGGATCGGCGAATACGTGAAAGGAAGGCTGAGAGAGCTACCTGTGACGTACCACCTAGACGTCCGTATCTTTACACACCCAACCAGGAAAAGGGTACTTCTAATCAGACCCCAATGGAGATTGGAGCCATAAAAGGACCTTTAACACCTGAAGAAAAGGCCAGACGCAGATCTGAGAATCTATGCTTATATTGTGGGCAAAAAGAACACTCAGTTAATAATTGCCCAATTCTTCAAAAGCAGAAGAAGGGTAAGATTCATTCAAAACATAATATTTTATACTTCACTCAAAACCCTCAATTGACTCTTAACCTTTCTTTACAGTGGGATCAGAAAAACGTGCAGTCTAATGCATTGATCGATTCTGGGGCAGCCGGAAATTATATCGATATATCTTTTGTTGATTTAAATAAAATTCCTACTGTTTGCAAGGCACAACCAGTCTCTGTTAAACTTATTGATGGTTCCCTCATACAACATGGTCCCATTACTCATCAAACGATACCTTTACTAGTGACAACTGACAATGGACATACTGAATATCTAACGTTTGACTTAATTTCCATCCACATGCATACACTTATTTTTGGCTTTACATGGTTAAAAAAACATAACCCCAGCATTGACTGGTCTATTCCACAGGTATCATTAGCATCACCATTCTGTTTAAAAACATGTTATCCATATCAGTTAATCTCTGCTATTGAATCCGAACTACCAGAAATTTATCAGGATCTGGCAGAGGTGTTTGATCTAAAAGAGGCAGAAAACCTCCCCCCTCATAGGGAGTTTGATTGTCCAATTGATCTGATACCTGGCTCTCAAATTCCTCACGGAAAAATATACCCACTTTCACAAGAGGAACTTACTTACTTACGTTCCTATTTAGACGACAATCTCCGAAAAGGTTTTATAACCCACTCAACATCTCCAGCTGCTGCTGGAATGTTCTTAGTACGCAATAAGGACGGTACAATAAGACCCATTATTGATTATAGAGCTTTAAACGAAATTACTGTTAAAAACAGGTATCCTCTACCCCTCATACCGAATTATTGGAACGTTTAAACGAAGCTACAATTTATTCAAAACTTGATCTTAAGGGGGCTTACAATCTTATCCGTATGAAAGAAGGTCATGAGTGGAAAACCGCCTTTAGAACCCGTTATGGGCTCTTTCAATATAATGTAATGCCCTTCGGCTTAAGCAATGCTCCTGCAACATTCCAGCATTTTATTAATGAAATATTCCACGACCTTATGGACATCTGTGTTATAATTTACTTAGATGATATTCTAATATACTCCAAAACACCCTCTGATCACGAAAAGCATGTAAGATGGGTACTCACCCGTCTCAAGGAGCACAAATTATATGCTAAATTAGAAAAATGTGTATTCCATGTCTCTAAGATAAAATTTTTAGGTTATATAATAACTCCTAACCATGTACAAATGGATCCTGACAAAGTGTCCGCCATTAAAGATTGGCCAGCTCCCACTACTGTAAAAGCGTTACAACGCTTTATCGGTTTCGCTAATTTTTATCGAAAGTTTATTAAAAACTTTTCTTCAATAGTAAGACCACTGACACAACTGACTAGTGTTAATCAAAAATTTAAATGGTCTCAAAAAGCTCAAGAAACCTTCGAAAAACTTAAAGAGTTATTTTCTACAGCACCAATCTTATCACTACCCAACTTTGAACTTCAATTCCAACTTGAAGCAGATGCCTCTAATACTGGCATAGGAGCAGTACTCTCCCAACAACAAGTTGAGAATGGGGAAATTCACCCCATTGCATTTTATTCAAGAACCTTAACTAGTGCAGAAAGTAATTATAGTGTGGGGGACAAAGAATTGTTAGCAATAAAGAGTGCCCTTGAACAATGGAGACACCTCCTAGAAGGATCTAAACTTCCATTCATTATTTTTACTGACCATAAGAATCTTGAATATTTAAAAAAGAACAAGACTTTGACAGCCAGACAAGCGAGATGGTCTCTATTTTTAGACCGTTTTAACTTTATAATTACCTACAAACCAGGCAGTCAAAATACTAAGGCTGATGCTTTATCACGTATAAACGAAAGCTTAACTCATGAACCACCTAACTTTACTATCCCTCCTGAAAAAATCATAGGCGTCCTGACACCTATAGAACAAGAGGTTCACAAGGCTTTAAAACAAGATTCAATACCCCACCAAACTTGTGTTAAAGACTCTCAATCTGGATTGTACTATCATAACAGTCAATTGTATATACCCAAGAGCATGAGATCATCAATACTCACACACACCCATGATGATACAATGTCTGGTCATCCTGGAATTAAAAAGACCATTGAACTAACCCGACGTAATTTCTGGTGGCCTGGCATGAACAAATATATATATGACTATGTATCAGGTTGTGAAAATTGTGCCCGAAATAAATTAGTTCATAAGAGACCAATTGGTCTACTTACACCTCTGCCTATCCCAGATAAACCATGGAGTACCATAGCCATGGATTTTATTGTTGAACTCCCACTCACTCAACAATATAATACTATCATGGTAATAATTGACCATTTAACCAGACTAGCTCATTTTATCCCCCTTAAGGGATTACCCTCAGCTATGACTACGGCTAAGGTATTTATCGATCATATAGTCAGACTACATGGTTTACCCTCCAACATAATTACAGATAGGGGAACGCAATTTACCTCATCCTTCTGGAGATCTCTGTGTAAATTGCTAAAGATTGACCACCTTTATACCACTGCTTTCCATCCCCAGACTAATGGACTCACAGAGAGACTTAATCAGACCATAGAACAATTCTTACGATGTTACATATCACATCTCCAAGATGATTGGACCGTTTTTCTTCCCATGGCCGAATTCACATATAACAATTCCATAAGTACTTCAATCAAAACTTCTCCTTTTTTTGCAACATATGGTTACCACCCAAACACTATATCTCTCTCTAACAAATCTGTAAACTCTCCCACAGCTACTGAATTTACATCTAACCTCCACGAAAGGTTAACTGTCCTGAAAAGACATCTACATGAAGCCAAACAATATCAAAAATCATACTATGACTTAAAACATCGTAAGGGTCCTGATTATAAGGTTGGGGACTTAGTACTTCTCTCAACAAAAAATCTTAAACTCAAAGTTCCTAGCAAGAAACTTGCGAATCAATTCTTGGGTCCGTTTCCAATAGAACATGTGATAAATTCCAATGTGGTTAGACTTAAACTGCCAAAAGACTACAAAATACATCCTTCTTTCCATATCTCATTGTTGAAACCATTCCCAACCAAAAACCATCCTTCTTCTATTCCGCCACCACCTGTTATGGTTGATCATCAAGAAGAATTCGAGGTTGAATCCATACTGGATTCTAGGATACACAGAAATAAACTGGAATATCTCATTAAATGGAAAGGTTACGGCCCTGAGGAAAACTCCTGGCTCATTCATTCCGAAGTCCATTCGCCCCGATTGATCAAGTTCTTCCATAAGAAATATCCACTTAAACCTCACGCAGAATCCCCAGGGGTGATTCCCTGAGGAGGGGGGCATGTGATATCCCTTTAAATCTAAAACCTGCATTAGCACTTCCTTCCTATTTAAGGAAGTGCTTACCCATTAATCAGGGCCTGAAAATTGAAGCTGTTTTTCACTTCTCCTTGCTCCTCTGTGGAGCTACTACCACATTGTGCATTTGTTGCTTAACCTTCAGGTCTTTTACTTCGCCTTCGATACCCGCTGGGTATCTACTTTTGCCTCTATCCTGACCGGGACCATCTTCCGGATTCATCCGCCAAACGGAACTTCTTTCACCACGCCGAAGTCGCGCTCACACCAAACAGACGCTGAACCTAAGAGCTGCAACTTACCTCTCAGCCTTTATATCCAAAAGGCATTACCGCTCCCCACGCTTCTTACCACCGCTACTGTTAAGATAAGTACCGCTCTCCACGCTACAATTTATTCATTCATAAAGGTTAAACCTTAAACACCATTGTTTGTTATTGGAGATACCTATAACCTTTATTGTGATTCTCATCTGACTCAGTAGATTGCGGTTTGGGATTCAAGCTAGTATGTCTGGACTGTGTATATATTTTATTGCGTGAAAGTGTGAGTGCGTGAAGAAATTACCTTTACTTTATCAAGCAGTCTTATCCTTTGCTTTGCTTTATCTGCTTTAATCAGCATTTACTGTTGCATAATATTGTAACACATATGACTTTCTCTGAACTTAAATCTCAGTTACTCATAATCTTTCCTGAATATTTATATATTCATACCTTAGTGAAGTTCCATAATATTCAATCAATTACAAAATTAATGACTCACCTTAAATAAGTAAGTTTAATAAATCATTTTCTCTTGCTTATTTTAAGAAAAGAGCAACAAAACCTTTATTTTTCCATATTTAAATCATCACACTATTAGATAACTTTTGGTTATCACAATATGTTATACATTTTTATATCTTTTACATATTTGTTTTTCTTCTAATTTTGTTTCATTTGACAATATCTATTGTATAATCATGATGTTATACCCGTCTTTTCTGTTACAAGGCTATCAATGTACGCTGTTTTCTTTCGCAAAACCTCAATAAAAAATCATTTAAAAAAAATAAAAATAATCACTAGGTGGCACCGAGTTCCGACTAAGCTCCTCACGCTGTTCCCTGACTCTTCACCTAGGTGCTGGAGAGACTGTGGGGAGATGGGTACCCTGCTCCACATTTGGTGGTCATGCAGCAAAATTCATCCTTTGTGGACTAAGCTATGGAGTGTATGTTCTACATTAGGATTACCAGAGGTCAACTCCCCGAGTGTAGCTCTCTTACATCTAGGCATTAAAAGACTTTCCAATCCCAGGCGTTCTCTGCTTCTCTGCCTCCTGACCGCGATAAAAATGCTCATAGCCAGGAATTGGAAGAAGACGTCCCCTCCCAGGTGGCAGGGAGTAGTGTAGTATCTGAATTACATAAAATATATGGAAGACTATGTCTATAGGGTTAGAAAACGATCAGTAGAGTTCAGCCAGATCTGGGAACCCTGGGAGACATACCTAACAAGACAAAAAGGATAGGAGGTGACAGCTTCAGAATGAGTATTCAGCTCTTCTGAGACTTCAAGGCAACCTTAGATAGGGCATCCGACTGTCAGTTGAATAGGATGCTCCTGACCGGGATTTCTGACGAGAGACCCCCCCTTTTTTTTTCCTGTATCTCCCCCTCCTCCTCTTTTGGCCTTTCTACTCTTGCTTTCTCTTTTGATGAACCTGGGGACTGATGGGACTGGGTGAGAGAGGAGGACAACAATTAGTTGCCCATATGGTACCAAAATTATACTAGTGTACTTAGGTATGGTGTCCATCACCACATGCCACACCTACTTAATAATTACTTAAAACATACAGGTTTGTTACATTATCTCCATTCTATGAGATGTCGAGTGGAATACTACAGAATATCATATCTATAGCACACATAATTGTGAATTGTCAAGTAAGCCATGTTCACTATGTAGATTATGTATTGTCATGTATTCATGTGATGTACTTGATTATCTGCTTTGCTGTTATTGTAATGTTTACCTACAATAAAAATATTTAAAACAAAAAAAAATATTTAAGATGTAAAAGTCAACGGGTACAAGAACAAGAGAGGCATAAACAGGTCATAAAATAAAATATTTTATGACCATGAAGTTCGTGATATGTGATGATCACTGAGGTTAGGACAGGACGTTTAAAATAAAGAGAGAATTCTGTGCTTGAGGCATTGTAAATCTCTCTTTGTTGCTAGGTAGCTAATGATGCTTTTATCTCTGATTTGATCTTGTCATTTTAGTAGAAACACATGGTACAGAAAAATGCTGCATCTTAACTCAGGGAATACTTACAAATTTAATGTGTCAGTAAGTACAAAATTAACTCTAAGTTGTAACTCCAGAACCATTAGCAGGCTGGGATGTCAGTATTAACCTAGCTCTGTTCAAGTGTCTCATCTTAAAGAGACATGTCACTTAATATGAATTGTCATTTATCCTTGAAGCAGCTGTGATTTTTTTTATAATAGGGTTTTTCTTTATTTGGTATATGGGACAGATTTATCAAATAGGAATTGGCAGTTACGGTACAGAGGTCTATACCACTGCTTCTAACCTCTCCATCACTTTAAAGGTGTTTTGGTTAAGATCACCTTGGACTGATCCAAACAGGGTGATTGACATGTCATACCATGATATGGGAAACATTGCGGTCTCTGGTGGACAGGTTACCTGTATGTGAGCATTGTCTGTCTGTTTAGCAATAAATCTGCCCTGAACATTACTTCCCCAAAGTATCTTCTCTATTAATGAGTAGTTATCATTAAGTTTCTGTGTTTACTTTCAATTGCATGGGGGAAAAAACATAGCCAATCAGCATTATCAGTGCTGAGTTCACACTTTCTTCTTCTACAATCTTGTGGGATTCAAGCATGATGTTTCAAGATTTAATTGTAAACTTGCTTAAAGGGACAGTCAACACCAGAATTTTTTTTGTTTAAAAAGAAAGATAACCCCTTTATTACCCATTCCCCAGTTTTGCATGACCAACACTCTTAAAGGAATACACTTTTTACCTCTGTGATTGCCTTTTATCTAAGCCTCTGCAAACTGCCCCCTTATTTCAGTTCTTTTGACAGACTTGCATTTTAGCCAATCAGTGCTTACTCCAGGGTAACTTAAGGTGCATGAGCTCAATGTTATCTATATGAAAAACATGAACTAATGCCCTCTACTGGTCAAAATGCATTCAGATTAGAGGCAGTCTTCAAGGTCTAAGAAATTAGCATATGAACCTCCTAGAATTAGCTTTCAACTAAGAATACCAAGAGAACAAAGCAAAATTGGCTATAAAAGTAAATTGTTTAAAATTACATTCCCTATTTAAATCATGAAAGTGTTTTTTGGTCTTGACTGTCCCTTTAAATTGAGGAGGTAAAGATGCAGGCTGCCTTGATAGTTCTGGGATAATCATTCTGAAGGGATATTAAAAGTTAATCTACAGTGGGATGTGGCTACTGAGGAAGTGCAAGGCAGTGCTTCAGGTAAGTGCACGCTACCTATCTAGATATCTCTTCAACAAAGAATAATATGAGAATGAAGCAAAATTGGTAATAGAAGTAAATTGAAAACTTTTTTTTAAAATTGTATGCTCTGTCTGAGTCACAAAGGAACCTTTTTTTCTGCTTCATGTACCTTTAAACATATAAGCAACATCCCTTTAATGGGCTAATTTTCTTTCTATGTTTAATATCAAATAGTACAATTCAAGAGGTATTACTGTATTTTAAAAAAAAATATTCCAATGCTAAATAAAACAAGAATTTATTGGTTTATTTAGCTTGTAGAGGCCAGCACAGCAGTACAGTTTTGGAAATTGTTCATATTAACCAGTAAGAATTAATACTGCAGTATTAGTTGAACAAGTGCAAATGGGCGTGTCTTAAGCAGAGGATCGGCTGAAAACTGTTGTGTTTCATATTCACATCTTTTCTTAATAAAAAGAGATGTTCCTGTGATAAAACAAAGATAATTTTCTTTTTATGCTTGGGGATGTTTCTACATCCATGAAAAGAACAGTAGGAAGTTTCCATATTAGACAGTGAGATGTCTCTGATCAAGCACGCATTTCCTATAGCACTAGGGTGACCATATTGCCGCTTTAAAAAGGGACACATATGAAAAATACATATGTCAGGGCTGTTTAAAGAAATGTTTTGAATAATGTACCATTATAAGAACCCTGACAAATGTATTTTTCATATGTGTCCCTTTTTAAAGCGACAATATGGTCACCTTATATAGCACTAACTCAAGCTAACTATTACATTGATAAATTAATTTCTTTCATATTGGCAAGATGCCATGAGCTAGTGACGTATGGGATATACAATCCTACCAGGAGGGGCAAAGTTTCCCAAACCTCAAAATGCCTATAAATACACCCCTCACCACACCCACAATTCAGTTTAACAAATAGCCAAGAAGTGTGGTGATAAGAAAGGAGCAAAAAGCATCAACAAGGAATTGGAATAATTGTGCTTTATACAAAAAAATCATAACCACCATAAAAAGGGTGGGTCTCATGGACTCTTGCCAATATGAAAGAAATGAATTTATAAGGTAAATTCTTACATAAATTATGTTTTGTTTCATGTAATTGGCAAGAGTCCATGAGCTAGTGAGGTATGGGATAGCAAATACCCAAGAAGTGAAACTCCACGCAAGAGTCACTAGAGAGGAAGGGATAAAAATAAAGACAGCCAATTCCACTGAAAAATTAATCCACAACCCAAATCAAAAGTTTTAATTTTATAATGAAAAAAACTGAAATTATAAGCAGAAGAATCAAACTGAAACAGCTGCCTGAAGTACTTTTCTACCAAAAACTGCGTCTGAAGAAGAGAAAACATAAAAATGGTAGAATAGAAAGTATGCAAAGAAGACCAAGTTGCTGCTTTGCAAATCTGATCAACAGAAGCTTCATTCTTAAAAAGCCCAGGAAGTGGAAACTGACCTAGTAGAATGAGGCGTAATCCTCTGAGGCGGGGATTTACCCGACTCCAAATAAGCATGAAGAATCAAAAGCTTTAACCAAGATGCCAAAGAAATGGCAGAAGCCTTCTGTCCTTTCCTAGAACCAGAAAAGATAACAAATAGACTAGAAGTCTTTCTGAAATCTTTAGTAGCTTCAATATAATATTTCAAAGCTCTTATCACATCCAAAGAATGTAAGGATTTCTCCAGAAAATTCTTAGGATTAGGACACAAAGAAGGGATAACAAATTCTCTATTAATATTTGTTGGAGTTTAGGTAAAAATTTGAAAAAAATTTGAAGTCCGCAAAACCACCTTATCCTGATGAAAAATCAGAAAAGGAGACACAAGAAAGAGCAGATAAATCAGAAACTCTTCTAGCAGAAGAGATGGCCAAAAGGAACAACACTTTCCAAGAAAGTAATTTAATGTCCAGAGAATGCATAGGCTCAAACAGAGGAGCCTGTAAAGCCTTCAAAACAAAATGAAGACTCCAAGGAGGAAAAATTGATTTAATAACAGCCTTGATACGAACCAAAGCCTGTACAAAACAATGAATATCAGGAAGTTTTAGCAATTTTTCTGTGGAACAGAACAGAAAGAGCAGAGATTTGTCCTTTCAAGGAACTTGCAGACAAACCCTTATCCAAACCATCCTGAAGAAACTGTAAAATTCTAGGAATTCTAAATGAATGCCAAGAGAATTTATGAGAAGAGCACCATGAGATGTAAGTCTTCCAAACTCGATAATAAATCTTTCTAGACACAGATTTACGAGCCTGCAACATAGTATTAATCACTGAGTCAGAGAAACCTCTATGACTAAGCACTAAGCGTTCAATTTCCATACCATCAAATTTAATGATTTGAGATCCTGATGGAAAAACAAACCTTGAGATATAAGGTCTGGCCTTAATGGAAGTGGCCAAGGTTGGCAACTGGACATCCGAACAAGATCCACATACCAAAACCTGTCCGGCCATGCTGGAGCCACCAGCAGCACAAACGATTGCTCCATGATGATTTTGAAAATCACTCTTGGAAGAAGAACTAGAGGCGGAAAAATATAGGCAGGTTGATAACTCCAAGGAAGTTTCATGCATCCACTGCTTCCGCCTGAGGATCCTTGGACCTGGATAGGTACCTGGGAAATTTCTTATTTCGATAAGATGCCATCAGATCTATTGTTGGAAGCCCCCACATCTGAACAATTTGAAAAAACACATCTGGGTGTAGAGACCACTCTCCCAGATGTAAAGCTAGACGACTGAGATAATCCGCTTCCCCATTGTCTATACATGGGATTTGGACTGCAGAAATCAGACAGGAGCTGGATTCTGCCCAAGCAAGTACCCAAGATACTTCTTTCATAGCCTGAGGCCTGTGAGTCCCACCCTGATGATTGACATAAGCCACAGTTGTGACATTGTCTGTCTGAAAACCAATAAACGTCTCTCTCTTCAATAGAAGCCAAAACTGAAGAGCTCTGTGAATCGCACGGAGTTCCAAAATATTGATTAGTAATCTCGCCTCTTGAGTTTTTCAAACCCCTTGTGCTGTCAGAGATCCCCAGACAGCTTCCCTACCTAAAAGACTTGCATCTGTTGTGATCACGGTCCTGGTTGGATGAACCAAAGAGACCCGTAGAACTATATGATGGTGATCTAACCACCAAGTCAGAGATAGTTGAATATTGGGATTCAAGAATATTAAATGTGATATCCTAGAATAATCCCTGCATCATTAATTCAGCATTAAAAACTGGAGAGGTCTCATATCAAAACGAGCAAAAGGAATCGAGTCCGATGCTGCAGTCATGAGACCTAAAACTTCCATGCATATAGCTACTGAAGGAAATAATAGAGACTGAAGGTTCCGACAAGCTGAACCCAATATAAATTGTCTCTTGTCTGTTAGAGACAAAGACATTGACACAATCTATCTGGAAACCTAAAAAAGGTGACCCTTGTCTGAGGAATCAAGAATCTTTTTTGGTAAAAAGATCCTCCAACCATGTCTTTGAAGAAACAACAGAAGTGAATCTTATGAGATTCTGCAGAACAAAAGGCAGAATAGACCTTATAATCACCATTCTGAAAGATGGTACTCTTACATGACAATTCAAAATATTTTCTTTCTTTGGGACAATGAATAGTTCTGAATAAAACCCCAGACCCCATTCCTGAATCGGAACTGGTATGAATACCCCAGATAACTCCAGATCTGAAACACTCTTCAGGAAAGTCTGAGCTTTTACTGGGATTGCTTGAATATGTGAGAGAGAAAAAGACTTCTCACAGGCGGTCTTACTCTGAATCCTATTCTGTACCCCAATCTAAGGAGTTTGGAAAGAATTGAACCAAACAACTTTAGAAAAAACTTAACCTGCCCCCTACCAGCTAAGCTGTAATAAGGGCCACACCTTCATTTGAATTTTGGGGGCTGGCTTTGATCTCTTATATGGCTTGAATTCATTCCATTATGAAAAAAGCTTCCAATTAGAAACAAATTACTTGGGGAAGAATTAGATTTCTGTTCCTTATTAAGAACAAAAACAGTTATAAGCTTAATATTTACCCTTAGAACTTAATCTTGAGGCAAAAAAAAACTCCCTTCCCCACAGTAACAGTTGAAAGTATTAAATCCAACTGTGAACCAAATAAATTATTACCTTGGAAAGAAAGAAAATAGAAATCTGGATATAGAAATAAAATCAGCATTCCAAGATTTAAGCCACAAAGCTCTTCTAGCTAAAATAGCTAAAGACATAGATTTGACCTCAATTTTGATAATATCAAAAAATGGCATCACACATGAAATTATTAGCATGTTGAATCAAGTTAACAATGCTAAAACAAATCATAATCCGATACTTGTTGCGCTAAATTTTCCAACCAAAAAAGATGAAACAGCTGCAACATCAGCCAAAGAAATTGCAGACCTAAGGACCTGAAAATAAATTAATTTTCCTTAGAGAAGATACAAGTTTCCCATCTGAAGGATCTTTAAAATAAATACTATTTTCCATAGGAATAGTAGTATGTTTAGCAAACTCCAAACTAACTGCTGGCAAAGGATACAATTTTAAAACCTTAAAGAAGGAATAAAAGAAGTACCAGGCCTATTCCATTCCCTAGTATTAGGAACTGGGAAAAAAACCTCTGAAGTAACAACAGGAAGTTAATAAACAGAATTTAAATGTTAGCTAGCCTTAAAATCAAGAGGACTAGTCTACTTAATATCCAATACAACGATCAACACTTTATCAACAAAGAACGAATGTACTCCATTTAAAAATTAAAAAAGTAGATTTGTTAGTGTCAATATCTGATGTAGGATATTCTGAATCAGATAAATCCTCATCAGAGAAGTATAATTCAGTATGTTGTCGGTCATTTGAAAATTCTCAACTAAATGAGAAGTTTAAAAAAGACCTTTACATTTTATTAGAAGGCGGAATGGCAGACAAATGGTTTGTAGGTGAATATACTCTTGCGCTATGTGGGTATGTGCTCTTGAATCTGTGGGGGCTACCTCTATGCACCCAAAAGACTCGCTATGAAGACAGGGGGATAAGAGACAAGAGCGCTACTAGCTAATACCCAAAAGAGAGAAAGAAAGAAGTCTATAGCCCTAAATGTATTTAAAAATAGTTTTATTTGGGGGGCGGAGCTAACAGCCGTACATACCAGACGCATCTTACTAGAGCTCCTGAGATAAAAGCAATATAACCCATAAAAAACTTGTTAAAAAAACTTGTTAAATAGCCTGCTACTAGGTTAAATTGATTTATTGAGGGACATCCTAAATCCTTGGGCTATCTGCCTGACTGTTGTGGCGTTCATCTTTGGGGCACACAAAACAACTTGATCGCTGAGTGAGTGCCAAGCCGCCATAGTAGTTCCTAGACGCCGAGCACACTTCAGATCTGCTGCGCTCATTTCTAGCAGCGACCAACTTGTTCCCGTTCACCGCCTTCTTCCAGGTGCATCTGTATTTTGCTCTTGGCTCCGGAGGGTCGGGGATCCGCTCCGGAGCACAACTTAACACACAGCATCAAGAACTTGGAACACACCTGAGGCGGCAAACAGAAAATCTCTAAGGTCCGGGGGACCGCTGCGGCTGCTGTGCATCTGAACTTTGCTCTTGGCTCCGGAGGGTCGGGGATCCGCTCTGGAGCGCAACTTAGCCCACAACACCAAGAACTTGAGTACACCTGAGGCGGCAAACGGAAAATCTTCAAGGTCCGGGGAGACCGCTGCGGCTGTTGTAAGTAGAGGCCGGGCGGGCACTGACCACTGTCTTTGCTACCCACACACACTATTTTGTCAATAACAGAGACACAGACTTGGGGGAAGACAAGTGTGGGATAAACATAAATATATCACCGCTGTTAAGAGGCCTGTAGCTGTGGCGGGAAAATCGCCATTTTTAACTCAGTGCTACACTTCACTGTTTTCCCTGTAACGCTGCATATGCCCACTGCCTTTGAACTAAATATCTGCCTAGAAAGAAACTCATCGTGAGTGGTAATCAGACTCTCATATAAGCAGCAGAAACATTTCAACCACAATTCACCTGCCTTTTTTATATGATCACTGTGTATTTTTAGCCCTGTAGGATATTGCAGTGCTACCACCACGTGGGCTTTTTTACTCAGCACTGCTGTTAACTGACCATTTGTGCACTATCCAGATTAAAGGCCTATATTCTCCAAATTCATCTGGACACTGCAATTCACAATCAGAGCAATTTAGGAGCCAAACACATCATTCCTGAACAGGTTTCCCAGAGGGGAGAAGGAGAGAGAAAGATAGAAAGGAAAAAGAGAGAAAATAAATAAAGGAAAAGGAGAAAAAATATATACTGCAGGACATTTTCTCAGTTGAACTTATGGGGCAACATCCCTCTATCTCACCATAAACAGACACCTAGTTATAAATTGAATACTGCCTATGCTACAGGTCAAGCTGCAATAGAGAAGACAAAGTATATCTGCTAGACTTGACCCTGCAACATAAATACACAACCAACGTGCACACTCTCCTCCCTTTCCTGCTGCATCTGATTGCAGCAGGTCATACCCAAATTCCTTGCCCGACTTGGTCCAGTGGTGACAAATCCCCTGGAGAGTGTGTCCACTGTCTGCTGCTACTCTCCTTCCCCTCTGCGTGAGTTGCTTGTACTGTTTCCTTTTTCCACACAACCTGGAGGCCACTATTTTACAGCACCGCACTACGTAGCAATCTTGATATGTCTGGCTAGGCAACTACACTAGGTGAGGGGGGCCTGGGGGATGCCCACACTGCTACACCCTTGAATGTGTTGCAACTAGGGGAGACCTTGCTTTCAGCTGAAGATTGTTTTTTTATCCATAAGAGAAGAACACACGTGAACATTTGAACTTGTGCTGGGTGTATGACACCTCTTTATCTGAGTACTAGAGATGTCTCATTCACAGAGGAAGAAGAATGGAAGTAAGACTAGCTCTGGAATCAAACTGACTGTTGTAGACCACTTTGGGGCCATGAGTGATCCTAATCAGGCTTCTCTGATGCCTACGGGGGAACCTGGTTCTTCCCCTCCCTCCAGCCCAGAGTCATCATCACTTTCTATGGCTGCCATTCACAATCTCCAAGCTGGAGATCAATCTCAGGCATCTCCCACTTTCATTCTTCAATCTTTGAAAACTTTGCTTGATGAGCACCATGCCTCATTCTCAGAACAGCTGACTTCAACTATTGCTGACCTAAAAAAAGATCTACATTCCACTACTGAGAGATTGGATACTGTCGAACGAAAACAAGAAGACCTTGCAGTGGAACAATCTAATTTACTAGGCTACACACAAATACTGGCAGGCAACATCGCTGAATTGGAAGACAAGATGGCTGACATAGAGAATAGGTCCCGCAGAAACAATCTGCGCATCAGAGGTATATCAGAGGAAATAACCAATCCGGAACTCTTACCGTTCTTAATGGAATACTTCGCTCTTCTAGCTAAACCTCAATCTCCCACAGAAAACATGGTCGATAGGGCACATAGATCTCTGAGACCTAGAGGTTTACCCTCTGAGCAACCAAGAGATGTAATTGTGAGATTACATTTTTATACATACAAAGAACGACTGCAAAGAGCTGCCTTTCGGAACCCAGAGATGCCTGACAAGTTTGCCAATGTTAAAGTGTTCGCTGATCTCTCTCCCAGAACTCTTCAACAAAGGAAAACTTTCACCGACATAACGAAACATCTCCGTCAAAACAACATCAAATACAGGTGGGGGTCACGAAACTTCATGTTACCAGAAATGACCGTACCTTCACTATCACCTCTGTCTCCCAGGGCCTAGCCTTGCTCAAATCCTGGGACAAAAGTTTTATCTCTGGAGAGACAGTGGAGGAAGCAATACAGAATAATGAAAGAAATTTATCATCTCATCCTTCTTCTGGAATGCCAACTTTAACTCACACCTTGTCCTCTCAAACCTCACTGAGGCCCTCTGCAGCATCCTGGAATCCTATGCCTCAACGCAAAAAACGGGACCTTGACCCCTCTCTCCTAGAGGGAAACACTTGAACATTTGCCTGATGAGAGGATCATGTTTGGTAAAGTAACCGGGCATTGGTCTAAAAGGACTATATGTCTCAGAATTTAACTTACTATGTTGAAATGTTTCTAACATGTTTTTGAATGTTCTGACTAGTTTATGCATATAATGTGTTCTTTCTCTTAGGAGGGTAGGAGACACTTCCTACCACCAATATACAAGTTATACCGTTATATATGTTAAAACTTGTGCTGCATGTTTTGCTTATTTTTTGGGAGCAATGGGTCATGTCTATAGCGCCTAGTTTATTGATAGTCTACCCTGACTTGTAACATATTGTTTTAAGGTACTTGCTATACAATCCCGCGCAATGATCCCGGGTGAGAGGATGGGGAGTGTGATTGAGTGTGTGACTGAAGGGGGGTGGGGGGGGGGGTTCCCCTTTTTTTTTTTTTTTTTTTTCTCCTCACCCGGGATCATGCGTATAATTAATGATTTATGTTTGCATACTTTTTGTATTGTACTTATAACGCCTGATGAACATGCTGAGTTGCTCTGTTTCTTTACCCGGGGGTGGCGGTCAGTCCGTCACTACCGGGTGGAGTATTTTGGTTAACTTATGGTAATGGGTGACTATTTAATCCCTAGATATATCCTTGTAGACGTGTTTTCTTGTTATGAGGTATATTGTCAATTATATTACGCTGGATTCTGAAGATTCTCCAATCCTCCCATAGAATGTTTTATAAACAATTATGTATAACTCTTTTTTTTTCTCTCTTTCTCCTGCACTCCACTTAAGATAAACATATCTCACCCCCCCTTTGGCTTGCCTTTCATCAAACCCTCACTCATTCAATTACTTACTATCATATTACATACCTCATCCCCTTCCCCATTCGACCTCCATTAAACCTTCATCCATTTATCTATTCACCTGTCCTCTCCCCCCCCTGGCCATATACACGGTTCCTTCACTCCTTCTTGTTTATCAGCTACTTGCTTATCAGCTACTCGCATACCTATATATTTCATAACTTGGCTATTCACTTTATACTCATACATTCCCGCCCTTCCTATCCCCACCCTTTTCCCTGCTTATCCTTCATCAAAACATTCATCCTCTATTCATACACTTACCTGTTCCCCCTTGGGTATCAATTTATAACCTGTATAGCTTGTCCTTCCATTTCCCACCCATTCATATACCTACCCTACCAGTGATTAGACTGTTTTTTTTTTTTGTATTTGAATTTTACAAGGGTAATTTTATGTTTGTATTTTGTCCCCTTTATTTCTTTTTTATTATTTTTGTTTTTTTTCTCCTTCTCTCACCGTTCACTTAGTAATTATAGTTCTCTGGTAAATTTGTGTACCAGTGACTTTTAGCGCGGTTAATCCTTGAATATACCGCAAAACTAATTACTTTTCCTCAGAAAAGCATTCACTTTAAATATCTCCAATTTAGATTCCCAGGCATTAAAGCGACAGTTCCCTTTTGTTTGGTCCTCTACACGGCTTAAACATTTGGGGGTCTATCTATCGCACAATATCTCTACTATTATATCATCTAACTTTCACCCCCTATTATGTAAGTTTAAAGAATACTTTGTAAAATGGGACTCACCTAATATTTCCTGGTGGGGCAGGATAGCTGCTATTAAAATGAACCTTTTGCCAAAGCTGACATATCTTTGCCGGTGCCTTCCTCTCCCTATTCCTAAGAGCATAATTTCACAGTTTCAGAGACTGTGCAACAATTTCATTTGGAAGAGGAAACGTCCTAGAGTCTCGATGAAAATTATGTCATATCCAATATTGGCAGGCGGAGCGGCAGCCCCTAATATAGCAGTCTATAATGAGGCATCCAGGTTATCCCATATCACAGCCTGGGGTTTAGAGCCCCCTGAAAGTAGGTGGGCGGAAATTGAGCAGGCGTCTCTACCAAAGGGACTCAGCCTGCGAGATCTAATATGGATCCCAAGACACTCCAGGAAACCAGAGTTGAGCTTAAATTACATCATAGCTTCTAACCTAAAGTTTTGGGATAGAATTCACCATAGGAGTAGAATTGCTCCACACCCCTCTCCGGCCCACTCTATCACAGGCTTACTGGGTGCCTTAGCAGATCCACATCCTTTGGAGTGGAGGGCACTTGAGATTCAGTCTGTAAGAGATTTGTTCTCGGATGAGGGCTTGCTCTCAGTTACCCTCTTCCAAAATAAATTTTCCCCTTCGCCCCTGATGAACTTTGAGTTCTTTCGATTGCGAAACTTCTTGCGTTCTTGGGGCTTTACTCCAGGACCCCTAAGATCCCGTACTCTGTGGGAAAAGCTTTGGGATGCAAGATACCTTGCCCCAAGAGTGTTCTCTCTTGCTTACTCTGCTCTTATACAGGCACCTACATACAACAAGTCTTTTTATATCACACATTGGGAGGGTGCTCTGCATTTTAATGCCCCTGAAGAGGCATGGAGGTCTGCAGCCTTACTAGCTAAGAGTACGGTTCACAGTACTACCTATTTTGAACTCTACTTTAAGATCTTGACACAATGGCATTATACCCCCCTACGCTTATTCCAGATCTCCAAAACGAACTCCCCCATGTGTTGGAGGGGATGTGGCAGAGTGGGGTCCCCGGCCCATATGTGGTGGGAGTGTCCCAAGATTCAGAGAATCTGGACTAGGGCATTCTATTATTGCACCAAACTAGGCTTAGTGGATTCTAACCGGCCAGCAGCAGCGCTGTTCCATTTATTCACTGACAAGATGCCTCGACATTTAAAATTACTGTGTGTATATATTTTTATGTCTGTTAAATTAAATATCGCTAAGGCATGGCTCCAATCTAAGGGCCCAAGATGGAGTCAGATTAAGTCCACAATGGCACATATTGAAACCATGGAATGCGCGGTTTTTGCAGCTAATAACAAAATCACGATCCACTGTCTATGTTGGGAAGCCTGGCGACAATGCCTAGAAGGGCAGGTCATCACATGCTAGAAATGCCTTCTACTTCATATATTGAAATTATTAGTGATATCACTTATGAGGGGTGAGTGTCGATCGCCGGTGGGTTCTCCTGCAGAGACCTAGTATTATAGCATCTTTTGGAATTAGTAGTGGGAAGTCATTTCCCCTCCCCTTTCCCTTCCTTTTCCCTTTTTTTTTTTTTTTTTCTTTTCTCCCCTCCTCTTTCCTTTCCTCCCCCTCTTTCCTTTTCTTGTACTATATGCTCTGCATTTGTTGAGTTGCTCTATTTCTCGCTTGATATTAATTAATAACTCGACAATCTATGTCTTTATCATATAATACTGTTTTTTCTTTTTGACTGTTCATAGACCGTTGTGTTATAAAATAAAAAATATGTGAGGTTTGTTTAGCCTTGGTACCCTTCGTATGACATACTATTGTTGTTACTATTCACTTGATGTTAGTGGTCACTGATGAATATGCTATAATCATGCTTCTGTATGACACTACGTCTTGCTGTTATGTAGCAGTTTCATCTGCATATTTACATGTATGTCTTTTTTTTTTCTTGTAAACCTCAATAAAAATTATTTAAAAAAAAAAAAAAAAAAAAAAAGTTTTTTTTTATGTGCAATATTAGACAATAGTCAGAAAGAAACATATAAAAAAGAATGTTATGATATGAAACACTAAAATGCAAAAATTTAAAAAATATAAAATGATATCTTTGTTCAGATGAGCTCTATTGTTATATTCAGAATGATCGTATCAAATCTAAGAAAGGTAAAACAAAATAGATGCAACTTTAAAAAACAACCTTAAAAAACAATGAGTATTTTATGACTAATCTCTTATTTTCTTTCCAATAGTTATGAATGAATCAAATAGGTTAGCCAACCTTACACAATAAATGCATAATTTGAATACACAATTTAAAAGGATCAGTTGATCATTAAAAAAAAATATTTTTATATAAAATTTCGTTTCTGATAAAAAAAAAGTGTTTCTTACAATAACAAACATATTTTTTGGTAGAAGTTTTTTGTAATATTGAAGTTTTTATGTTTTTTGTTTTTTGGGTGGCAATTAAGTTTTTTTGAGCGATAATAAAGCGGTTTGCAATAAAGTAAAAACTCTTTTTTGTCAGTAACAACAATCTTTCTATAACAACAAAATCTTTTATAAACAACAAAGAAGTTTTTTATAATAAAAGTGTATTTTTTCGATCTAATCTTAAATACTAGGTTGTATGACCATATATATCACGACTGAAACTGATTGCATATTTCACTATCTGTATTAGAGTGGTTTTTTTTCATAAAATCAATGGACCAATCAAGGAGGACGTAATGGTACTTAAAGGTTAATATTCGCAAGAAGTTCATGCTTGAGAAAGGCTGAGATTGCTCATCTGAAACGCGTTGCAGAACTTCTAAGACACTCTCACATTACTAACAAGATTTGCCGTAGAGCCGTCTCAAGCGCTGTCAGTAGGACAACACCCCCACAAGGAGAACCAATCAAGGCACTTTGGAGTGAGAAGGCACGCTTTTTGGGGCTATTCACTGACCAGACGCTAAGGACACAGACAGCTCCAGGACCGGTTGTTCCCTCCCTGCAAGGCTGCAGATAGGGGTGCAAATCTACAGGACCGTCTGCTGTCATTGCAAGGCGGCAGTTTGGGGTAATAAATCCTCACAAGAAACAACAATGAAATCCGCACCACAGGTCCGGAGACCAGGCGTAACATTGAAAGAAAGGAGCCAATTGGAAATAAGGTTTGAACCTGTCTAAAACGAAACTTAACAAGTGCACTTGTGAAATTATTAAAGCACTAAAAGACAGATTGCAGACAACTGAATAATAGGAACAACATAATTGTCAATCTATATCCATCTATTACAAACCTCCGAAACAAAAGTTACTAATCATATATCAATTTGGCTGCAAAGTATTGGCAACATATAAAAAAATAGATACTTGGAATCAAGACTTTTTCCTAATATGTGTGATTAGATATGCTCTAAAAAAGCTGTGAATCGTTATCCTTGTCACTGTTTTTTACGATACTGCCCTTTTTTATGATCAACTGATCCTTTTAAATTGTGTATTCAAATTATGCATTTATTGTGTAAGGTTGGCCAACCTATTTGATTCATTCATAACTATTGGAAAGAAAATAAGAGATTAGTCATACAATACTCATTGTTTTTTAAGGTTGTTTTTTAAAGTTGCATCTATTTTGTTTCACATTTCTTAGGCCTAGATTTGGAGTTTGGCGTTAGCCGTGAAAACCAGCGTTAGAGGCTCCTAACGCTGGTTTTAGGCTAACTCCGGTATTTGGAGTCACTCAAAATAGGGTCTAACGCTCACTTTTCAGCCATGACTTTTCCATACCGCAGATCCCCTTACGTCAATTGCGTATCCTATCTTTTCAATGGGATCTTTCTAACTCCGGTATTTAGAGTCGTGGCTGAAGTGAGCATTAGAACTCTAACGACAAAACTCCAGCCGCAGGAAAAAAGTCAGTAGTTAAGAGCTTTCTGGGCTAACGCCGGTTCATAAAGCTCTTAACTACTGTACTCTAAAGTACACTAACACCCATAAACTACCTATGTACCCCTAAACTGAGGCCCCCCACATCGCCGCCACTCGATTAAATTTTTTTAACCCCTAATCTGCCGACCGCCACCTACGTTATACTTATGTACCCCTAATCTGCTGCCCCTAACACCGCCGACCCCTATATTATATTTATTAACCCCTAATCTGCCCCCCACAACGTCGCCGCCAGCTACCTACAATAATTAACCCCTAATCTGCCGACCGCAAAGCGCCGCCACCTACATTATAGCTATGTACCCCTAATCTGCTGCCCCTAACACCGCCGACCCCTATATTATATTTATTAACCCCTAATCTGCCCCCCACAACGTCGCCTCCACCTGCCTACACTTATTAACCCCTAATCTGCCGAGCGGACCGCACCGCTACTATAATAAAGTTATTAACCCCTAATCCGCCTCACTAACCCTATAATAAATAGTATTAACCCCTAATCTGCCCTCCCTAACATCGCCAACACCTAACTTCAATTATTAACCCCTAATCTGCCGACCGGAGCTCACCACTATTCTAATAAATGTATTAACCCCTAAAGCTAAATCTAACCCTAACACTAACACCCCCCTAAATTAAATATAATTTTAATCTAACGAAATTAATTAACTCTTATTAAATAAATTATTCCTATTTAAAGCTAAATACTTATCTGTAAAATAAATCCTAATACAGCTACAATATAAATTATAATTACATTGTAGCTATTTTAGGATTAATATTTATTTTACAGGCAACTTTGTAATTATTTTAACCAGGTACAATAGTTATTAAATAGTTAAGAACTATTTAATAGCTAAAATAGTTAAAATAATTACAAATTTACCTGTAAAATAAATCCTAACCTAAGTTACAATTAAACCTAACACTACACTATCAATAAATTAATTAAATAAAATACCTATAATTATCTACAATTAAACCTACCACTACACTATCAATAAATAAATTAAATACAATACCTACAAATAACTACAATGAAATAAACTAACTAAGTTACAAAAAATAAAAAAATATTTACAACAATTTTAAACTAATTACACCTACTCTAAGCCCCCTAATAAAATAACAAAGACCCCCAAAATAACAAAATGCCCTACCCTATTCTAAATTACTACATTTCAAAGCTCTTTTACCTTACCAGCCCTGAACAGGGCCCTTTGCGGGGCATGCCCCAAGAAGTTCAGCTCTTTTGCCTGTAAAAAAAAACATACAATACCCCCCCCAACATTACAACCCACCACCCACATACCCCTAATCTAACCCAAACCCCCCTTAAATAAACCTAACACTAAGCCCCTGAAGATCTTCCTACCTTGTCTTCAACCTACCAGGTTCACCGATCCGTCCTGAAGAGCTCCTCCGATGTCCTGATCCAAGCCCAAGCGGGGGGCTGAAGAGGTCCATGATCCGGCTGAAGTCTTCATCCATAGCGGGAGCTGAAGAGGTCCATGATCCGGATGAAGTCTTCATCCAAGCGGGAGCTGAAGAGGTCCATGATCCGGATGAAGTCTTCTATCAACGGCATCTTCAATCTTCTTTCTTCCGGATCCATCTTGCAGACCTCCGACGCGCAACATCCTCTTCTCCCGACGCCTACTAGCCTAATGACGGTTCCTTTAAGGGACGTCATCCAAGATGGCGTCCCTCGAATTCCGATTGGCTGATAGGATTCTATCAGCCAATCGGAATTAAGGTAGGAATATTCTGATCCAATCGGAATTAAGGTAGGAATATTCTGATCCAATCGGAATTCGAGGCTTGGATCAGGACATCGGAGAAGCTCTTCAGAATGGATCGGTGAACCTGGTAGGGTGAAGACAAGGTAGGAAGATCTTCAGGGGCTTAGTGTTAGGTTTATTTAAGGGGGGTTTGGGTTAGATTAGGGGTATGTGGGTGGTGGGTTGTAATGTTGGGGGGGGTATTGTATGTTTTTTTTTACAGGCAAAAGAGCTGAACTTCTTGGGGCATGCCCCGCAAAGGGCCCTGTTCAGGGCTGGTAAGGTAAAAGAGCTTTGAAATGTAGTAATTTAGAATAGGGTAGGGCATTTTGTTATTTTGGGGGTCTTTGTTATTTTATTAGGGGGCTTAGAGTAGGTGTAATTAGTTTAAAATTGTTGTAATATTTTTCTTATGTTTGTAAATATTTTTTTATTTTTTGTAACTTAGTTCTTTTTTATTTTTTGTACTTTGATTGTTTATTTCATGGTAGTTATTTGTAGGTATTGTATTTAATTAATGTATTGATAGTGTAGTGTTAGGTTTAATTGTAGGTAATTGTAGGTAGTTTATTTAATTAATTTAATGATAGTATAGTGTTAGGTTTAATTGTAACTTAGGTTAGGATTTATTTTACAGGTAATTTTGTTATTATTTTAACTAGGTAACTATTAAATAGTTCTTAACTATTTAATAGCTATTGTACCTGGTTAAAATAATTACAAAGTTGCCTGTAAAATAAATATTAATCCTAAAATAGCTACAATGTAATTATAATTTATATTGTAGCTATATTAGGGTTTATTTTACAGGTAAGTATTTAGCTTTAAATAGGAATAATTTATTTAATAAGAGTTAATTAATTTCGTTAGATTAAAATTATATTTAATTTAGGGGGTGTTAGTGTTAGGGTTAGACTTAGCTTTAGGGGTTAATACATTTATTAGAATAGCGGTGAGCTCCGGTCGGCAGATTAGGGGTTAATAATTGAAGTTAGGTGTTGGCGATGTTAGGGAGGGCAGATTAGGGGTTAATACTATTTATTATAGGGTTAGTGAGGCGGATTAGGGGTTAATAACTTTATTATAATAGCGGTGCGGTCCGCTCGGCAGATTAGGGGTTAATAAGTGTAGGTAGGTGGAGGCGACGTTGTGGGGAGCAGATTAGGGGTTAATAAATATAATATAGGGGTCGGCGGTGTTAGGGGCAGCAGATTAGGGGTACATAAAGATAATGTAAGTAGCGGCGGTTTACGGAGCGGCAGATTAGGGGTTAAAAATAATATGCAGGGGTCAGCGATAGCGGGGGCGGCTGATTAGGGGTTAATAAGTGTAAGGTTAGGGGTGTTTAGACTCGGGGTTCATGTTAGGGTGTTATGTGCAGACGTAGGAAGTGTTTCCCCATAGCAAACAATGGGGCTGCGTTAGGAGCTGAACGCGGCTTTTTTGCAGGTGTTAGGTTTTTTTTCAGCTCAAACAGCCCCATTGTTTCCTATGGGGGAATCGTGCACGAGCACGTTTTTGAGGCTGGCCACTTGTGTAAGCAACTCTGGTATCGAGAGTTGAAGCTGCGTTAAATATGCTCTACGCTCCTTTTTTGGAGCCTAACGCAGCCTTTCTGTGGACTCTCAATACCAGAGTTATTTTTATGGTGCGGCCAGAAAAAAGCCGGCGTTAGCTACGCGGGTCGTTACCGACAAAACTCTAAATCTAGGCCTTAGATTTGATACGATCATTCTGAATATAACAATAGAGCTCATCTGAACAAAGATATCATTTTATATTTTATATTTTTTACATTTTTGCATTTTAGTGTTTCATATCAGAACATTCTTATTTTATATGTTTCTTTCTGACTATTGTTTAATATTGCACATAAAATAAAACTATTTTTAAATACATTTAGGGCTATAGACTTCTTTCTTTCTCTCCATGAATAGAATCAGAAAAATATTCTTATAAATTCCCAGGTATATCTTGTACATTAGATGTTAAAAGAATAGCAATAGACAATGCATTAATACTGATGGACATTTTCTCTGCATATAAAAGTTTATCATGATAACATTACAAACCATAGCTAAAGATAAAAATTCATAACATTAAAATAAATGAACTCAGCTTTGGTAGGACTGATATCAGTCAGCAGGAATCCTACAGTGTTTTCTGATACAGGAACAGTTTTGAGATATCTTGCAAATGTAAGAGAAAAAACAACATATAAAGCAACATATCAATTTCCTTATACGACAGTTTCAGGAATGGGAAATAATGCAAAACAAAATAAGCCTCTGGAAACCAGAAGCAAAAAGAAATGAAGTCTTAAATAATGCCAAAAGTTTGGCGCCAAGTATGACGCCCACAACTGACAAAATATTTTTTGGCGCCAAAAACGTCTGCAACAAACACGAGCGTCATAGATGACGCAACCATGTGAAAAAACTCGGCGCCAACTAAGACGCTGGAAATGACATCAACAAATGTAATTCTCACGCCAAAAAAGTCTTTCGCCAAGAATGACGCAATAAATTATAGCATTTTGCCCTCCCGCAAGCCTAACAGCCCGCAATTTAGAAAAGAGAGTCAATTTGAAAACTTCAGGTAAGAACATTTTTTTTTTTTTTTTTTTTTTTTTAAATATGCATTTCCCAAATATGAAACTGACAGTCTGCAAAAAGGAAATATACTGATAAACCTGAATCATGGCAAATATAAGTACAAACATATATTTAGAACTTTTAATATAAAGTGCCAAACCGTAGCTGAGAGTGTCTTAAATAAAAGAAACATACTTACCAAAAGACACTCATCTACATAAAGTAGATAGCCAAACCAGTACTGAAACGAGAATCAGTAGAGGTAATGGTATATAAGAGTATATCGTCAATCTGAAAAGGGAGGTAGGAGATGAATCTCTACGACCGATAACAGAGAACCTATGAAACAGATCCACGTTAGGATGACCATTGTATGCAATAGGTAATACTCCCTTCACATCCCTCTGACATTCACTGTACTCTGAGAGGAACCGGGCTTCAAAAAAGCTGAGAAGCGCATATCAATGTAGAAATCTAGCACAAACTTACTTCACCACCTCCATAGGAGGCAAAGTTTGTAAAACTGAATTGTGGGTGTGGTGGGGGGTGTATTTATAGGCATTTTGAGGTTTGGGAAACTCTGCCCCTCCTGGTAGGAATGTATATCCCATACGTCACTAGCTCATGGACTCTTGCCAATTACATGAAAGAAATGCTGATTGTCTATTTGCACAGGAGCCACACAACTTATACTCTTTAACCCTTTGATGACAGGGTCAATTTGTCTACATCAGAACAACGTTGAGATATCATCATTTTTTTTTTACTTTAGATCATTTTTGTATTTGATCTGAACAGAAAAAAAAAGAGTCTTCTTTTAAAGCCAGGTGCCTATATTTGTTAATTGAACTGGAAACAGATTTTCTACAAACACAAATTAATCTGAACATAATTTGTGATCTATTTTTTACTTTACATTTGTTTATGAGTTATGGCAAATTTGTTAAAAGTTCTGGAAGATGTAGCTGAATTGATGTAAACAAAAACTTATTTATTCAATTATATCTTTTTTCAAAGAGTTTTTTTTTTTTTATTTGTCTGCAAAGATATTTGTCTATTTTTGTTTCTTTTTATTCAAGATGAAAATAATATTGATTCACTTTACTGCTAGCCAAGGGGGTTTTGTTAAAATCATTGTAAATCACAAACCTTTTTGTTTCATACATAAATAATGAAATAAACAAATAATGTAATGAAATAAACAAATAATGCTTTTCTTAGGTTCTAATTATCTCCTTAGTTTATGTGATAAAATGTGTATCATTGCTTAAAAGGAAAGACAAAATTAAAATTTTATGATTCAGATTAGACATGTGCGATTCGTTTTGGATCGATTCGGAAATTCGTCCGAATTCGTAAAATTCGGGATTCGGATCAATTTGGATTTCCAAATTAAATTAGTGCCGAATTTACCGAATAAATCCGAATTAGTTCGGATTTACTCGGTAGATTCGGATGGCCATGGATTACACTAGTATTGTACAGTATATTAGGTTATATCACTCTACTATGGGTTACACCTAATATACAGTACATAATACTAGTCTAATACACAGCACATCCCACCTAACACTCACCGAAATTTCGAATTTCAGAACTGAATCGAACCGAACCGAACCGAATCCAGCCAAATGTATTCGAATCCGAATGAATCCGAAACGAATCCAGATCCGAATTGATTTTAATTTTTCCGAATTCGAATCGATCCGAACCGAAATTCAAAAAAATCTGAATCGATCCGAACCGAATTTTTTCGCAATGCACATATCTAATTCAGAAATACTTGCCAATTTACTTCTATTTTCTAATGAAACAGCTGCAACATCAGCCAAAGAAATTGCAGGCCTAAGAAAAGGACCTGAAAATAAATTAATTTTCCTTAGAGAAGATACAAGTTTCCCATCTGAAGGATCTTTAAAATAAATACTATTTTCCATAGGAATAGTAGAACGTTTAGCAAACTCCAAACTAACTGCTGGCAAATGATACCATTTTAAAACCTTAAAGAAGGAACAAAAGAAGTACCAGGCCTATTCCATTCCCTAGTATTAGGAACTGGAAAAAAAAACCTCTGAAGTAACCACAGGAGGTTAATAAACAGAATTTAAATGTTAGCTAGCTTTAAAATCAAGAGGACTAGTCTACTTAATATCCAATACAATCAACACTTTATCAACAAAGAACGAATGTACTCCTTTTAAAAATAAAAAAGTAGATTTGTTAGTGTCAATATCTGATGAAGGATATTCTGAATCAGATAAATCCTCATCAGAGAAGGATAATTCAGTATGTTGTTGGTCATTTGAAAATTCTCAACTAAATGAGAAGTAAGACCTTTACATTTTATTAGAAGGCGGAATGGCAGACAAATGGTTTGTAGGTGAATATACTCTTGCGCTATGTGGGTATGTGCTCTTGAATCTGTGGGGGCTACCTCTATGCACCCAAAAGACTCGCTATGAAGAAAGGGGGATAAGTGACAAGAGCGCTACTAGCTAATACCCAAAAGAGAGATAGAAAGAAGTCTATAGCCCTAAATGTATTTAAAAATAGTTTTATTTTATGTGCAAAATTAGACAATAGTCAGAAAGAAACATATAAAATAAGAATGTTCTGATATGAAACACTAAAATGCAAAAATGTAAAAAATATAAAATATAAAATGATATCTTTGTTCAGATGAGCTCTATTGTTATATTCAGAATGATCGTATCAAATCTAAGAAAGGTGAAACAAAATAGATGCAACGTTAAAAAACAACCTTAAAAAACAATGAGTATTTTATGACTAATCTCTTATTTTCTTTCCAATAGTTATGAATGAATCAAATAGGTTGGCCAACCTTACACAATAAATGCATAATTTGAATACACAATTTAAAAGGATCAGTTGATCATTAAAAATAAAAATATTTTTATATAAAATTTGTTTCTGATAAAAAAAAGAGTTTTCTTACAATAACAAACACATTTTTTGGTAGAAGTTTTTTGTAATATTGAAGTTTTTATGTTTTTTTGTTTTTTGGGTGGCAATTAAGTTTTTTTGAGCAATAATAAAGCGGTTTGCAATAAAGTAAAAACTCTTTTTTGTCAGTAACAACAATCTTTCTATAACAACAAAATCTTTTATAAACAACAAAGAAGTTTTTATAATAAAAGTGTATTTTTTCGATCTAATCTTAAATACTAGGTTGTATGACCATATATATCACGATTGAAACTGATTGCATATTTCACTATCTGCATTTGAGTGTTTTTTTTCATAAAATTTTCGAACTGAATCGAACTGAATCCAGCCAAATTTATTTGAATCCAAAACGAATCCGGATTCGAATTGATTTAAATTTTTCCGAATTCGAATCGATCCGAACCGAAATTCGAAAAAATCCGAATCGATCCGAACCGAACCTAATTTTTTCGCCATGCACATATCTAATTCAGATATACTTGCCAATTTACTTCTATTATCTAATTTGCTTTGTTCCCTTGGTATCCTTTGTTGAAGAGTCTACCTAGGTAGGCAGCGATGCATAACTGGGAGTTAGCTATTGATTGGTGGCTTCACATATATACATCTTGAAATTGGTTCACCCAATGCGTTCAGATGGATCTAGTGGAGCATGGAGGCCTGTTCAACAAAGGATACTAAAAGATTGAGGCAAATTATATAATAGAAGTAAATTGGAAAGTTGTTTAAAATTGTTTGCTCTATCTGAACCATGAAAGAAAAAAAATTGGTTTTATGTCCCTTTAAAGTGATAGTAAACGTTTTGTAAAAGTGTAAGTAAAGTAAACATAGATTTTTGATGAAAACCCTTTTTAAAATTGTATTTTTGTACTTTATATTTAGCCCCCGTAATCTTCTCTCTTCCGCCCTAACAATGGGCTTGTTTTGGACAGGCTGACAATGCATTTGAACAAGCATAATGTGCGCCCTATTGAAATATATAGCAGTGCACTCTTGAGCTGAATAGCAGCAACTTAAGAGTCTTGTGCCATAGATTTCAATAGGATGTGCAGTGGTATATTAGCTGCATCACCACCTGGTCAAAAGGTGGTTAAAAGCTGCACTGTGTTGAACAGAGAAAGAAACAAGCAGGGTCTAAATATAAGGTACAATACACTTTTAAAAAACGTTTTCAGCACACACAAAAATTAAATTTGCCATATCTGCTTAACTTATAGTTTTGTGCATTTAATTTACTTTACATAGTTACCTTTCTTCAGGACTAATTAACTTACATTCAAATTTTTCTAATTTCTCCCAAACCCAACCCAATTATTTCTGTTATCTTCTAAGTTCATTATAAGTAAGGAGTCAAGTCCATGGGAGTTCCTGCACTATTTTTGCAGGTGGAACTAAGTTCTCCCTGGAAAGAGGACAGAAACGCTTCAGTAAACACTGCTGCTGCTGGTGAGAGGAGCTGGAGCACAATCTGGTTAGAGGGATAGTGAGATCCTCTAGTAATGGGCATTAACACTTCCTACAATACACTAAACGCAAGCCTGTCAGTGCTCCTGCTGTGTGATCACCCCACACTGTGTGGAACACATGGTGCTTACATTTATGTGTGGCTTGCTCTATGGTTATTTAACTCCCACCCACAGAAATAGGACTATTGCACCTTAAGTTCGCTTGAGCAAATCTCCCCTCAAAGGGAAGAGAAGAGCTTGATAAATTGAGCCCTAAACAACAGGCATTCATGTGTGTCTAGTTTAGTTTTTTTAAAGTTGTTTTTAAGAAAGTTCAGTGTTTCACCAAAAAAAAAATTGCTCATCAAGCAGGGTAGAGTCATGTCCTTCCAACTTCCTGCTTTCTCTCTGATTTGAATTCCTTTTTGTTCTTTCAGAATTAGCTGGGATGAGGTTTGCAAGGGAAATACATGTGTGCACACAAAGGAAAATAATCCTTGCAATTAAAGGTGTTTGTGAAACATCTTGTAGTAGGATAAGCCCAATTACTTTAGTTCATACACCAATAGTATGTGCAGTCTGTTTATCTATGTTGGTGTCTGTATATCTATCAATTTATGGTAAGCAGACCAGATTCTCTGCAAAATGATGACCTGTGCATTATAATGTATTTGCTGCAGATTCAACCATACCGGTTTCATCCCAAAGGTGACCTGTTTTGCTTTTAATTTTACTGTGCCCTCATGCCTCCTGCTTCCTCTCACAGTGTTACTTGCTTCACATTTAGAGTGAGCGCACACACAAATTTATCAAGATTATGATATTAGAAATTTACATTACAGAGACTTACACATCCTGAGAGCAAGGGAGGGATTAGCAATGTGAAAAATGAAGTTAAGCGCTCGAAGCACGGGTGTGTCTAAGTGATGTGTAGTTAAACGTAAAATAAAGTGTCCAGTCTGCAATCAATAAAATGATGTTATATAGGTACTGTTTAGAAGATTTATATATATATATATATATATATATATATATATATATATATATATATATATATATATATATATATATATATATACAGGGAGTGCAGAATTATTAGGCAAGTTGTATTTTTGAGGATTAATTTTATTATTGAACAACAACCATGTTCTCAATGAACCCAAAAAACTCATTAATATCAAAGCTGAATAGTTTTGGAAGTAGTTTTTAGTTTGTTTTTAGTTATAGCTATTTTAGGGGGATATCTGTGTGTGCAGGTGACTATTAATGTGCATAATTATTAGGCAACTTAACAAAAAACAAATATATACCCATTTCAATTATTTATTTTTACCAGTGAAACCAATATAACATCTCAACATTCACAAATATACATTTCTGACATTCAAAAACAAAACAAAAACAAATCAGTGACCAATATAGCCACCTTTCTTTGCAAGGACACTCAAAAGACTGCCATCCATGGATTCTGTCAGTGTTTTGATCTGTTCACCATCAACATTGTGTGCAGCAGCAACCACAGCCTCTCAGACACTGTTCAGAGAGGTGTACTGTTTAACCTCCTTGTAAATCTCACATTTGATGATGGACCACATGTTCTCAATGGGGTTCAGATCAGGTGAACAAGGAGGCCATGTCATTAGATTTTCTTCTTTTATACCCTTTCTTGCCAGCCACGCTGTGGAGTACTTGGACGCGTGTGATGGAGCATTGTCCTGCATGAAAATCATGTTTTTCTTGAAGGATGCAGACTTCTTCCTGTACCACTGCTTGAAGAAGGTGTCTTCCAGAAACTGGCAGTAGGACTGGGAGTTGAGCTTGACTCCATCCTCAACCCGAAAAGGCCCCACAAGCTCATCTTTGATGATACCAGCCCAAACCAGTACTCCACCTGCACCTTGCTGGCGTCTGAGTCGGACTGGAGCTCTCTGCCCTTTACCAATCCAGCCACGGGCCCATCCATCTGGCCCATCAAGACTCACTCTCATTTCATCAGTCCATAAAACCTTAGAAAAATCAGTCTTGAGATATTTCTTGGCCCAGTCTTGACGTTTCAGCTTGTGTGTCTTGTTCAGTGGTGGTCGTCTTTCAGCCTTTCTTACCTTGGCCATGTCTCTGAGTATTGCACACCTTGTGCTTTTGGGCACTCCAGTGATGTTGCAGCTCTGAAATATGGCCAAACTGGTGGCAAGTGGCATCTTGGCAGCTGCACGCTTGACTTTTCTCAGTTCATGGGCAGTTATTTTGCGCCTTGGTTTTTCCACACACTTCTTGCTCCCCTGTTGACTATTTTGAATGAAACGTTTGATTGTTCGATGATCACGCTTCAGAAGCTTTGAAATTTTAAGAGTGCTGCATCCCTCTGCAAGATATCTCACTATTTTTTACTTTTCTGAGCCTGTCAAGTCCTTCTTTTGACCCATTTTGCCAAAGGAAAGGAAGTTGCCTAATAATTATGCACACCTGATATAGGGTGTTGATGTCATTAGACCACACCCCTTCTCATTACAGAGATGCACATCACCTAATATGCTTATTTGGTGGTAGGCTTTCGAGCCTATACAGCTTGGAGTAAGACAACATGCATAAAGAGGATGATGTGGTCAAAATACTCATTTGTCTAATAATTCTGCACTCCCTGTATATATATATATATATATATATATATATATATATATATATATATATATATATATATATATATATATATATATATATATATATATATATATATATCAGAACAGAGACAGAGGCATAAGTTTGGTATCAAAAGGAAAATTCCAAGTGGCAATTTATTATACTAGTAAAAACAGAGGTGTCTAGATTTTTAAAATGATACAATGTAAAATAAAGGGATGTCTCCCTTAAATAATGTATAGATACATATAAAATAAGCATAAAAAACGATATGAAAAGTACTTGCGCTTATTGAAAAGAGTAACAATGTCCCAAGATATTAGCTTGCCAAATGGCAAGAAAGTAACTGTTCAGTTGCAGGCCTTAATTGCCTGGTTGGCGTTACTGGTGGAAAGAAAAGAGCGCCTTTTTATGTAGAGATGATGTGACGTCACGTTACCGTGGCAACCCTTATTCCTAAATCTGTAAGGAAGTCCTGGGGGATTAGAAAATAATCATTGCGCTCACAAATATTAATAGCTTGGTTGTCGTTAGGAACGACTAGCAGGATCTTTAAATGTAGAAGCTGGTCTTTGCGGTCGCTAGTTGCGACTGGGTTATCCTTTGTTGAAGGACTTGGCGGTCGCAAATAGCGACTAAAACAAACATATGGATCCTTCCAGTTGAATATTAAGTGGTCGTTAGTAACGACTAGAGGATATTTGGATGTGTGAAAAGATCTTTGCGGTCGCTGGTAGCGATTGGGTTATCCTTTGTTGAAAGACTTGGCGGTCGCAAGTAGCGACTGAGAAATTCTTTAGTTGAAGGTCAGGTGGTCGTTAGGAACGACTAGCAGGATCTTGAAATGTAGAAGTTGGTCTTTGCGGTCGCTAGTGTCAACCGGGTTATCCTTTGTTGAAGGACTTGGCGGTCGCAAATAGCGACTAGAACAAACTTAAGGATCCTTCTAGTTGAAGATTAGGTGGTCGTTAGTAATGACTAGAGGATCTTAGGATGTGTAAGACGGTCTTTTCGGTCGCTAGTAGCGACTGGGTTATCCTTTGTTGAAGAACTTGGCCGTCGCAAGTAGCGACTAAGAAATTCTTTGGAGACGGTCAGTTGTGTGGTCGCTAGTAGCGACTAGGAGTTTCTTTTGTAGATAAGTTGGTGCCAAACGGCACAGCAGTTGGTAAAGTTAGTTGTCAGTTGGTGCACAGACTAACATGTCTTGATAAAGCCTAAGGGCGAAACGCGTTGACCTGACACTGTGCTTTCTGCTATTCATTTTAATCTATTTTTGTTGTTATTTGTTAACAATTTTATGCTTCAAAGGACTTTCTATTTGTATCTCTATGTGCATGTTGGCACCAACTGACAACTAACTTTACCAGCGTTAGAGGATCCTAACGCTGGTTTTGGGCTACCGCTTGTATTTAGAGTCAGTCAGGAAAGGGTCTAACGCTCATTTTGCAGCCGCGACTTTTCCATACCGCAGATCCCCTTACGTCAATTGCGTATCCTATCTTTTCAATGGGATCTTTCTAACGCCGGTATTTAGAGTCGTGGCTGAAGTGAGCTTTAGAAATCTAACGACAAAACTCCAGCCGCAGAAAAAAACAGGAGTTAAGAGCTTTTTGGGATAACGCCGGTTCATAAAGCTCTTAACTACTGTGCTCTAAAGTACACTAACACCCATAAACTACCTATGTACACCTAAACCGAGGTCCCCCCACATTGCCGCCACTCTATTAAATTTTTTTAACCCCTAATCTGCCGACCGCACACCACTGCCAGCTACGTTATACTTATGTACCCCTAATCTGCTGCCCCTAACACCGCCGACCCCTATATTATATTTATTAACCCCTAATCTGCCCCCCTCAACGTCGCTGACACCTACCTACACTTATTAACCCCTAATCTGCCGACCGGACCTCGCCGCTACTATAATAAATGTATTAACCCCTAAAGCTAAGTCTAACCCTAACACTAACACCCCCCTAAGTTAAATATAATTTAAATCTAACAAAATAAATTAACTCTTATTAAATAAATTATTCCTATTTAAAGCTAAATACTTACCTGTAAAATAAACCCTAATATAGCTACAATATAAATTATAATTATATTGTAGCTATTTAAGGATTAATATTTATTTTATAGGCAACTTTGTAATTATATTAACTAGGTACAATAGCTATTAAATAGTTAATAACTATTTAATAGCTACCTAGTTAAAATAATTACAAAATTACCTGTAAAATAAATCCTAACCTAAGTTACAATTAAACCTAACACTACACTAGCAATAAATTAATTAAATACAATACCTACAATTAAATACAATTAAATAAACTAACTAAAGTACAAAAAATAAAAAAGAACTAAGTTACAAAAAATAAAAAAATATTTACAAAAATTAGAAAAATATTACAACAATTTTAAACTAATTACACCTACTCTAAGCCCCCTAATAAAATAACAAAGCCCCCCAAAATAAAAAAATGCCCTACCCTATTCTAAAATTAAAATAGAAAAGCTCTTTTACCTTACCAGCCCTTAAAAGGGCAATTTGCGGGGCATGCCCCAAAGAATTCAGCTCTTTTGTCTGGAAAAAAAACATACAATACCCCCCCAACATTACAACCCACCACCCACATACCCCTAATCTAACCCAAACCCCCCTTAAATAAACCTAACACTAAGCCCCTGAAGATCTTCCTACCTTATCTTCACCACACCGGGTATCAGCGATCCGTCCAGGCTCCGATGTCTTGATCCAAGCCCAAGCGGGGGGCTGAAGACATCCATCCTCCGGCTGAAGTCTTGATCCAAGCGGGCAGAAGAGGACATCCGGACCGGCAAACATCTTCATCAAAGCCGCATCTTCTATGTTCTTCCATCCGATGACGACCGGCTGATCTTCAAGACCTCCATCGCGGATCCATCCTCTTCTTCCAACGACTAGATGACGAATGAAGGTTCCTTTAAGGGATGTCATCCAAGATGGCGACCCTTGAATTCCGATTGGCTGATAGGATTCTATCAGCCAATCGGAATTAAGGTAGGAAAATTCTGATTGGCTGATGGAATCAGCCAATCAGATTCAAGTTCAATCCGATTGGCTGATCCAATCAGCCAATCAGATTGAGATCGCATTCTATTGGCTGTTCCGATCAGCCAATAGAATGCGAGCTCAATCTGATTGGCTGATTGGATCAGCCAATCGGATTGAACTTGAATCTGATTGGCTGATTCGATCAGCCAATCAGATTTCCTACCTTAATTCCGATTGGCTGATAGAATCCTATCAGCCAATCAGAATTCGAGGGACGCCATCTTGGATGACGTCCCTTAAAGGAACCATCATTCGTCGGGAAGTCGTCGGTGAAGATGGATGTTCCGCGTCGGCGGGATGAACTACATGGATCCGGAAGAAAGAAGATTGAAGATGCCGCTTGATAGAAGACTTCAGTCGGATCATGGACCTCTTCAGCTCCCGCTTGGATGAAGACTTCAGCCGGATCATGGACATCTTCAGCCCCCCGCTTGGGCTTGGATCAAGACATCGGAGGCTCTTCTGGATCGATCGGTGAACCCGGCGTGGTGAAGACAAGGTAGGGAGATCTTCAGGGGCTTAGTGTTAGGTTTATTTAAGGGGGGTTTGGGTTAGATTAGGGGTATGTGGGTTGTGGGTTGTAATGTTGGGGGGGTATTGTATGTTTTTTTTACAGGCAAAAGAGCTGAATTCTTTGGGGCATACCCCGCAAAGGGCCCTTTTCAGGGCTGGTAAGGTAAAAGAGCTTTTCTATTTTAATTTTAGAATAGGGTAGGGCATTTTTTTATTTTGGGGGTCTTTGTTATTTTATTAGGGGGCTTAGAGTAGGTGTACTTAGTTTAAAATTGTTGTAATATTTTTCTAATGTTTTTAAATATTTTTTTATTTTTTGTAGCTTAGTTCTTTTTTATTTTTTGTACTTTAGTTAGTTTATTTCATTGTATTTATTTGTAGGTATTTATTTAATTTATCGATAGTGTGGTGTTAGGTTTAATTGTAGATAATTGTAGGTAGTTTATTTAATTTATGTATTGATAGTGTAGTGTTAGGTTTAATTGTAACTTAGGTTAGGATTTATTTTACAGGTAATTTTGTAATTATTTTAACTAGGTAACTATTAAATAGTTATTAACTATTTAATAGCTATTGTACCTGGTTAAAATAATTACAAAGTTGCCTGTAAAATAAATATTAATCCTAAAATAGCTACAATATAATTATAATTTATATTGTAGCTATATTAGGGTTTATTTTACAGGTAAGTATTTAGCTTTAAATAGGAATAATTTATTTAATAAGAGTTAATTTATTTCGTTAGATTTTATATTTAACTTAGGGGGGTGTTAGTGTTAGTGTTAGACTTAGCTTTAGGGGTTAATACATTTATTAGAGTAGCGGTGAGATCCGGTCGGCAGATTAGGGGTTAATTATTGTAGGTAGGTGGACGCGACGTTGGGGGCGGCAGATTAGGGGTTAATAAATATAATATAGGGGCCGGCGGTGTTAGGGGCAGCAGATTAGGGGTACATAGGGATAACGTAGGTTGCGGCGGTGTACGAAGCGGCAGATTAGGGGTTAATAATAATATGCAGGGGTCAGCGATAGCAGGGGCGGCAGATTAGGGGTTAATAAATATAATATAGGGGTCGGCGGTGTTAGGGGCAGCAGATTAGGGGTACATAGGTATAATGTAGGTTGCGGCGGTGTACGGAGCGGCAGATTAGGGGTTAATAATAATATGCAGGGGTCAGCGATAGCGGGGTCGGCAGATTAGGGGTTAATAAGTGTAAGGTTAGGGGTGCTTAGACTCGGGGTACATGTTAGGGTGTTAGGTGCAGACTTAGGAAGTGTTTCCCCATAGGAAACAATGGAGCTGCGTTAGGAGCTTAACGCTGCTTTTTTGCAGGTGTAAGGTTTTTTTTCAGCTCAAACAGCCCCATTGTTTTCTATGGGAGCACGTTTTTGAAGCTGGCCGCGTCCATAAGCACCGCTGGTATCGAGAGTTGCAGTGGCGGTAAATATGCTCTACGCTCCCTTTTTTGGAGCCTAACGCAGACATTCTGTGAACTCTAAATACCAGCGGTATTTAAAAGGTGCGGGGGAAAAAAAACATGCGTTTGGCCTCAGAACTCTAAATCTAGCCGAGAGAGAGTAGAGAATATTGCTGATGTTACTTTCTGGTGCTTCCCTTGTATAATAATTTACAATCAACAACAAGAAAGATAAGTATTCAGGACATATAATGCTGTCCTAAAAAAAGCAAGGGAAAATTCAACAGCACACGAAAAAGACTTTAGAAAAATATTTTATTTAAAATCCCAAACAAACAATCAAGTTCATCACCTGTTAGTGCTTAACAGCACCACATGAAATAAACACATAAAAAAACAAACAAAATGAGCATCATGGGTATTCCCTATTGCTTAGCATACGTATGCAGAAAAATAGATAGACCTAGTGCACGTAAAGAATCTAAAAGTATCAAAATGTATAAAAAAACTGATGCTTAAAATGAGCTAAAAATGGCTATGCATATAGTTCATAGGACAGGTACAGTCTCTTGTACTTAGGCTTCAAAAACAAACTTATGTCCATAAGTAATGTGATTCGACCGCAGCGATCCTGCTGCACACAAGGTCATATAGCCACTGTACAGTTAACAAAATATGTTTGCACTTAACTTAGATAGCGTGTTGTTCCAGCATATCAGGTTGCCTGCTATCTCCACATACAGCGTTTCCTAGCCGCATGACATTACCCAGAGGGGAGTGGTTATGTCGTCACAGGAGTTTCCAGCAAAAGAGCAAACAACCAGTCCTCATTGCCCAGGCGGATTACAGATGAAGTAGCAAACATATAGAAAGCAATTGCTAAACCGCCAAGGTAGCAATGATTATCAAGATGTACCATCTTATATGTACTTAGCTGAGCTCTCTATCGAGTGGATCTTCATCGCATACGTATATTCATGCACAATGTAGCGTTTCACGCTTGTCATCCCAAACAGTTGCTGTTTCTGAGCTATTAACAGCAATGGGACCATAGCGACTCATGCATAAAAGTTTCCCAGGAGATAGTCGACTTGCTCCAGGGTCCTTCACACAAAAGTTCCAACGCACGTTTCAACCCCACACCGAGTATGTGTCACAGGGGTTCATCAGGGCATACTGAATCCTACCGGATTTACTCTTTTATAACACCTGATTGACTTCAGGTGATTGCTCCCACATCCATTTTAATCTCTTAAAGGCACCAACACCTTATATTGCAACGTGTAGTAGCTTCAGCCCCAAATTAAAAGGGTTAAGGGACATATCATTATACACTGGCATCACATAATTCCTAGTGACTCTGCCACCATTAAATCCCTTAAACATATGTACCCACTTCATTAAATACGGCATAGACTCTGTCAGAAGCTTGTATAACTATGTACATGATTAAAAAAAACTATATAAACACACACTTTAGGATATTACACACCCAAAGAGAAATCGTTTAAAGGAAGCTTGCAGACTCTAACTTATCATTTAACCCAGCTGGTAGTCTAGTCCCCAGCCTGTATATCCATTTGGCTTCTTTTTGTAATTGAACTTTATCATTATTGCCACCTCGTCCATTCATTATCCCTTTATCTATTACAATAAATTTCAGGGACTCCACATTGCCATTATGTGATGCACAGAAATGCTTAGCAACATTAGTGTCTCTAGAATGGAGGATATCATCACAGTGCTCCTGTACCCGGTCCTTCATCAACCTTTTCGTTTTACCAACATAAAAGACCGGGCACGAGCACCACAAAAGATCAGATCTACAATTAAAAAATTATTTTATTATTTTATGTCTTTTAAATCTTATCATCTAAGACAGAGAATTATTTAGTGCTATCCATGTGGGCACAGTATATACAGTGCCCACATTGATAGCTACCTTTAATTCCCCTGTCCTTACGCAGCCAATCTTTAGAGAGTCCTCTAGAAAACTGGCTTTTAACCAGTTTATTTCTTAAACTTTGGGCTTTTCTGGCCATCATCAGGGGTCCATCACCTATAACATTTCTGACTTTATCATCCAAAGTGAGGATATGCCAATTTCTTTTCATAGCTGACCTGATATTATCCCATGGGTTATTAAAACTAGAGATAAATCTAACCTGACCTTTATCAGTTTTCAATTTGTCTCTATTTAAGAGTTCATCCCTAGACATCTCTCTTGCTCTCCAGAGAGATGTCTTGAGACATTTATTTGAGTAGCCCCTCTTCAGGAACCTCTCTTTCATCATAGAAGCATGAAAGTTAAATTTTGCAAGGGAAGAACAGTTCCTCCTCAGACAGGGAAACTGTCCATACTGAATACCTTTCTTAAGATGTTCCGGAAGTCCGCTACTGGCATGTAATATATTATTAGTAGCGTTACTTTTCCTATAGTTCCCATCTAGTTTCCTTAGTAAGTCTGCCGTATCTTTTACATAAGACGTCAAAGTTAAGAAAAAGGGACGAAGATAATTATCAACGTACTCCCCAATTTTCACAGCAATACTCCCTATCCCCGAGACGATAGGTCTTCCTGGGGGACATTTCACATTCTTATGTATTTTAGGGAGTACATAGAAAACTGGCATTACTGGATGTTCTGGATATAGAAATTTGAATTCAATCTGACTAATCACACCCCTACTTCTTGCTTCATTCAGAAGCTTAAAGAGTGAGTTCTGATTCTGGTCCAAAGGATTGCTACTCAGTCTTTCATATTGTTTTTTATAATTTAATTGATGTTTAACCTCATTGACATAGAGGCATTCATCTAACTGAACCAAATTGCCGCCTTAATCGGCTGGCTTTATCACCAAGCCTGTAGCCATACTCAATTCCTTCAAAGCTTTCCTCTCCCTTGGTTTCAAATTGTCATCTGTTTGTTGGGATATAAGTTTATCAATATCCTTCTCCATCTGTTTCACAAACAAATTGACAGTTGGAACAAAAGAGAGAGAAGGTATATAAGTAGATTTAAATGTTAAATTTAGAAATGGGCCTCTGCCCCTGTAGGTCATTACTCAAAAGATCATCATGGGTTTCTCCCTGGTCATTCTCTGTCAAAAGGGATTCAAGGTCATTAATTATGAAAGGGTCTTTTTTTTTCTTTCATAATTACTGATAGAACAATCTTCCTTGCAAAAAGATGAAGATCTTTCAAAACTTCAAACTTATCAATTGGCACTGTCGGACAGTAAGAGAGGCCTTTTTCCAATAATTCTATATGGGCCAGATTAAGTGGAAATGAGGAAAGGTTAACAATCTGAAGTTCTGTGTGTTCCTCTCCCTCTGGACCTCCCCCTGTTCTGAGTGAATTGATCCCCTCTCCCTCTCATCTGTCTGGCTTGGTATCGTTTCTCCCTCATTGATGTCCCATATGGGTCTTTTCCTTTTTCCCCTTCTATTCCTTCTCTTCCTTTTTGGGCCATATCAGAGGAGTTTTTTGATGGACCTATTTCAGAGTCAGACATGTCTGTCCCAGAATCATATGTGCTGGAACAACACGCTATCTAAGTTAAGTGCAAACACATTTTGTTAACTGTACAGTGGATATATGACCTTGTGTGCAGCAGGATTGCTGCAGTCGAATCACATTACTTATGGACATAAGTTTGTTTTTGAAGCCTAAGTACAAGAGACTGTACCTGTCCTATGAACTATATGCATAGCCGTTTTTTTTAGCTAATTTTAAGCATCAGTTTTTTTATACATTTTGATACTTTTAGATTCTTTACGTGCACTAGGTCTAACTATGTTTCTGCATACATATGCTAAGAAATAGGGAATACCCATTACCATCATTTTGTTTTGTTTTTTATATGTTTATGTGTTTACTTCTTGTGGTGCTGTTAAGCACTAACAGGTGATGAACTTGATTTTTTGTTTGGGATTTTAAATAAAATATTTTTCTAAAGTCTTTTTCGTGTGCTGTTGAATTTTCCCTTGCTTTTTTTTAGGACAGCATTATATGTCCTAAATACTTATCTTTCTTGTTGTTGATTGTAAAGTGTTATCAGATACTTTGCTTTGTGGGGGGTTGGCGGTCTGGGGGTTTATAGTGTAATTAGATACTTTTGCGTTGTGGGGGGGTTGGTGGTTAAGGGGTTAATAGTGTAATTAGATACTTTGGATTGTGGGGGGATGGGTGTTTAGGGGTTAATACGACTTGGGATGTGGAGGTTGGCGGATTAGGGGTTAATACGCCAGAAATGTGTAGTTGTGCAGATTTCTGAACCTTGCCAGTTTATCTGACTTATGGCAGTATATAATCTGGCTGCACAGTTTATATGAGTCACCCGATCTGCGAGGTGAATTTACGGGCGACGTGGGTTTCAGCAGTTGCGCTGAAACTTAACCACCTATGTAATCTCGCCCTTAATCTCGAATTTTATCTTTTTATTAACTCACAAAGCAATCATTTTGTCTATGAAACAAGTATGCACAACACCTTAAAGTGATAGTAATTATTACTTCAACACAATGCCCATTTTAAAATCCTGCTATAAGCACATTGTCATGGATACCAGACGGCTAAGGCTACCCCCCACCCCCCTACAACCTCACCCCTGTCATTTCTCAGTGGTTTTGGGCTCCTCAAAGCAACCACCATCTCTGGAGACTGTTTGTTTGCTTTGTGTTGGCTTGTTTTTGTGTTCAGAGAAGAGTTGCTTTATGACCAAGAAAACCCTCCACAGGACAGCAGGACACCTGCTAACTTTACCCCTCATCGCTCCAGCAACCATGTTCCCCAGAGCTCCACTCTTTTGGGGATTAGTAGCCCCTAGGGAGGACAAGAGGTGGGGGAATTACCGGAGGGGTGCTCCTTTGGGAACTGGGGATTTTGGACACCCCTAACCCCATAACTTCAACGGACTGTAACTAACGAATCATGCTGATTTTTGGACTGTGGCATCTGGGGACCAAGAGCTTTAAAATGCCACCGCTCCACCGGGATCACCCGAAACCGCCACCCCTAAGTATTGGGATTATGTGAGACTGTGGCTCCTATGGAGGTGCTGGGCTGTCTGGAGGGGTGGGAATGGCGTGAGAAATGTGGGATTGTCCTTTGTGTTATCAAGATGAGATGTGTGTATAAAAGGAGTGTGTGTTCTCAATAAAATCAGTTCTTGTTCACCTGAAGGCTAGTCTGTCTAGTTATTTGGGTGAGCTCCAGCTAAAATCACTTTCCTGGGCTACATAGAAATCACTTTTCTGGGCTACATAGCAGCCTGTTCCAGACAAGGGAAGGACCCTCTGGCAGAGCTACTCAGTCGGGGTAGCTGGAGTCTGCCACAGAGTGGGACCCTGAGAACTGGTGCTGTCGGGCATCAGGGCTGGCTACACACTGTGGTCACTTGCCAGCTACATAGCTGCAGTTGGCAGGGAGGAAGCAGGACCCGTTTGGCGGAGCTACCCAGTCGGGGTAGTCGGGGAATCCGTCACATTGGCTGGCAGCGGTGGGATCTGCTTCTTCCACACGATTCCTGCTGACAGAGAAGGGCCACTGTATCTGGTAAATATGGAAGCTGAGTACCTAAGGAGAGTACAGGAGGCACTGACCCAGCTGGACGATCCTGGTTCTGCACTGGACCAGCTGAGCTGCAGGAGCATTGTCCACCGGCAACTATGGAGGGAGAGGCTTCAACAAGAAAAGGATTGTAATGGAAAGGTCCTCCCCACAGATGATGAGAGGTACTGGGTCCGGTGGGACTTGCAAGTGCTTTTCCTGGGAGAGCAGCCCATAGAGGAATGGCTATCAGATCTAGATCGACTGGTCCAGGCAGAGATATGGGTGGAAGATGGCTACTGGGACCTCCGATGGCTCGCTATGCAAGCACGGCCATGACTGGAGGATTGCTCCCCCACAGAGGGCTTTGGCTTTATCGGCCCTGGGATACTATTGGAAAAGTTGACAGAATACCCAGAATTTGGGAGCAGGGCCAAACTGAGAGCAATGAACATTTACCTCTCCCGAGAGCAGATGTTGGATCTCTCGGGGGTACCCTGGCTGGTATACGATATGGTATTGCTTATTGTCCAATAATGGGAACTGGAAAAGGCATACAAGAAGCTGCTAGACTGAGTTCTGCAGCATGCCACAGAGTCTGCACGGAGCTGTGGTGCAGCACTGTGGGAATCATGGAGGTTGACCTCATATGAGTGGCCACAGAGCATAAGCGATGACGAGCTGCTAGATACAGATCAGCAGCCTGGGCCCAAGCTTATAGACCAGGACAAAGGAGCCACCCCAGCAGAAGTGCTGGCAACAGGGCAGAGAGCCACCGGCCTCTGCCCAGCAACTGTAACACCCCCAGGAAAACAGGGAGAGGAGGTAGGCGTCCTCCCTCCCCTTACAGAGAACCCCATGCAGGGAGAGATGGATGTCAATAACTCTCCCCAGCAGCAGAACCCCTTCCCAGGAGAGAAGACAGTCAGTCTCTCTCCCCAGCAGCAGAGCCAGGAGCAGGGAGAGGAGACAGTCGGTCTCTCTCCCCAGCGGCAGAGCCATCCCCTGGGAGCGGAGGTAGTTGTCCTCCCTCCCCGTAAACAGAAACCCTTCCCGGGAGAGGAGACAGTTGATCTCAGTCCCCAGAGGCAGAGCCAGGAGCTGGGAGAGGAGACAGTCAGTCTCTCTCCTCAGCGGCAGAGCCATCACCTGGGAGCGGAGGTAGTTGTCCTCCCTCCCTGTAAACAGAACCCCTTCCCGGGAGAGGAGACAGTCGGTCTCTCTCCCCAGCGGCAGAGCCAGGAGCCGGGAGAGGAGATAGTCGGTCTCTCTCCCCAGTGGCAGAGCCATCCCCTGGGAGCAGAGGTAGTCGTCTTCCCTCCCCGTAAGCAGAACCCCTTTCTGGGATAGGAGACAGTCGGTTTCTCTCCCCAGTGGCAGAGCCATCCCCTGGGAGCGGAGGTAGTTGTCCTCCCTCCCCGTAATCAGAACACCTTTTTGGGAGAGGAGACAGTGGGTCTCTCTCCCCAGCGGCAGCACAGTTTCCCATGGAGCTGATGTAGCAGACCTCCCTCCCCAGCAGTAGATCTCCTTCTTAGGAGAAGAGACAGACGGTCTCTCCCCTCAGTAGCTTGGCAGGGTCTATACCCTTTTATTGTACTGGAGTATATCTCATAGGGGGCAGGCCAGGGGGGTATCCACTCATGCAGTTGGTGCCACAAGTTTGGCCACCCGAGTTTTGCCTGCCCCACTAAGGAGCAATTTCCACCAACAGCCGGGAAACCGGCAATGGCTTTGTTGGATACCTGCCCCTGCATTTGGTGCCACCAGTTTGGGCAGCCGAGTTTGCCTGCCCCACCAAGGAGTAACCTCAACCTACAGTCTGGGGTGGGTATACAGCCGGGAAACCGGTACTGGCTTTGTTTGTGGGTGGGTCAGCCGGTACTCAACAGAGTGTCACAGAGGGAGACAGATTGGCCATGGAACTTAAGGACACTGGAACTTGTGGAACAGCAATTGTTTGGGAGCCGGGCTTAGTAAACTTGTTTGGGACTTTACATTATGTGACTATCCCTGCGCCCAGGGCGCAGGGTATAAACGCCAGCAGGAACCATCCAGGGTGCCCCAAGCTCAGGAGAGATGGGATAACCTCTCTCAGCAACCGAGAAGTGGAGGGCCACCGTTGGACAGCCCCAGGCCGACCCGTTAAGGGTCTAGCCGGGTCTGCCGAACTGGAGGGGGGGAGATGTCACAGATATCAGACGGCTAAGGCTACCCCTCACCCCCCTACAACCTCACCCCTGTCGTTTCTCAATGGTTTTGGGCTCCTCAGAGCAACCACCATCTCTGGAGACTGTTTGTTTGATTTGTGTTGGCTTGTTTTTGTGTTCAGAGAAGAGTTGCTTTATGACCAGGAAAACCGTCCTAGGCTGGCCAGGCTCCTGGAACTCCCGGTCGGGCACCTCACAACGGACACTTGCCTAACCCCTCTCAGGCTGGCCAGGCTCCTGGAACTCCCGGTCGGCCACAGGACAGCAGGACACCTGCTAACTTTAACCCTCGTCGCTCCAGCAACCATGTTCCCCAGAGCTCCACTCTTTTGGGGATTAGTAGACCCTAGGGAGGACAAGAGGTGGGGGAATTACCGGAGGGGTGCTCCTTTGGGAACTGGGGATTTTGGACACCCCTAACCCCATAACTTCAATGGACTGTAACTAACGAATCATGCTGATTTTTGGACTGTGGCATCTGGGGACCGAGAGCTTTAAAATGCTGCCGCTCCACCGGGATCACCCGAAACCGCCACCCCTAAGTATTGGGATTATGTGAGACTGTGGCTCCTATGGAGGTGCCGGGCTGTCTGGAGGGGCGGGAATGGCGGGAAAATTGTGGGATTGTTCTTTGTGTTATCAAGATGAGATGTGTGTATAAAAGGAGTGTGTGTTCTCAATAAAATCAGTTCTTGTTCACCTGAAGGCTAGTCTGTCTAGTTATTTGGGTGAGCTCCAGCTAAAATCACTTTCCTGGGCTACATAGAAATCACTTTCCTGGGCTACATAACAGCCTGTTCAAGGCAAGGGAAGGACCCTCTGGCAGGGCTACTCAGTCGGGGTAGCTGGAGTCTGCCACAGGGTGGGACACAGCGTACTGGTGCTGTCGGGCATCAGGGGTGGCTACAGGCTGTGGTCACTTGCCAGCTACATAGCTGCAGTCGGCAGGGAGGAAGCAGGACCCGTTTGGTGGAGCTACCCAGTCGTGGTAGTCGGGGAATCCGTCACACACATAAAGCTAAAGTCTCCTGAGAACGTAGCCCCTGCAAGCACCTGGCAGGCCTTCTAATTTGTCAGGTACTGTCTGACAAAATTGTACCATGTGTCATATGTGCATCTATAGAAGTGCACTATTGCGTTGCTATTAATCCTTTATATCGGCTTTTACTGCAACTCTCAGCAGTAAAATTTACATCAGCTTTATGTGTTTATTGCAAAATTGAAAATAAGCAGTGTGTTACAGTAATGTCTACTGTCACTTTAAAAGTTAAATCTATTGTTTTCTGGTGCATTAGAACACTTTTGATAAGGAATCTAAATGCAAAGAGCCAGATGGGTTTTCCAGCTGTAAAGTAAAATAGAGAGCTTCAGAAAACCACTTTATTAGCTCTTGTAAGGAAATAGAATATATAACAATACATTCAATGTCACTAGCCCGCTATACAAAAACTAATGGATTGGTTTTAGTTCTAAACAATTTGTCATTTCAAGATAAAATGAAGGTAAAGATGTAGTGATCACTATTGTTATTAGAAAAAAAAAACTTTGTTATGATCTCAAAAATTTCAGTGGACATTACAGCCAAAATTGTAATCCTCATGGGTGCATTTCAGTTTTGAATATAAGAATTTTTGTAATATACATGTATTAGCAAAAATGTTGCTAATGAAAGTTATAGCTGTTTCAAAAGTGTATTTAAGTATGCACTGTGCACCAGCATATTAAACACAGATAAATTAAAAATACCAAACATCACACATCAAAATTAAAATGAAAATAAATAAATGTGATAACACAAAGATCATGAAAGCACCAATGGAAAAGAAAAAAACAAGTGAAAATAAAAATAAAATTATGAGTTCTTGTAAGGATATGCGTATTCTTGCTTGGAATCTTCTGTTTCTTTGTATCTTTAGAAATTCTCAGAGAAAAGGAAGAGAAAATGCAGCATAGTGTAATTCTGTAACACTATCCAGGATATATATCAAGCTTGTGGCCAAATGCCTACTCACATGTGTTGGAGCTTATACCTAAGCTCAAGGAAATGCGCACACCCACTTTACACTGGTGGGCAAACAGTACTCTCACGGCAATATGATAAACAACAATTTATTAAACTATAATAAAAAGCGTCACAAATGCTTATTGTACACTTATTATAGAGGTTAATAGAGCAGTAAATTCTTGTTATTGCTCACAAAAGCAAACTCCACTGAAGGATGCAAGTGGATTCGGGCAGCAGAAACTTAACCGCTAAACGGTCCAACCTGACCACAGATATGAGTTGCTCCTCCTTCCAGTGCACAAGCAAGTGTAGAGACGCGCAGGAGAGTTAATAGTTCTGACGATCATTTCACTGTGTAAGCTTTCTCAAGGCAAACAAAGGCGGGAAAAGATAGGCAAAAACTTTGCGGTGTCATCCAATTGCATGTGCATACTTCCACCTTCTATTAAATGCCTGCTTCCTCTCTGCTTTTCAGCCACTAGCTCCATTTTCAGCACTGCGCTGAAAGTGTGCAAGTGCATCAGACAAGCTATATATCATTTAAACCTGGCCCAAACACAAGGAGTATATTTTCTAACTGAATGGATGCCTTTTTAATATGTAAAGACAAGACACTAAGTGAAAACATATTTACAGTGTGTGTATATATATATATATATATATATGCACACACACATATATATATATGTGTATATACATGTATATGTGTATATATATGTGTGTGTGTATATATATATATATATATATACAGTATATATATATATATATATATATATATATATATATATAATATATACTGTATGTGTCTGTGTGTATGTATGTGCTTATTTTGCAACTGCAAAAAGTCTCGAGTTTTTTTGGACAATATTGTACCCCAGCAAGTTAACTTGTTTTAAGTGTGCCATCTCATATTGGGACATATATAGAGACATATATTTATATAGTATATTCAAATTCGAATGTTAGAACAAATGTTATTGTAGAAATTCGATTTACATAATAGAATGTTGATATTCTAAAAAATTCTATTTGAATTTGAATGTTACATTCGAATTCGAATATTACATTTATAAAACACAGTATTAGACTAGAAATACTATTTCAAATTTGAATGTGACATTCAAATTTGAATTTAGCATTCGATTTTGAATATTACATTTATTAAACACAGTTGTAGACTAGAAATACTATTTTGAATTCTAATGGTACATTCGAATTTGAATATTACATTTCGAAATTGAATGAATAGATAGCTAAACATTCTATTATTTGAACAAATATTTTCGAATGTTATTGAAAAATTTGAAAACGAAAATTTGAAAATAGAATGTTAGAATGTTAAATAAACATTTGAAATTCGATTTGAACGAGCGAATGTAACAAAAGTCATTTTAAATTTCAAATTTTTAGAAACATTCGCCCATCCCTAGTATATATATATATATATATATATATATATATATATATATATATCAGAAAAAAGTTTCACAGCACCATTTGTTAATAAATATTTATAAAATTTATCCTTGATCTGCAAATTTTAAGTATAGCAGACAAGAAGTGCCAGACAATAGTTTCAATAATAATAAAAGATTAAAGAGAAAGAGGGTTCCTAGGAGCCCAGTAGTCTATTATAGCCAGCACTGATATATAACACCAACATTTTACCAAACTCCATAGGGAGGAAGAAGGACTGAGGGAAAAAACATAAAGACATGAATACCATACTAATTTAATAAACATTTATTTAATATTCAAATAGACAAATTCATATGTTCCAATGTAACAATTATGAAGAGGCTAACGGATGCCAGTATCAGGCTTAGATTTACAGCTGACCCATCCTTAGACGGTCCGTTCTGTGCCTTTAAGTGTGCAGCAACATTTCACTCAGGTAGTGTATGCTTAAAGTCCCAAAGATGAAGGAAAGGATATTTACGGATACCAGTATCAGGCGTACTCACATACCTGACCCATCCTTAGATGGTCCGTTCTGTACCTTTAAATGTCCTTCTTAGACATTAAAGCTGTTGCTGGTTTTCACTGAAGATTTATATTGTGCAATCAACCAAATGATACTGGGTCCCGGAAAGTAGTTACACAGGGGTCAGCAGTCTCAGCCTCAATATTGTTCGACAGAGTCAGTCCACTGTTTAAGGTTCCAGTTTCAAGGGGTTCAGCTGATACCCCTGCTTATGCTACGCGCGTTTCACTCAAACATAGAAAATTTGAATCAGGCTTCATCAGGCCGTATATCCCAATCAGATTGGTCACTCTTTCTTTATTCACGTCAGCTTCTCTGACGTATAGGGTGAATTCTGCGGTGTCCATTTTTGAACAGGGATTGCAACATTGGGCAACACAATACTTCATTTGCTGTATCAATCTTATTTATACATTTATGGCTGTTAAATAATTTTAATTTACAAAATGACAATAGAAATTACACTTTTGTATGGCAAACGACGACGGGTTCCTAATGTTAAATCTCTCAAAAAGGGAGGGGAAAAACATACTTTTATTATACATATATTTTATGTCACATTTTAAAGTGGTATCTAACACTTTTAAGTGTCAGCAGTGAGTAGGGTAGCTATTTATATACTCTCTAGGCAGAGGATTAGTGTCTATTGTATAAATAAATTCAATAAAAATTAAAACATAATAATAATAATGGTGGCAATGTTTCAAAATTATCTCACCACAAATATCTCTAATTTTATAAATGGATTTTGAATCAATAAATAATAATGACATCAGTAATAACAAAAAAATAAATAAAATAAAATAAAACAAAATAATGATAATAGAACATTTTACAAAAATGGGGCATCATTTATTTCCTCATTAAGGCCACTAGGGGTTAAGGCTTTTAAATTAAAAATCCACTTACATTCTTTCTGCAGTAGTAGATTATCAATATCACCTCCTCTGCCTTTAAGGTCTACCTTTTCTAAACCCATAAATCGTAATTCATCCTTTTTGCTTTGATGAAAAGCTTGAAAATGTCTTGCTACACTACTCGTTGTGATCTCGTTGTCTATATCTCTCTTATGTTCTTTTATGCGCTCTCTTAGCTCTCTATAGGTTTTGCCTATGTAGTACATGGGACAGTTGCAAAATACTATATAAACTATACCCGCTGATCTGCAATTAATTCTACCATTAATAGTATGTGTCAAGCCCCATTTATCTACAAAATAAGAGCCTTGCTGCATATTTTTACAAACAGAACATCTTCTACATTTTACATTGCCATTTTTTTGTGACACTTTTCTCAGCCAATTTTGTGCGTCATCTCTAAAATAGTAGCTAGAGACTAATCTATCTTTTAAATTCGGAGCTTTTCTCGGTGTCATAAGGGGTCTGTCTCCCACTATTTGTTTAATCTCATTATCAAGTGTAAGGACATCCCAGTGTTTCTGTAAAATTGCTCTTATGTCATTCCATTTATTGTTGTATTGACTGATAAATCTAACAATTGGTTCTGGATTTGTAACTTTATTTTTATACAGTAACTCATCTCTTGTATACATCTTTGTTGCACTGTATGCTTTTTTCAAAACAGTATGTGAATATCCTCTTTCGAGAAATCTATCTTTTAAATTAATGGCCTCTTTTTTGAAGTCACGCATCTCTGAACAGTTGCGCCTGTGTCTTAAATATTAGCCTTTTGGTATATTATTAATAAGAGAAAAGGGGTGATGGCTATCTGATCTTAGGAGTGCATTTCCAGCTGTTGGTGTGTTAGTTACTATTTTATTATTGGATATTGTTATTGATAAATCTAAAAAATCAATAGTAGTTTTACTATATTTATAAGTACATTTTAAATTTAAATCATTTTGATTGAGATTCAGCATGAATGCATCTAATTTGTGTTCTGTACCTTGCCATAGGACCAAAATATTGTCTATAAATCTTAACCAGAGATCTATAGACTTCCCATACACATCATCATTGTCAAAAATAAAATATTTTTCCCATTTTCCAAAATACAAACAGGCATGAGTGGGGGCACAGCACGTCCCCATGGCTGTACCTAAAACTTGTTTATAGTATTTATTGTCAAAAATAAAATAATTGTGTTCTAAAATAAATTTCAGAAGTGTTTTTCGACAAAATTGGTGTGTTTTATATATTGGGGGCCCCTTTGGTTTAAGTATTCGACTGATGCTGAGATTCCTTTATGGTGGGGAATTGAGGAATACAGGGCCTCAACATCAATAGCTACTAAAATGGTATTCTCATTAGTTAAGAGACCATCAAGTTTTTTCAAAGTATCTTGAGTATCTTTAATATAAGAAGTTAACGTTACTAGTGATGGTCTTAAGCAATAATCTACATAATTTGAAATCCCTTCCGTTAGACCCCCCTTGCCAGAAATAATAGGCCTACCGGGTGGTGGGATTCGGTTTTTATGTAATTTTGGTATGGTATAGAAAGTGGGGATTTTGGGATATTTATCGGTCAGAAAATCAAGTTCTTTCTTATTTATCATGCCTTCTTGAAAAGCTTGTAGTAATATTTCATCTAGTTCATTTTTATAGATATCAGTAGGATTTGATTTTAACAATTGGTACTGTTTTGTGTCAGCTAGTTGTTTTTTGCATTCTAAAACATATTCTTTTGTATTTAAAACTACTACGTTTCCGCTTTTATCTGATGGCTTTATAGTAATAGATTTATCCATTCTTAGAGATTTTATTGCTTTTCTTTGATTAATCGTCAAATTATCCTGAAATCCTGTTTTGCTATTCAAATCTATTATGTCTTTCTCAACTAGTTTAGCAAAATTATGTACACTAGGAACAATAGATAAGGCTGTCATGAATGTTGATTTTTTCTTTAAATTTGTATATCCTATACTCATTTCCTCAATCTCATCTTCATTTGTAGTGCTTAATAGTTGCAGATCTTTCAAGACCACTCTGTCATCAATATCCAGAGGAATGTTTTTAGTTTTGTGTTGCATAGTTTTTCTAAGGATTATTTTTCATGCAAATAAATTTATATCTTTGGCTACTGTGAATTTGTCAATATTATTAACTGGTGTAAAATGTAATCCTTTAGCTAATACCTCATTCTCTGATATAGATAGTACTCTTTGTGATAGGTTAACTACTTGTTTCTAGGTTTGTGTATCTGTCTGTAATGGATGGCACATACTTAATGTTGCTGTTGATTCCTCAATGGGTATCTGTTTTTTCTATGTTTTGCCCTGTATTTTCTGCCCCCTCTCCTCTTTTTCTTCTTCCTGATCTCCTGCGGCTGAAAAAACCCCTCCCATAATTGTGTCCCCTAGAGTTATATGTATTGGAACTAGTTCCATCTTCACCTGATTCAGAACTACTAGTTAATCTTAGGGAGTAATCATAGATTTTACCTTTTTGATAATCACCCCAATCTCTTTGTAATTTACGTTTCTTCCGGTATTTTATATTCTCATGTATCTTTCTGATCTCCATTTTTGTCAAATCCATTAACCTTGTATGTTCCTCCTTACTTTCCCACATTTTTAATTTTTTTTCTCTAATGGGATTAGTTCCTCCTTGATTCTGTCTTTTCTTAGTTTTATTTCATCTAACATTAAGTTCATCCATCCTAGTGAATATGTGTTAGCAAGATCTTCCCACTTTGTTTTAAAGTTTTCTGTCAAGGGGTCATTTAAATTTGCTCCTGGTTTCTTTTTAATTTGTAGACCTTGAGGGATCATTTTATTCTCTAAGGCCTAGATTTGGAGTTCGGCGGTAAAAGGGCTGTTAACGCTCCGCGGGCTTTTTTCTGGCCGCACCATAAATTTAACTCTGGTATCGAGAGTTAAAACAAATGCTGCGTTAGGCTCCAAAAAAGGAGCGTAGGGCATTTTTACCGCAAATGCAACTCTCGATACCAGAGTTGCTTACGGACGCGGCCGGCCTCAAAAACGTGCTCGTGCACGATTCTCCCATAGGAAACAATGGGGCTGTTTGAGCTGAAAAAAAACCTAACACCTGCAAAAAAGCAGCGTTCAGCTCCTAACGCAGCCCCATTGTTTCCTATGGGGAAACACTTCCTACGTCTGCACCTAACACCCTAACATGAACCCCAAGTCTAAACACCCCTAACCTTACACTTATTAACCCCTAATCTGCCGCCCCCGCTATCGCTGACCCCTGCATTACAGTTTTAACCCCTAATCTTCCGCTCCGTAAACCGCCGCAACCTACGTTATCCCTATGTACCCCTAATCTGCTGCCCTAACATCGCCGACCCCTATGTTATATTTATTAACCCCTAATCTGCCCCCCACAACGTCGCCGACACCTGCCTACACTTATTAACCCCTAATCTGCCGAGCGGACCTGAGCGCTACTATAATAAAGTTATTAACCCCTAATCCGTCTCACTAACCCTATCATAAATAGTATTAACCCCTAATCTGCCCTTCCTAACATCGCCGACACCTACCTTCAATTATTAACCCCTAATCTTCCGATCGGAGCTCACCGCTATTCTAATAAATGTATTAACCCCTAAAGCTAAGTCTAACCCTAACACTAACACCCCCCTAACTTAAATATAATTTACATATAACGAAATAAATTAACTCTTATTAAATAAATTAATCCTATTTAAAGCTAAATACTTACCTGTAAAATAAACCCTAATATAGCTACAATATAAATTATAATTATATTTTAGCTATTTTAGGATTAATATTTATTTTACAGGCAACTTGGTATTTATTTTAACCAGGTACAATAGCTATTAAATAGTTAATACCTATTTAATAGTTACCTAGTTAAAATAAATACAAAATTACCTGTAAAATAAATCCTAACCTAAGATATAATTAAACCTAACACTACCCTATCAATAAAATAATTAAATAAACTACCTACAATTACCTACAATTAACCTAACACTACACTATCAATAAATTAAATAAACACAATTGCTACAAATAAATACAATTAAATAAACTAGCTAAAGTACAAAAAATAAAAAAGAACTAAGTTACAGAAAATAAAAAAATATTTACAAACATAAGAAAAATATTACAACAATTTTAAACTAATTACACCTACTCTAAGCCCCCTAATAAAATAACAAAGCCCCCCAAAATAAATAATTCCCTACCCTATTCTAAATTTAAAAAGTTACAAGCTCTTTTACCTTACCAGCCCTGAACAGGGCCCTTTGCAGGGCATGCCCCAAGAAGTTCAGCTCTTTTGCCTGTAAAAGAAAACATACAATACCCCCCCCCCCCAACAATACAACCCACCACCCACATACCCCTAATCTAACCCAAACCACCCTTAAATAAACCTAACACTAAGCCCCTGAAGATCTTCCTACCTTGTCTTCACCATACCAGGTTCACCGATCCGTCCTGGCTCCGATATCTTCATCCAACCCAAGCGGGGGCTAGACATCCACTGAAGAAGTCCAGAAGAGGGTCCAAAGTCTTCCTCCTATCTGGCAAGAAGAGGACATCCGGACCGGCAAACATCTTCTCCAAGCGGCATCTTCGATCTTCTTCCATCCGGTGCGGAGCGGGTCCATCTTGAAGCAGGCGACGCGGATCCATCCTCTTCTTCCGATGTCTCCTGACTAATGACGGTTCCTTTAAGGGACGTCATCCAAGATGGCGTCCCTCGAATTCCGATTGGCTGATAGGATTCTATCAGCCAATCGGAATTAAGGTAGGAATTTTCTGATTGGCTGATGGAATCAGCCAATCAGAATCAAGTTCAATCCGATTGGCTGATCCAATCAGCCAATCAGATTGAGCTCGCATTCTATTGGCTGTTCCGATCAGCCAATAGAATGCGAGCTCAATCTGATTGGCTGATTGGATCGGCCAATCGGATTGAACTAGATTCTGATTGGCTGATTCCATCAGCCAATCAGAAAATTCCTACCTTAATTCCGATTGGCTGATAGAATCCTATCAGCCAATCGGAATTCGAGGGACGCCATCTTGGATGACGTCCCTTAAAGGAACCGTCATTAGTCGGGAGACATCGGAAGAAGAGGATGGATCCGCGTCGCCTGCTTCAAGATGGACCCGCTCCGCACCGGATGGAAGAAGATAGAAGATGCGGCTTAGAGAAGATGTTTGCCGGTCCGGATGTCCTCTTCTTGCCGGATAGGATGAAGACTTTGGAGCCTCTTCTGGACCTCTTCAGCACCGGATTATGGATCGCCAACCCCCGCTTGGGTTGGATGAAGATCTTGGAGCCAGGACGGATCGGTGATACCTGGATGGTGAAGACAAGGTAGGAAGATCTTCAGGGGATTAGTGTTAGGTTTATTTAAGGGGGGTTTGGGTTAGATTAGGGGTATGTGGGTGGTGGGTTGTAATGTTGGGGGGGGGGGTATTGTATGTTTTTTTTAACAGGCAAAAGAGCTGAACTTCTTGGGGCATGCCCCGCAAAGGGCCCTGTTCAGGGCTGGTAAGGTAAAAGAGCTTGTAACTTTTTTAATTTAGAATAGGGTAGGGAATTTATTATTTTGGGGGGCTTTGTTATTTTATTAGGGGGCTTAGAGTAGGTGTAATTAGTTTAAAATTGTTGTAATATTTTTCTTATGTTTGTAAATATTTTTTTATTTTCTGTAACTTAGTTCTTTTTTATTTTTTGTACTTTAGCTAGTTTATTTAATTGTATTTATTTGTAGCAATTGTGTTTATTTAATTTATTGATAGTGTAGTGTTAGGTTAATTGTAGGTAATTGTAGGTAGTTTATTTAATTATTTTATTGATAGGGTAGTGTTAGGTTTAATTATATCTTAGGTTAGGATTTATTTTACAGGTAAATTTGTTATTATTTTAACTAGGTAACTATTAAATAGTTCTTAACTATTTAATAGCTATTGTACCTGGTTAAAATAATTACAAAGTTACCTGTAAAATAAATATTAATCCTAAAATAGCTATAATATAATTATAATTTATATTGTAGCTATATTAGGATTTATTTTACAGGTAAGTATTTAGCTTTAAATAGGATTAATTTATTTAATAAGAGTTAATTTATTTCGTTAGATTAAAATTATATTTAAGTTAGGGGGGTGTTAGTGTTAGGGTTAGACTTAGCTTTAGGGGTTAATACATTTATTAGAATAGCGGTGAGCTCCGATCGGAAGATTAGGGGTTAATAATTGAAGTTAGGTGTCGGCGATGTTAGGGAGGGCAGATTAGGGGTTAATACTATTTATGATAGGGTTAGTGAGGCGGGTTAGGGGTTAATAACTTTATTATAGTAGCGGTGCGGTCCGCTCGGCAGATTAGGGGTTAATAAGTGTAGGCAGGTGTCGGCGACGTTGAGGGGGGCAGATTAGGGGTTAATAAATATAATATAGGGGTCGGCGGTGTTAGGGGCAGCAGATTAGGGGTACATAGGGATAACGTAGGTGGCGGCGCTTTGCGGTCGGAAGATTAGGGGTTAATTATTTTAAGTAGCTGGCGGCGATGTTGTGGGGGGCAGATTAGGGGTTAATAAATGTAATATAGGGGTCGGCGGGGTTAGGGGCAGCAGATTAGGGGTACATAAGTATAACGTAGGTGGCGGTCGGAAGATTAGGGGTTAAAATTTTTAATCGAGTGGCGGCGATGTGGGGGGAGCTCGGTTTAGGGGTACATAGGTAGTTTATGGGTGTTAGTGTACTTTAGGGTACAGTAGTTAAGAGCTTTATAAACCGGCGTTAGCCAGAAAGCTCTTAACTCCTGCTATTTTCAGGCGGCTGGAGTTTTGTCGTTAGAGCTCTAACGCTCACTGCAGAAACGACTCTAAATACCAGCGTTAGAAAGATCCCATTGAAAAGATAGGCTACGCAAATGGCGTAGGGGGATCTGCGGTATGGAAAAGTCGCGGCTGTAAAGTGAGCGTTAGACCCTTTAATCACTGACTCCAAATACCAGCGGGCGGCCAAAACCAGCGTTAGGAGCCTCTAACGCTGGTTTTGATGGCTACCGCCGAACTCTAAATCTAGGCCTAAATATTTTAAGGCTAGAAATTTCCCATTTGAGTTTTTGTTCTTTTATTAGTTTTTGTTTGTAATCCTTAAAACATTTATATATATTATTCTCAGTACTATTTTGAATTGTTTCTACTTCATTGCTAGCTCCTTCTTTTGAAGGAATCGCAAAGGTATCATTTATGTCAAATTCCCACTCAGTCTCATTGAAACCCGCCATCGTTTTATAAGTCAATATGTTAGTCCCAAAGTCAATACAGCCTTACCAATGGAGATTTCCTCCTCCTAGGAACCCTCTTTCTCTTTAATCTTTTATTATTATTGAAACTATTGTCTGGCACCTCTTGTCTGCTATACATAAAATTTGCAGATCAAGGGTAGATTTTATAAATATTTATTAACAAATGGTGCTGTGAAACTTTTTTCTGTTTTATAATCTCCAATCCTGATATTTACAAGGATTTTTCTTACTCACATGCACATTTGGAAATCTCCATTGGTAAGGCTGTATTGACTTTGGGACTAAAATATTGACTTACAAAACGATGGCGGGTTTCAATGAGACCGAGTATAGTAATGAGAATAATATATATAAATGTTTTAAGGATTACAAACAAAAACTAATAAAAGAACAAAAACTCAAATGGGAAATTTCTAGCCTTGAAAAATATTTAGAGAATAAAATGATCCCTCAAGGTCTACAAATTAAAAAGAAACCAGGAGCAAATTTAAAAGACCCCTTGACAGAAAACTTTAAAACAAAGTGGGAAGATCTTGCTAACACATATTCACTAGGATGGATGAACTTAATGTTAGATGAAATAAAACTAAGAAAAGACAGAATCAAGGAGGAACTAATCCCATTAGAGAAAAAATTAAAAATATGGGAAAGTAAGGAGGAACATACAAGGTTAATGGATTTGACAAAAATGGAGATCAGAAAGATACATGAGAATATAAAATACCGGAAGAAACATAAATTCCAAAGAGATTGGGGTGATTATCAAGAAGGTAAAATCTATGATTACTCCCTAAGATTAACTAGTAGTTCTGAATCAGGTGAAGATGGAACTAGTTCCAATACATATAACTCTAGGGGACACAATTATGGGAGGGTTTTTTTTCAGCCGCAGGAGATCAGGAAGAAGAAAAAGAGGAGAGGGGGCAGAAAATACAGGGCAAAACATAGAAAAAACAGATACCCATTGAGGAATCAACAGCAACATTAAGTATGTGCCATCCATTACAGACAGATACACAAACCTAGAAACAAGTAGTTAACCTATCACAAAGAGTACTATCTATATCAGAGAATGAGGTATTAGCTAAAGGATTACATTTTACACCAGTTAATAATATTGACAAATTCACAGTAGTCAAAGATATAAATTTATTTGCACGAAAATTAATCCTTAGAAAAACTATGCAACACAAAACTAAAAACATTCCTCTGGATATTGATGACAGAGTGGTCTTGAAAGATCTGCAACTATTAAGCACTACAAATGAAGATGAGATTGAGGAAATGAGTATAGGATATACAAACTTAAAGAAAAAATCAACATTCATGCCAGCCTTATCTATTGTTCCTAGTGTACATAATTTTGCTAAACTAGTTGAGAAAGACATACTAGATTTGAATAGCAAAACAGGATTTCCGGATAATTTGACAATTAATCAAAGAAAAGCAATACAATCTCTAAGAATGGATAAATCTATTACTATAAAGCCATCGGATAAAGGCGGAAACGTAGTAGTTTTAAATACAAATGAATATGTTTTAGAATGCAAAAAACAACTAGCTGACACAAAACAGTACCAATTGTTAAAATCAAATCCTACTGATATCTATAAAAATGAACTAGATGAAATATTACTACAAGCTTTTCAAGAAGGCATGATAAATAAGAAAGAGCTTGATTTTCTGACTAATAAATATCCCAAAATCCCCACTTTCTATACCATACCAAAATTACATAAAAACCGAATCCCACCACCCGGTAGGCCTATTATTTCTGGCAAGGGGGGGGTTAACGTTACCATCACTGGTAACGTTAACTTCTTATATTAAAGATACTCAAGATACTTTGAAAAAACTTGATGGGGTCTTAACTAATGAGAATACCATTTTAGTAGCTATTGATGTTGAGGCCCTGTATTCCTCAATTCCCCACCATAAAGGAATCTCAGCATCAGTCGAATACTTAAACCAAAGGGCCCCCCAATATATAAAACACACCAATTTTGTCGAAACACTTCTGAAATTTATTTTAGAATACAATTATTTTATTTTTGACTATAAATACTATAAACAAGTTTTAGGTACAGCCATGGGGACGTGCTGTGCCCCCACTTATGCCTGTTTGTATCTTGGAAAATGGGAAAAAGATTTTATTTTTGACAATGATGATATGTATGGAAAGTCTATAGATCTCTGGTTGAGAATTATAGACGATATTTTGGTCCTATGGCAAGGTACAGAACAAGAATCTCAATCAAAATGATTTAAATTTAAAATGTACTTATAAATATAGTAAAACTACTATTGATTTTTTAGATTTATCAATAACAATATCCAATAATAAAATAGTAACTAACACTTTCAGAAAACCAACAGCTGGAAATGCACTCCTAAGAGCAGATAGCCATCACCCCTTTTCTCTTATTAATAAAATACCAAAAGGCCAATATTTAAGACACAGGCGCAACTGTTCAGAGATGCGTGACTTCAAAAAAGAGGCCATTAATTTAAAAGATAGATTTCTTGAAAGAGGATATTCACATACTGTTTTGAAAAAAGCATACAGTGCAACAAAGATGTATACAAGAGATGAGTTACTGTATAAAAATAAAGTTACAACTCCAGAACCAATTGTTAGATTTATCAGTCAATACAACAATAATTGGAATGACATAAGAGCAATTTTACAGAAACACTGGGATGTCCTTACACTTGATATTGAGATTAAACAAATAGTGGGAGACAGACCCCTTATGACACCGAGAAAAGCTCCGAATTTAAAAGATAGATTAGTCTCTAGCTACTATATTAGAGATGACGCACAAAATTGGCTGAGAAAAGAGTCACAAAAAAATGGCAATGTAAAATGTAGAAGATGTTCTGTTTGTAAAAATATGCAGCAAGGCTCTTATTTTGTAGATAAATGGGGCTTGACACATACTATTAATGGTAGAATTAATTGCAGATCAGAGGGTATAGTTTATATAGTATTTTGCAACTGTCCCATGTACTACATAGGCAAAACCTTAGAGAGCTAAGAGAGCGCATAAAAGAACATAAGATAGATCTAGACGAGATCACAACGAGTAGTGTAATACAAAAGTGTAATTTCTATTGTCATTTTGTAAATTAAAATTATTTAACAGCCATAAATGTATAAATAAGATTGATACAGCAAATTAAGTATTGTATTGCCCAATGTTGTAATCCCTGTTCAAAAATGGACACCGCAGTTACTTTGTATCAATTCACCCTATACGTCAGAGAAGCTGACGTGAATAAATAAAGAGTGACCAATCTGATTGGGATATACGGCCCGACGAAGCCCGATTCAAATTTTTTATGTTCGGGTGAAATGCGCGTAGCATAAGCGGAGGTATCAGCGGAACCCCCTGAAACTGGAACCTTAAACAGTTGACTGACTCTGTCGAACCATATTGAGGCTGAGACTGCTGACCCCTGTGTAACTACTTTCTGGGACCCAGTATCATTTGGTTGATTGCACAATATAAATCTTCAGTGAAAACCAGCAACAGCTTTAACGTCTAAGAAGGACATTTAAAGGTACAGAACGGACCGTCTAAGGATGGGTCAGGTATGTGAGTACGCCTGATACTGGTATCCGTAAATATCCTTTCCTTCATCTTTGGGATTGTAAGCATACACTGAAACACAGAACGGACCGTCTAAGGATGGGTCAGGTGTAAATCTAAGCCTGATACTGGCATCCGTTAGCCTCTTCATAATTGTTACATTGGAACATATGAATTTGTCTATTTGACAACCAGGTCACATTGCAAATATTACATTTCCGGGACTTTGTTGTATTTTCTACACACTGGGGTTATACTAAGAACAGCAGTTCTCTTGCTTTTCCGCATTCCTATGACTATATTCAATTATCAACCTAAGGAGGATTGTTTTTCTTTCTTTTTGTTTTATTTTGATGAAGCTTCACAATAATAAGTTTTGTGCATAATTTTTGCTATTTGAATATAGGTTTTTTATTTTTGCCTCCCAGCATGGTTTTTACTTACATAGGACTGCCATTTATGTTGGATTGATAATTTTGATCAGTCATTCTGTTCAATAAATGTTTATTAAATTAGTATGGTATTCATGTCTTTATGTTTTCTCCCTCAGTCCTTCTTCCTCCCTATGGAGTTTGGTAAAATTTTGGTGTTATATATCAGTGCTGGCTATAATAGACTACTGGGCTCCTAGGAACCCTCTTTCTCTTTAATCTTTTATTTACGGACTGAATATAGGTAGGGCTGGACTTCAATTTTTCCAGGGCTGTTTTTATTCCTAGTCTGGCCCTGGTGGTGGTTAAGGGATTAATAGTGTAGCAAGGTAGTTTTCAATGTGGTGGTGTGGCAGTTTATTGGGGGTGTGGCAGTTTAGGGGTTATTAGAAAAGCGGAGTAGTTTGCTATGTGGGGGTGTATCAGTTTAGGGGTTAATAGTATAGTTTAGTGCAACATTTTTTCCAGTCAAATTCTTTGCGTAAAAAGTTTGGGCACAAAATGTGATTGTGCTTGAGGGATCGCATTTACTTTAAAATTGTAATACGAGCGGACAGTGGCGTAGCATGGGGGGGCACAGGGGCGGGTTTCCCAGGCACATAATTCTTAGGGCGCAAAATTTTGAAAGAAATTTGTGCCCCTAAGGAATTTTGGTATAAAAATTGCAGGTGGGGGTTGCTTGTGAGGGAGCCGCCTGCCAATTCATAAGGTGTGCTACTATGCACACTCACAAATGCATCACGGGAGTATGGGGGCGTGGGGGGGGATCTGTGCAGGCTAAGGCTAGCTGCTGGTTAGCTGAAAGAGCCATCTTCTTATTATGAGGTACGCTCTGCCGCTCTCACTGTCTCACTCGCAGTGCTGGCGATCATCATCAGCTCATTGCTTCTAGCAAGCATCAGCTGACAGCCAATTAACGGCTGGAAATCTCCATTCCGCGATGATTGATGACTATTAATGCTGCATGTAAGATGTTTACATGCAGCGTTAAGCCAAATTAGAAATATGCCCCCCTTTCCATGCACCTAATCTGCCGCTAGTTGCTGCCAGCCAATGACTGTGCTGTACAGGCTAGCTTGCAACCAATGGCACAGTTTAGCTTCAGCCAATGGCTGTAGCCTGACTGTAGTTTTGTGCAGTTGAAACTCAGGCAGTGAGGCGACAAGGTGTGCTGTCTGCCTTGCTTGAGAACAACATTAGTGCTACTGCTGCCTGCAATACAAAATATATGTGTTTGATAAGTGACAGTCTAAATTTTACTTAAATTTGACTTTGTACTTTGACTTTAAATTGTACTGCAGGAAAATTGCTCAAAATACACAGCAAACAACTTCATGAATCAACTTCATGCTCATGACTTTGGTTCTAGTCTTCTTTATTTGTAAATTTAAAATCTGTTATTTTTGTCGTTAAAAATAAAGCTTTGTTTAAAAAAAAACTGTCTACCAAGTTGTTTAGCTGGCTCCTAGATTAAAAGAAAATTTGCCAATCCCTACTGTACTGGTGGAAGAGACTCAGTCAGTGCTAATGGGTTAGGGAGCGTAATACTTGCCTTGCCCTGGACGCTGACAACCCATGCTACACCACTGCGAGCGGATATTGCCGCTCAACGCCGCCTATATAAAATATGGGGAGCGAAAATTACTGCAAGTTTACGCAAACATGTTTGCAAAAAACACTGCAATCTTTTGATTGCATTTGCGCTCCTTGCGCTTAGCATAGCTCGCCACTCTTAATCTAGCCCTTTATTAGTAAACACACACAGGCGTAATAAGTTAAAAAAAAAAGTGTTTGCTTTTGCTTAGTTTTCTCAATATAGGAACACCTATTTTATAAAACAAAAACAACTCATCTGTAGAACAATGAAGAAAAATATGACTTTAATGTCCTGGTAAATTTTGTAAGTCAACCCACAAGAACTATTAGACATGTGCTTTTAGATGAAACCAAAAATCACTCATTTTGCTGTTTACTCATTTGTTTCAAAAAGAAAAAAGAGCAGCCTATGTATCTAATAAACAAAGAAAGAAATGGCAGTGCAGCAAAAAAAAAGTTTCTTCTTTCATACGTTAAAAACATTGTTTGAAAGCCAGGAAAGGCTTTCTATTACTCCCTAAACCGCCACTACCCTAACGCAAACTACCCGCTAAACTATTAACCCCCTAAACCGCCACTACCACATCGCTATAAACTCCTTATACTATTAACCCCTAAACCGCCACATCTCACACCGTAATAAAATCCATATAATGTCATTCCATAAACCATCAATACCCCTCCCCCACAATAACCCCATACTGTATTACCTTAAACCGCCATTATCCCATCGCAAATTACCCCCTAAGTTATTAACCCCCTAACTGCCATAGCCCCCATCGCAACCTACCCTTACACTTTTTAACCCCCTAACAGCTAATCCCCCAAAGACCCCTAACCTAAGACCCCTTAACTTACAAAAAAAACATGCATTACAAAAAACAAAAAAAATTACCAAAAAAAACAGTTCAAGCCCAATCCTAAAACTAAAGTCCCATTAAACCCCCCCTAAAGAAAAACTATACTAAAACTGAAATCCACTGAAAAGGGCATTTGTTAGGTAGTGCCCTAAATTAAGTGATCACAGCTCTTTTGCTGTTAAATAAAAAAACAATCCTAATCTTAAAAAAAAAAATCTAAAAACCCTAACCTAAAAAAATAGGGAAACTAAAAAAAATTAGGTGGGCAGCTGCAGGTCCAAGGCATCGCTTCTCTGGGGCTGTCCTCTGCTTCCATCTGTAATCTTCAGTCCAATATCTTCATCTTCACCCGAGGTCTTCTTCTATTTGATATCCGATGTCTTCTTCATGCTGTCACTGCAGCACACTGAAGATTTTATAGGGATGCCATTGCCTTTCTATTAGCTGATTTTCCAATCTAAATTCAAACCAGCCAATAGAAAGAAAGCTTTTTCTATTGGCTGATCAATCAGGGCATTTTTTTTAGGTTAGGGTTTTTAGATTAGATTTTTTCAGATTAGGATTTTTAAAGATAATGCCAGACAAATTCCCTTTTCAGGGCAATTTTTACATTAGGTTTTAGTATATTTTTTGGGGGGAGGGGAAACTTTTTTTAAGAAGACTTTTTAGTTTTGGGAATACTGTTTTTTTGTGTGTGTAATTTAGGGGGTTAAGTAGTGTAGGTATAGTTTGAGATGGGGATTGTGGCAGCAAGAGGGTCAATAGATTAGGGATAGTTTGAGATGGGGTTGTGGTGGTTAGGGGATTAATAGTTTTTTGTGGGTAAGATTTTTCCGTGGGATTTCAACATTTTTTATTTTTTTTTACGCGTTGCAATATGATATACTGCCGTAAGATACTGGCGATGCCAGAAATCTGTAGCTGCGCACATTTTCTGAACTTCGACAGTTTATCTGATTTACGGCAGTATATAATCTGGTGCCACAGTTTATGTGATTCACTCGATGTGCAAGGTGAATTTACGGGCAACTTGGGTTTCAGCAGTTGCGCTGAAATTCACGCCACCTATGTAATCTCGCCCTTAAACTCTGATTTTACCTTTTTTTATTAAATAAGGAAGCAATCATTTTGTCTATGAAACAAGTATGCACAACATCTTAAAGTGATAGTAAACATTACTTTAACACAATGGCATCTATTTATCAAGCCGTCAACCGCAAATATGCTGGAATTCCGCAGCGTAATTGAGGAGAGCTTGATTCGTCTTAGTTATCAAACCCTACAGACCGGCAAAAGTAGAAATTTGTGATGTAACATACAATCCGCCGGTCTCAGTCCGACACAGATCGATGCTTATGTCATTACAGATGTTCCGAATGCAAATTCTGCACAATCTGACTACTTTTGCTAGTTAACAAATGTCTACCGGGTACGCTTGGCACTATTCCGGCCCAGTGTACCTGGTTTTCAATCCGCAGCCCTGGAGGCCGCGGATGCCATAGGAATCAATGGGAGTCTGAAAGCACTGAAAGCTTTTGTTCGCTGCTGCCTGATATCCCATTGATTCCTATGGGAAAATAAAAGTTACGTTTACACCTAACACCCTAACATGTACCCTTGAGTCTAAACACCCCTAATCTGCTGCCCTCGACGCTGCCGCCACCTACATTATACTTATTAACCTCTATTCTGCCATCCCGTCACTGCCGTCACCTACATTATGTTATTAACTCCTATCCCGCCGCACCCGGAGCCCACCGCAACTAAATAAAGTTATTAACCCCTAAACTGCCAGCCCCCCACATCACCATAAACTAAATTAACCTATTAATCCCTAAACCTAACAACCCGCTAACTGTACATTAAATATTAACTCATCCCTATCTTATAATAAATTTAAACTTACCTTTAGATTTAAATTAAACTATATTTAACTACTAATTAACCTATTCTAACTATTATAATAAAATTACATTAAACTATATTAAATTAATAATTAACCTACCCTAATTTTTAAATTAAAATTACAATAAACTACAAATTAAATTAACTATATTATATATTTAAACAATTACTAAGTTACACAAAACTAAATAAGTTACAAAAAATAACAAACACTAAGTTACACAAAAAAATAAACACTAAGTTACAAAAAATAAAAAACAAATGATCAAAGCTTTAAACTAATTACACCTAATCTAAGGGCCCTATGAAAATAAAAAAGCCCCCCCAAAAAAATAAAAAAACCCTAGCCTACAATAAACTACAAATGGCCCTTAAAAGGGCCTTTTGCAGGGCATTGCCCCAAAGTAATCAACTCTTTTACCTGTAAAAAAAAAAATACAAACAACCCCCGCAACAGTAAAACCCACCACCCACACAACCAACCCCCAAATAAAACCCTAACTAAAAAAGCCTAAGCTCCCCATTTCCCTGAAAAGGGCATTTGGATGGGCTTTGCCCTTCAAAGGACAGTTAGCTCTTTTGCGACCCAAAGTCCCTAACCTAAAAATAAAACCCACCCAATACACCCTTAAAGAAACCTAACACTAACCCCCTGAAGATCGACTTACGGGGAGAAGTCTTCATCCAAGTTGGGTCGAAGTCCTCAATGAAGCCGGGAGAAGTCTTCATCCAAGCCGGGCGAAGTGGTCCTCCAGATGGACAGAAGTCTTCATCCAGACAACAGCTTCTATCTTCATTCATCGGGTCAATCTTTAAGACATCCGACGTGGAGCATTCTCTTCATCCGACGACTACCGACAAATGAAGGTCCCTTTAAGTGACGTCATCCAAGATGGCGTCCCTTAGATTCCAATTGGCTGATAGAATTCTATCAGCCAATCGGAATTAAGGTTGAAAAAATCCTATTGGCTGTTGCAATAATCCAATAGGATTGAGCTTTCATCCTATTGGCTGATCCAATCAGCCAATAGAATACGAACTCAATACTATTGGCTGATTGCAACAGCCAATTGGATGAAAGCTCAATCCTATTGGATGATTGCAACAGCCAATAGGATTTTTTCTACCTTAATTCCGATTGGCTGATAGAATTCTATCAGCCAATTGGAATGTAAGGGACCCCATCTTGGATGATATCACTTAAAGGAACCTTCATTTCGTCGGTAGTCGTCGGAATGAAGAGGATGCTCCGGGTCGGATGTCTTGAAAATGGAGCCACTCCACGTCGGATGGATGAAGATAGAAGATGCCATCTGTGATGAAGAATACTGCCCGTCTGGAGGACCACTTCGCCCGGCTTGGATGAAGACTTCTCCCGGCTTCGTTGAGGACTTCGGCCCAGTTAGATGAAGACTTTTGCCACTTCCTTAAGGATAGATATCCGGTCTTCAGAACAGTAAGTCGATCTTCAGGGGGTTAGTGTTAGGGTTTTTTAAAGGGTGTATTGGGTGAGTTTTATATTTTAGGTTAGGGACTTTTGGGCCTGCAATAGAGATAACTGCCCTTTTAAGGGCAATGCCCATCCAAATGCCCTTTTCAGGGCAATTGAGAGCTTAGGTTTTTTTAGATAGTATTTTATTTGGGGGGTTGGTTGTGTGGGTGGTGGGTTTTTGTACTTTAGCTAATTTAATTTATTTAATTGTTGTTAATTTAGTTAATTTATTTAATTGTAATGTAGTGTTAGGTGTTATTGTAACTTAGGTTAGGTTTTATTTTATAGGTACAATTGTATTTATTTTAGCTAGGTAGTTAGTAAATAGTTAATAACTATTTAGTAACTATTCTACCTAGTTAAAATAAATACAAACTTGCCTGTAAAATAAAAATAAACCCTAAGATAGATACAATGTAACTATTAGTTATATTGTAGCTAGCTTAGGGTTTATTTTATAGGTAAGTATTTAGTTTTAAATAGGAATTATGTAGTTATTAATAGTAGGTTTTATTTAGATTTATTTTAATTATATTTAAGTTAGGGGTCATTAGGGTTAGACTTAGGTTTAGGGGTTAATACATCTAATATAGTGGCGGAGACATTGGGGATGGCAGATTAGGGGTTAATAAGTATAATGCCGGTGGTGGTGGTGTAGGGGGTTTTAGGGGTTAATACATCTAATATAGTGGCGGCGACATTGGGGACGGCAGATTAGGGGTTAATAAGTATAATGTCGGTGGTGGCAGATTAGGGGTTAATAACATAATGTAGGTGGCGGGATAGGGGTTAATAAGTTTATTAGAGTGGCGGTGGGCTCCGGGAGTGGTGGTTTAGGAGTTAATTACTTTATTTAGTTGCGGTGGGGTCCGTGAGCAGCGGGATAGGAGTAAAACAGTGTAGTATAGTGTGGGTGCTTGGTGACAGTATACCAATAAAGCTGGGAAAAAGCCGAATATCAGCAAGATCGATGACTGTCAGTTAACAACAGTCCGCTGCTCATCGCCCCGTACTTGGTGTGCGGCTTTTTGACAGATTTTTTGTTAACTTTGGAGAGCGTATTCAGGTTCGCGGCAGCGATGTTAGGCGAGCGTATTGGTGCCATCGAATGCAAGTAAGTTGACGGCTTGATAAGTAGATGCCAATGCCTATTTTAAAATCCTACTATAAGCACATAAAGCTAAATTCAGCTGAAATGCAGCCCCTGCAAGCACCTGCCAGGCCTTTTAATTTGTCAGGTACTGTCTGACAAAATTTTACCATCTGTCATATGTGTATCTATAGAAGTGCACTATTGTGTTGCTATTAATCCTTTATATAGGCTTTTACTGCAACTCTCAGCAGTAAAATTTACATCAACTTTATGTGTTTATTGCAAAATTTAAAATAAGCAGTGTGTTACAGTAATGTCTACTGTCACTTTAAAAGTGAAATCTATTGTTTTCTGGTGCATTAGAACACTTTTGAAAAAGGGATCTAAATGCAAAGAGCCAGATGGGTTTTCCAGCTGTAAAGTAAAATAGAGCGCTTCAGAAAACCCCTTTATTCATCTCTTGCAAGGGAATAGAATATATAACAATACATTCAATGTCACTAGCCCGCTATACAAAAACTAATGGATTGTTTTTAGATCTAAACAATTTGTCATTTCAATATAAAATGAAGGTAAAGATGTAGTGATCACTATTGTTATTATAAAAAAACCCTTTGTTATGAGCTCAAATACTTAAGGTGACATTCCAGCCAACATTGTAATCCACATGGATGGATTTCAGTTTTGAATAGAAGCATTTTTGTAATATTCATGCATTAGCAAAAATGCTTCTGATGAAAGCTATAGCTGTTTCAAAAGTGTATTTAAGTATGCTCCGTGCACCAGCATTTTAATCACAGCACTTACTCAGAGAGCCTAGGGTGCTTGTACTATCTGGTAATGACTCAATTTGTAATTGAAAGGGGTAGCTTGCAATGTGGGGGGGTGTGGTGGTTAGGGATTAATAGTGTAGCAGGGTAGTTTGCAATGTGGGGTTGTGACAGTTTAGGAGTTAATAGTAAAGCAGAGAAGTTTGCTATATGGGGGTGTATACGTCTAGGGATTAATAGTATAGTTTAGTGCAACATTTTTTTCCGGCCAAATTCTTTGCGTAAAAAGTTTGGGCATAAAATGTTATTGCACTTGAGAGATCCCATTTACTTTCAACTTGTAATACGAGCGGAAATTACCACTCAATGCTGCCCATATAAAATATGGGGAGCGAAAATTACTGCAATTTCTCGCAAACAAATTTGCAGTAATTTAACCACTTGTAATATGGATTCAAGGGAATAAAACACTGCTATCTTGTGATTGCTTTTGCGCTCCTTGCGCTTATGATAGCGCACCACTCTTTATCTAGCCCTTTATTGGTAAACAGACCACACAAGCGTAATAAGTAAAAAAAAAAGTGTTTGCTTTTGTTTAGTTTTCTCAATATAGGAACACCTATTTTATAAAAACAAATCATCGGTAGAACAATGAAGAAAAATATGACTTTAATGTCCTAGTAAATCTTGTAAGTCAACCCACAAGAACTATTAGACATGTGCTTTTAGATGAACCAAAAATCACTCATTTTGCTGTATACTCATTTGTTTAAAAAAATGAGCAGCCAAGGAGGCCGAATTATCATATATCTGTCGGACCTGATCCAACAGTGCAGATCAGGTCCGACAGATATCGCTGAATGCGGAGAGCAATAGGTTCTCCGTATTCAGCATTGCACCAGCAGCTCACAAGAACTGCTGGTTCAACGCCGCCCCCTGCAGAATCGCGGCCAATCGGCCGCCAGCAGGGAGGTGTCAATCAACCCGATCGTACTCGATCTTCTTTCATACATTAAAAACCATTGCTTGAAAGCCAGGAAAGGCTTTCTATTACTCCTAAACCACCACTACCCTAACGCAAGCTACCCGCTAAACTATTAACCCCCTACACCGCCACTACCCCACCGCTATAAACTCCCTATACTATTAACCCCTAAACCGCCACAACCCTAACAAACTACCCGCTTAACTATTAACCCCCTTAACCGCCACTACCCCACCGCTATAAACTCCCTATACCATTAACCCCTAGACCACCACATCTCCCACCACAATAAAATCCCTATAATGTCATCCCATAAACCTTCAATACCCCCACCACAATAACCTCCTACTGTATTACCTTAAACCGCCATTATCCCATCACAAATTACCCCTAAGTTATTTACCCCCTAACTGTCATATCCCTTCATCGCAACCTATCCCTAAACGTTTTAACCTCCTAACAACTAACCCCCCAAGACCCCTTAACTTACAAAAAACCCATTACCAAAAAACAAAAAAAACAGTTCAAGCCCAATCCTAAAACTAAAGTCCCCTTAAACCCCCATAACAAAAAACTATACTACAACTGAAATCTACTGAAAAGGGCATTTGTTGGGTAGTGCCCTATTTGTTGGGTAGTGTGATTAAGTAATCACAGCTCTTTTGCTGTTAAATAAAAAAACTATCTTTAAAAAATCCTAATCTTAAAAAAAACCTAATCTTAAAACCTAACCTAAAAAAATACGGAAACTAAAAAAAAAATAGGGGGGCAGCTGTAGGTCCTCTGGGGCTGTCCTCTTCTTTCATCTGTAATCTTCCATCTAATGTCTTCATCCTTTTGTGGTCTTCTTCTATTTGATATCCAATGTCTTCTTCATGTTGTCACCGCAGCACACTGAAGATTATATAGGGATGCCTTTGCCATTCTGTTGGCTGATTTTCCAATCCAGATTCAAATCAGCCAATAGAAAGAAAGCTTTTTCTATTGGCTGATCAATCAAGACATTTTTTTTAGTCTAGGGTTTTTAGATTAGATTTTTTTTCAGATTAGGATTTTTTAAAGATATTTTTTTTTATTTAACTGCAAAAGAGTTATGATTACTTCAGGGCAATGCCCGATGAATTCCCTTTTCAGGGCAATTTTTAGATTAGGTTTTAGTATATTTTTTGGCGAGGGGAATTTTTTTAAGGAGACTTTTTATTTTTGTTAATACTATTTTTGTGTGTGTAATTTAGGGGGTTTAGTAGTGTAGGTATAGTTTGCAACGGGGACTGTGTCAGCTAGAGGGTCTATAGATTAGGCATAGTTTGCGATGGGGGTTGTGGTGGTTAGCGGGTTAATAGGTTAGGGGGTAGATTGTGATGGGGTAATAGCAGTTTAGGGGTTAATAGAGTAGGGGGTTATTGCAGTAAGGGATGTGGCCGTTCAAGCTTTCGAAAGATCGTATTTCCCTTCAACCCTTTTGCACTTAACAGGCCCATTGAAAGTATTCAGAGAGCGAATTATTGTACTTAACCTAATTTAAACACAGCTCCACTTGTAATATGGAATTGAGCACAAAAAAATACTGCAGTCTCACGGTATTTTAACCTATGAAACCCCCTAACTGCCACCCCCCCCCTGTAAACTATTGTACTCCATCCATCTACCACCATATTTAAGGACAATTACTTACAGCTTCCTTAAACTACAAGGCATTTTTATCAGGGGGCACACAGAGGGACCAGATTTGATGCCAATGGAGCCCAGACCCCACCTGTCCCCCCGTGTAGTAACATTGCTATTGAGCAAGATGGGTCTCCTAAAGGAATTAACCTGGTCTCAAATGATACCTGTGGAAGGGTGGTAGGTGTCCCCACTGCCACTTCTCAGACCCTTTAGAGAGGAGATGAGATCAACAGACCATATTTTTCCTTTGTGTGTGCTTTGCAAAGCTGTTTCATGTTGCCCTCCTATTCAACTATGCAATACTTGTGTGGGTCATGTAATGCACTCTAGTCAGTCTGTCCCCATTTTCCTTTCTAAGGGTGCTTGACCTACCTCCTTGTGTACTTCACAGGAAGGTTCTATGACTTTTGAGCCAGGATTTAAAGATTTTGAAACTAAAACTGAAGCTATTCCTCTGCCAAGTAAGCAAAGGGGCAAGTCTTTTGAATCTACATTGTCAGAAAATATTTCTGCCCCTATAGGAAAGTTTCAGAAAATTTTCAAGAGTCTACTTCTGAAAATTCAGAGGAGTCATCAGATGGCGAACTATCCTCAGATGATCAGGATTCCAAGATTCTTCTTTCTGCCTAAAGAAGTAGTACCATGCAGTACTAGAAAACACGTTGTTTTTATTTAATTATTGTTTTTAAAGTTTTAATTAAAAAATCCCCTGTACCTTATTTTGTTTTTTACACTGAATTACATTGGTTTGGTGATTTAATATACCCATTTGATACTAGTAGAGTCCCTCTCTATTCCTGAGCTGTGCTTACTGGAGGGAGCTATAGGGGGGGCTCGGATTCAGTCTGCATATATTGCACTTATTTTAGTGCATTTTAAATTGTGAGTATTTTTTCTTGTGTATGATAAGCTGTTTGTGGTGAAGTGTAGTAGTGAAATACTATACCATTGGCGCGCCTTCTCTTTTTATTCTTTTGTATTATCTTAGATTTACATTTGGAGAAGAGCTGATCTTTGATGTGATTTTAACCTTTGGATGGAAGCCTGAACTGGCACCTTTATTATGTGAACCTCTTTACAGTGGGACACATTTTTTATATTAGATATTATTATAGTTACTAGAAGAAAGGGTGCTTTTCTTCCACAGGACAAGAGGTCTAAGAAAATCTGTCAGTCATTTTCACTCCTTTTGCTCTTTAAAAAAATAAAATGTCATCTCCCTTTTAAAAGCCTGGGTCTTCCAAGCTTGGGTCTTCCAAGCAAAACAAGAAATCTTGCACCAATAAAAATTCAGCATTAAGGTGCAGCTTTACAGGATAGGTTTTTGGGCCAAACCTACTCATGGAAGGTTACTTTACTTCCTAAACTACCTTTGAAGGCAGCTGTCTTTCTTAAGTGTGATCAGGATTTGGAACTTATAGGGGTTATAATGTCTGTCCCAGTTTCAGAACATACTTACTATTTTACCTCTTATACAGCTGGGTTAGTTTGTCCACAATAGATCTGAAGGATATTTACCTTCATTTTCCTATTCACAAAGATCATCATCAACTCTTCAGATTTGCTTTTCAGGACAAACATTCAGTTTGTTGCCCCTCCATTCGGTTTATCTACATCTCCCAGATTATTAAAAAAATTTAGGAGCCTTATTAGCGGTAATAAGAGCTCAGGGTATTTCAGTAGCCACTTATCTGGATGACAATCTGGTTCATGCTACATTCCTGCCATTGGCAGTTTCCCTGTCTCCCAATACCAATGTTTGTTTTCTGGCAGTAATGTGCCTTTCTCACATGGAGCCATGCAGACTCAAATTACAAAGGGCCTGTGCAAAACTACAGACAACATCTCTTCCGTCAGTAGCTCAATGTATGGAAGTGTCTAATGTTGGATTCCTCAGACACAGTTCCTTTTGCTCCTTTTCATTTACGTCTTCTTCAACTTTGTATGTTGAAACAGTAGATGGGGATTACAGTTGTTTAGATCAACAAATTCTTCTAGATTACAGGATGAAGCAGTCCCTGTCCAGGTAGATAAATTAACATTCAATATCCCTAACGGCATATTTCCTTCATCCATCATGGGTCATTGTAACCAAAGATGCCTGTCTTTCAGGCTGCTGTGCAGTCTGGGGAGTTCGGAGAGAGCAAGGGGTGTTGTCTCCTCAGGAGGCAATGTTACCAATAAAAATCTGGGTACTATGGGCAATCTTCTGAGCTCTCCAGTTATGGCCCCTCCTGAAAAGAGAAAGATACATTCATTTTCAGTCAGATAACATTTACAGCTGTGGTGTACATCAATCATCAGGGAGGAACTCGTAGAAGGCAGCTTCAAAATCCACTAGCAATGAAGGAGGTAGATTAGGACTTGGTTTGCAGATCTAATGCAGATGTCCAGTTTTGCAACTTGGACTCCGCAGCATCAGGATCTCTTGTTTTAAGGTTGTCTTTTTTACCAATATATTCAAACTCTAAATTTGAGTGTGTAGATTAAATGCTTGATTTTGAAGCAGAGGTTTTTCTGACACTGTGGTAGATACCCTATTCATGCTAGGAAGCCTGTTACCTGGAAAAGTTATGGTAAGACTAGGAAAGTTTTTTATTCTTGGTGTGAAAGTCATGATTTTCGCACTCGTTTTAAATTCAAAAGATCCATCAGCTCCTGCAGGATGGCTTAGATAAGGGTGTGTCAGTCAGTTTCTTCAAAGGTAAGATTTCAGCTCTTTCTGATTGTTATTACAGAAAAATAGCCAGGATTCAAGATATTCAAGCCTTTGTTAAGGCTTTTGTTAGAATTAGGCCTGTAATCAAACCAGTTTCCCTCTGTGGAATTTAAATTTTGCCCTCTCTGTCTTGTAAGCTACTCATTTTGAGCTCATGCATGATATTGACTTAAACTTCTATCATGGAAGGCATTGTTTTTTTTAGCAATATCTTCAGCCAGGAGAGTTTCGGAACTGTCGACTTTCATGTAAATCCCCTTACATTATATTTCACCAGAAAAAGGCTTAAATGAGAACACAATATTGCTTTCTTCCTAAGGTAGTGTCATCCAAGAACATAAATCAGGAGATTGTAGCTCCTTGGTTATGTCCAAATCCTAAAAACTCTTTGCAAAATTTAGATGTTGTTAGAGCTTAAAGGGATAGGAAACCCCCCAAAAAAACATTTTTAGATTTAAAAACATCTCAAACTATACTTATAGTTCACAAATAACATCGTTAAGCAATTTTTTTTTTGTTTACCTGTAATTTTACTTAGAAATGATGTATTCTGTCAGTTTTTTATGTTACCCTTTCTCCTCTGCTCGGCTTTATGAAAAACTAAGATATACATAGATGGGGTAGGGTTCAAAAGCTCATGGTGTTTGGGTAATCAATCTCTCATGTCAAGGTTCTTGGACTCTAACCAGCATAAAAGAAAGGAATTTATCAGGTAAGCATAAATTATGTTTTTATGATCTCTTTGCAAGCAAAACATTAAGCAGTTACTTACCAGTGTTTTCTCTTTTAAGTTCATTAGCACTGCGGAATCTGCTGGCGCTCTACAAGTAACCGATAATAATAAGGCAGTACTTGACAGGGGATTCATGTTCGCATATGATTTTTTTAATCTGCTGAACTCTAATCTCTGACTCAGAGGGGAACGTGTAAGTGTATATGGCTCCCATTTTTTCATAAATGTTTTAATTCTAATTTGTATGTCTCCCATAACATCTGCCTGTTTCTTTAAGAGTTGAAAGAGTATTTCTTTTTTTAATTTCGCTATGATAGGAGGTGAGTTATCAAGCCATTTTTGGAAGATCATTTTTTTAGCCAGGAGCACAATGTTATATGTGAGCTTTTAAAGATGTTTGGGGATTTCGTCAAATTTTAGAAACAACATTTTGAATAGTGTGAGGTGTATCAGAAACCGAATAAGAGTATTCAACCAATGTTGTTCTATGCCCCAATGTTTTTGCTATATGTGGGCAGCTCCACAGTATATGTATTATATCTGCATTAGTAAATGAACTTTTAGGGCATGTGGCTCGATCTTTGGTCTGCCATTTGGAGTATCTCTTGGGAGAGATATAGGCATTTTATAATACTTTTAAAGTGTGACTCTCGGATATTAGAGGACAACTTAGCCTCTCTAACTCGCTTTACACTGTGTTCTACTTCTGTTTGTGTAAGTTCCTCATCCAATAAGCTAGTCCATTTACAAAAAATAAACTGTGTTGTCAATTTATTGTTCGAATCTAATAATAGAGCATAAGACCAGGAGATTGATCGTATCCCACTTTAAACCCAGGACAGCATTTATATATGCCATTATCACCAGAAAAGTTGTGTGATTTTAACAAGCTATTTATATAATGTCTTGCTTGAAGATATGCAGAATGGTGTTTGGAAGAGAGATTGTATTTTTGGCTAAGTTCCCAAATGTTAATATTTATTGACAATCACATGATAAAAATTGAGCCACCGAGCATAATCGCAAACATTTTCATTGTTGATACGATACACCTTTGTGCTAATGCCTGCTGGAAAATCAGTATTTCCCTGTAATGAAAGGTAATTTTGCTAACAAAATAGAAACCTCCAACCTTTCACATATACTTTGCCAAGCTTTCATCAGTTGCTCTATTAGTTCGTTGTAAATTGGGGTTGTAAAATTGTCTATATTAAGTGACCAGTTCATCATGAATATGTTCTGTGCTGTCCAGCCCCAAGGCAGACCATGCTGTAATCTGAAATGTCATCGAAGAAAATGCAGCATTTCTGCAGAAAGGGACACATGCAGGAACAGTTAGTGCTTTCACTTTGCAGCACTGCTCCACATTAGACTGTTCTCTTCAAACAGATCTTTGCTCTGGTTGCAAATTTTCCTAAACAGAGTGCATCCAGAGCAAAGTTCTGTTTGAAGAAAACAGTCAAATATGGAGCAGCTCTGCAAAGCAACAGTGCATTTATTTTTTACTGGCTCTCATGGATTTTTTTAACCCTCCCCTAGCCTTTCCTGATCTGCAAAGCTGTGACTTCTGAATGTAAGATGTTTTTGTGCGCAATGGGCCTTTTTTATTGCTACATTTCTACCTTGTGATGTTAGATTAAGAGAAAAGGAAACACATTTATTTAAGACGTTTTAAAAGTTTTACCCTACAGTTAATCAACACATTGCAATTAAGCTGGTGCTTTAGTGTAACTGCCTAATTTAACATTTTATTTTATTTCTAAGTGACCTGCAAAAAAATCTTTTCTCAAAAAAAATCTTATTGCAGAAAGTGAAGAAAAGTCCCCCGGCAGCCCGTGAAGATGTCAGTTTTAAATAACTCACTCTATGGGTTCTTTTCACCACATAAAATCTACAATTAGACCTTTAAGGTACTTCAGGTCTTTCTGTCTAAAGTTCCGGGTACCATTTGAAATAAATATAGTATCTTAAGGAATAATTTTTACTAAATCTACTCTCCCAGAAAGAGATATGGGGGAGATGGGTCCAACTAGATATTGACTCTTTTATATTTTTAGAAAGGGGGTGATAGTTTAGATTGTACTAACTTCATGGGTCTCTATGCATTATTACACCTAAGTATTTAAAAGTGTCTTTAATCAATTTAAAAGCATAACCTGATATTTCTTTAGGATGATCAGGGTGAAGCCATAACAATTCAGTTTTGTCAGCATTTACTTGGTACCCTGATATTTTCCCAAATTTTTCAATTAATGACATGATCTTTGATATATAAGTTAAAGGGTCTTGCACAAAGAGAACCATTTCATCTGCAAACAGTGACAAATGCCCTACTGTCTTCCCAATGTGCAGTACTTCTGTCTGAGCTCTAATTTTGCATGCTAGGGGTTCTTTTACTAAGTTGAAGAGAAGTGAAGGCAAAGGGCAGCCCTAACAGGTGCCTCTTTGAAGAGGAAGCGACCAAGACCTACTTCCATTAACCAATATTGATGCTTGGGGTAATTTACAATTTACATTTGCAAAGTGCCCTTTGATGCTTATATTGTTTATGGTGGTAAATAGATGATCCCAGAGCACCTTATCAAAGGCTTTTCCCACTAGTAGTAAACAGGCCTGCGGATATTCTTTATCCTTTTGTTGTTTCCCCCTTGCCCAATAATAGGAAACAATAGTTTGCAGTTTTATAACCTTAGTCACTGAGGTTCTTCCTTTAACAAAACAAATTTGATCGGTATGGATTAGCAGTGGGAGGAGGGTGTATAGTCTGTTTGCAAGAATTTTTGTAAATATCTTGTTATCTATGTTCAATAAGGATATGGGGTGGTATGAATGTGGAAACAGTGGGTCTCTATCAGGTTTAAGAATTATGTTAGCTTCAGTGAATCTTTGAGAGAGGTCAATGTCTCCTATCAGAATAGCATCACATAATCTATCAGGTGTGTATCCAATCTCTTTAGCCATCATCTTGTAGAATTCTCCCGGTAACCCATCAGGGCCAGGAGTCTTCTCCAGAGGTAGTGTTTTGATGACATTCATTATTTCTTCCAAGGAAATTTATTTATTCAATGTTTGTAATTGATCCTCCTGCAATGTAGGTAGTATCACATCTTTCCAAAACTGAGTTTGGATTCTTGATTTACGTCTTGACTACTATAAAGATGATGGTAAAATTGAGTAAAAGTTTTTTTTATATATCACTCTCTTTCATGTAGAGGGTGTCTCCCTGCTTAATTGCTAACACTGTGTTAGGTTGTTTAGTTTGTTTGGTGAGGTTAGCTACATATCTGCCTGTTTTATTCCCAAACCTATAAAACCTTGCTTATGATTTGGTGTGAGAATATATAGATTGCTGCATTAAAAATGCATCCCTTTTTGCTTTAATCTCCTTATATCTTGTTCTATTTACTATAGTTGGGTGACGTAGGTATCTATTTCTAGCATTTAGCACTTGTTTCAAGAAAAAGTATTCTCTTTCTTGTTTACTTATTAATGCCTACAGCACATGATAAAATTACCCCCCTAAGGACAGCTTTCGCTATCTCCCAAAACAATAATGAATTGTTTAAATGGTCAGTATTCAGTTCCTTATATGAGAGCCATTCACCTAATAGATATTTATAAAAGTTGACCCTGCGGTACAAATATTTGGGAAATATCCATCTGTCATTAGGGGCTGCAGGAGGATAAACACCCACGTTCAACATCACTGGGGCATGATCAGAGAGGGTGATAGCATCTATTTCAGCTTTCTCAATCTTAGGACCAAGTATATTTGATACCAAGAAATAGTCAATACGAGACAGGGTTTCTTTTAAATGGGACATGTATGTGTTATCTCTGGTTTCCAGATTATGAATCTGACAGATATCTTGGAGCGTTAATATTCTCATACATTTTTTTTAGTAATAGGGTGTCGCTTTTAGAATGACTAACTGTTTTATAATGACCAGTTAAGTAATCAGGATTTTTAAATATGTCTGCTGGTACTTGAGTGGCTATATAGAAGGTTGTGTTTGTGAGAAACACTGTGAACAGATTAAAGGGCCACTAAACCCAAAATCTTTTTTTCATGATTCAGATAGAGAATACAAATGTAAACAACATTACAATTTACTTCTATTATTTATTTTGCTTCATTTTTTAGATATCCTTAGTTGAAGAAAAAGCAATGCACATGCGTGAGCCAATCACACAAGGCTTCTATGTGCAGCAACCAATGAGCAGCTACTGAGCATATCTAGATATGCTTTTCAGCAAAGAATATCAGGAGAATAAAACAAATTAGATAATAGAAGTAAATTAGAAAGATGTTTAAAATTGCATTTTCTTTCTAAATCATGAAAGAAAAAATGTGGGTTTAATGTCCCTTTAAGAATAAACACAGGAATATGGTGAAATTGAATGTTTGAGACTAATGATATGTTATAGTACAGAGTTTATCGTACAACGAGTTGAAAGATTTGGTTTGAACACCCCAGGGGCCAGGACCTTTCTAACGGTTCCTGAGAAAGATAATACAAACAATGAGAAGTAATCTATACCACTTAACTGTGTTACATAGAAATAAACAATTGGCACCAAAACAAGCCTTTATGAACAAAAGGTTTTAATTTTAAAACTAATGATTTCCATTGTACCACTTGCAAAACTAAGCCCAACTGTGTAAAAATTTCACGATATGATCATATCAAAAACATTGCTAGCATGAAAATTACAAGTGATTGCTGTCTAAGATATAGACTTACACTCATTGTTGATATTTTTTCTGTGGTCCAGACTGTTCTTCTGTTTTTTCATGGCTTAAGAATCACTGAAGGTTTTTTGGATCCTCAAAAAACTTGGAACCTTATGCAATTTGGAGCGGTAATCTAGCTGGATATAACAGTGTTACTGAGCGTTCTGCTCCAGGAGAGTTTTACAGTATGGAGTGAATTCCTAGCATCATCTTGAGATTTCCACTGAGTAATCTTGTAATATAAAGACTCTCTTCCTTTTTATCTTTACCTTTCTTGGATTTTTAGCGTTGGCTTCTTGCCTCACTGAATTCCCCACTCTGTGGGGTCTCTCTACTATGCAAGGGATTTCTAGTGTCGGATACGGATGAGTGCGGCGCTGACGTCATCACCGCACGCTCCTGATGCCGGTTGGACCTCTGTGGCGCGATTTCTGCGCCTATTTAAACTGTTTTGCTTTTGCCTACTATTGTTGCAGAACCTGCCTGTCTGAGTACTCTACCTGCCTTAACCCTTAACTGCTGGATTGAACTATTATTGCTGAACCGGCCTGTCTGACTACTCTACCTGCTTTAACCCTTAACTGATGGATTGAACTATTGTTGCTGAACCTGCCTGTCTGACTACTCTAACTGCTTAACCCTTAACTGCTGGATTGAACTATTGTTGCTGAACCTGCCTGTCTGACTACTCTACCTGCTTAACCCTTAACTGCTGGATTGAACTATTGTTGCTGAACCTGCCTGTCTGACTACTCTACCTGATTTACCTCTTATCTGCTTTGATCTGACCATTCTAGTGGTTTATCCTTGGACTGCTATGCTGTTGCCGCTGGGGACTGTCCTGCCTGTGGTGAGTGCCGCCTTCCTCATCTTACTACTGTCTCTGCTCTGAGATAGTCCCTATCATTTCAGCTCAACGCCGGGATAACAAGACTACTGGCCGAGTTTGGTCTGATAGAGGAATATCCCACGAGCGTTACACTTAGAAGAGGTTTTTCTTTGTCTATCTTAAGTATTTGAAAGTCTCTGTTCTACCTGTGAGAGTCTCGCAGAGAAAATCTTAAAGTCTGTGGACAATGAGTCGACTCCAGTTTGTAGCTGCTCTATTTCGGGTAAAAACAGAGCAGATATTTGCATAACTATGGGGTGTGTATCTTATGAAGGAGATTCTGTTCTGTAGTTCAGAATGTTCTGTAGTATTCAGTATGTTCTGTAGTATTATTCCCCATCACATGTACTTCTGCCTGCTGAAGCTAATATAATATTTGTGCATGTGCATTAGGTGTAGAGGCTAATCCCACTGACAGATGATACAAATCTGTATCTAGATCTTATAAACTCTCAGATATAGGAAGTATACTCAGGTTATAGATCAATACCACTTTAAACAATGTCAAAGTCTTTTTCCTTTTTCCAGAAAGTCCCTTCAAATGCAGACCTTTATGAAATTAAATTCCTTATACTATCAAAATGTGTTGGATTCTCCCCTTCAGTTACTATCATGAAGTGGCAGTGACTTTTGAGGTAATACCGTTCTAGTAGTCACATATACTGTAGTTAGGGAGAGAGTATTTTATCCATCCCTATATATAAGCTAACATGATACTGGGAGCATCAGTACACAAAGGGGTTTTAAAAGCAGATTAATGTTATAACTTATGCTAAAAGAGATACTAAACTCAAATTTTTCTTTTGTGTTTTTAGATAGAGCATGCAATTTTAATCAACTTTCTAATTTACTCCTATTATCAAATTTTCTTCTTTCTCTTGGTATCTTTATTTGAAAAGCAGGAATGTTTAGCTGAAGAGCCAGCCCATTTTAGGTTCAGCACCCTGGATAGCGCTTGTTTATTTAACTACATTTAGCCAACGCTACCCAGGTGCTGAACCAAAAATAAGCCGGCTCCTACGCTTATATTCCTCCTTTTAAAATAAAGATAACAAGAGAACAGAAAAAAATGATAATAGGAGTAAATTAGAAAGTTGCTTAAAATGGCATGCTCTATCGGAATCAAAAAATAACAAAATCTAGGTTTATTATCCCTTTAACTAGGGTAATTTTCTTCTGCCTAGAGTCCAGGAAACCACATTGTTATGGATGTTGGATTTTGGAGTGTATATTGTTTGGTATAATGAGCACTATTAAGCCATTTTCAGTTTCTTTTTCCCCTCAGTATATTTTATAATAGACAAGGGTATATGACCTACGACCCCGCCGATCCTGCTGTGTTTCTTCTTTTTTTTACTCTACAACAATGTAGATCATAAGAGGCAAATGTATACGGCCTGATGTTGCCTGTAGTTTGTTTTTTATTAAGTAGGCGCTTGTGATTCCAGCTACAAGCCTCCTTCTGCAATGCCATCGCCACCACCTGGCGCTTTTCTTCTTCTTCGACGTTGGTGATGGTGGAGCCATGTTCTTTTACCTCACTCTGTTATGTCCAAGCAGTGTTTAAAAACCCACTAAGGAAAGTCAGTTTGACTTTTTATGGCTTTAGTGAAAGTATTGCTGCTTGGCTGATGCGGATCTCTAACAGTTCACCGCCATTCATTGAGCCCGCCCAGCGGAAGTCTATTTTTATCAAATTTTTAATCATGCATTATTCTATTGGTAGTGCAGGATATGTGTATTCATGCATCAAGTATTGAGTTGAAATTGGTTGTGATAAATTTCCATTAATTTTATTATCACGTTAGTACTTAATCCAATAGATATTGCTGGATAGAAACCAATTCAGAAAATCATTGTTGAGAAATACTATGATTTTATTGTTTATCATAATCACATTCATATAAAGTACAGCGATGCACATTGCAAACTCTTAATTGCTGAGGAAAATGTATTTGCAGTGTCAAAAATATCTTTTCATTTTTTTTTTTAAACCTGTAGATGATGTTGCTTATAAACAGTCAACAAAATTGTTCAGTGAAACTACAATAAAAAATAGAATCAATGAGAAATGCATTCCTGCAATAAGGTGTAATGATAACTATAAAGATATTTACTATTATACAAACAGTCACTCTCATTAAAATGTCTTGTGTTCACAATGTTGGAAACAGAACTTAATGGAACCACTGATAGCCGATAGAGACAAAAACACGTTGCAAAGCAATATGATGCATTGCTTTTTTTACAATCAAGGGGTTAACCTTAAAGTGAAATTGTAATTGAAGAATAAAAATACTCTTAAATGTGTTTTTATGTGCTTAGCCTCCACAAAGGGTTACATTTATATCAGTGTATTACTGAATCTGAAAAGAACACAGATAGTGATCCAATCAGGAATATACTGTATATGTATATGCCAGTTACTGGTCAAACTCTGTGCAGAAATGGCACTGGAACGTAACCTGGCACAACTTTATATTGTTTTTATTAAAGGGATAGGAGAGTCAAAATTAAACTTGCATGATTCAGACAGAGCAGGTCATTTTAAGATCCTTTTAAATTCACTTCTATTTTCAAATGTGCTTCGTTCTCTTGGTATCCCTTGTCGAAAATGAATACGCACATATCCCACACTAGTGGGAGCTAGCTGCTGATTGGTGCCTGCACACATTTGTCTCTTGTGATTGGCAAACTAGATGTGTTCAGCTAGCTGCCAGTAGTGCAATGCTGTTCCTTCAGCAAAGGATAACAAGAGAACGAAGCAAATTTGATAATGGAAGTAAATTTGAAAGTTGTTTAAAATTGTATGTTCTATCCAAAGAAAATTTTGGGGTTTCCTATCCCTTTAACACCAAGTTAGAATCAGACTTTCTATGACAGCAGTTTATTTTTACACCAGAGAATCCCTTTAAAGGGACAGTAACAACTTGTAATTACAAAATCATTCTGCGGATGTAAAATAAATTAACATACTGGATGCTTTTTGAAAATGTTTTGAATGCTTAATCACTTTGTTTGCTGCAATTGTTTTTCATTTTCTACATTCCATCCACCACTTGCTTTATTTGGAGGAGCCAATCAGGATTTGTTCCTGGACTAAACAGCTAACCCCTGTCATTTTGTTAAGAAAACCAACCCTGTTCAATGATGAAGCCATTTAGGGACAGGAACAGGGTATGTCAAAGTGTGCAGTATGGCTTTCAATTCTCAGAATTAGAAAGCTCATTATCTACAGACTAAAACCACACTAAAAGGGGAAAAATAAATAAAGTAAATTACAAGTTTTTTTTAATATACACAATTAGACATTTTTGGCTAGATTACAAGTGGAGCGCTAAATTATCACATGCCTGCAAACAGGAAAATGTGCCTGTTTGCGGGCTCGAAATAATTATTAAGCCATTACAAGTGGCTGGTTATTGCTACTGCAAGCTCACAGTAGTAATACGTGCTTAGAAAATTAACCAGAGATTAGATCGCCGATTCATTTTATAAATGTGCCCCAAATGCCCCTAAAATACAGTCTAAAAAGTATTTTATTAAAAAATACAGATAGCAACATCTTTATTTTTTTAATCAAATAAATGCACTAGGCAGTATTTTGGGGCTAAAGTTGGCAGGAGTGGGGTGTTAGAAAAAAACTTTACATTGCCGTCTATGGGAACTGTGTGTTCCCAGTAAATATATATTTATATTTGCTGCCATCACTGCGCTACTTACTCCCTTCGCTGTGCTTAGGTTCTAATGCTGTCTCTGACGGCGTCAGGAGGCTCCCATAGGAGCCTATTGAAGCGCGCTCTTGTGAGCCCAATGCTTTCTCAGCAATGCGAACGCAAGCTTGTGTTCGCATTGCTGACAACTTGTAATACCAGCGCACATGAAAGCGATATTTAGCACCCCACTTGTAATCTGTCCCTTTAGATTTTATCATTTTATATTACAATCTCAAATTGTTTCCTCTTTAACCCCTAACTAGACACCTTTTGAAGCATGCATACTAAGACTAATTTCAGACAGCAACCACAGAATACCTCAAAAGCATTTAACATACATAGATAGAAATATTTCACTATAGCAATACGAGACCCTTGATAGAGCGTAAGTGGCTGTCACTTATTCTTTTTCATATACAGATGACAAATAAAGGGATACAATAATCAGTGTGACAAAGATGTTTCAATTCTTAGTGCCTTTCAGAGAAAGGAGCCGTACACTCTGAGTGTATTAACTCTTTTAGCCCTATCAATAAAGCAGTTGCCGTCTGAGTGACGCTACTCATACTGCTCACAAGTGATTGTGTAGAAATCCCATAGCTAAGGATATAGCTGCTGTCTATGTTGCTATGATCGCAACAAGCAGCTGCACGGATAGCTCAGCACTGGATTCAAAACCACAGCATCATCTGCAGTCGTGCTTTTCTGGACATATAGAGAGCTACAGGCAATTTGTGCTTGTTTTTTGCTATTGATTCCCCTACACAGCTGATTACCTGGAAGTGTCTGGATTATTGTAGAAGAAATACATAGTGACATTTCAGCCACAAATATCTTTACTACTCTGCAGCGATGTAATGTTTTACTTGCAAGCTGTGGGCTGGCCAATTGTTCCACATCCAAGTAGCCACCGAAGCAATGGGAATACTGGTTGCAGAAGGTTGAGAGATAGAAATGTTGAAATAATAAAGGAGAATATTTATTGTTGAGGGGGGGAAAAAACAACATTATTTTCAGATGTTTTTTTTTCTTCATCTATTGCTTTGTCCACTCTTGAATATTCACACAGAAAAAAGAAGTGGTAATTTGAACAAGAGATAGTCTAACGTAAAGCCAATTCGAAAGAGAAGATATTGAATGAAGTCCTGGGAAGTGCAGTTACAGGCATCTACAGTCGTGCAAATTAAATTGGTAAGTAATAAAATAAATTTAAAAACCCACAAAACATTTTGTAACTATTTGGTTGCCAATAAGGTCTGCAATTCATTACTTACTGGCATCTAAAGGGTTTATAAATGCAACTTTAATTTTTTGGATACAAATTTGTTCTAACATTTTTTTATTTATTTTTTTGCTAAATGAAAGATACTTTTAACATGTTAAACTGAATGCACATTTATTTTAGTGAATGTGAATAACTTAAACTATTGTTCTTATCTTGAATAATAACATTTTAACCTAGAATAAATTGTTTGAATAAAAAAAAAAAATCAGGGAATATCCTTAAGCTGTAAATAGCAAACACGATCTATTTACTCAAACAAATACAATTATTTGCATGTTGTCCTCTCCTTCACTGTCACTATTAAGCCAGCTGAGAATGGTTTGAGAATAATTTGTTGTGTTTATAGAAATCCACCCCTGCAGTTCATGATAGAACTCACATTAATCAGGAACTAATTCATTATTTATACTAATGTGTTAGCATTTTTTTTTCTTACTGCAGTTGAGTCTCAACATGCCATTTCTCTGTTTCATCTATATATCTATTTATCTATCTCTATCTATCTATCTATCTATCTATCTATCATCTATCTATCTATCTATCTATCTATCTATCTATCTATCTATCTATCTATCATCTATCTATCATTATAAACAAATAATAATAAAGTAATGGTTATTGTTGGAATTAGTAATAGTATTAATAATAATAATAGTAATAATAATAATTAATACTTTATTAATCTATTTGTATAAAGGATACATACACTAATAATAATAATAATAATAATTATTATTTTTATTATTATGAAAGCGTTAGTCTCATAGCTATGTTTAAGATCTAGGAATACAATATTCTTGCTGTTGTTTTATTGCTGCAAGCCTTTAGTTTCTAATTGCTCCATTGCTAGGGCGACCTCACAACAATTAATGGGTTTATGAAGAATACATAGAGCAGGGCCTTCGGGTTATGAAACAGCCCCTGCTGTGTGCATTTTCCGCAAACATTTCTTCTTAAAGATGGCCAAGCAACAGGAACCTATTTTATGTTGTTAAGCTGTATCAAAGCAATGCAGAATTCTCTGACTTTGCTTCTTTTTAATGCAAGGCTGTGACATTTGTGAAGTAGTGTAAAAAATCTGTAACTTAGATTGTTATTGTAGAATTCATGTGACTTCTAGACAACTACATTGTCACACATGGAACTAGAAACATTCCATGCCTAGGGAACACTACTAAGGCTTCAATAAAGATGGTCAAGTCAGTGGCTCAGTAACTTGACAGTTCTCCATAAGGTGTAGATAAAACTGACTAGCAATGGAGAACAGTAGCTTAATATAGAAACTCAAACTTGCATGATTCAGATAGAGCATGTCCTTTTAAGACACTTCTAAATTCACAACTGTTTTCAAATGTACTTTGTTCTCTTGGCATTCTTTGTTGAACATATGTACAATATATACATATCCTACAGTACTAGGATCTAAATAGTTATTGGTGGCTACACACATTTGCCTCTTGTAATTGCCTAATGTTTTAAGCTAGCTCCCAATAGTGCATTGCTGTTCTGAAGCTGTTTTTACCTATGTGTTTAAATTATTTTCAGCAATTTTCACACAGTTCTATACAAGCAATAGTGCAGTAATTAAATTCACTGACATATTACAGCAATTTTGTTTTGCTGTTTTATGACCCTTTGAAAGCATTTAGCAATGTAGAGGATTTAATATGTAACATGATTAGTTATAGCATTTTAGCTTGAAATGAAAGTAGAATGAAGTTTTAAAGTTATGAATCTCAGATAAGGTGGGGACCTCTCTTGGGAAAACGTTAGCATAAATTAGCATAAATATTTATGTAAAAAAAGCATTAATTAAAGCTGCTAATAATACGTTTAAATTATTACTAATTTCATATTCCAATACAGAATCTGAAACCTAACTTGCGCTTCACTATCATATTTATTTTTATTCTCTGCATCATGGACCTGTATCTTAAAATACTGACCACAACGTTAAAATACCGTTTTCACAACCCGTGTTAAAGGGACAGCAAACCAAAATAAAAAGTGCATGATTCATATAGATCATGCAATTTTAAGCAACTTTCCAATTAACTTCTAATATGTAATTTGCTTTGTTCTCTTGGTAACCTTTGTTGAAATTAATAAGTAGGTAAGCTCAGGAGCAGCAATGCATTACTGGGAACTAGGTGGTGATAAGTTGCTGCACATATATGCCTCTTGTCATTGGCTCACACAATGGGCTAGATTATAAGTGAAGCTCGATCTTAACGTGTACCTGTTAAGGAGGCAAATTTGCCGATTTATGGGTGCAGGTTAAATAACCAGCCATTACACGTGACTGGTTAATAAAATCTCCAACTTGCGGTTTTACTTTGCACTAAGTGCCATTAACCAGGGGTCAGACCTCTGGTTAAAGACAAAACGTTGCCCCAATTGCCCCCAAAATTAAGTGGACAGCACTTCATAATAATATAAATATGATCATTTTTGTTTATTTTTTCCAAACAAATCAGCACATAGCAGTTATAAGGGGTTAAAGTGCAGGGATGTGGGGTGTTTGAAAGAAAAAAAAAAGGCACAAAAAGTGCCTTTACATGGAGGTGAATGGGAGACTGTGTTTTTTCAATAAATAGATCTGTATATCTTATATATTCATATATACTTATGTGTTAATATGGATTTATGCACATATAAAAACATAATTTATATTTATTTATATATATACATTCATATACATATATATTTATTTATATATACACATTCATATACATATATATTTATTTATATATACACATTCATATACATATATATTTATTTATATATACACATTCATATACATATATATTTATTTATATATACACATTCATATACATATATATTTATTTATATATATACATTCATATACATATATATTTATTTATATATACATTCACATACATATATATTTCTTTATATATACACATTCATATACATATATATTTCTTTATATATATATATATACATTCATATACATATATATTTATTTATATATACACATTCATATACATATATATTTATTTATATATACACATTCATATACATATATATTTATTTATATATACACATTCATATACATATATATTTATTTATATATACACATTCATATACATATATATTTATTTATATATACACATTCATATACATATATATTTCTTTATTGCTGCCCAAGGCTGCACAACTTGCCCCCTGCGCTAGGTGGTTTACTGGGTCTGTCGGCATCAAAACGAGGCTCTCATTGGAGCTTATGGATGCGTGCTCTCATGAGTCTCCAGGCTGGTATTACTGAGTGGAGCGCAAATATCTTGCTTGCATAAGCACAATATTGCACTTCACTTGTAATCTAGCCCATTGTGTTCAGTTAGCTCCCATTAGTTCATTGCTGCTACTTTATCAGGATACCAAGAGAATGAAGCAAATTTGATTACAGCTGTAAACTTGAAAGTTCTTTAAAACCGTATGCTTTATCTGAATCACGAAAGAAACATTGTGGGTTTCATGTCCCTTTAAAGGGACAGTAA